>NC_134835.1:42079892-43317460 GCF_004210375.1 Tachypleus tridentatus
ACTCAAGAACTTAAGCCTAACCATTATTTTACAATAAATGTTACATATTTGTGAAAAAAAATCATTGAAAACTGACAAATATTCTAACTTTCATTATTACCTACAGTTTATTTAAACTATTTCAACACTCACATAAAAAACTTTGTGTAAAACTGTCTGCTGTTTATCAAAGTGCAAACATGTTTCTGCTTGATATATTAAGGGGAGGGGAATGTGACCCTGATGGCATGAAAAATGATCATAGCTTTTTGCTTATTTCCATAATCTTAATATAATTTTCAACATGTTCTCTTGACAGCATGTACTCTACATTAGAAGTTGGTAATTCTTTTATAATTATTATAAATTTCAGAAAACAGTAGAGGCATGAATCATTTGACAAAAAAAGAAAAAAATGTATTACCCAATAAAAAAAACAAATAAATTAACACAAGGTAATATTTTTAAAACTACAAAAGAGAAATATGATCCGTTTTATTTCAGATTATTACTTTAATTAGAAACATTTAGTTTACTTACAATAGCACGGCTGTAACATGTTATTGCTTCTTCATATTTTCGTCCACCAAATAATTTATTCCCCAAGTCCTTCAGATCACTGGCACTCATTTCTTGCTTCATTTTAACTCCTTTCTTGATGCTGGAACACCTTTTTGTATTCAATTGTTGGTCAAAAGTATATTATTTTACTAATCCTCATAACATGAGTATCAACTGTTATTAGTATTACATCCAACCAAATTACATCTTAGAACTTGCTAACAGTACAAGTAGTAGCACTACTAGCAATACTAATAGAACCCTTTCATATAAAGTTGTTCTGTTTCTGTACATTGCCATTTTTGTTGTTGTGAATATTTATTATACTTTATAAGAAACAAAATACTCAAGAAATACATTATGTATTATAATTATATTATTGTAGCAATATGTATATCTATACCTTAAAGCATTAAGATCAAATAAAATATAATTACAATGCATATTACATTTTTGAAGGGTTGGTTTCTTGTTAATATGAAAGGGTTCTAAATCTACTAGCACTACTAATACTAACAGTATTTGTTATGAAACACTATAATAGCAAAACAAAAATTATACTACATACTGACTTTAACTCAAATTTAAGATAGCATTCATTTTCAAAAAAAGTTTAATCTTAACTGACCGTGATCCTAAATGCAATGCGCATAAATTATTAACAGCTAGTATCGATAAAACTAAATCTCCCTTCCCCTACGATTTCTCTTCTGAGTATAATCCGGACGTAGTTTCTTAAAAACACTGAAAAACCTTAATTCTTATCTGTGATACAGTATATTCTGGTTTTTACATATTACTATTGACATCGCTCAGACGTGGAAATTGTCGTACTTTTCACAGTTATTGACAAGGTTTTAATCTGTGTTTACGTCTTACAGAATGATTAATCAGTTGAGGATAAACAATATTAGCACCGTAAGTTTATTTTACTTTTAGAAAAAGTTTTAAAACGTAATAGGGGTTTAGCTACTTCTGGCTCTTCCATTTCCCATTTCATACCACTAACCAACGACAATTTTTGTTCTAAAATTTTGGGATGGAAGAAGTTCAGTAACTAGAAAGCATTTAGGATGAAAAGAGAAACTGCATTACCCATTCCAAATTCCACAACTCATATACCGTACTCTCAGAGTAGATGTTTATATATGTTATGCGGTGGAATGCAGAAATGGGTAATGCAGGTGTTCCTCCTGTCCCAAATGTTCTCTAGGTACTAATATTCATTCACACCGTCACCCCAATTATTTTAAAATAAAATTCAAGTTTCTGCACTTTTTACGATTTGAAGTTTTAGCTTCCATTAGAGATACGACTTCTAGACAGAAAGCACCATTTCATTAATTTATTCAGCTCTGTTCTATAGGAAACCATAATATAATCAATATATGTTACTTATTTAAGCAAGATACGTCATGACCAAGATATTTCGTAGTGTGGTAAAGGATGTACGGTAGATTATCTACTTCCGTATAACGTACATAGTTGCTTAATGATCAAAGATCGTGATTAGTATATTAGGCAGTAACAAACTTCTAAGAGCAATCTGATATTCGAATGCAATGGTAAATAACTAAATTTTAAATTCACTGCATCTAAAAAAGATATGAATTTTCCATGTCTTTGTTATTTGTTACTGTCTCTTATAATGTGTATTACGTTGATAACACTGCCTATTACGTCATTTATTTTCAAAATAACCTCTCATAATGCTTCCTGAAGTATAATGCTGTGAAAAATGGTAGCATCCAATCCATTTTTATTAAGCAAATTGACTAATCTAATTTTATTATCAATAATGATTTTGCACCGTCAGTCACAATGCAGAAGCACTTCTGAAACACATTATATTCATTAAGAGCTGAGACAAGAGCTGTATAAATTTTGCGACCTTTTATACTGCAATTCAAAAGGCTACAGATGAGAATCATGTATGGAGAAATATTCACAAATAAAGCTGGTAAAGAACAACATTTGATAGATTTTAACGGTATTTTGTGCTTTCATCAAAAGTTATTGAAAAGTATTTACGCTTTTGAAAGATAAATTTTAACTTGGAAGATTTGTTTGTTTGTTTTGGAATGTCGCACAAAGCTACTCGAGGGCTATCTGTGCTAGCCGTCCCTAATTTAGCAGTGTAAGACTAGAGGGAAGGCAGCTAGTCATCACCACCCATCGCCAACTCTTGGGCTACTCTTTTACCAACGAAAAGTGGGATTGACCGTCACATTATACACCCCCACGGCTGGGAGGACGAGCATGTTTAGCGCGACGCGGGCGCGAACCCGCGACCCTCGGATTACGAGTCGCACGCCTTACGCGCTCGGCCATGCCAGGCCTTAACTTGGAAGAAACACCTACGTTTAATTTACATACTGCAAATGACTTTATCACTATATACTATTTCACAGCTTCTCCGTCTCTAAATGATGTTTTTATTTTTCACAAACATCAGAAAAACCTTGTATGATGCAGTAGCATTTGCAATTTGAAGTTTTGTATACTTAGTTAAAGCACATTTGTTTTTTATAGTTATTTTTAATTCCTTCAAAATATTAACTTGTAATTTTTCTACATACTAGTTATACATTATCTTGTAATTTATATCATGATAGAATCTTATTTGCATTCCTTTGGTATGACAATCATTTGAAAAGATACAAGACAGTGCGGTTTTGCACTGTTTTCAATAAAGGAAAGTTTTTCTCCCCAGTTCAAATTAAATTATTTGTTTGCCTCAAAAATCTTTCTTTTTTGTGGTCATTCATTCTGGAGTTTAATTTATGAGTCACTGAATATATGTTTGGTCACTGAAAGCGATAAACGTAAGTACTATAACATCAGATTTATACAACACTTCACTACTTGCGAAATACAGATTGACCAATCAAATTCGACGAAAAAGTGAAATAATTTTTTGCATTGCCACTTAGTACCGTCGGCCCGGCATGACCAGGTAGTTAAGGCACTCGACCAGTAATCTGAGGGTCGCGGGTTCGAATCCCCGTCACATCAAACATGCTCGCACTTTCATCCGTGGGGGCGTTATAAAGTAATGGTCAATCCCACTATTCGTTGGTGAGAGTAGTCTAAGAGTTGGCGATAGGTGATGATAACTAGCTAGCTGCCTTCTCTCTAGTATTTCACTGTTACATTAGGGAGGGCTAGCATAAGTAACCCTTGAGTAATTTAAAGCGAAATTCAAAACAAACTAAATCAAAACTTTATACCCTCAACGAGTTACAGTTAAAGCTCTAAAATCAAATTATCGTTTCGCGTTCTATGAGTAATACAAAGAAGGCCACCAAGTGGCACAGAGGTAAGTCTGCAAACTTACAACGCCTAGAAATTGGGTTTAGATACCCTGGTGGTGGGCAGAGCAAGATAACCCACTGTGTAGCTTCCTTCTTAATTACAACCAACCAACGAATATATAAAATTTAATTCCATTACTTATTTGTTAAGCGCAAAAACTAGGATGACAGGCTAACCATTCAACTGGTAGAGAGGATGAAATTTGTATAGGTAAGGAATAAAACTATTTCAAGAATTTAGTATACTTATATAACGTTTATTAAAATTGTACTGACATGCTATTTAATGACCTATTTGTTTGTTCTTCAACTGTCATTAAGTCAAAGCATTTCTCATCTTTCTTTACAAAAACAAAATTTCCTAAAGGGCATGCAGGCTACAAAAATCATCTCGCGGACTAAATGTAACTCATAATTGAGCCACCTTGAATTAGACTGTGCAGGTTATGCTTTTCATAAATCCCCAAGTTGTGTTATTTTTGGCTAAAGAGAACTTTTACCTCACAAGATAAGTCTTTGATGAGTAATGGTTAGAAGTTTCTTGAAACTAAAGGAAACGATTTGAACAGCAAAAAATGAGAAATAGAACATAACAGGAAAAGTTACCATTAAACATATTATCACAGTATCTTTAGGCTTCTTATGCAGTTCGAACTAAACTCTAGTAAATGTAGGTGAAAGCTGATAAATCATCATGTAAGTTAGTGGAAAGAAATTTTATTGATTAATGCTTCTAACAATTTGTTATAGCTTACCAAACTTTAAGAATACTTTGTAACAACTTCTTCCAAGAATAGTGCGGTGTTATATCTCTTTCTCCACCTTATTTTAGTGTGCTTGGCCTTCACAGAGTACCTAGTAGCTATAGCTACAAACTTTTTAGTACAATAATCATGTGAAAGGTAAAGAGTGATACAACTGGAACATATCGAGTAATTCTTTTACTTTTTCTGATAGGTTCTTGCCTACTCAGCTTATAATTGTGTTCGAATATTTTCCTGTAAAGCCTACAACATTAATATATTCAGTGTTGCTAGTGTTTTAGGGTCGGTAGTTGTTCGTTATTGAGAACATGTCCGTTGTACCAAATTTACAGACTCGTAATAAAAAACTAGAATTCTATTTTAATCCTCTATGTGCGGTGCCGATCGACTGTGCCTATTACAGTGTTTTACACAGTTACATTCAAAATTTAATTAAACAACTTTATTGCCAGCGTACTCTCTAAAGTTGACATAAGAGAGAAGATTACAAATTAAATTTTTATCTCATCTAAGTGTTAATTTTTAATTTCGAAGGAGGTATTTACAAAATTTTCAATCATGACGTGAATTCGCTCACAGCTTTCCTATGTTTAGTTTCTATAACTCTAACAATAATTGCTTCTATTGCGACTAACCTATATAAACACAAGATATAAAAAATGTCAAAGTCGACGCATATCATTTCCTCTAGATATCTAACTACTGAGAGTTCAGTGGTGATATAGGAGAAACTTTTCTGGATTATCAGTTTTGAATATATAATCATTCAAGAAAGACCTTCACATGACTGTCAGGAGAATTTAATTTAAAGATTCCCACCACATCATCCTTTGTTATGGTTATCCAACTTCTATTTTGTTTAACGTCAGTTCGAAAGCAGAGGTGTGGAAGAGTTTATAAGACAGCGATCAACAACGTACAGATGAAAAACAAATGACCACACAATGAGGTGTATTAGGCTTTTGCCTACGCCAGGAACATTTAGAACACATATACACAATTTTTTTTAATATTATAATGAGACACACACTTAACCTAGTATTCTTATGAGAAAATTGTGAGTATTTTGTTATTTATTACTTAATAAGTGAATAATCATTAATAAAAAATATTACCAAAAATTAATATTCATCCATTAATCAGGTTGATCTATGAATAGCGCTATATTTCAGTTGCTGTTGGAATTTTAATCTTTATTGATATTATTATCCAACTTGTTTTAAATATTTGGTAAAAAAAAGTTATTAGTATAACAAGCGTTTAGCTTTGATCTTTGTATTTCTCTTAAATACTAGTTCGTCGGTTTTTGTTCTTATATTTTCTCTGAGTCAGCATTATTGTTCTCCAACAGTATCCACTATCTAACTAGATAGTGAAACAGGTGATGTTGATGAACAAGGTCCACTCCCACAATCCTCAGCTATTTGGTCTCCTATACTACTTAGTCATGGTGGACGAATTTAGTACAGTCTTATTGATACGCAAAATATCCCTTTTTTCCTATTCCTAAACTTATAACAGCATAATGACGGCTATGAAGAATTACTATAACAGCGCTAAAAATTTAAGATGCAGCAGAGGTTTGTTTTGTTTTGAATTTCGCTCAAAGCTACATGAGGGCTATCGGAGCTAGTCGTCGCTTATTTAGCAGTGTAAGGCTAGAGGGAAGGCAATTAGTCGTCACTACCCACTGCCAACTCTTGGGCTACTATTTTACCAATGAATAGTGGGATTGACCGTAACATTATAACACCTCCACGGATGAAAGGACGAGCATGTTTGGTGTGGATGGGGATTTCAACCCGCGACTCTCGGATTACAAGTCAAGTGCCTTAACCTCCTGGCCATGCAGCAGAGAACTTCTACCAAAGTTAGATACACTTCTTGCAAGTCATTTTGCCTAATCCCCAGACTTATCCCTAAATGTTGTTATGTAGAAGTTATCTGTAGGGTGCATCATGTTAACACTCCTACGAAAAGTGGGGCCTAATAGGCCCCAGAGCAACTTGTAAGGTTATTAATATTAGGCTAATAATTTTGTATTTAAATGAAATTGCCATTTAAATCCATTAATGAATGAATTAACGAGATTCCCACTGTCCCTATCTACTATCTAGCGAAACCACAGCCAGGGGAACGGGCTTGGAGAAATCAGGACTAGAAACGTCTTTTTGTAGGAGTGTTAAGATGACATTGGGTATAGAATATTCAGGTGCTGACAAACGAAAGACTTTTTGAAATAGCTAGAAAAAAATGTGTGTTTTCTTATAGCAAAGCCACATCATGCTATCTGCTGTGTCCACCGAGAAGAATCGAGCCCCTAATTTTAGCGTTGTAAATTCGAAGACATACTGTTGTTCCACCGGTAGACTAAAGAAAGGTTAAATTGTAAATGTATGGGTGAGGCACTTAAATGACTAGGCAAGCTTACAGTGAAACAGGAAGAAGGAATAAAGTTGGTTTTCTAAGCGGTAGAGTAAGTCAGTGTTTGAATTCGTAGATACGTGTTACTTATCGTGCATATTAACTTACCTTGAGCAAGTAATTTGATTTGTACGTTGGCTTTATGTAGAGAGCATTACCGTTAATTTAGGCCTACAAGAAATTACAAAGTATACAAGCGTGCAAAGAAACATTAAGGAGGCAATGAAAATAATTTGTTATTGTCACGTGAACTGGACGTTGAATTACTTTCACCAGATAATTTAATTGAACCCTCCAACGAAATAATAATGTTACAACAGTATCGTTTTCTGGGTAAGAATTTTGCAAAAGTTATACGAAAGCTATCTTTGCTAGCCGTTCCTAATTTAGCAGTGACAGGCTAGAAGGAACACAGCTAGTCATCACTACCCACCACCAATTCTTGGCTACCGAATAAATTTTGAGAAACTTTAAGAAATGTATATAAATTCAAAAATTTATAAAGTATTACTGATGAAGTAAACAGGATAATAAAATATACTACTACCTTTAAAAGCTAAATGATATCAATTATTTCACATGTCAGCACTATTACTAAGAATAAAAAATCTAGGCATATTTCATTCTAATTCATCAACTTTATTATTATCAAATTCAATGGTCAAAACGACTCGCAGTTATTTTACAAATTAGTATGTCACGAGCGCATAGTGACAATTTCTGTTATTTAGTTATTCCGTTGTTTAATAAAGTCTGAAATATGGAGCACAAAGTAGTCATTGATGTTTAACACTTTTTGTGTGTGGGAGCTAAATAATTGATAAGTTCAAACTGTTATGCCAAGCGCGTAAGGCGTGCGACTCGTAATCCGAGGGTTGCGGGTTCGCGCCCGCGTCGCGCTAAACATGCTCGCCCTCCCAGCCGTGGGGGTGTATAATGTTACGGTCAATCCCACTTTTCGTTGGTAAAAGAGTAGCCCAAGAGTTGGCGGTGGGTGGTGATGACTAGCTGCCTTCCCTCTAGTCTTACACTGCTAAATTAGGGACGGCTAGCACAGATAGCCCTCGAGTAGCTTTGTGCGAAATTTCCAAACAAACAAACAATAGATTTATAATCCGAAGAATTTCTGACAGCAAGACACTAAAATGTGGCTTATTGTGACCTGAGTATCACACAGACAACAACACATTGGTGCATCAGTCCCAGATAAAAGAAAAACGATGAGTTAAAAACTGTGACCAATGCGTAATCTAGTTAGGACAACTTCCTGTTTTCGATCCTTACGCAAACAAGGCCAAAGTCCAATAAAGGCTTTATTTGGAAAAGCTTGTTTTCACGTTGCTCACTTCAAATCGAATGCCAGCTGGCAGTCGAGCTGAGCCTTCAGTACAGGACCATAGTCCATGTATGGAACAGGCACAGCAGTGATAGTGCCAGAGAAGATAGTTTTATCTGCGGTGTTGGCAAGCTCGTTCCCGCGAATAACAAAGTGGCCTGGTATCCAGAAAAACTGGATAGAAGTAAATGTTAAAGAAAAATGGGCCAGTCAGTTTTGAATATCGGCGAGAACTAACATGAAGCAATTCCAGGGCCAATAGAGCTGTAGAGGGGATTCTGCACACAACCACAACAAACCATGGTAGAGCCCACACAGTCACCTAATTTTGAACCATCTGTATAAATAGGAATGGAAGGATGGTTTGAATGATGTTCAGCAAATAAATTATGGTACTTCCAATCGCGGGTACCTGCTTTTCCAAGATAACTTAAAGAAAGGTTACATTTGGGAATTGTAATAAGCCATGGTGGGATGGGCTGACTAATGGATAAAGCAATGTTATCCAAGGACAGACCCAATTCATCCAACTGCGCCTGGATCATCAGATCTGACCAATGTACTGCCAGACAAACGAATGGCCAGTTTGATTTCCACCAGTGTAAAGGGACAATTATAATCATAGAAACGACCAGCTTGAAAGGAAAGAGATGATAGCTTTACTCATCTAGATGGCCAAGAAGGTAGAGGATGAAGCAGAAGGTAGCTTACCTATAGGCTGTTTTTCACTATTTTATTTAAGTTTTTATTTGGGAGATCCATAATAAGGAAAGAATATTTCGGTGCCCACTGAACCCACCCACCATGAAGCCATACAAGGAGATGTGCTACAGCCCCAAACAAGGACACTGCAGCAATGTGAGGGTTTCGTGAGCACTATACCCAAACACGAGCATCAAATACAATATCCACAACACCTGCTGAAGACATCCAACACTGGTACTTGGTTGACCCTAGTCCAAGTGGACCAGCCGACTGGCCCAAGTGGGGCCACTCATCTACAGCAATTCAAGACCAAAGTGGTGTGTTAGGGTTGGACCCCTCAACCACCAGGATCCTCTCCTCCCCTTCACAGGTCACCACGAACAGCAAACACATGGGCAAATGTTTAGATCACAGAGGAGGTAAACTGAAAGAACAGAACCTTCTCTGGGAGGTCCCCTCACCACATGCAGGAATCCACACCAAGAGGTTTTATCGTGGATATTCTTCCCAGGAAAAGTACACATATTTATCAATGTTCATAAAGTGTAACTGAATAAAATATGTCTATTAAAACTGAAACTTTCCACAAGTAAATATATCAAAGAAAGCACAAGAGTCATATGAATACTAAGGGAAGCAAACAACTGAAGTATATAAATATCTAGAAGCTCCAAATTCCCTCTTCTTATAAAATCAATCACCTTGTGAATGTTATTTCTGTTTGAAAATAAAAGCTGTTTCCAAATGTTGTTCCACTTACTAGCCAGGAATTTTGTTTTGTTACAAAAAAAATTTTTTTTAATTATACATCCTAGAAGTAATATGTAGATATATGAAAGTCTTCACACTTTTTTTACCCATTGCATTATTGTTGCAAAGTTAAACCAAAACAGATTTAACACATTATATAAAGTCAATAATAAGTTGTGTTGTTAGTACTAAAAACCCACATTCATATAGTCGCAATTACATGCATTTTTGAAGTTGGAATCTAACTAATGTAGAGCTAACAACAATAATGCACTTCGGCTCATTCTCACTTCTTTGTCAAAAAAAAAAAAAAATCAAATTACCACCTATCTATAACACATTGAGATTGGATGATCTGCTCACTTCATGTCCAATTAAGCATTCCATTGATCCAAGAAATGCTCCAGATTGCATTAATTGATAAAACATTTTCTGGGGAGCTTGCATTTTGGCACTTATTCTTGCTAATGTAAATTACCACAACTGAGAAAACTCCCTAAGTTAAAGGTATTATACATTTATTTAATGAGTGATGTCTGTTGGAAAAATAGAATAAAAACTTCCCATATCACAAAGGCTGAGAATATTATTATTGATTAATTTATTATACTACACAGCAAATTACAAAAGTACTGACATGATCAACAAGTCATTTAAAGTTCAAAATACTCTTATAACAAATTTACATTTACACTACTACATACAGCCTAGTACATTTTTTTCATACACTTGTTTTACTAGTGATACTATACTAGGTTTATAAAGCTTTATAGAAAAATTACATCAAGCAAAAAAATAAAATTTTCGTATTGAAAATTCAGTAAAAACAATAATCACCCACCTGAAAACTGAGAGGTCAAACATCTACTTGTATATTTATGATATTTAATACAAAAGCAAACAAAAATATGCTGCAATCTACTCTAGTTATAATGTTAAGTCTCAAGAGAAACATTTTCTAAAAGTATGGATCATAGATTTCAAACTTGTATCCAAAAACAGTCAGTCATTTTTGTGTTGCCAATACAGAACACAAATTTCTAATGAACTCATTTACAAAAATCATGCTATTAATTATTTTGCATTCCAAAAAAAAATAGTAAAACCACTTACATTTTTAGAAAAATTTGGTACATACATTTTTTAAACAATATAAATTCTTCATAACAACTTCCTTCAACCAGAAAAAAATATTATTACAAAAATTCAGCACTTAAAAACAGCATTTAACTACACTGATTTTGTTGTTTTGTTTAGCATAGCACATCAAATTTAAAAACCTTTTGCATCATTTTTTTTTATACCTCAAGTAAAACATTTTAGGCATTATTTATTTGGATTATACATAAAATGCAAACACCAATTTTAATATTTCTATCAGAATAGTTAAAACAGTTATTGCACATAGTTATTTTTAAAAGGGATACAAATACATCTTATGATAATATATTCCTATGAATATGTTAAGTACCACATCTTATAAAAAAAAAAGAAAATTATACATGCATATCTAAAGAAATGTTATTGCATTCTACTAATTTTTCAAGTCTACAATGTAAGATATCCCAAGCTATACAAAATTTGAAGATCTTTGTGTCATATATAATAAAACATGTAGAGTTTTTCTTAATTTGCAAATTTATCTTTTTATTTTAATTACCTGACAGAAATATTTCAATTGTACAACATAACTTTTTAAAACTGTTATGCTCTATGCTATATGTTGCATATTTCTTACTATAATTTTCTGATTGCTTTTAACTTGCATTCTTTCTCTGAGCTAAATGCACTATAAACCTTAAAATTTTCCAATATTACATCACAGTTGTTACTAACTTCAAAAGAATTTTGAAAAATAAAAGAAACAAATCTTTAATACTGATGTAAACATATAAAAGGTAATGGAATCATAGAAAAAAACATCATTACTACTTACTAAATCTTTCATAATTAAATTACTCTACTTAACCTTCAGTTTCTAAACAATATCTTAAGCTTTACAGTTTTATCTATGTGTAAACAATTTCTTTATTTAAATGAAACACCTACTTAAAATCTAAAAAGGGATATAACAGCAAATATATCTACACCTGTTACAAAATTATCTTTATCCTAACACTAAAAAATTCAGCTAAAGAGAGATTATTGAGTTATAAAAACTCAAAAGTGAAAAAAACCAATCATTTAGTTTTCTTACAACCTGTTTTTTCCTAGATTATTTGTCTTTTAGTTTTTGAAATATAACACAATAATGGGATTTTTAAAAACATACCAATTCTTCACCTCAAGTTCATTTTCAACTACAAAAGATAATTACTGTTATATCTAAATTTGATTGTACGCACCACAGACATTTTATATGTGAAAAAAGGTGTGTAACAATAATATTTTTCACTGACTAGAAATTTTTACACTAAATGATGAACTACAACTATAACTTTGTTTATTAATTATATTTCATAAGTGGAGTATTAAATAAATACACAAGTTTGTCAGGGGTCACTTTTCTCAGATATCAATTTAGGGTATTCAAGTGTTAGTTGTTGTTCATGGCAATGTTGTATTCAAAAACGAGCACAATATGCCATGTCCTAACTAAGTAGATTCAAGAGTTTGTATGCTCCTGTGATTATATATATAACACTAAAATTGTGAAATGAGTGTAAAATTTCAGTAAAATATTTTGTCATACAAGTTACAAAACACGTAAGAAAGTAAGTGAAAAATAAAGTTCTAATAAACATGCAGGGAAAATCAACAATGAAGTGAAAATGATTAAAGAACTAACTGGGTCACTGTAGCAATATGTGGCTACACTGGCTTTATGGGATCTAGTCTGCTATTGTCAACCATTAAGCTTTCATAAGATGGCACAGTTTGGAGGCAGGGCTTTAATGAATCTAGTCAACTACTAACAGCCATTTGGTGTCCACTAATTAAATCTACAGAAAAGTCTTGAATTGACACAGTCAGATACTTTCAGCCATTATGGAACATTTTAGAGATAAGGCCTGAACAGATCAAATCAACTACTATCAACTATTAAGTCATCAGTTCCTAAAAGTTATGATCTAGAGATGAGGCTTAATAGACCTAGTCTACTATTGTGGGCTACTAAATATGTGATTCGTACATGGTATAATCGAGATATTAAATTTCATTGTATTCGGTCAATTATTTAGAGCTGTTCTTTCACATATTAGAATAAAGCATTTTTGTAATACATAAACTTAACTGCTAATAACCTATGCAATTTGTAAAAAGAAAGCATTCCTGAAAAACTTTTAGGTTTCAGTGCAGTCAGCAATCTTGAAATTTTTATTACAAGATTTATTATTTGTAGATTTTACTTAGGACTGGATGAACTTGTGAATCATTATGTTCATCCTTGTGAAATATCATGTCATATAAAAAAAACAAAAAAACTTAAATTTCCAAAAACAGCATGAAAACATAAACATATAGAAAGAAATTGGTGGTAACATTTATATATTTTTAAAATTCAACAAAAATGAAAAATAAATGTATTAATTGAATGTTTGTTCACTTAATTTACAGAAATATCAAACACAAGTTGTTCAAATATTTATATTCCATAAACATATTTGTAAACTTTATATTTCAAATAATGTAAACATTGCTCAGGTGATCAAACTTGTAAATGTATCAAACTGAAGTGGACTAAATAAACACATGTTAAATAAATGTACTACTGAAAGCATGAAAAATTGTTTTCTGAATTTTGCACAAAGCTACATGAGGGCTATCTCTGTTAGCCATCCCTAATTTTGCAGTGTAAGACTAGAGGGAATGCAGCTAGTCATCACCACCCATCATCAATTCTTGGGCTACTCTTACCAACAAATAGTGGGATTGACTATCACATTATAATGCCCCCATGGCTGAAAGGGCAAGCATGTTTGGTGTTATGGGGATTTAAACCTGAGACCCTTGGGTTACAAGTCGAGTGCCTAAACCACCTGGCCATGCTGGGCCACATGAAAAATAACCACATAATTTTGTTATTCAGTAACTTAGTGTCAAATCTGTTTGAGAAAACACGAGATAACACGTGGCATCAAAATTTACTCATATTTTATACAAAAATAGTTTTTACAGTATTTTAAGTAAATGCAACAGAATTGGACTTAAAACTTTTATCACATGCATTTTAATGTAGAAAGGTTAAAACACTTGAAAATCAGTCAACTCTTTTTGTATTGTTCACAAATTAAGTATTAGATCTAATCTAAGTAATAAAACATTTACATGTTACATTTTCTAGTACAGAACATTAATGAGAGATTATTTCATGTTTTCAGCATAAAAATTTATATTTAGAAAGGTTTATTATTATGTTACAATATTTGAAATATGATGATCCCAATTTCCTTCAAGACTGGAAATAGTATCCCAAGTTGAAAAAGTACTTTCTTTTAAGGTAATGTGAAAAAAACTTGCTTCCTTTTTGAGTCAGTCAGTAAAATATTATAAGAGATGTAGCTTTACTGTAGTTTAACCTGACACAGGTTGTCAATTTTATTATATTTTTGTTTTAAAGGAATCTCAATGTAAGAAAAAATTCTCAATAAAATCCACAAGTATGTGGACACTACACCAGTATACCACAACAGGTTAATATTTATACAATGTCTCACTTGGAACTAGTATGTTTAAGTCTAGTTAACAGCTTTTCTTATTAAAACAATCAACCTATTCTCAATCAATTTCAAAATTTTAACAAATGTTAAGCTTAGTAAGAAAACTCCTTTTATTTTGATTTTAGATTTTGCTTGAAAAAGGTTTGAAAATTGTTGGAAAAAAACAGGAACCATTTTTTTGGCACCACAGCTATGAAGCTGAGTCATAAAAAAAGAACTAATACAAGTAACCTCTCAGTACAGCAAATTAAATTTTCTATACACATCAATATATAACCAACTACACGAATTGAAACTACAAACTTCTTAACAATGAAAGTCAAGATTAAAATTATGCTATTCACTGGTAAAACACCTTTTACTCAACAGTCATAAAGGTTTATTAGCATAACTAATAATCATATTCTCCAATATTTTCGAAATTTTAAGAAAAACAAATGAAATAAAACAACAGTCACAGTAAAATTATAAGAGCTAGTACATGAAAGTAAAAATGCACATATAAACCCCACAACCTTTGCCATATCCAGGGCTGATGAGATGTTTCACCCAATGCCAGGGTTCATCGTGGCAGTTGGGGTATGATAGACATTTTATTAGATGAGATGCTATCTAGATTATCAGTGTGAATGAACAACAAATGTTACGATGTGAACCAGATTAAGTATTAAAGTGAACTGTAAATTATCAATTTTAATTGAGTCACTCAAAATTAGAGTAACAATTAATAATACATCACATATTTACCTTCAACACTAATTATTCATTATATTATTTGAATTAATTTTACTGACATTCAGAATAACTGCCAAACCAGAAAACAGTGAAAAATAATATTGAGAAAAAGTTAAAAATTAAAAATATAAATAAACACTCACTCACTCTTTGCAACAAACTCTGCTGTAATTATATACTTTTTACCTTTTTTAAATCAGATCTGTGAAAACTTTTCTATGCAATATTAAGCAATAGTCCCATATGATGAATGGATATCAGATGAATTACTATCAATAATAGTGGCATCTTCAACTGTAACATGTCCGTTTTTTGGAGAAACTGTCTTAAATGTTTTACCAGAATGCTGTTGTGTGTTGTAAAAAACCTCTTTGAAAGAATCACGCAGTCTTTCATAAAATGTTTTTTCCAGTAGCTCATCAGGTTTCTGGAAATCAAAATCTGCTACTTCAATCTTTTGTTTATTCCGCTGCTGTAGGTGATATGCAACACCAGTAACTATGATAATGATTGTCAAAACAGTACATGACACTGGCACTATTACCACAGATAGCTGCTTCTTTCTTGAAACTACAAAAAATAATTGCAGCTTTGATGAATCAAAAGAAAAGGTTTTTGGGGTCAGGGAACATCTATTCAAATTGATCTCTAATTTATAATAATTATAATTACTAAAATAATTTGTTATACTTAACATGTATTCTGAAGTAGACATTTGTCAAAACACTGATTAAATAACCTTTTAAATTAAAGTACTAGCAAACAGTAATTGACTTTCACTTACACTTACTTGCTACAATGAACTTTAGAACAATTTTTTTATATTATATGGATGAAAATTCATAGTAATTTGCTAAATGCTTCTATCTGTAAATATTTTCATGCTAATTTTCAAGAATGATTAATCACTCATTTTATATAACAAGTCAATGATTCAATTACTCACTATCATAAATTTGGACATCTACTCCTTTTTGAAGATGAGCAACATCATTTGCAATATACATCCCTATGTGGTATAATCCAGGATTGGAAAAGTAGTGTACAATGGGAAAGCTGCAGTTGGAAGTGACAACTGGCTCTGGACAAGTCAAGTTAACTGGTAGTTCCCCTGTGTCATATACCTTCCAGCAGTACTCATATGGTCCACTAACAATATAAAGTAAAATAAATAGTTGATAAATAATATAAAATACATAATACTATGTTGAATGGCATTCTGAAACTGGTTATGGTGTGAACACTTTGATCACCACCCATGCACATCAGGTTAATTATGTCTCCTAATATGTAATCTTTATGACAATCCTCAGTACCTTCATCACAACAATTTTTCCATTCACACATATGTTCCCTTACAAATTCAAATTAGTTACTTCCAATACTGTTATAGAATTTGAATATATAATTATATATGTATTGTCATCCACAAAGATATACCCTCAAGATTTGTTTGTTTTTTACATCTGTTTGCCACTGAACCATATCATTTTAAGTTTAAGACCTTATACAAGAGGAACAAAAAATATTCTGATGAAAGTGTAATCAGAACATTAACTAAAACAAATATTCCACTTCTGAAGTTAGCAATGGCTTAAGTTTAAACCAAACAAAGATACTGACTATCTTGTATAATTTGTATACTTTTTTAAAAATAAACAACAATCATTTGAAAATGATACAAATGCCAATTAGTTTCTGGTAACACTGTTATGGTGTAAAAATAAGAAATACATACATAATAAACTCCTTTATCTAAACATAATTTAGCTTCAACAAGCTTACACAACCTATAAAAATATAATATTTCACGGATAAGGGAATCTTCCATCAAGAGAGCCGAGATTTTATGATACTGTATAGCCTAGAGGTCATTCCTATCTTTGATACCAACATGGCATCTTGGCAACAACAGGTTAACATCAATTCAAGCACTGTTACAACTGTTTTTGTATTGAAATGTTGAATTTTTTAAGATAATTCAATAATAACCAATATCTAAAAGAAGTCTGAGATGAAGTTTGTGAAAAAAGAACAATAATGAAAGGTTAGCACCAAACAAGTTTGCCAAAATAAACTGGTTTTACACTCAAACTTTCATAAATAGTTAAATATAATTTATAATGAGCACTGTCACTCTACAACAAAGTTAAATTTTCTAGTGGTTCACTAAATTCAGATAAAGGGTAATGGTATATCCCCATTTATCAAAATTTAACCAAAATATTTATCTCAACAACAAGTGCACAATATCTAATGATAATAAAATTCTTATATATAGGAATATACCTATATACACATCTTAGATATATATCTGATAAAATATGTGCATTAACCTTAATCCTTTCAGCATAGGCTCAGACTGTCCTTATAACTGTTTTTATGCTTTTTGGAGTTTTCATGCTATTATTTTTAAACTATTAGGCATATGTTCAACAAATTTAGCAGATTAGCAATAAACATTACAATACTTTCATACACAAAATATCCTTTTTTTAAAAAATTAAAGTATTACAGTTTGTTAAGCAATGCTTTTCTTGTGTGTTTTTCTTTTTCACATTTTGCCTATTTAACATGCAAAGTAATTTTCATTTTAAGGTTACAAGTACTTTTATTCATCAAAAAAATTTCAAATTTTACATGCAAAATCCTTAAAATGCCCAGATAGTTTAGGATAACTATATATATTTATTACTTTTATTATATTGACCTTTCAGTTGTGTCTGACTAACAATACAGAAGTTACAATAATGAGGCATATATGCACTCATGTTACTTTATCCAATAATATAAACCTGATTTTTAATTTGTACAAAGTAACCTATCTTGGTTATATTTTAGTGGAGTAGTATTTGGTAAAATACAGTCACATTTCAGTTATTATAGATTATATATGTGTACAGATTATTACTATTTACAAAGAAGTTTCTAAACTCATTTTTCTTAAAACATGGAACAGTAAATAAAAAATCAAAGCAAACAATTATCTTTTCTAGTTACAACCTTTGCACTAGTTTACTGTTTAACATAGCTTGCTGAGTCTTAAGAAATTTTGCACGTGAATGATGTGAAACAAAATACATTCATTCCATTTTCATATATATGTTTGAATAACCAAAAAATCATAAATTACTTCATCAATACCATAGAATTTCACTAAAATTTTTCAAGTTTAGAAACTGAGCTGTACTTGTGTCTAAAAAAATACGAAATTGTGAACAGGCTAAAGACCCAACTTACCAACACAAAGGTTTGTCTCCTACGAAAGAGAAGTTGTCATTATATTTTAAAATGGCTGAGAAAATCACTAAGGGCATATTCTGAGCTTTCATTTGGTTATTTACATGTCATATATAAAATCAGATGTATATAAGAGACCATTTCCAAAAAATAAAAAGAGGTGGATGGAATCACTGTATTTGATTCTCTAAATATAGTGATAGTTCAACAACTAGAAAAAGAGGTTTTTATTTTATATTCTAGATTAACAACATTGGTAACTTGGGTTCCTAATTTGTACAAAACAACAGACTTTATATTTTGACATCACAAATATCGAATTTGAACCAGTACTGCATTCAACATACCACATGACACAAAACAATCAATATTTAGGTGTTTTATTAATATTTGCTTTTAAATTAAGATATTACATAATGTATAATATGAATATTGCAATTATAATTTACAGTTTGATACCTAACTTATCGACATAAATTAATAAAATAGTAGTTCAATAATTTTTTGAATGAGTCAACAAACGTGATGACATTGAAACGTGACCCATCTGGAAAGGGTTAAAAGAAGACAACCATTGTTAAGTTGATATTCATGTCACAGTTCACAAATAACATGTAATAATGAACAACATGAGGACAGCTGATGTAAACTTCCTGATTATGGTGATATAAGCTAATTTTTATCCAAGAGGTATTATTAATAAAAACAAAAATTCCTCTGTACATCAAGAAATAATTAACAGCAAATATTATTATCTTTTGCACACATTCTTCTCTCTTAATAGGGGTTTTGAGTATAAAGAATCAATCAATAATAATAATAATAAATCCTACACATTATGCATTTTCCAAAAAATTAAATTCTGTGTTGGTCCTTGCATCAAATTAAGTAAGACTCAGTTAGATTAAAATTTGAACATATGAGAAAACTCACTGAATAAAAGCAGTCTTGAAAATCTTTGCAATAGCAACAGCAAAGATGAACCAATTACTGTATCAAAATGAGACTAAATTAACAAGCTCTAATAATTAATCTTTAATCTTTTTTATGTAAAACTCAAAATAAACTGGCAACTTTAATAACTTGATCAAGATCAAAGATAATCTAACCTTTCTTGTTATTATGCTCTTGTTGAAGGTGGAAAAAGAGAGTTCTAATAATTAAACCATGCAAAAAAATAGTCATTACTCACAAAACTCAAGTAAAAACAATAAGCTTCAGTCTCAATATGTAGAGTTCAATAATAATAACAAAACAAAGATTTAAATTATAATTGCTATAGTGGTTAAAGAAATTATATAAAACTTAAGGTCATAACTTTATTAAAAATTAAGATACAGTGAAAAAACAGCAAGTGTAACCATTAGAACGATTTAGTAAATTTAGAAATTTAGAAAATTTGTTTAATACATAAGTTATGTTTCTGATTATTATTCAGATCCAAGAAGAATGTTTAATTTAAAGAATGACATTTACTACATAACAATACATGAAGATCATTCTCACCTGCCATTACAGCTAACTTCCAAAATTAACAGATCTCCATGTTCAAGATACAGGTTGCCATCCACATTGATATTTCCTATAGGGTCTAAATTACAAAACAAAAAAGTCAGTATCAGTCTCAAACTAAAAATTAACATTATGTTTAAATATAAACAGTTCTGAAGAAATATTATATTATATTATATTTTTATAACTTAATATTTTATATAGAATATATTATATATTATATTTTTATAACTTAATATTTTACATATATTATATTATATATTATATTTTTATAACTTAATATTTTATATATATTATATTTTTATAACTTAATATTTTATATATATTATATTATATATTATATTTTTATAACTTAATATTTTACATATATTATATTATATATTATATTTTTATAACTTAATATTTTATATTACATTTTGGCTCTTTGTACCTTATTGATATTTCTGAATCTTGTTTTAGTAGAATCCTAAGTAGCTTAAACTACAAAAATCCAAAAGTTCTTATGTTCTATTATTGTGTAATACCTGAAATGTTGTTTTACCTTGAAGGACTATTTATCATGCTTGGATGCAATTGAAATCAAATATATTTTTGTGCATGTCACACTAATTTGAAGTGCATTTTATTACTCAGGCAGATAACTATTTGTTTATCTGCCACAAGTACTTTGACAAAACGTATTAAACAATGCTGTTAAACAAAGCATATCTTATTTTATCTGTATGTTAGTATCTTTATCACACTTGAAACATACATTATAAATAAGAGTCCATCTAACTCTCATTATATACAAAGGGAGTGGTAACAGCAAATGTATAATAACCATTAGCTTACAATGAAAACATAACTTGCTAATTTATATAAATCTATAATCTAGTTTTAAGATTTACTAACTGTAGTAAGAACAGCTCAATATATTGTACACAGTTATTGAAAATTATCCATGGTAGGATGTAGATGAAACATTTAAATCTTTTCATTGAATATCAGACAGAAAAACACAAGAGATTCTATTATACAAATTGAAAAATACAATTTTTTAAATTTTGTTTAAAAGATCTTTGATAATGTGTTGAAGAGGGGATCAAATTAGTTAATATTTTTTAAAATATTAAATATTTCTCTGCAGTATTTTCAGAATTCAATCAATGCCAACTTGACACTTAACTGAGTATCTATAATTTCAATCTGCATTTTTAGTATGTCAAAGCTAGTAACCTACAAAATAATTTACACTTTTTTTTTATGGCTGAGAAAACCTACACTGTATTAGATCTGTTAAAAATTAAGTTAAAAAATTACTAAGTCTGAAACTGTAATAATTAAGATTTATCTCAAAAGATGTTGAGATGCAAAAAAAACTGATAATTACCTAAAACGTGGGCATTATTACAAAAAAAAAGTTAACTGTACCTTTAGCAATAACCTGCTGGCTCAAAAAACCCCATCTTGTATGACTTCTAAAGGATAAATTAGTTTTGTTCTGAGTCTGAGAGACAGAAGGTATGAAAGCTACAACAGTTACATCAATTTCATGTCTGCCAGGACGTGAGAAATTGTAAATTAAAGTAGGACCCGCATCAATAATATTATAACCATCAATATTCCATGAGTAAGAAATAATAGCATCATCTAGGAAACCACTAGGATCATGAAGAGTAGCAGTAAGATTGGTTTCTTCTTCTGTTGACAACAAAGGCAAGTCTGACTCCTGTTCACTTTCAACATCTTGGTTAACAGTAATGTTTCCAACCAGTTCATCTGCATCAAAAAAGTACACTTAGGATAATAAGTAATTAAAGATATATTTATTCAGTAGTTCTTCTAAATAAGACTCAAAAGCTCATCCTTTAGAGTGTGGCTTATTTGGAGTTTGTAATAAGACACTGTATAGAAGTAAAACTATAAGAACAAAAACACATTCAAGCCTGTTAAAGATCTCATCAATGAGCACAGAATAATTTATCTACTAAACACATTTCAGATACTATGATTAAAGGCATATTTCAAATGTTATGAATACTAAATCAAGAATACAAATTCCTTCACTACTGTTAGTCACATAACTGCCATCACCAAAAGACTACAGAAATGTTAGTTGAACTATAAGATTTAAATGACTTTACCATTATTTTTACATCATTTTTCCTTGAACTAAGAAAGATTCATGAATATGTTACCTATTAAGAGCTTGGAATATTTGTGAGCCAGATTACAACACATTTTAATAACTCAGCATATTAACATCTCAAAGTTCTGTTTAGCAACCCAGCAAAATACATTAATTCTAACGAAACCATGGAATGCAAAACATTGCCAGTTAAAGTTGATTACTATAAAGTATTGATTCTCTTTAAATAACAAATTAAGTTATCCACAATTAATTCAAATGCTTTACATTCCTAATTATTACTAAACATTACTTCTTAGTAGCTACAGTTGTTAGAGTAAAAGGCATTGTCTCGCTAAAGACATTTTGCTAATAACTATATAAGAATGAAAAACTTCTTAAATGCTCCTGAAAGCTTTTCACTGAACTCTACAAAAATTAGATGCGTTTAAAATTCCCAGAAGAACCTTTCAGTCACTTCTACAAAAATGGAATATTTGTTTAACACACTAGTAAAAGCAAACATGAAAAAACATATACAACACAAACCACATCACACGTATACAATTTCTGTTTGTACTTTAACCACTCTAAAACATTAAATAATAAATTGCAAAATAATCAACTAACTAAACTGACTCAAGGTAAAATTTGCATTTTACGGAGAGGACAATACTATCCGATTGAAATGACTTGATTCATACTATTGTGTAGTGACCCATACTAATATCCCAATCCTACTTCATATTGAATTATGTCATGTTCCTATATATATATTCACACATGCACATACACAAATACACTCATGCACATACAGAATTATTAACCTGTTATTTAAGGCTATTTCCAAATCTTTTCGATCAGTGGAGACAGATACATTATTCCTTGTCTAATTTTTCAAATAATTTCAGTATTTATTAAATTATTAATGCAGTCACAAAAAGCTTCAATCAACAACTCTACAATAATATGTTTAATATTCCTAGAAAAATCTTTCAATCAAATCTATAAGGACAAAACCATTCCCTACCAAACATTCACAAGCTTTTCTCTATCTTATTTACAAAAGCTTTAACTCAAAACATTTGTTTAATGAAACTAACAACTATGCAAAAAAAAATGTTGTTTTCTATACTAAGAGAAGGGATTGGTCCAAAAGACCTATCCCATATTAGAGAAGGAATGTTGTATATAATCCCAAATTTACAAAGCATATCTATACAAAATAAGGCAAAATTTGAATAAAACATACAAATCTTTTATACATAAAACACTAGATGTGTTACAAATCTATATGTATTCAAGATATGCCTGTAAATTGACAACATTAGTCTGACTCTGACAAGTCAGAGAGCAAGAAAATATTAATGTAAAGAACAGAAATATTTTTTCCATCATACATTTTGTGTTTACAGAGCCTATACAGTTTCCAAGATGTACTTACTCAGCATATCTATTAGAATAAAACAATGAACCAGATATAAAATAAGATGGAGTCTTAGTCAGTTTAAACAATCTGCATTTTAAAAGCATAAACAGTAAAGAAGTTTTTCTTGTTTATCTGTATATAAATATCTACAAAATTATTAACTTATTTAGAGTTAATCATTTTTGCTTTATATCTTCTTATGTTATCATTCAGTAGAGTTAAGTGCCACTTCTTGTTTAATTAATGTTTTCAAAGAGAATGTCAGCCTTCCTTAAATTCATAAACATTTTTAGGTAAAACAATTATTGAAAGTATTATCAGTATCAGATATAATGCTAATATTTCCCCTTACAGAATATTTGAATATATGGAGTCCCTAAATGTTTTTATTTTACTGTCAGCATTGAAAGAACACAATTTTACACTGAATTCTTTATGTCATAGCAAGTAATGGTCCTTGAACATTTGTATTTATATAGTAAATATAGTTTACACACATCTTAAAATAGCTTTGTGTATCCCAAAAACATTGCAATGATTTTTCTTACTAATACAAATATGGTTATTTCAAACATTTTTAAAAAGAACCTAATGTATTTTAAGATTATAACATAAGACCAGTCATTTCCAATAAGAAATTATTAATAAACAAAAAACTATCGTTATTCATACATTCACTCATGGGAGTTTTATCACTTTAATGTTCTTTCCATTATCCATCATCAACAATGAAGACCATGTTAATTAATGATAGAAAAGACAAGAAATTTTTCAAGTATCATAATAAATAAAAAAAGGATTGTTAAAAAGACCAATATTTCATTTCTTCAATTTTAAACCAAATTTATTTTATAACATACATAAATTGTTTTGCTTATTTTTAAGATACACATAACTATGTAAAAACAACAACACGTAAACAAGTATTATTTTTACTAGCATTTTAAAAGATGACACCAGTAACACCCACATATTTTTCCAAACCCACATATCTATATGTTGCACAAAACAGTTTGATTGTTTATATAAACAATTGTGTGTTAATCCCAAACAAGAGATCCTCCATCTCACATATACATGTAAAGCAGTAGTCTTTGCTTACATGTAGCTGATAAATCACCTACATGTAGAACTTTGGCCAAACTCCAAGATTCTTTACTGTGCATATCAGAGAAGAAATATTATATCTAACCATCTGCTAAAAAATTTATTTAAGGCAATGTTAAAACTATTTCCTCTTCAACTGTGTAACTTGAGACTGGTAAACAGGTTTATTTTCATTTTATGTTTATAAACCTGCAGTTTTTCAGAAGAATCCTATTTCAAAAATATGAATTAAAAACCAACAATATTCATATAATAAAACAGGTTGCTCTGAAACATTATGGAAAATTATTATTACATAAAGGAAAATTTAAAAGTATTAATAATTACTTCATTTATATCATTTACTTAAGTGCATTATCTTTATTTGAAATATTTTATTTACACGTACACAATTATAAAACATGTTTTACTTATTGAGACATGATCCCCAAATACAGAGACATTATTAATACAAAAATATGTCATAATATGAACTATCACCAAAATTTCAACATAAAGCACTGTCCTCCCAGTTTTAGAACGTATGTTTAAGCTTTACAACAGCAGTAATTCTGTACTTGTGCAGGTACACAAAGCCAGGATTACTAAAAAACAGTCTAACATAATGTTTAAAGACAATAAGGTGCTCA
The DNA here is from genome assembly GCF_004210375.1 of Tachypleus tridentatus. Lineage (NCBI taxonomy): Eukaryota > Metazoa > Arthropoda > Merostomata > Xiphosura > Limulidae > Tachypleus > Tachypleus tridentatus. The sequence continues at coordinate 42,105,149 of NC_134835.1, forward strand.
TCAACACAAGAACTAAGCTTTTAAAAGAATGTCAAAAAATTAATAAGACAAGATTTCTTCCTACTGAAACCATTTTGACTATCTAAGAAAATCTTAAAACTCTTGAATGACTTTGCAAAGCACCTTTCTTAAGACTCACAAAACATTTTTCAACTGTAATGTAAAACTAATAAGACCTATAAATCCCTGAACAATTTTATAATCTCAATTAAAAATAATGAGTAATGTTAACTAAATTCAGTCTTTTGGCAATTGTCCACATTTTAAGGACTTGCAAAAAAATGTTAGTGTCTCATACATCCAATCTTAAACTCCTATTTAAATTGAAGCTTTTTAAATTTGCAATGTTTTTCTTTAATTTCATCCCTTATACTCTTAATGAGCTAACCTGGTCTTTTACTTACAGCTATTTTTTTCTCTGTAAGGAACATATTTATCTCTTACAAATAAAGATTTATTTTTAAAAACTTTCCACATTTTATTAGTGTCTCCATTTAATTCGGAAGCACATTTCATAATGGATAATTCAGTTCCTTTTTCATCTTTTCACAACTTGCTCTTTAAATTTATTATCAAACTCTTACTATTCCTGATTTTCAAATGCAGTAAAACATCAAATTTAACTGAGCAAGGATTGTTTGCACAGAAATGTTTTTCAATCTCCACCCTCTCAACAACAATTACTAAATAGAATCACTCCTAGTAGATTCTCTGACAAACTGATGGCTTCTATAAACCTTCCTCCCACACAGTTTAACTCTAAAATCTCACAATATATATGCCTGAAATTAATATATCCCATAAACATATCGTTATAAACAGCTGAAGTCTTACCTCCTCATTAAAGTCTCTTATTTCATCAGTTTATCTCTTGATTTGCAGCAAATTTCAATTAAAAGACTTCTATTCCTATATTCACAAATCAAAACCCAAATAGTGAATCTCCTTGCTCTTACTCTTTACTACCCTCAACTTCAAGAAGACACAATTCACATTTTAAATAAAAAAGCTACTCATGTCTCCCCCATCAGTGCTCTATCCCTTTTAAACAACATAAAAAACAGCAATAAAAAAATACTGTCACCAAAATTGCCTAGATCTAACTGAGTCTCAGTTAGTCCAATAATATCAAAATCATTATTTCTGGTGAGTGCTCTAAGCCCCTCTGTTGTATTTCCAATACTTCTAGTATTACAAAAGAGGCAATTTATCCTTCCCTTAAAAGTATTTCTGTAATTCGTACACAATGTTTTTCCACATATCTTATTTTTGGCATTTAGTTTATCTTGGCCCTAACAAGTGTTAATCCTAGTTTAAAGTTGTTCTTACAAATGAGTTAATAGTCTTTGCAAATGTCAGTTCATACCTCACTTAAATATAAACTAACCATTCCAAAATTATTTCTTTTGCCATCAAACTGACTGCTAAGTCCAATCAACTCATCTGTTCATTCTTACATATTAACATAAGCTTAGTATTCAGTCTTAGTGACATACTTAAAATTTAGGACTTTGCAATATCTTTAGATACTTTATTAAACCTCTGTACTTGTCAGCTATTCTGATCTACCCCTCCCCACAACAAACAAAAAATGCATGACTTACTCTATCAGTTGTATCCTTCATCAGTGTCCTTGGATAGCATTAACGTAATCTTTTATCTCTGTTTACACTACAGAAGTATTCTACCCACAACCTTACCCAACAAATCACCTATAACTGTTATTTCTTTAAACTTGGCAAAACCTTTCCTTTTTTTGACTGAACAGTCCCCTTCTTTATTCCCATTCATTAGCTAGTAACTGAGAGTTTAAACCTATTACTTAATGAAACATGGTACCTAAACCTAAATACATTATTCTAAAGTTCTTCTCTAAGCCCTATTGCCATTTTCCACAATTTAAACTTCATTTCTCAAACTCTAATTTCTCTTCCAACCTATAAGATCTGCAAACAAGTTTTACTTCTTTACTATTATCCTCTCTGAAAGTGCATACTACTCCAAATATTTCAAACATAATCCACTCTCTGCATCTATCAAACCACACAAGTAGCATGCCTTTAACACCAGCATGATTCACAACCATATTACCAGAAAAAGTAGTAACTGATAAAATTAGACTAGAGACAAAACTTAGGGATTAAAGTTAATATACTTGGAAGTTATATGTAACTTTCACTTACTATATGAAGCATCCAACACTATCATCTTTATACAGGAATCATAACCTATAAATTTGTTTTTCTATTTAAACAGTTAAATTGTGTTATCACTAATGTATAAACAAGATAACAGATAAATCACACAAATTAGCACCCAGATTCTAGTTATGATAATTGAAAAATGTTTATTAGGACACACTGAATAATCTCTCATTTATTTACAAAAAAACTTTTAATATATATATACTGTAAGAGATGTTTCTCCATACAAGTATTTCTCACAGTGCTTGAAAACCAAGTACATATAAATTTGTCTGTTTTGAGCTTTTTTAATAAGGCATAAATACTGTAACAAAGTAAAGATAAATTGTCATAACTTTAAGGTACCATAATAAAAAAGAATAAGCAACCTGCTTTGATTCAACACAATGTGCAGAGTGTCAGATTACAAACAGTCCTTCAAATCCTCCTAACATGTGTGAAATCCCAGAACTACTGGCTGAAATCCCATTTTCTGATTACTTGTATTACACTTATTATTTTTTTTGCAAATCAAATTTAAAAGTTTTGTTTTGTCTGAAATACATAGGAATAAGCGATATTGATAGCTTTATGGATGGAATACAGAAAAAAGTAACACAGAACCACACTCTGACATATTTTTGGTTGAAAAGTAACTCAAAAAGTTCTGTTTGCATCCCATATCTGCAATTAAGGATGAAAAGACATTCAAGTACTGCAGCCATGGATATCCTAAAATACTGTGTTTGAGCTCAGGAAACACATTCTTAAATTTCAAATAATTAAAAATATATTTTATTAAATTAATTAGCATTTTTTGCAACTGCAAGAAAAATAGCATAGATGTCATATACAATAATTCCACTCAAAAGTTCTGGATGTAGGTTTTAGCAATGTTGATCAAGACTTGGAAGCTGCAGATTCAAGCTTTATGTTTAATATCATTGCTGTAGGAGAAGCTTGACTTACTGATAGTTTACAATTCTATAGATTTATGCAATCCAGGAGCTAAGTTCAAACCTAGATCTTATGCAGATCATAGTGTATCTATATGTGGCCTCAATTTGATGTTTATGCTCACAAACATTCAGATCCAAGTCTACCTAGAACAAGGTTAGCCAACTAAGCTCAATATTCCAATCATTTGGCAGTGGTTGCCTGATGGAAGTAAGCTCCAAGATAAACAAAATCCTAAAACAGAAAAAAATAGTATCAGTGGGTATGGTGATTAGTATCAGCATTGCTAAAAGTGGTAGTGGTTGTGGCAAATATGAAGTTTGGTGACAATAATGTTGGGTGTTTGTTTTCAATGCTTGTGATAGAATGAAAATAACTTAGTAATAAACAGACACACTTTGTGTAGAAAAATCGTTTTTGCATCTAAAAAAGCTTGATGGCTTTACTTGAATGACACTTTAGAAAGAAATAATGAATTGAAATTATTTTACAGTACTATAAATATGTACAAAGACTGTTTGTGTAATTATCACCTATGAATATAGCATATCTAATGAAACATAACTATTTAATGGAAATATCTTTACACAATATAGTTTTAACTTTCCAAGCTTAAGTTTCTGGTAAAAAAAAAAAAAACAACAATCTACAAGCATTGCTTTTCTAACTATACATTGAACACTTAGAATCATGCAGATCATTGAAAAACATAAAAACATATAACAAGTTTATTAAGATTTATTAAAAAATAAATAAATACACTATATAATATTAAACACTTAAAACCTGTTAAACAACGTGTAAGTGTGTCTGCCTCAGTATTTGTAGAGTAGAAAACTGTTTTCTCCTGCACTTTTGCCACTTTCAAATAAAATGAAAAAAATATTATTTGACTGTGACTTCAGTCAATGCACCTCTCTGTCTATATGAGATGTTTAAGACAGAGTTTGTTAAAAACTTGACCTTAAAACATGTTTCTTCAAACTACAAGAGGAAAGATCCACAGGTGCATTAGCATAATACTATTTACGTAACCCAATATGAATGATATAAAAAACTCTCTTGAAGCAAACACCTTACATACTAACATCAATAAATAAATTTTAATTTTGAACACACACACACATACATACTCATACATTATTTGCACATGTGTCAAGTAAAGGAAAAAACTGTCTTTAACCTAAAATATTAAACACAAGCTCTTCAGACTAGAAGAACCAACATCCTGTACAAAATGTTCTCCTATACTGAAGATGGAAAAAACTGGTAAGGAGGTACATGCCACTGTACTTGTTAAAACTTAACCTAAAATATAGAGAACGATTAAATGAATCCATATACAAACTATAGCTTTATATAAACAATAACTAAAGATGAGGCTTGACCTAGTTCTGTTTTGTATGTGAATCTGCAATGCGTAAACTGTTAAATAATTAATACAATATTGGTGATAATATTTAAGAAAAAAGATATTGATATAGAAAAGTTTTAAATGTTGTGCAGTTTATTAAGTTGAGCCACTCCAAAATAAAATTTATTAATTCTCTGTGGCACAATTTCTATGCAACAGAATCAGAACTAGGAATAACTTGTTGTATAATTCATTACATATTGCAATATATAATGCTCTATACATATAGACCTTGAAACTTGTCTAACAATTATTTATTCAAGGGCTATGGTCTCAAAATATTCTGCATGAACCTTTTGTTTCTTAATGGTTTATTCTCTATTTAAATGTCTACTTCTGCTCCAGTGCCCTACATCCAATACTGTTAATGGGTATGTAATGTCCATGATAAACTTATTTATGGTGATGAGGTGGAGTTACTGTAACATTTTATTTACTACTAGTACAACACTACTATCACTATATACTAATGATGGTTACGAATTCACTTGTTATTTTTGCAAGTTTTCCAATCAATTAAAATTAAAAAACACAACTGCAAATGAAATGATCTGACTGCATATTAAATAAGAATAAAGACTAAAAATCATATTATCAAACAAGCCCATGTAATATTGTAAAAACATGTAACATTCAGAAGTAAAAGGGAGCCACCAAATGAGAAATATTTCATATCTACACATAAGTATTCTAAATAAACACTGATTAATAAAATGTCAAACTGCTATATGACACACACACACTGCTTACATTCTTTGAATGACATTTTATGAAGAGAATATATAAACTTTGGTCAGTTTCTTGTATAATGGAAAATATATAAATGTATTAAAGGCAATTTATTTATAAGTACTGAAAAAAAAATTGATAAGTAATGCAAATGTTCACTTATATAAGTTAGACCTGTTTCTTGTAATTATTAAGTAACTGGAAATAAAAAAGTTACAGAACAAGATACAGATCAGACTAATCTTAAAATTAATTTATTTCAGTGGAAAGTTTATAAAAAATGCATTAGTGTACTCTTAAAAATGGTGTGTATTTGTAGCTGGTAAAAATAATGTTTGTTTGAAAATGTTGTGTATCATTTTTCTTTAAATTACTAAGCATGTAGAAACTACTACAAAACAAGCCTGACTAATTTATCATCAATTATATTTTGTAAAATTGTTTCATTATGATTCATTTAATTGTAGTGACAATATACTGTCTTTGTTGACAACAGGAGTCATGAAACTAAAAATGTCAAATATCAGAGCTGTAGATGCTTAATAATTACATTACTAGTCAGTGATATTTGAGCTGATTATTATTATTATTTGAACTATTTGGATAAAATGATATATGAAAATAAATCTGACAATTTATTTCAGTTTTTCCCTACTTGTAAAATACATATATAAGCACAAAAGTCTATTGTACCATATTAGATATAAAGTAGTTACATATAGCACACAATTACTGAAAGTTTCAATACAATTTTGTATATTAATTTACCATAACATAGCAATGATAAGCATTATACCCTTCATCCATTTGTCTACTACTTTCACAAATGTAACTAACATTTTTGATGTAATACTTTGGAGAACTGTTTGAATAAATTATATCTAAATTCATGAAGACACAATAAAAAGCAAAGTGACATTTGACCTACTCATATCGCACCTGTTTCAGTAATAATATAAACTTTTTAATAAGGTAACTACAGACAGTATTTCTATTCCTTAGTAATTTTTTTAAAGAAAAAGACTTTATGATTTATCACACAATTATATGTAAATATATTTGATACACATACAAACCACATACACATACAATATAATGAATATTTAACCTAAAATTAGTTGACTACTTAAACAATAATCATACTATGAAATAAGATTAAATACTGCACTATTGTGCATATGGATTGGTAAAACAGTTTAACAGTCTGTTAAAATAATGTTGTAGACTATATTTTCCATGTTGTAATTTAAGATGAGAACATATGAAATTAAGATCCAAAATTGTAATAGTGTAGGCCAATAGCCTTATAAACATTTAGGCATTACACTTTCCATTAAAAAGTTAGAACTGTTTCTAGTCAGTAGAACAAATCAGTCAAAGAGGGTTTTGTTTTAGCTAGAAGTGAATCATTCAGTGTTTTATTTTCAATTATTGGGTCAACCAGCTATGAAGTTTTACAAGTTTATTTCTAAGTGTAGTTAACATGGTTATAAATGTGGCTTACAGATTACCAGTGTTTACACTTATAGAAATATAAGAAGTAAACTATTTTGTAATTATATGTACTTGATATTTTCAGTTATTGGGTCAACCAGATGTGAAGTTGCATAAGTAAGTTTATTTTTATGTTATTAGAATATAGTTAGCATGGCCATAAGTGTGGCCTACACACTATTACAATGTTTAAGTTCATTGAAATGTTAAAAACAGAAAAAAAAACAAATTTGTTATCATTACATGAACTTTAACCACATAATTTAAATAAACCTGCCAATAAAAAGAACATTATAAATATATTATTTAAATACAAATTTATTTATGGAAGAATATTAGTGTGTCTAATTTATCAGTATAAATGTTGAATGTGCTTTATTTAATGACACAACTGAAAAATCTTACAGAAAAGTTTCTGGTACTTCTTATACATTTGTACAAAGCAGCAAAGCAAATAAATACAAAAGTACTTACTTGTCAACACAAATGTAGTTTTTCCAAAGGCTACTTTTTTATTCAAAACATAAGATCTGTCTTCATACACAGTAACAGTCATAAAATAGCTTCCTTTCTCACAATCTTCATCTTGGAACAATAAAGAAAGATTGGCTTTTCTACTTGCTCTTATGGAATGTCTATGTCTCCCAGCACATTTGGCATTGTGTATAAATATGTATCTATATTCATCACCTATTCCTGTATTATTGTCCAACTCTGCAGTAAAAGTGAGCACTGAACCAAACACTGCTGGACCATCATTTGATACTTTCACTCCTATAAGTAGTGTGATGAAAAAAAACAATTACTAAAAAATATTTGAAACATATATTCAAGTGAATTAACAAAAAAACTTCAACTTACATGTAATTAAAGAATTATACATGTAAATATCTTTAAAAATTGAAAAATGTACATGTACATTAAATTAATTAAAAAATTAAATGAACAATACAACTGGAGTTAGAAAATGCACGTACTACGTACAATTAAATCTCAAACCAACAAGAAAGAAACTATAATAACTTGTACAACTGGGAACCACCACTATTGAAATAGTAATGGCTTTACATACTCTCTACGTTTTGTAATTATAATAAAAATAATTATTCACTTCATATGCATTACCTATACATACAGGGTGGCCCGCAAGTCCCTACCTATCCATATGTTATTATGTTATATTCAATTATGCATGTATTATAAATCTGTTTCTTTTTTTTTTCAGAGAAATATGGACGATGTAAGCCCATTTACACTTGAAGAGCGTATTGTGACAAGTACGTGGGTACATGAGCGCAAGAATACTGGTGACACCACACAGATACACTGGATACATAAGATATATGGATGGGTAGGGACTTATGGGCCTCCCTGTAGTTGTACATCAACTACTGCACACTATTAAATGATATACATTTCTATAAGGAAGTGTTGTTTTTGTTTTGTATTTCATATCTATTTTAAACCATTTACACTCTTATTTCTGTTGATACAATTACGTAGCACGCTCAATGAAGTTCCAACAGAGAATTAGTACATTCCAACATAGCTGGAAATAAGAAAAATAAATTTAGTGTTAAACCATGACCGTCCCATGTTATAGTTGCCCTGTAGTTTCTCTTAAATATTTTATTTTCAAATGGTAACTTAATTCCTTGTATGTTGAACAGAATTTATATAACCTAACACCAATCGTGTTATTTTCTTTATTTCTTTTTTTGAAATACACTCTACTGCCTTTACTTTTAAAACGAAGATACAATAACTATTACATCTCGTGTCAAAGACGCCACTAACCGAAAGCGCGTGCTTGGGACACTTTTCGGTAGGTTTACTTGTGAAGTCGCGCACTTAGTTTGAAGTTTTGACGTGCTGTAATGTTTAACTAGTTCATGTACAGACATAAATCGTCTTTGAAAGACTACGTATACTTGTCTCATCAAACTTCGTTTCCAACATGATATTGGTAAGAACGCATAACAATGATTACCGTAAAAGTAAATACCTTTATTAACACAATCGAACTGGGCCAAATGACTGTCTAAATAAGTTTGACATGGTCGGGAAAAATTGTCCAAAAACAGTTAAGGTTTCAAACCTTTATTATTGGAACGAGACTGTAAATTTTATATCCTCAACGAATTTTTGAGCAATGTTCAAATTATAATTCATTATAGTTTATATATATATATTTTCAATAATTACAGGTGTTTACGGGGTATACACTTACACATTGTAAGGTGAGGAAGGGAGGGGTGGATTACTGTAACTAAATGCAGCGCGAAATTAAAACAAACAAAAACACTAAATGCAGACACCAACAATAGGATACTTCAAAAGGCACACTGACCATATCACCTTGATCGAACGACTATAATGCAATAAAAGATTTGGTTCTGGACTGAGTATAATTTCATAGGCCCATTGTTTGATACGACAACGCTAGCACTGTTATTCCAAAATATCGGACGGCTAGATCTACGTAATTTTGGACACATGAAATTTCGCTTGTTTAACAAGTTGATACTCTTGGGTAAAATGTACAATTTTTTTTTTTAAGTGTTTAGGGTACGCATCCTTCCAATGATACGATATCCTGTCGCTATAACCTAATAATCCAACATGGACCTTCTCTTTCTCTCGTTGCCTATTAATAAGCCTATTTACCTGCCTTACATTGCCTATTATTTCATTAATCACCAACTTTGAACTTGATGGTCCATTTTAAAACGAAACTGCAGATAAATTAAAACTGTGTTTAAAAAAGAACGTGGCTAAACTATTCTAGACAGTGTATTATCATACCACATTCTTCACTAACTTCAATAGTACACCCATCCAAGGATCAAGGCATGGGCTTACCTGGCTGAAGCCCATGGCCTCACACTAATTAGGGGACCTCAAGCTACGACTATAAATTTTTGCATGTAGAGGTTCAGTCTCAAGAGAGCCTCTATAAGTCAAAAAGCTTAGGGCCAATAAAACTCTTAATCTGGCCTTGAGTACACAAGTCTATTATTCCCCTTCATTTTTGTGCTGTTGCAACAACATACTCTGATCATGCAGCAACCCTCCACCAATGATACTGTGCCATGTATACTAGTGCAGGCAACTTCCTTTACCATTCCAGCACAATCCTCAATTTCAATTGGGAGATATAAACCAGAAAAACCAACAAATCAGTGGGGAGGAAGAGTAAGAAGAGATGAGAAAAATGTTAACTTCCAAAATGGTACTACCTCTTCTCACCAAAGCTATAATCCCACATTGCAAAGGTTGAGGGGGCCAGTAAAGACATAACAGTAACTAAATAAGCAGAAAACAATCATGATTGTAAAAGTAAGCATTCCTGCAGGGTATAGCATTATGTCTGGAACAGGTATGCTCTTCATCTGGTAACAAACAAAGTATGACATATAAGGCAAAATTTAATAGGTAGGCACTATGTCATGTAAGACAGATTCTGCCCATAAGCTTCACATATGTAATGCTCATAAACATGTTACACAACTATAGCTGTATTTCAAGAAGATGGCCTGTAATCTTGGGCTAAAGGAGTGTATGTGGATAGGTGAAGAGCAATATGCACAGGCAAAAAACATGCAGTGGAAGTGCCTTGCATAAGATTGTACAGTTCATATTTCATTCATGACCAATATTGTGATCAACAAGTGCAGTCAGTCTAGGCAAAAACATCCGGGGGAGGGAGGGGGCATCTTGTGATATTACGGAGTAAGTCAAATGAGGTACAATCAGGTAGAAAACATCCAATGGAAGTGCCTTGCATAAGACTGCTTGTTTCATATTTTGTACATAAGATATTTAGAGATCAACAAGTGTAACCCACCTGCACAAAAATAACTGAAGGAAGCACCTTCTGGTATTATTAAGTATGTCAAATGCTGTTTGGGTAGAACGTACCCAGTGGAAGCACCTTGCACAGAAAAAAAAATTATTTTGAAAACAGCAAGTATGGTCAACCTAGATAAAATCATCCAGGAAAAGTGCCTTGTGTTTTATTGAGTAAGTGCTGTCCACCTGGACAAAAAATACCCAGTAGAAGTACCTTGGATGGAGCATATTAAAATTGCGTATAATATTAAACTAGCCGATTACCTGTAGTGCCAGTGCATTAGATCCACATGATACATTTGTGACATCACTCCTGCACCCTAAGAATGGAGAAAAATACAGTTCTCCATAATGGGAAACAGAAGTGAAATGGAACATTGTGTAACAAAAAAGTTTTCAGCATCATACATGTAAGCAAGAGTTCCACATAGTATGATGTGTAACATATTAATAGCATTACATCTGCACCCTAAGAATGGAGACAAATTAAAGTTCTCTATGACAAATAACAGAGGTGAAACAGGAAAAATCATGACACAGGATAAAAATGTCATGAAGTTGGGAGTTGTACATCATGCAATAAAAAAGTTTTTTCCAGTATCATATAAGCAAGAGTTCCATTATAGTATGATATAATGACAGTAGACCTCTTCTCACTAAATGGATACAAATGACTTAGGAATTTTGATTTGGTTTATTATACAAACCCCATTCTTAAGGAAACTCCATGGTTCACCACTCCAACAACTGGGAACCAGAAGTAGCAATGACTCTTGTGCTGCACTTGAAGAGGGAATACACATTGGAAAACCTAGAGGAACAACATACTGGAGACAGTGCAATGGGTGTCTTCAATTTCCTATTCTGAAAAGTGAAAAGATCCTGATTGTGAGAATCACAGGTCAATAGGGATGGGAAAAAATCTCCATCTGCTTCGCTCATGATATCCATAAGTGACAGTCCTTTATACATAATACAGTGATGATAAAAAAAAAAATTATATATATGCATATAGAGAGAGATCACACCACCAGATAAGCAGCTAGTGGTCTTACATGAACACCATATCTCCACAATGAGCATTATAGAAGTATACAGATTTAATGCTAAGATAAAATCCAGCACACCTGGCAACACCTGCCACTAGGTGGAATTCTGAAATATATGACAAAGAAAAATACTAATATGAGTCTCAGTCAAAGGCAAACGGATGTGTAGAACAGCTACAGATAGACGACACAGCTATTTTGTGCATAGAAAGAACAAATGTACTGGGAGTTTTCCACATATCAGCCTAAATGACTATCTCCAAAAGATGGAAATTTTGAGCAGTTAGAGACTTAGTTAGACAAACAATATGTAGTGAAAAAACATTATGTAAATGGAAACCTTCCACAGACCTGTTGAAATATGCCAGTCGTACGAGATGACAAACCTAACCAGTGCCAGTTAGTACAACAGGTAAAAGATCACAGAAAACAGAGGAATGCCACTGAACAAACAGAAAGGAATGAGACATGAAAGGATGCAATTTGAGCCACAGAACAGAGCATGGAACACACTGGAAAATGTGGTTGATCCAGATCTGAACATGAATGCAGCTAGGAAATGTAAGGTGAGAAAAAAGGAGAAAATGCAAAACAACCTTTTTGGGCAGCCAATGTCCTGGGAAGGAAAGTCCGATCCAAATAGGAGGTAACATACAATGAATGGTAAAGGATGCAGGAAACAAAAGTAGCATGAATATCAGAACAATAATGGCCACATGTTAGAAGAGGAGGAAATAGGTCTGAAGGGAAAATGGTACAAGGAACACACTGTAATTGGATCAAAGGAGAACTGAATGGAAAATGTAGAACAAAGGAATATGGCAGATGGGCCAAATCTGGGACTAATGTCAGAACCACTGTCTACTTTAGTGTGAATTTCATCATCTGCTATATTAAATCTCGAATTAATATGAACATAGTAGAATTTGGAAAAATAGAAACATTTCTACAACAAACAAGAAAAAACAACACAAATGTGGTTTGTGTGTGTGTGTGTTTTCTTATAGCAAAGCCACATTGGGCTATCTGCTGAAGGGAATCAAATCTCTTATTTTAGCATTGTACTGAAGACTTACTGCTGTTCCACCAGGAAACCAATAGAAATTAAACACAAAAAAGTTGAAATTGATAAAAATTTGTAATCAAGTGTAATTAAAATTTTATATTCACATGGAAAATGAGTTAAAACACAAGTACATACACTAGAATGTCAATCAAGAAACTGAGTATAGATGGTGCAGTATGATCGGTAGAGAATAGTCGCATGGTCAGCACATGTTGCTGCAATTGTGAAAAAAATGAAGGCGTATAATGGGCTAGTGCATTGTTGAACATTTTGCAATGCATACAGAGCAAATAAAAGTTGAGATAGCATTGGAATTATAGCTGGGTCTCAAATGATTTTCTAAGAGAAAAAGTATCTCAAAATTTCCATTACAAAATTTGTGATTGTTATATGAAAATAAGAAACTAAGTCTATGGTAAGTAACATGGTATACTACCTTCCTCTGCAGATCTCGTTCCTTTTATTTGGAATTTAAACTCTAATTTCATGTGTATACTGCAAAGGACCACAAAAATATGAAAGATAACTAGAGACCAACATTCATGGGAAATTGCAATATGTTTCTACCATGTAATTCCAACATGACAAATTCTGACTCAAAAAAAAAAAAAAATGTCTATGTCACTACATGGGACCTACAAGAAACTATCTTGTTTATTAAATCCATTGTTAGTTTGTTGATACACACATGATAAGTTCATGAAAACCTCAGATTGTGCTTTCCTTACTAAAACACTGAGCAAGAAAGAAAAAAATTGTCTTTATCTCTGTGTGTTATCTACCTGTAAAGAGTATATTTGTACAAAATGTCATTAAAATTGGCTCAAATACAAAGAAGAAATTATCAAAAACACTAAAATAATGCTTTTTCTGGTATCTTGATCCCACTATAATCGTTAAAAATGGTAAAAATCTACCAATTTTGTTTATCAATATGTAGGACCTATAGAAATGTATATTTGTACCAAATCCAATGTAAATTGTCAAAATATGACTCTGTAGCTGACCTCCTTTAAACATTCTGGTAATAAAAAGATATTTTTCCAACTAGAAGGGTCCGGGTACATATAGGTCCGTTGTTAACAATCACAAGAATAGGTTTGTGGGCAGAAATTATTCTAAATTATTTAATGATGTTAAGACTTGAAAAAGTTGGTAAGATTTACTTTTTTTTAATTAGAATAAATCTGTTATACTGATTAAGCCAAAATGTGATAGACAAATTTCAACTTTGTGAAGTGTAAAATACTTTATATGTGATGTGTAAATTTGGTAAATCTTAAGCTCCTATGTAAGAGAAGAACTGGACTGTTTTATTAATATTAGCTGTGGTGAAAACAACTAATATTAATAAAAGTTCTATGATCTATTCTAACCTTTTGATTCCATTAATTATAGATAGGCTGTTTAAGTTATGAACACTTTCAAGTCATTTTAGTTCTTCTAAGCTCCAAAGAGAAATATAAATTTTTAAATTTAAGCCTTTTCTATAGTAAAATTTATAGCCTTTTCATACACATCTTGATTATCTGTAGTGAGAGAGGCTCAAGGATTAAAGATGTAGTCATAGTGCTCATAATAACCTTATTACTCTAAAATTCAAAATCTGAATAAACAGATCCTAGAAATGTATTTCCTGTTTTACCACAGTACCATTAAGTTTTAAAAAACATTTTTTACACCATGGAGTGTTAATTCTGATACTTATAAAATATTTTCATTTGATTATTTGTACTTCAATATTAAACATATTATTGTAATTCTTCTTTTGACAAATAAGTAGCTATGAAAGAGGATTAATAATTTGTCATATTTTGCTTTTATTCGTAATATGTAATATTCTTATAAGAATATATCATAGGTTCATAAGAATATATCATAGGTTCAATAATCTAAACAACTCTGATAAGATAATGTTTAACATTATTCCTGTAAGTGTAAAGTGTAATTGTATAGTTTAACGAATATCTCAATAATTAGTGTTTTTCATGATAAAGTGTTTTATTTACAAAGATACCTAGTTTATCAGTGATAGTTTCATGCATATGTATCAACTGTTTAATTAACAATAATAATAAAGTAACAAGCACATTCATATCTTACAATTTACATTAACACTACAGTATACTGAATACAGTAACATTTGGTATAGCCGATTGTCTTGATATGATACACTCTTACTCTCAGAAGTTAGTGATATACCATAAATTACATAAACTGGGGTCTGATATATTCCCACCTGAGTTTGTTTCAACCATACTCCTTGTGGTTGAAGGTTGAAGAAATTCTGCAACAGTTCTAGTCTGTAATACAGATACGGTCAGGCTCAGCAAAAATGCGGTTTTTGCATTCAGATATACAAGTACCAGGGCGACCACGAACTGTGAAAGCGTCTTCAATTCATAAAACAACTTAGACATTTTTTAAAATTCTATCAACACTGAAAACTTATCTTTCTACGTTGGTCAGTAAATAAAATGTATCTCAAAAATGTTTTCCTCCATAAGTAAATCATTTTATTTGTTTGCATATCTATATGACCTATCCTCTACATTCTACATTTTACACAATAAACTTAACTGCTCAAAAGCAACGCTTTTCTGATAACAAATATCGAGCTTCTATTCTGTTTTCAGTAGCTGAGCGCTATCTTCCCTGTGGATGTGCCAACCCAATGACGAAATCATCAGATAACAAGAACCAATCAGACTAACGCCACAGCTTTGAGACTGACATCAGTGAGATGTTAACAAATAAAACTGTTTTAGTTAAGCGTAAAGCTTAACAATACCGAAACCTGGTAGCCAGCAGTCTGAAGACTTGGCGCTGTACAGCTTTAATTAACGGCCTGGCATGGCCAAGCGCGTAAGGCGTGCGACTCGTAATCCGAGGGTCGCGGGTTCGCGCCCGCGTCGCGCTAAACATGCTCGCCCTCCCAGCCGTGGGGGCGTATAATGTGATCAGTCAATCCCACTATTCGTTGGTAAAAGAGTAGCCCAAGAGTTGGCGGTGGGTGGTGATGACTAGCTGCCTTCCCTCTAGTCTTACACTGCAAAATTAGGGACGGCTAGCACAGATAGCCCTCGAGTAGCTTTGTGCGAAATTCCAAAACAAACAAAAGTTTCAATTAAAACTATTAATACCACATTATCTTGAGAGTTCATTTGTTTTGTACAATTTCGAAAAACGTTACTCGAGAGCTATCTGTACTAGCCTTCCTTAATTAAGTAGTGATAAACTAGATGGAAGGCAGTCATTTAACGCAACTCACAGCCAGCTTTTGGGCTACATTAATGGAATACTAGGATTGACAGTATTTATAACACTCCCATGGCTGAAAATAATATTTTCGGTTTTCTTTTATAATTTAACCCGAAGATTGCAAGTCGAACACCCTACCTACTATGCTATGTTAGGTCTTATTTTAGAGATTTAAATGCTCTCATATTTGATTTTAAAATTTATTTTAAATTACTTAACCAGTATTCTGATACAACAATTTTGAAACGTCGTCTGACTTAAAATCACAAAGATTTCCTAAGTTTGCAATTTATATAACTAATGGGTCTAATGCCTCCCAAAAAAAATTATCAAGATATAAATTATAACCCAAGAAGTGTAATATTGTGATATTTTCAAAGAGAAACACATTTCCCGACAAGCATTACTCACTAATGCAGCAAATTTCGTTTGGAAACAAGGAAAGTAATTTATGTTGATAAATTTATAGAGTTTTTCTAATGTGTGCAAAATAATAAAGCAAGATAATTTTAACAAAACAAACATAGTCTATTATGCAACAAACAAAAAGAAAAATATATACATAATTTTTCATATGAAAAAAGAAAAGCAGCTGCTTCTACTATGTGTTATAATTAGTTCCACAGATTTCTTTCTCTAAAAACAAATTTCTGTCAAACAAAAACCAGTGATTTTAAAGTAGATCTTTATTCGCCGATTTCAGATAGAAAATGGAATAAGAAAGTGCACTTAAATTCAACAGGTAAACTTAAAACTTAGTTTTTTGTTTCGTTAAGCCAACTGTATAATTTTGTGACCTTTGTTTTCACATAATTGTTGAATGATAAATTTGACAACGTAACAGTTACCACTAACGGATATTACAGTCCTTTCATCTCAGATACTACTGAAATATCCTTTATGAAGAATAAATATTATTTACTACAGAGAACAAAGAAACAAAACAATTATGTAACAAGGCAGTCACAATTAATTTATAGATCAAATATTTGTATTAAAACTACATAGAAACGAGATAAACAAAAACATTTTTAAACTCCCTGTGTAACTAAAACAAGTAGAAAACATACTACACTTTCATATGACATTTTTTTCTACCTTCTTTAATTCGGTTCCTAAGAGAAACAAAATTTTCAGCTCCTGCTTTGAAAGTTCTGATTGCCTAATTTCGTCACGTTCTGATTTGAGAGAAATAAAATGCCAGTTCAATTTTTCTCTGGTCAAGTAGTTCTCTGTTGATATTCATATATCTTTATTTACTTGAATGGAACACGAAATACAGTAAACTCCAGATACATTATCGCTCCAAAGGAAAAGCACTAGGGAGTTATATCCTTGTATCAATGAATACGTTTACTATCTGTCTATTGAAATAACAGTGACTATGATGCAACCTTTAACAAAAATTACAGCAGTTTGCTTAAGTTCGTTTTTCTCTTCTTTGTTTCGCTTCATTTTCTCCTAGTTCTATTTTATGAATCTGAAAAAGCGAAAATATCGAATAAAAATATTATTCGAGTAATCAGTTACTTCTAAAAGTTTTTATTACTTCACACAAAAGATTGTAATTCATATTCTTAGGTTAAAAGGTTATATTAAGACAAGTGCTAATCACTTTTTCTCACTTTAAAATTAACATATACAAAATTCAAATTAAAAAATAATAAAAAATGTCTGTTTATATTAGATGTAGATCTGTAGTTAGTTATCACCATTAGATTACATCTCGGAACATAGGGCCGCAATCGCTTGCGGATTCTTCAACAGGTATTTAAGTGAGTAGGTTGTTAGCCCACTGCACCGAGCCGTCCCTAATTTAGTAGTATAAGACTAGAGGGAAGGCAGCTAGTCATCACCGCCCACCGCCAACTCTTGGACTACTCTTGTACCAACGAATAGAGGGATTGACTGAAACATTATAACGCCCCCAGGGCTGGGAGGGCGAGCATGTTTGGTGCGACGCGGACACGTACCCGCGACCCTCGGATTACGAGTCGCATGCCTTACGCGCGTGGCCATGCCGGGCCCGTAGATCTGTAGTATCAAAATATTATCACAATATATCTCAGAACAGCTGGTAGGGGTATTAACACTTTTATTGACAAGGATTGTTAATACTCATATTAGCCGTTATGAGGTACATTTTTATTTCAAGTGGGTTTTTCGTCATCAAAGAGTTATCACGATGTATTTTTTTTATTAGTCAAGGCTTTTCTTTATTTATGTGCTATATCAACTTGCACTTGCCAATATCTTACTTTTCATATCTAATATTGAAAATGATTTTGATCCATACACAACATCCAAGATAGAGTCATTTTTTGGAGGTAGTAGATATCCTTCTTTGTGTATAAAGTCACAACAAAGCTCACTGGTTCTTATAAGACCGTCTTTCTTTTTTCAAAGTACAATAGGTAATGCTCATACATTAGTAGTTGGTTCTATTATTCGCATGGCCAAGTGTGTTAAGGCGTTCGACTCGTAATCCGAGGGTCGCGGGTTCGAATCCCGGTCGCACCAGACATACTCGCCCTTTCAGCCGTGGGGGCGTTATAATGTTACGGTCAATCCCACTATTCGTTGGTAAAAGAGTAGCCCAAGAGTTGGTGGTGGGTGATGATGACTAGCTGCCTTCCATCTAGTCTTACACTGCTCAATTAGGGACGCCTAACACAGATAGCCCTCGAGTAGCTTTGCACGAAATTCAAAAACAAACAAACAAAACAAATCTATTATTCCTTGTAGCTTCTGTCTATTTGAAAACCTCTACCTTTTTTATAAGTGGAATTGCATCTCCAGTATCTATCGTATTATTATTCAGCCTAAGTTATGAAGTCCACTGGGAAAGGTATCTTGATATTCCATGATTACGTCTTATAACCTTTGATATTGATTAGCTGTGAGATCTGTGCATTTTTTGTTATATACAGCTCATGTAAATGAGGTGGTAAATTGTCTTTATGTGATGATTTGGTATCAGACTTCTTATGTCTAACCTCAAAGATAACTAATTCTGGCCTGGCATGGCCGAGCGCGTAAGGCGTGCGACTCGTAATCCGAGGGTCGCGGGTTCGCGCCCGCGTCGCGCTAAACATACTCGCCCTCCCAGCCGTGAGGGTGTATAATGTGATCAGTCAATCCCACTATTCGTTGGTAAAAGAGTAGCCCAAGAGTTGGCGGTGGGTGGTGATGACTAGCTGCCTTCCCTCTAGTCTTACACTGCAAAATTAGGGACGGCTAGCACAGATAGCCCTCGAGTAGCTTTGTGCGAAATTCCAAAACAAACAGACTACTTCTGACATTCTTTGATATGTATTACCTGCACAGCTTCACGTCTTGCAATGTTCCATTGAGACTTAGCACGAATTTTATGCTTTGTTGTTTACATAGCCCTAACGATGGTGTCTTTATTCTTTGGGTTCACGACAGTTCTTGAAGACACTCTGGAGTGTTTTGTTTTAGTAAAGACCATTCACTGTGTGTAGATTTATTCCTAATAACTCCTGACAAAGATTGCCTTACTTGATTTTACTGGAAATTTAACCTCTGATGGTAATTGCCATGTAGTGAATAAGGATTTCTTTACGATAAACTTTGAAGTTATTTTAACTTCGCATCCATATTGGCCCGGCATGGCCTAGCGCGTAAGGCGTGCGACTCGTAATCCGAGGGTCGCGGGTTCGCGCCCGCGTCGCGCTAAACATGCTCGCCCTCCCAGCCGTGGGGGTGTATAATGTGATGGTCAATCCCACTATTCGTTGGTAAAGAGTAGCCCAAGAGTTGGCGGTGGGTGGTGATGACTATCTAGCCTTCCCACTGCTAAATTAGGGACGGCTAGCATAGATAGCCCTCGAGTAGCTTTGTGCGAAATTTCCAAACAAACAAACAAACGCATCCATATCTCCACATGAAGTCGGTTTTAAATATACATTCTTTCTCAGTGTCAGTTGCCTGCACGTCATGGCGCATAATGAAATCTCTTACAATAATTTTTGTTTTGCTGGAACTTTATGTCCACTTCCTGATCACACCAAAACATCTTTTTTCTTCATTACTGAAGGCAATTTATGTGTCTTTAATTACCAAATCTGGTTAAACCAGTGTAACTGTAGAACTAGTAATGATCAACATATCACAAGGTTTCCCATCAATAAACCTCTTGAGTGTTGACTCTTTTCTTAGAATAATGAACTTTTTACCTCATTTGGGTTATATGAATTATTTTCAACTGAGCTTTTCATCATAAGTCCAGCTAATTTTTGTTTCCCTATATTTAGTTAGAACTTTACTTTTATTTTGATATGGCTAGCTCAAAGATTAATTTTTGGCTGAGTAACAGCTTTTGATTCCTCACAGTCTCTGCTGTAATGGCGATGTTTCTCAGTATTATAACATTTTTCCTTATCCATAATCTTTTAGGATGAGTTTTTATTCCATACAGATTTTTGTCTGTAGTTCTTGGCACAATCTCGTTTTAAACTGGCATTTAAAACGTCTGTTGTCTTGTAATTTATATAATTCATCCTGTCTAACTAATCGTTCTAGTTCTTCTAGGCTATGGTCCAAAGGAGTTGATGTTTCAATGTTACTAAATCTGATAATTCTGTAACTTCTAAATACTGTATTTAATGGTTTACCTAAAGCTTTAATATATTCAAATTCCACTGCAAACTACAGAGCTCCATTTAAAAATGTATACCTACTTCGCTTCAGCTTAATTCTCAGGTTTTCGTCTGTTATGACATATATAAATCCATCACATACCAACGAAGCTATTATTTTAAGTGGAGAATCTGGGTAATATAATTGAACAAGCATTTCTAAGTTTTCCACAAGTTCAACAAAATATCTCCTTTCTTTGTTTTGCATACTACCTTTTGGTGTATCATTTCAAACCTGTTGGATAAAACAGACACCAATGCTTGATAATTATTGCAGCTTTCAGATAGGAGGTTACTTAATGTTGGTAAAGCTGGTCGTTTTATGGGCAAAAGATAAATAGCTTACTGTTTCCTCTTCCACCTATTCATCTTGGAAATTATTTCAAACTGGGCTTGATACGTCTCCTATAGTTCCTCTCCACCACCGTTTATTAGTTTCTCGATTGATCGATGTTATTGAACTGGTTGGCTAAATTCTAAAACTGGTGATGTAGCTGGGGTATATTTCTCATAACTCTTCTCCTAAGTTTCAGTTTTTACTTCTTGATCTTCTTTCAATTTTCTAAAAATTTCTTCGTTTTCTTTTAATATTCTATCTCTTTCTTTTTTTATCTTATTTTAATTTTTATCTCACATTTTGAACTTTTTCATGCTTGGTTCCTTCCTTCATGATTTTCTTTTAATTGTTTGTCTGTTTGAAAGTAATCACAAAACTACACAATGGTCTATCTGTGTTCTGCCCATCATAAGTATCAAAACCTGGTACCTAGCAGGAGATGTCCGCAGACATACCTGTGCCAATGGATGGCTTTCTTTTCATATTCTGTTTCTTTCTTCCATTTGCTCTTCTTTCCAGCAGAGTTCCTATATTGCTTTGCACTCGTGTGGTCGTCTTGAAAGTTAAAGTTTAGTCAGAACTCAATTTTATTTTCCCAAAAATAATCCCACTTCTAACACTGGTACTAACATATCGTTTATCAGGTTCTTTTGGATTATTTAGTAGAAATTACACAAGATCCAGTTTATCAAATAATACAAAATCCGGTCCATGTAACGTTTACAAACGAATTTATTTCTTCTTTAACATTTGTTAAAGCTACACTCACCTATAAGCCTGACTTCAAAATAAATTCCGAAACTACTGTAAGTCTAATAAACTAATAATATTTAACAGAAATTTCCCTGAGTAATAACATTCTGGACTAATTTGATGATTTGTTGACAAAGCACAAACTCTCAGTGATATGAAGAAATTATATAAATGCTAAAAATATTTTGAATTCAAGGTTGAAAATTGAATTGAATTAGTTATGATAAAAAAGTAAGTTATACTGTAAATGGCATCCTCTTTCCAAAAGATCAGAGCCTAAGAAAATATGAAATTTGATTGAACATTAGCGTTCTTAATAAACATTTAAGAAAATAAAAAAATGCACAAGTATAGTATTGAAATATCTATGATGGACCAATCAAATATCATAATTTTTCTTTCAATTATTTTAATTGTGAAGTCACTCCCAAATGATGATTAGTTGTAACAAAATATACTAATTAAGACTTGGTTTGGAATTTCGCACAAAGCTACTCGAGGGCTATCTGTGCTAGTCGTCCCTAATTTAGCAGTGTAAGACTAGAGGGAAGGCAGCTAGTCACCACCACCCACCGCCAACTCTTGGGCTACTCTTTTATCAACGAATAGTGGGATTAACCGTTACATTATAACTCCCCTACGGCTCAAAGGGCGAGCATGTTTGGTGCGACGGGGATTCGAATCCGCGACCCTTAGATTACGAGTCGAACGCCTAAACTCACCTGGCCATGCCGGGCCTATTGGAACGCATTCAACAGGGATATCCCGACCTCGTTGATTGTTTTGTTACATTTGCGAAGTCAACTATACTATGCAACAACATTTTTACTTTTTCTTGTTCCTGGGCGGAAAGTGTTATTTCCCAATTGCTTGTGCCTAAAGTAAATGGAAAAGACCTATTTTTCTCTTCACACTTTGCTTTTGTGACCTAGGAGCGTATAACGAAAACATGATAGGAGACTGTATTCGGGGGCTAATATGTGAAAGTGATTTACATTACAGTTGCAAATCTCAAAAAACTACTCACTTCTAAAGATTTGTGTATAATTGTAGATACATGTAAATCTTGATTCATATGTTGTTTTATTCAGACCTCATGTGAATTAAAATGTGCAAATTTGCCCATTTTTACACAGAAAATAGGTTAATTTCTAAATTTAATTATCCAGGTTACAAAAGCAAAGTTTTCTGTACTTTTACAACAATAGCAATTAAAAAATAACACATGCTATCCAGCAACAAAATTTGTGTTACATGGTGTTATCAATTATGTGAATACAGAGGGCTTCTTTTTTCACATTGTGGTTCATATTCTACTATTTACATATTATTCTAATTTATTACATAATCTCCTCTCTCGCGTAATGCGGATTATTCCAGATAGATTTTTATTACAGTCTTTCATGTATTTTATATTCCTGAAACTTACCCTTATCTGGTTACTGATAAGGCCAACAAGCCTTTTTGTTTTTCCAATATATTAGAGTTTTCATTCACAAAGAATGTTGTAAACATTGACATAGAAAATATAGCTGTGTGAGTAACTTTACTTTTGTTTGTAAATAATGTTCATCTTATTTGTGTTTGTTAATCGTTTTGATATCTATTGTATTACAAATAATGTCCATTATCGACACAACTAGTTTAAAACGCCCTCCTTTACACTGTTGGGATGTTTGTACTTGTGGTCAAAGCAGTTACCCGTATTTATAACTGTCCTTTAAACGTCTGTGGTATTCAAGATATGTGACTTGTTAATCATCATGTCTAACATAATGAGTTTATTTTATTCTAATTACATTGTGAATTCTATTGCAAGACTTCTGTTTAGGTTGTTCATGAATTTTTTTCTCTCGTTTATGGTCAACATATCATGGGACTTGGAGCAGCTGCTTTGAAATGTTCCATGTAGAGGTTGTTGAGCACTAATGTTAGTTGTGAACCATTATGCATCGCTAAGCCGTCTTGTTATAGGTAATATTTATCTATATTGGAAACACATAGCATCAGTGCAAAAGGTTATGAATTATATTATAATTTAGATTGTAAGTTGGTGCATTCCTTGAGAGCTCCATAATTACAAACTTGGCAGAGTGTTTGTGATGTTACTGGAGTTGGATTTGATGATTAATTCTTGCAACATTATTTTACTTTTGAAATCTTTACAGACAGGATTGCACTTCAAAGATGTGAGGATATTTACCTATTAACGGTACTATATCTATCTGATGTATAGCTAATTGGCGGCACTGTCAATTTCTGCAGTCAATGAGACTGTCTCAAAGAGGATAATTTTGCTTGTGGTCCATAAGTAAACCACTGCTGAGTGGAGTGGTGTATTGATAATCGTCTCATTATTTTTGCTCCATGTCCTTCAAGACGCTACTTGAGGAGATTTTTTCTTCGTGTAGTGGCCATCTTAAACTAGAGTTTGGAGTTTGATGGTCTTCTTTTACCTCCCCATCAATACAGTAACCTTTATCTGCTGAGCCCACCAAGGGGAAATTTCATTAAATTTCAAACACTTTTTGTTGAGTGATATTATAACGAGTTTTCATTCATGAAGTTAGGAAAACATGTAGATTTAAAAACTCAATTAAAAAGAAAAATACCGACCCATTAACCCGAGTACTTTGAAAAGGCGGGCCATTCTTTATTTGGAAAAATTGTTTGGCGCTTTTAAAAGCGTTTGGGTTATACTTTCTATTTTGTAATTGTAGTGGTGTTTACATTTCTTTGCTTCTACAATTGCCGGCTTTATTTCGAACCTGAATTATTTTTCTTCCTTTGGTTGAATATAAGTTGTGTCTTCTGTAATTGTAGTTATGTCTATTCTATTTTGTCATATACTAGGAGGAAGTTTAGTCCATTACTTAATTGTTATTGTGTGTTTAGGTGTACCTGTAGTGTTGGTATAAAGTTTGAATGGTATTCAAAAGCCACAACACAATACAATTACAATTAATACATAAAACAATTCAAAGACCTAATACAGAAAAAAAAGTTACATTATCCTTTGCGAATGTGGACTCCAATACCCTGAAGAAACAAAATGACCTAAAAAGTTATAATTCAGGAGCATAATAGATGTACAAAGTTGTAACACTGATCTATTTGCAACAACTGTTCATACCAATGAAGGAGGTCAAGGATAAATTACAATACTAAAATAATATGAACCATATAAGTAAAAAACAAAAATAAAACCTTCTACATCCACCTAACTGATAAAACACAAAACATAAGACAGAATTAAGCAAAACCTGAATACACCTCTTGTAAACACTGAAACAAAAAACGTTAGTTCGTCTCTGGAGAAATAGAAATCACATTAATTTTCTATATTAGCAATACGCTGAATTGATTGCTCATCACATAGAACCTTGAATTTGAGTTTTGTAAATCCTTAAATTTACCGCTGTTTCATCAGTGGACAGTAATTAGAGAAAAGTAACTGATTATTATTTGTATATGTGACCACATCGACCAGTAATCATGATCGATATCCAATCGATTCAACCTTCCTTAAGAATAAAATAAATTTATAAATCATCTACCTGGTTAGGACTTAACTTTCTTTAAATATTTATTGGTTTGTAAATGCTCAGTATATACAGTTAAATATCATAAAGGGTATTTAATGCAATTAGTTTTGTTTAGAACTAAGAATAAACCATCTGTGCTCTGGACACCATGGGTATCGAAATCCGGTTTCTACGGGTGCGAGCAAGCAAACATACCGTTGGGCCACTAGGGAGTTGCGAGTTATGTCTGTCAAGAAACTATATTAAGTAACTCTTTTTTAATGCTTTGCAAACTGCTTTTACGTAAATTTTAAAGTTAATAATTAAATTGATGTTACAGTTTAAAACAGAATTATTTATTACGGATAGTAATTTAGCTTTGATTTGGTTTGAATTTCGTACAAAGCTACATGAGGGTTATCTCTGCTAGCCGTCCCTAATTTAGCAGTGTAAGACTAGAGGGAAGGCAGCTAGTCATCAACACCCACAGCCAACTCTTGAGCTACTCTTTTACCAACGAATAGTGGGATTCACCGTTACATTATAACGCCCCTACGGCTGGGAGGGCGAGCATGTTTGGTGTGACGGGGATTCGAACTCGATTTAGCTTTGTTCTTTGAAATTGTAGTTTTTAAGTTTTGTCACTGAAACTAAACAAGGTTTAAAGTTTCTTCCTTGATTAATTTTTCCCCATTAAACATTACAGAAATTTCTGATAAAAACTTATTTTTTCAGAACCAGGAGGTAACATTCATGGATTGTAGGCATTTAATATTTTCTCAAATACAAAATAAACGGCCGTTATGCATATTTATGTCACATAGGTAGCTAGTTTTACAGTAATGGTCAATCGTTTATCGTATGTTGCCCGGTTAGATTCATGAGCTCTTATCGTTTATGCGAGTATTGTGAAATAGTGTTATATTGAATTGCTAATCTGTTGGTGGTATTATCTTCATATTACTATATTCATTCACGATTTCATTCTAGAACGACTTTTTTAAATACATGTATATAAATATTTGCATGTTTTAATGTTAAAATGTCAAAAAAATAAGAATAGCCAGAACACAGTTTATGGTTTTGGTTAATGTTATGTGCAAAATCATTTAATTACTTTTAGACTTTTGTTTTACAATATTAAAGAATCAACTAATGCGTTTTTTTTTTCTAATGTCAGGAACTAAAATTCGTATGATACCCTGGAAACAGGCCGAGGAGTTAAATTATTATTTATTTATTCTTTACAAAAATTAAAGAAAACGAAGAAAAAAGCATAAGAAAGAAATAACAAATTACAATAACACGAAGGCTAAATGACCACATTAGAATCAAGTTACTTTTACAAGGACATATTAAACATGTATAAATCAAAGCATCCATTAGTCATAAATTACCTAAACTTATAAATTGTTTATATTGTTGAAAATGAACATGTATTACTCACTGTAAATTGTATTTTACACTTAAATATATTTTAATTAACGTTTTCACGTACAATTACTTATGATATTAAAGTTTATTAACATATTATTTAAATATAAAACTACATAAGCAATACAGGAAGAACCTACACCGGCCTGAAATTACAGATTGTAACGTACTATATATTCTCACAGTATTTACCACTTTGCTATGACATGAACACCGAAGCCGAAATTAATCACTTTTTACTCTGACACAAGTGTAAAACATAGAAGTAATAATTAGTTACGTGTCATGGGCTGAATTATAAATGTTTACCTCACTTTAGTCAGAAACATCAAATTAAAGTTTCCATTTGAATTTGGACAAACTAAAATATCTACTACCATATCAAACATTGCGCAAAAAAATTTAGTATTTAACAATTTTGAACTGCAATTTTTAACTTATAGATTGACTTATATTCGTTTGCATAACTATTAGCCTGCAATATCTATATGGAAAGTTTTAAAACTACCTTCTTTTAAAAATTAAACAAGAACCTGTTATTTAATTGATTTTTGAGGCAAAAATTACACTATTTTGTATAAATTCTATACTTTTCACCTAAGTACCTAAAAATACATTAGAACATAAATTAGTTTTAATTTAAAATGGTTTGCATACCAATAAGTTGACAAATTTTGAAAACTATTATTTTCCGGTGACAATATTATGACAAATATTTGTGATAATTATCCACTTTTTATGCTCCGCATGTTAATAAAGATAAACAACACATTTTGGTAAAAAGGTTAGAAAAACGACCGTTACACTAGGTATATATATATATAATTTTACTTTAATGATATATTAAACGTATTTATTTTAAACACTGAATATAAAGACATCAAAATCTCGATAAGTTTATTTTACAAAACTGCATCTATAGCATGTACAATATCTAATATACACAAAATCTATCGTAGTGCGTCCCAGCAACAGCATACGAAAGACGTAAAATTTATTTCACTAATCACAGTATTCTTGTTTCGAAATACACTTTATTGATAAGTGTTATACTTCCAAATCTTGTGAAACCTAACGAGTTCGATCTGTTTTAAATGTTTTTAAAATTAACGATCCCCAACAAAATTAATTGAAATGCAAAAAACTATGGCCACAATATGTTAGTATCTGCAATCTGTTTTTAATAAATAATACAATACATGAAGTACAGATATTTGTTGTATAGAATGCATTATATTTATATTAGTAATAATATTACAATGTTTTTAATTCATTCCTACTTTTTGAAACGAATATTCAGTTATAATTATCTTATGTTTTTGAGATCTTAATTTTAAAAATAGGATTTAACCAAAGTAAAAATATTTGATAATAAAGCACCTGCCATTCCAAAAGCATAAATGATAACGAAAAAAGTAGTTTTACACAAAAATCTCAACGAAAATAAGACGTTGAGCCCACTAAACTCGAACCAAAATTTAGCTGTATTTATACGCTCGCTGAAACAGGAAAATAGCTAAGCAACTTTAATACTAATATTATAAGTAAATTGTCTGAATATAAATGTATTTAAGTTTTTACTTTCTTCACAACTAATCTACTTTTGGATATTTAATGAATATTAAATGTACAGCATTTGAACTACATATGAGATAGTAAACTAATACACGCATCAACTTGCATATATTCGTAGTTTAGTAACTCATTTTAGCACTACCGAATAGATATTACTAAACGGAGTATATTTTGAACAAACTGTACCAAAGGAAGGATGTAACAGAAAGAGGAACCTAATGGCGCCTGACGGTGAACCATATTTCTTTGGTCAAGCACTTGTAAATCATCCATTTGTGTTTTTGCTAGATATTACTGCTTATGATTAATCTAATAGTGATCTATATAACACTGTCTAGTAATATGAAGTTGTACAACTTTCCAGTCTTACCACGCGCCTCCTGCATGTGTAATTTATAGATGTAAAACGTTGACATGAAAGAAAAAGATTCGACTGAAATTAACGCAAGTTTCTGAAGGCAGTATTTCATCACTCAAAGCAGTGTTCATCCTTTAAACGCCTACACGATCAAACAATGAACAAAATCTTATTTGCAAATAAGTCGATACGATTTTCAGTTTTTATTTAAATCTTATTAGTACAAACTTCAAAAACATTCGACATATTTTGCACCCTATACGTAAGCTTAAAACAAGTGTTGATACAAAGTATTACAGGAGACTATACAATAATATGGGGAAAAGTATTGTAATTCATTCAAGCTAGTCAATAGAAAAATTCATGTGCGCCAGCTGTCATGTTCATTGCCAAAAACCATAAAGTTTCTTACACCCACTAAATCGTTTCTTCAACAACAGTAGCGAATGGTAAATTGGTAACCAAAGTTCGAGGCTTGAAATCAAACTTAGTTTCAAGTTTCTTTATACATTCTCTTTCATTTTTTTGGTCTCTACGTTTTTGTTTTGTAAGATAGGTGATGCACTCAGGTGGGAAAAAAATTAAGCTTTCATTATAAGTAATCGTAAAAAATATAAACACGAAATGCATTATTCAAAATGTCTTTTTTTTTTTTGGAAATTGTGATTCACAAATTCTTTATGCAAGTTTCTCAATTAATAATAATAGTTCATCTTTGTTTTTTTTAATAACCTTTTGTTACTTATTTTAAACATTTATGTTCAATAAAACTTTCTATGCAAAATAACGTTTGTCGAACTTGCAACAATAAACTTATTTTGAATTATTTGTATAACTGATTATATAATTTGTTACTTCACTAACACTATTAGTGTTGTCTGAAAATGATTAAAATATATCTAATCTGTATTTGTTATTGTATTGGAAGTATGATGATTGATTACAAAACATTTATTAATATAATGTTTTTATACAACTCTGATTTTACTTTAAAGATTAGCTTCTGAAAGATATGATTTGTACAATAACTCACCCGATAATTACAATACACTAAAAAATAAAACAAAATATTACTACAAGCCAATATGAACACTTATGAATATTCTGTATACCAAAAAAGTGGAAATGTTTAGTTGACAAAAAATAATATAACTTTTCCTGTTTGTGGATCAACATTTTTTGTATTACCTGCAAAATACAATTTAACTATTTCATAACTTTTTAGTATTTTAGTTACATGTAATTTAAAAATTCATTAATAGAAGTATTTCAACTAAACCCTAAAATCTGAACATAAGAACTGTTTCAATATTTTTGACTACACACTGTACAACCACATTGGTTTATAAAAACAACCAACTTTTTATCAGAAATAAAAATTTCAGTAACACAATTATTGGTATCTTTGAACCACATCTTAAAGCAAAATAGATATTAACTTTATATTATAAAAATTAACAATTTGAAGCTTGTTTATTGTATACTACACAAACTATGTATAATTAAATGTAAATCATTGTGCTACAAAAAATCATATATTTAAGAAAAATGTTTTTTGCTTTAACTTCCATATTAACATAAAATCTCTCAGTATAAAAATTTAGTGCTACAATTTATGTTTTTTTGTTTTACAAAATAATGTTACATTTTACATTGACAAATTATAATCCATTATTAAAATTTACATTTTTGATAAATTATCATTACTGAACCTAATAAAGCATGCGTTAATCCAGTATTATATGAAACCTGTACAAGACTTGATACCAACCATTTAGTAAATACTGAACTCAATCTGTTTACTTTTTCTTTCCATAAAATTTGCTGTTTAGTAAGTACAATAAAAGGTTCACATTCACTCTTGCCCTTTCAAACATTTCCATAATGGCAATACCTTGATACTGATAGTGAAGAAGATCTTGAATGTCAACATCCACCTTTTCCATCTGAACACCCATAAATCTAGCACTCACTGTAAACACCCCCGTGTCCCGTGCTGGAGCAATTTCAAAAGAAACATTTTTCAGCTGAACTGGGTCCAGATCTGTGATTTCTACCAAAATACCCTTTTCGTGTAACTTTGCCCCATTATACTTAAGAGATGTTTTATTTCTTAACTCTTTTTCTTCATTTTTTTGTTTACTTCCAGATCCAGGGACAGCTCTTCTCTGATGTAGCTTCTTGTGTCCCAAGTCAAATTGGAAAGACAAGTTTTGACATACTGGTGGTAATAATCTAGTTTCTCTTCATAATAAGATGTTTTTAGGTCAAGCTGCTTCTGAATATTACGCAACCTCAAAACTTCTTGCTTTCGGTGCTGTCTGTATTGTCTAGAACTGTAAATATCCTTAGCAATGCTGTTTAGGATATCCTGATAATCATTTTTACTTGAAACGTAGCCTGCCAACTCTAAACGATAAAGGTTCTTAACGAGGGAATTTCGAAAATCTTCAAAGGAAGAACACCGTTTGTAGCCAGAAGAAGTGGATTTGTTAAGGTTCACTGAAACATTAAGTTCAGAAACATGGTGTTGCCTCTTAGTAAACTGAATCTCATCATTTTGGGAAATTGGACAATGAAGTATTTCAGTGAGACTTGAATGCTGGAACTGGTGCTGCAGCAAATCAACCATCATTTGCTTGGTTTTTATAAACAACTGATCTGTATCAATAGTATCTTCTCTTAAAATCTGAAATTTGCTTGAAAGAGTCAAACAGATTTCTGTTTGAGCCACATGAGCAACTGCTGTTGGTTCAATATTTTCGCCAACAAGAGTTTGTATGGTTGGTGGTTTACCTACATCCTCCAGAAGCTCATGTAGCATGTCTGCTGCATTTGGAGCAATTTGTTCTTCAAATTCTACCAGTAATTGATGAGTATCACAAAGTTCCTGGACACTTAAATATATAGTTGGCTGAGTTAGCATTGTAGCTTCAGAATACCAGTCCATGTTAAAGAATTCTTCAGGTTCTTCAACAGTGCATGCTTGGCGAAAGAAGTTTTTGAAATTTTCATGACACCTTTTAAGAAAAGGGTTAAGACACATCAAGTGAGCAGTATCATGTCCAAAGCCCTTTCCTAATGACGCAAATTGCAATACTTTGGCAATAGATCCCAAATTACGACGCTGTTCATTAGTGAGGCTTTCATCAGGACCAATGTCAATGATATCAAAAGCATCAGGTGCAACAATAGCAGAGTTGATATATCTGTAGTACAGCAGGTTTCCAACAACTTTCAGAATATCTTTCTCAGCAGTATCAGGAAATTTCTCAATCAAACAGTTATAGAGAACTTTTGCAATGTATAACATTCCATATGGAATTTTGTCCAAAGACTGTACAATGGTATTACAGAAAATTAGAGCCTTCTCTTGCAGGCTTTTAATAGCTTTATCAAACCTCTTTTGAACCTCTTCATGACTAAGAGCTTCTTCCTGGCTTACATCATATGGTAATGTACTTTGTTGTCCAGTTTGTGTTTCATGTTCATTAATCCACATCTTGTACACTTCAATGGGATTGGTGTTGATATGTAGTGTTTTATCATTGATAACTTCTTTAATCAATGGTTCAAGCAGTTCACGCAAACAACTTTGACCACGACCATTTCTGTTAAAACCCACGACCATACGAATGACTAAAGGGTTTCCAGTGACAATGTCCATTGGACTGTCTACTTTTGAGTGTACTTCCTCTTCTAAAGCTGTGCGAAATAAATGTAACAAAAGATAATCCTCTCGAGGCGTGGAACCAAAATTGTATAATGTCAGTATAACAGATTCCACAAATTTAGTTGTACGACTTGGTGACATTGCAAATATCAGTTTAGCCAAGTAGTTAGGTTCTGTTTGAAGAGCATAAAACAAGTGCTGGTAGGCAACCAGTCGAGACCTACTTTCTTTTGACAATGCTTTTAAGCCCTTTCCAGTATCAATCCATGGTCCTTCCCATCCTTGCGATCCATTGCCCTTTTTCCATTGTTTTAATTTTTTACCTTGACTGATTACTTCCTGTAAGGTGATTCTGTTACGAACTAATAATCCAATCTTTAAATCCATTTCATTAACTTCATTTTCAAGTTCGTTATTTCTACGAATTGTCTGAACAACTTGGCCACGAATCTCTTGAAATTCAACTTCCTCAGCATAGTCACTTTCATTTACATTTAGCATGTGCACAAACTTCTTGATGATGTACAGTGGTGGGTTAGGAGAGTGTATGAGCTCCTTGAAATCTCTTTTAGTTCTGTTAGCTCTCCAAAATGTCTGAATTTTTCTAACAGAATCTTCATGATTTTTGAAATGTTCTCTTGTTTTAAGATACCTTCTTTGAGCAAGCCACATACGCACCCAAGCTTGGATTTTTACAAGGGCTGGCAAGATTCTCTTTACTTCTTGTGCATGCATAAGAATGATTCGTCTCTTTAAACACTGCCTCCACCAGCGTTGAATTTGTACAATTTTGTTTTCATTAGCATGATAATATTCCATCTTTCTTTGAAGTTGTTGTCGAACAAGGAACCCTCGAATGTGAGCTTGTAAGTGAGTGATTAAAGGTTTCATAGATGTAAATAGTGTTTGATGATCATATTCAGAGTTAATGACAGACACCACTTTCACAATATCAGATTTTGTTAAATAGCTGCACAATGGTTTATAGGACTTGGGCTTTTTCCAACTAGACTCAAAAGTTTTCATATTGAAGTAATAAAAGTTTCCACTTCTGACTTGATATTCCAGCCAAGCATTGTCTTCATCACAAGCATCATTATTTGACTTTTTAACACTTGTTTCTTTTTTTC
Organism: Tachypleus tridentatus; assembly: GCF_004210375.1. Classification (NCBI taxonomy): domain Eukaryota; kingdom Metazoa; phylum Arthropoda; class Merostomata; order Xiphosura; family Limulidae; genus Tachypleus; species Tachypleus tridentatus. The sequence continues at coordinate 42,138,599 of NC_134835.1, forward strand.
TTTTCAATGCTTGAAATTTCTTCAGATATTCCTTAACATACTGGCTAAATACTGATGGAATACCAATATACTGATTTTGAAGAGCATCTTGTAGTTCATCTAAATTTTCATTTTCAACCGCTAGATTAACAGCTGCTATAGCAACACAAGAGAGACTGGCATCTGCAGCTAACTGATTAGCTTCATTTACTTTATGTTGTATCTCATCTAATCCTAGCTCAAAAGACTTTTGATTTGTAGCAATCTTTTCTTGCTGAGACATAAAGAGTAATTGTAAATAGAGTGTAGCAAGAGTAGGCTCTACACAAAGAATTGAAGCAGCAGGATTAAGTATTGACTCTAAAGTTGCCTTTTCATTTTTTGTTTGTACTGAATGGTTGATTGTTCTAATACATTCTACTTGTGCAAACTCTAATTCCATTTGTGTGTTTACTTCATCAATGCATTCTTGAATTTCTAAATGCGTTAAGAAGTTATTTTGATATATTTTGAACTTTTCTTCTTTTGCTCGAACAAGTGATTTGTAATAACATTTGCTATGCCTAGCATCTAATGAGGAGATGTAAGCATTTTGTTTTCCAGCATTGAATACAGTTCATCTGGATCACCCTTCTTCAGTGCCAAGTTAATCATACCAATGGTTGACAAAATTTTTACACCTCCCTTTATCTCTTCAGTAAACAAGATCTTTCCCATTCTCTTGAAGGATTGTTAAAAACTCCTCTTGATACAAAGTGGCTGCCTCTTCTATAATTGGCCCTAGTTTAGCATTTGGATTTTTAAGAGCAGATACAGTCATAAGAGGATCTTTCAATTTGATCACAGAGTTAATTTCTTTTACAGCTTCATCAAGTTTTAACTGATTGGAAGCTTCCATATTAGCAATTTCCATAGCATTTTGAATATCATTCTGGCTTAAAATGTAATTATTATTATTACTTTCATGTCTGTTTTTTTCTTCTGTTAAAGCCTTCAGATACCAGGATATATTCAGTTGACTGAAATCTTTTAAACTTAACTCAAGATAAGAATTAGTTAAAGCTTTTAATAAAGCCTTTTCATCCCCTTTTATGAGAGCATCATCGACTAATTCTAGTGAAACAAGTTTATTCACATCTGACACACAATTCTGTATTTCATCTTTTGTCAGATACTCGTCATAAACATCGGGAATGTAATCAAGATCTAGGGATCTATTATGTGCCTCTTCCATTTTGAGTTTTTTTACTTCATAAAGAGTAGTTTGATATCTCTCTGACATTTCACTAATAATGCCACAAAAACTAACTACTGGATTTTCCATTGTCTCAAGTGTTTTTGCTGAATTTCCCAAATCAATTGCATTGTTAATAGCTATTACAGCAGCATGCAATGCAGCAGCATCAACCGGTAACTCATTTGCAAGAATTCCACCAATTTTTCCAAAAGCTGGCATTTGTATTCCATATTTTTCAAGTTCTTTTCTGATAGCATCAATTTCTTCAAAAGTGAATTGTAATTTTCCATACAAGTCTTGAATTTGAGGGGCTTTACCCAACTTGAACAAATACAAACTCAGTGCATGAAGACAGTAAATTACCTTTGGCATATTTTTCTTGTCATAAACATCAAAAGTATCTGGATAAAAGAAAACTGGCATATTAATTGTTTTCATTGCATTTAACCAATGATTGATATTATCAGTATGTCGAAAATCCAATCCACGGTCCTGATAACACTTCTGATCAAAGTCATATATTTTCTTTACTGGCACTGTCTCAGGCGCAAAGAAATGTGCTAACTTGGCTAAATAAACACCATTTCTCAGAGACTCTTCTAGTTCTGTAGGTGGTGGCAGATCCTCCTTGATGCAAGCTTGAATCCACACTCTCGCTTCCTCCAAATGGCACAGATACTGATATGCGATATTTTCTTGTCGAATCTCGTCCATTTCTTCTGCTGAAACACGGTCATCTTCGAGAGTCCTGAAACGCGTTTGAGAAGCCATAATATTTGTCTTGCTTCACCAGCTTTAACAGAAGTACCTAAAACCCTATGCACTTCCGTTAGAAACAACTACATTTTCAAACTAAGGAACCGACAACGGAACTGCTGATTAAATCTTTCCTCGTTGATAACGGCTTTCAAATTTCGCACTATACAGCGCCCTCTAGAATAGTTAAAGAAAGTATTAAAAACATGCTACTAATTTACAATACCACGTTATAATTTCAATTTGAATTTTTTTACTGTAACTAGGTATTTTGTTTTAAGTATTAGCAACAAAAATTAAAAACACTCTGAAGGATACTTTTTAATTCTTCAGGCTAATAAAACTATACAAATAGGTTAAAGCTGAAATTAGGTTATATTTTTCTTTCCTCAAACTGAAAAAAGATTAAATTCACTTCATTTTAGCAGTGTAAGTATTTACTTCTTTGGCCTATATTTTTGGACGAAATAGTATTATTTTGAAAGAGATATAAAATCATCACCTTGGACCAATATCCCTGTTAGACTCTATATAAATAACGTGAAAGGATTGTGCAATCCCAAACCGTAACAGTACAGAGTTATAATCAGTTTGGTCATAGGGCACTACAATTTTATTTTTAAGTGATCTGACAGCAGTTTTGTTTACTTTAATATTTAAATAGTAAATGTATAGATGTAGTGAGCATGGTGTGGTTTAAATCTTACAATACACTAATCTTTTTTTGAAACCTCCTAGAGGATGAATAAAATGTTTAAAAAAAGTCTTATAATAATTGCGATTAATCATAATCCTGCTTCGCCAGAAAGACATTCAAGCTATAACAACTGTTTTTGTAATAAGTTTGTTTGTTTTTTGAATTTCGCACAAAGCTAGTCGAGAGCTATTTGTGCTAGCCGTCCCTAATTCAGTAGTGTAAGACCAGAGGGAAGGCAGCTTGTCATCACCACCCAACGCCAACTCTTGGGCTACTCTTTTACCAACGAATAGTGGGATTGACCGTAACCTTATAACGCCCCCACGGCTGAAAAGGCGAGCATGTTTGGCGCGACGGGGATGCGAACCCGCGACCCTCAGATTACGAGTCGCACGCCTTAACACGCTTGGCTATGCCGGGCCTTTTGTAACAAGTGACTTATATAAATAGTGTTCCAACTACTACTTGGTTTTAGCTTGCTTCATGAACTATGGATTGAGCTAAACACATCGTCGGCAACGGGCATAACGAATGTAATGACGTTAAAATACTATTATTGTTCGCTTTTCTAATTCTCGCAGATAGCCCTCGAGTAGCTTTGCGTGAAATTCAAAACATATCAAACAGACAAATCTAATTGTCGAAAAATTCTAAAGAATTCAATAAACAGCGTAATGTTAGAATGTATAATAAATCTCATAGTAATGTTTTATGACGGTTATAATTAATTAATATTATAATTTCTGTTTAAAGTGAGATTACTGACTCAAGTTCTTTCTGTTTATGACTGTAATCACCAAATATTTTATTGGAATTCACCAATTGCTAATTACATTTGCGTTTTTGTTTCTAAAACACTTGAAATGGAAGAGACTGCAAGAAGGCCAGACAAATAACCACTATTTTGTTTTTGATATTTTCCTGTGTTAAATAAAACACATAATTGGCAAAAAGCAGCTTCAACGATGGCCGTGATGATGTGTACACATTTTAAACTTTTCCATTTTTGTTCACAATTATTTTTTTAAATTATCTTATGTGTTTACGAAATATGAAGTGAATTCCATTCATTCATTCATTGAGCAGCTTTACTTTGTTTGTTGCTAAGCGCAAAGCTACTCAGTCTACACAGAAGAATGACTGATAAATTTCAAAAACTTACTTCGTTTGAATAAGTAGAAACCGCATGGTATTCTTGTTTTTATATATATATATATATACCATACGAAGAGGTTGATGCCAGTGGTGTGTTATATAAAAGGCAGTGTGAGTTAAATCACGCCTAATTCTTCGAAATAGTTTGGTTTGTTTTGCATTTTGCGCAAAGCTACACGAGGGCTGTCTGCGCTAGCCGTCCCTAATTTAGTAGTGTAGACTAGAGGGAAGGCACCTAGTCATCATAACCCACCGCCAACTCTTCTGCTACTCTTTTACCAACGAATAGTGGGAATGACTGTGACAATATAACGCCCCCACAGCTGAAAAATTGAATGCCTGTGTTTTTGAATGGTGTAAAACCACTCTCCACTTATTACTCCAGTTTGAAACAGTGTCTAATGATTTCTGAATGCAAGACATGGCCATCAGAGGATTTTTGAAAATGCTTCAGACAGCGATGTCTTCAGCGTACTATGAGTCATGAATTAGATAGGGAAATGTATGTCGCTAACGAATATAATGTAAAATAGCGGCGACGGGACGGAGTCTTGAGGCACTACTGTAGTAATGTTGAACTGCTTGGAAAGAGTCTTGTTAACTTTGATTTGGGCTGTTCTATTTGTAAGAAAATTAGATATCCATCTGATAAAGGTGTGATTTACTTTTAGATTGCTTAATTTGTATCTGATAGCATTGTGCCAAATGCTGTCAAATCCTTTTTTAACATCCAGAAATACTATTGCAGTTACTTGATTATTATTGAATGCCTTATAAAGTCATTCGGTGAGTCATGTGAGATGATCTATTGCTTGTCTGCTTTTGCTTCTTTTCTGGAAGCGTTTTGATATCTTTGCAGAATGCTACTTGTTTCACAGAAATGCAGAAGACGATTGTACATTATTTTCTCCATCAGTTTGCCAAGACAACTTAACAGACTGATGGGACGAAAGGTATCTGGACTGGTCCTGTTTGTTTGTTTGTTTTCGGAATGGAAGCTTTTTTCCAAGTGTCTGGATAATAACCAGTTGAGAATAAGAGATTTATGATATTAGTGAGATATTGTAGTAAGAGATCTGGGTATTCGGTTGTGTCTGGAATCGTATTTTTTCAGATTTTTTTTATATTGGTCTTAAGTTCAGTGATGGTGATTTTTCTATTAATTAAATTAAAATGGCTTGTTGGGATACTACCTGAGAATTGCGGTATAAAAGATGATTGATTTGTATGTATGTAGTCGTTGACGTGTTGTTGATATTGTGTGTGTGTAAAAGTTGGGAGAATTTAAATCACTAAAGGCGGATTCGTAATAATCGGCCAACAGGTCGGCTTTTTCTGAGTCCGTCCTCGCGATAGTATTGTTGTTTGTGATATGTTGAAGTCGGTTTGAATTTTTGTTCGAGGAAATACTTTTAATTTTTTCCAAAATTCTGTGGGGTTGTTTTTAGTATTTTCTAAATTTTCACAGAAGCTTAACCAATTTATTTCTTTTACTATTTTAATTTTCCGTTTAATTTTTGCATTTATCCTATTAATTTAAGTTTAATTGTTGGATGTCGAGTTATGTAATAAATTATTCTTAATTATCTGCGTTTGATTATTAGAACGTGAATTTCTGATGTCAAAGTCCATAGGCTGTGAGAGTGTTTTGTTTGAGACTGTGGTATTGTGTCTTCGATAGCTTTGTGGATGGCTCTTGGAGGTTTCTTTACATAATTATCGAGTTCGAGTTTGGCCCCAGCATGCCCAGGTGGGTTAAGGCGTTCGACTCGTAATCCGAGAGATGTGGGTTCGAATCCCCGTCATACCAAACATGCTTGGCTTTTCAGCCGTGGGGGCATTATAATGTTACGGTCAATCCCACTATTCATTGGTAAAAAGAGTAGCCCAAAAGTTGGCGGTGGGTGGTGATGAGTAGCTGCCTTCCCTCTAGTCCTACACTGCTAAATTAAGGATGGCCTTCGAGTAGCCTTGCGCGAAATTCAAAACACAAACAAACCAAGGCAAAGTGCAAATATTATGCGCGGGCTATTTCTTCTTTACCCAAAACCTCTTTTAGCTTCCTGCCACATTGGAAGGTACGTCTTTTTATTATACTTGTTAATATGAATTATGTTCTATGTAAATTGTACAATATATTATTGGTAAACTAAATTTCTCATATGTCTTAAACTATCATCTATTACTTTATTTAATATTATATATTTTTATCATTTTTATTATAAACTATTTTATAGCTAAACTAAATTTCTCATATTGTGAATTATATTCATCATTTTTATATATTATTATATTTTTCGTTTTTTTTTATTACAAGCTATATTCTAAACTATATAACTGAGATACCCTTTTGTATTTCTAGTATAAGCAAGGAGGCCCCCACTAGTACAGCAGTATGTCTCCGGATTTACAACGCTAAAATCAGGGGTTCGATTCCCCTCGGTGGGCTGAGCAGATAGCCCTATGTGGCTTTGCTATAAGAAAAACAAACAAACAAACATAATCAAGGTAGAGCTACAAAAGCCTACATCTGGTTCTGACACTTCCACCAAGGTGCACCAGCCTACAATAGTGTACTGTACAAAATCAACTAAATATAAGTCTGCACACTCTCGTCAGAAGCCCCACACTAATAAACATGTCGATTTTATTGCTGGTACACTCTAACCCTTCTTTGTGGTGGGGTCGAACTATTTTCAAGATACATGTATAATGACAGCCACAGATTCTTGGTATATTCTTCCCATTTGTAAGCATCTGTTCATAATGTTGACTGAGAACAGGTTTGATAAAATTTAACGAAACGTCATCTCTCAGCTACAACTTGTATCCAACATCAATGTCAATTTAGATATCTGGAGTAGCAAACAAATGTACATCTTTCTTGGAATCACTGATAATTTTATACTTGACTGGAAAATGGAAATAGTATTTCAAAGGGCGTCAAACATATGATAATATTGCAACTGAATATAATGAAATAATAAATCTCTTTAATATCAACAACAATGTGTCATACATGACATCTGATTACACATCCAACATAATCAAGGCTTTCTGCTTGCCTAGATTTGAAGCACAAACACTACTTAGTGTGAGTGATGGTGATTGTTCATCTACAGATAGTGACTCAGAAGATGAACTTTTGGATTAATCTCAATCAACAGATAATTTATGAAATTTCTTCCTAATCATTATCCCTGATTTTCCCACATTTAATAGCAAATGAGAGAGAACTTATTTACTCAAGAAAACATTTCATTCAATTGTGTTTACTAATGAATATGATTCATTGTAAATATATCTTTTTACGTTGTATTTTAGGTACAACTTTCCCATATTGTAGCAAATATTCTGCTGTTGGACTTACTACTAATTAAGTTCTTATTTTAGTGAGGAGAAAACTGGTAAATACTTTATTTAAAGTTACTGTATCTGATTAAATAAACACCATATTTAAGTATTGTAATATTTTATTATCAGTGAATTACCCTTGTTTCAAGTCCTCTCAATATCTGTATTTTCAGGTTGACTCGCCATAACTAAGACATTATCATGGATGTCATATTGCTGAAAACCCACAGTAATGGCATCTAAAGCTCCACAGAAACAGAAGTATGATGGAGGAGATGCTGCAAAAAGTATGCTTACTAAATGTAACAGGCTTGAAATGTGGTCCAATACAGCTCCTGTCAAAAATATGTGATCCTGAAACGAAGTCAGAAAAGTTAAAGAAGATCAGAAGTAGGATGGCTGAGCCTTTGAAATCCCAAAATCAACTGAAGGAATACCTATAATCTGGTGCCTCAGGTTCTTTTGGAAGAGCATGGACTTCATCGTGAATGTTACCAATGTTTTACCATGAATCATGGCCTAAAAAGAGCCTGAGACAAGACCATCTGGTTCAACACTTCCATCACGCTTTATATCATATAGTAATCACATCATCTTTAACCCACTTTACATCTTCTGCAGCTCAGAATCGAGGAAGAAAGAACAAATGGAGCATGAATGACTGAAGATATTTCTAATTTTATATGAGATGGTTGGAAAAAATGTAGTTGATATGACAGAGAGTTGGTGTGATGAGCATTTTCTCCTGCATAACAGAAGACAGGATCTATTTGCCTGTGAGGGAAAATATCAAGACATACCAGATAAAATACCTACAGAAACTGCAAAAATGGCAAAGTAATCAGAATAGAAAACAAAGACAAGATGAAATGGAAGACACCCACAAGAGTGTATTGATATCCATGTCTAAGGTCACTAACATAGATATATAATGGGGAAACAAAAATCCTGAAATTATCTGATTTGCTCCTGACTTATTCAGCTACCCTTTAGGACACCTTGCACCTAAACCCAATTTTCTGAAGAAAAAGCTTGAGAAACAATAGTCCTACCTGAACAAATTGTCATTCTGTCATGAGTATTTCCAGTAATACACAGTATACGATTTGGAAATTGATGTTGACAAAAGAGTAAAGAATGTTTATCAGGTAAGTTCAACTGATACAATCACAATTGCAGGTATTTATGTGCATCTGCCAACACTAAAAGTATTCAGGCAGTCAGCTGAAGTAGCCACCAACTGCCCAGGATTTAAGTTACAGTAAAAACATGATACCACCAGAAATAGATAAATTTCTAAGCTACATCCTATTTGAAAAATAAACTTTTACTTCAACACTAGCTCAAAGGTTGGTTCAGTCTATTGGGCATGACATCTGTCGAACAGCAATAAACGAGTCATGGAAACTCCCAAAACACATATGATTGTGTGTGACTCTATGGTATCTCTCCAGAAGTGACAAGCTGATAACACTGTTCAACAGAATGGTACACTGTGAGATCTAGAACTTATTATTAGAACTAGAAACAACACTGGCTGAAGTTGTGGTTGAATCTTCAGTGTTATCAAGTTAGATCAGATCCCCTACAGCACTCTTTGTATTCCATTCTGAATTCGACAACGACAACTTTGGTGAGTTGCTTAATGACGTGACAGGCAAAGGATCTGTCAACAGTGCCCATGGTATCATGTTTCAGGACATAAAAGGGTGTGTGTATTTTTTATAGCAAAGCCACATCGGGCTATCTGCTGAGTTCAACAAGGGGAATCGAAGATATAAAAGGGAACCAGATTGATGACTCACAACTAGAACTTCCAGCAGTGCTCCTTGAAGCTGAAAAAAATGAATATTGCCTTAGTGAATACTATGTTGCATGTTGCAAAAACCTGGTACTGGGTATCAACTAACTGGTCTAACTGGGAACAGAACAAGCAGGTAGGAATCCTGCAATGCCACAAATACTATGTGCTCTACTAAAATACAACTACACGAGTGAACAAGTGGTGGCCAATTGGAATGGCTTTGTATCACAAACACGAAAAACACCAAAAAATTTGACAATAGACTATTAGCCAGTAATAGCTGAACCAATAATTGAATCCAAGACTGTCCAACGGTGTCTATAGTATGCAGAACAGGCAAGTAATGAGATCAACCATGAGTATGTATTCGACTTATGCATGTGCATGAAAGCCTTTCCACTGATATGGAACAATCTCTTACATTATGTTGATTATTACATTCCATCTTGCCTGTGCCTCTATCAAAATGATCAGGAAAAGAAAGATGGATCTGGTTCTCTGACCGGTGTGATGACAAGGAAACACTATAAAAGGGCCATACATTGTCACAAAGCAATGTTGAAGAGGCTACGTATAAAGCAGTATACTAAGAATGAAAATGTTGGCCAGCTTCTGTCTTCCCTACACAATGGTTGTGGAAAAGCTGAAGAATCTGATAGAATCACCATGTTAAGATACTCTAAATGCAGTCTCAGCTGACAATATAGTCACTACTTACATCCAGTTACACAGTAAGGTGTAATCTGACAAGCTTGGAAAACTGCCCAGCTGTGGTTGCCCAACATGAAGCATGTTGGAGTGGTATTGTTGCTGATTGAAGTCAAGATGAGTTTCTTCTCTACGCAAAACGTATTGATGGGATGACAGACTTATGTTTCAGCTTTGGAGAATACAACGATGCCTTATTTCTGATTTCCCTAGCAAAACCATAAACATCGCATCCTATAGCAAAAAAGCCGATTGATAGGGACGCTGTAAGTATGACACGCCCTTTCACCACTGGCAACTGCTGTGATGTAAATAAGATGATGGAAGGAACATTCATGCGGAACATAAAGTTCCATAGTATGAGTGTATCAGGAATGTCTGGTTTGATGACGAATTATGGTACATACCAGTGCTGGATGAGAACAACTCACGCAAGATCACAGTATGTAAATGTCACTCATAGCATGGGTAATATGCTACCAGATTCCAGTAAGAGCATGAAGCATCAACATGTTCGTTCACAGAGCCTGAAAGTGAGATGACTGTAATGAAAACATGCGAAGAAATGGAGTTTTCTCAAATACAATTAATGTGGAAATGAAAGACCAGCTACTGATTTTCTTTTCTAGTGAAGTAGCATCAGTAGGTGTAAAGTAACAAGTGTTGGAACCAGAAGACCTGGGAAAACATGCTAAAGAAGACGTCTACATGACTCCAAATTGGTAGACTTCTATGAGCCCATAAAGTGATTACATTTGAAGACATTGGGAAGCATGAAAAAAATTGTAAATGTCAAAAAAAGTAAATGCAAAGTTATACAGTACACACAACAAGGGGATATTGCCTTCCAGTTGTTTTTGAGGTCACAGAATGAAGGACTATAACTCGACTTCAAGTAGTTGATGACATAACTCCTAATTCCAATACCTTATAATATTAGAACTGCTAATGGATTTCTTGCTGTAACAAACAAAAACTTCCAGTATTTGATGAGATATTATCCAGATGCTGGCATACCACTTAAGAGTGACACAATCACTGAATGTGATGGAGCTACCCAACATTTTTAATCAGATCTGCTACAAAGTATTTTTTGTCTTGACAATGAATGGTGATGCAGTATTCATTACAGACAAGTATTTTTTAGGTATGTTAAGGCAATGGAGCAGATTAAGAGAGAGTGTGATGAAAGGATGATGGCAAAAGGTGAAGCAACTAAAAAAACACCTGATTGGAAACTCTTCTTCCCAAATGCTGAAAATAAGACCCAATTCATCCAAATGATAATGTTTGAAGTTAAGCACAAAACTACACAATGGGCTATCTGTTCTCTGCCAACCACAGGGAACAAAACCCAGTTTACAGTATTGTAAGTTCACAAACATACCACTATGCCACCTAAGCACTCAAACCAATAGAGAGATTATGGAATAGTGATGAGTGTGCATCAAAATTTCAGGATATACAGATCATTTTCCTATGAGAAGGTGTTGCACACTTATCGATATATCCCAAGATGGCAGAAAAACCTCAGTTCTGAAAACAGATACACTGAAATCGTCACAAGAAGAAACAGACTCAAGTTATTCTATATTGTGAATATGGATAAAGAAAAAATGTCCAATATGTGCAAGTAAAGTCCAGATACTAATGTCTTCTTTATTTTCTTACACTATCCAAAATGAAGGATGTCACAATTCTCTTACAACACATGGAAACAAGAAGCTGATATACATCTCTGAACTGGCACATTAACATTATACAGCTTTTATGGTTTTACATACCTTTGGTGGATGCAACACCATTAAGTGCTTTTAGAAGGATAAGAAAAGTTGAAAATGCCAAAATATGTCCCACTCATCTCGAAGTTAGGCGACTCTTGGAATGTATCTTCTGAGTTTGTTGATGATTTTGGTGCCTTCACTTGTGCTATTTATGGCAGACTGAGTGTAACTAAAGATGATAACTATGACTGATCAGAATCAACGAGTAATGTGATAAGATGACCTGGTGACACTTTCACAGAATGTTAGTATGGCGACTCTACCTCCCCCTGCAAAAGTAGCTTGGTACAGGGCATCAAGAGAATCAGTTATTAGGCTGAAATCTAGAAATGAACATACATTCCAGAACCAGATATTCCCAGAGCCATCTATAGGACACAGATGGACACTGTTGGATGGTTTTCTTGAACCATTGTCATATGAAGGAGAGTTACTTCCTCAACAACTAACACTGCCAACATAGTCAATACAAATTATGAATATGCTCCACAAGCTGAATGTATCTTGAACAGTGATATAGAATGAAGAGTATATATCTTTGGGTGATCCATTATTAATTAGGGCCTCTATATGAGATAATAGGAAGGAAAAAGCATTGAGACCACACCTATTAGACCCTCATTAATATTATAGGTCATTTCACTTGCAACTGTTGCACACATAGTATACAAAACTGTTAAGGTAATTGAATGCAGACTTGTGTGCCTTTTGGTGGCAAGTCATAGCATTGTTTATATCAAGCGTTTTATGAATATTATGACAATACATATGATGAGTATTATGAGCTCAATAGCATTATAAACCCCTGTACAGTGACAAACTACTAATTGTGTGTTATTTAGATACACCATGAAATGACCCACACCAAAAAGTGTCTTGAACAATTTAATAAATGTTTTGATAGTCACAATTCTTCTTTCATTTCTTGTTGAATGAGTTATAAGTGGAAGTGACATTATTTGAAGAGCATATATGCTCAAACACCACAGTTTGGAACATCAATCAAAATCAGGCCAAAAGTAATAGAGCCAATTTTTATTCATACAACTGGTATAGAGCATATTATTCTGTATGAATCACCACAGAAAATCACCAACATGAACAAATATTATATTAATACTTGGAATGAAAAATATACAGAGTTAAAAATTACATGAATAAACAATTAAGTTGTTCATCAATTATAAAATAATCACAATGAAATCAAATTAATTGTAGAAATTAAAGTTTATAAAAATAAAATTTATCAAATTATAAAAATATGAATTTTGGATGAAAATTCTAACTGCAGGACCTGTGTATGTTATGGAATGAAATAACTGTACACAGTATTTGACAAAAATCATCTAAAAGACAATCCAACAAGAATTATGATATTTTTAACTTTCATTTTATGTATAATAAAGCTCAATAAAATGAGGCCTATACTAGACTATTTAATGTTTGTGGAACTGCTTTTACAGAGTAGTAAAGAAGTATTTTCAGGGGCAAACCCTGGTCCTACCCAGTGACTTAATTCCACTCCCAGTAAAGATAAAATGACGATTTTGGTGTCAAATGACAGGTAAAACACAGTAAAAAGATATAATATACAAATTGCATTATTTTCATAGTGGTAGGCTAGGATTTGGTCACCAACAGCCCTTATTTCCTGTTTGGGCAGGAACTAGTTTGCCTATGTAATGTAACAGGTTGGAGCTTTGACTTTACTGCCAGTCACAACCAATTTATATTAAATAAAGTAATGCAGCAGCAAATGGAGCACACAAGTCACAAACTCGAATAAGTTTATAATTAAAGTAAAGAACCTGACTCTGAGAATAAGTTTCAAACATTAAAAACTTTTAATATGTTGTTTCAAGATATTCTGTTACATCCAGACTACCAAAATTATTTTGGAACAAATCAATATCACAAGCTATCAAACTTCAAGTGGAACTGACAACTGCTCTTCAATTCTATTTTCAGTACCATTTATTAAGTCACTTAACATCACTAATAACTAATCAATTATTACATCAATTGACATATGTTTAATCATACCTTAAAATAATATATTAAATTATGTTATTCAATTCTAGGCGAGATGTAAGTTAGTTATTTTCAAAGCTTAAGCAAGAAACAATATAACTGTAAACATGGCTTTCTCTTTCTGACTATAGATACTACTACTTGTGGGCCTTGAAAACTACCTTCAATAGCTGCTATGGAGAACTTCAAATGGGTTTTTATATCAAATCTTTTTGGCATTTTTACTATCTTCCAAATAAGTGTACACAGCTATCTGCCAGTAGGTCTGACACTTAACTGGTTGTCTTCTTATTTGTATCTGTACACATACTTTTGATACAGATACAGTATCAAAGTTTTGACTTGTCCGTTTTTTTTGGTAAACATCTCTCATAGATTTCATGCTACTGTAATGGTTTCAGTTGTTGATAATGATTTAATTCTATGCCTCTCTAATAAAAATTTCATAACCCTTCTCATGAGTTCAGCAGTATCATTTGTAGATAATTTAAACAACTATCATGTGCTGAATTCCTCTCAGCATATTTCTCTCCTTGGAATAGGATTACTATATAACTTCTTTACACTTTTATTAAGTGTGCATTATACCTCTTCTTAGTATATATGTTTTCTCAATACCTAAAGCATTTGAAATGCCCAAAATACTTCACTCCTCCCTCCTTTAGAAAATTTTATCACTGATAAAAATTTCACCACCTAACCTCTCCATTTCCACTCTTCCACTTGTATACTGTGCACCATTTACAATAACTCCACTGGTATCTTACTTACTGATCAATCATTAGTAACAAATTACTAACTACACCTTAAATACCATCACAAATTGATTAATTTTAAATATAGTTTCTGCTCATTTCTTCTTATAAGACATTAATCACATAACATGTTTATGATTAGGTTTAAACAAGTTATCTTATGTTAAGCCTCATAATAAAATACAAAATTACTAAACACAATAATATTCACCATTATGCTTCAACTCCATTATACTCTACACTAATATATTTAATGAGGATAAATGATAAACAACAAACCATTGTTATCTTATAAAGGGAATTAATACATCAAACTGAAGACCATCATATGACAATCAATCAACTTCTTCTCTATTCCCCTTTTTCAAGTCTTCTGCTTGCTTTGCCCTTTCTCAATCTTTTTATCTGGATTCATTAATATTTATAACCCACTCGTACAATAAGCAGGCCTTTCATTCAGAGCAGTGTTTAAAAGGCTGAATTTGATAGTCATGCAAGGGGGCTATCACGAGTTCAATGTCTAAATGTTGAGCACCCAAAGTTCAAAAGATTAATACGCATCGTTTCCATGAATTATGGACAAAATTTAATTTTCTCTAATCATTTAAAGGTCTTACTACAAGTTTGATTTACACTCTAACAAACGTCAGATTTGAGAAGTCGTATTATCTTTCTATTACGTATCGTTTCCATGAATTATGGACAAAATTTAATTTTCTCTAATCATTTAAAGGTTTTACTACAAGTTTGATTTACACTCTAACAAACATCAGATTTGAAAAGTCATATTATCTTTCTATTACGCATGTTATGTACCAAACCTTCAATGGATAACATTTCCCTCAGAAATGTTGCCTTAAAACTATACCTTCAAGACCATCCCAAGTGTCTTTGATGGACATAGTTATAAGTCACAATGGGCATGAAATAGATCCCTGAATTAGGGTTACATACTTGAGTAAGACCTTTTGTACACCTAAACATATCTTACTCTGTCATTTCTAAGTATGTTGATCACTTGAAAAAGCAACGTATGAGTTTTCATTCTCTACAATTAAAACTAACACGTGGTTTAACTTTAATAGTTAGGTTACAATTCCATGCAATTTAAACATCTTATCTGTTGCCTTCAAAAGGTATCTCTATAAACATTCTTAAAATATTCCTAACTGTGGCTGTCTTCTTTACACCATCTTAAGGATAATACATGTAAATCTGATCCTTATCCTCGAGAAGCATAACCTACAAGTGGAGGGGTAATCTTTCATTTTCATCTAATACACTCTCCAACGTACTTGGGGATATAAAGTATGTACTCCCTACCTGCAACTATATGCAATGCTTATACTAACTTGGCTCACTTAGTCCTGCTACCCTCTACATTAGACAATAACTCGTTGCAAGTTACTTTGAATCCTAGAATTTAAAACTAACATTTTGGTTCCTCTGTATTAGGTTCAATCTGTCAAGTATCACTGCATTAGTAACATTCATTAATTCTCTAGATACCTTTCTTATCTCCTGTTCATGTAGCTCAAGTGTCTGATTTAAGGAGTTCATTATAGTCACCTGTTCACCTTTCAAATGAATCATTTCTCTAGCAATCTGTCTCTGATGTTCTACCATCTTATTTGATTCTCATAAATTGTCAGAGGTCATAATTCCAAACAAAATTTTCAAAACACTTCTGCTTGCATTTATCAAACCATGTTCCTGTAAATTTTGGTCCAATATTGATACTCCACCTTAAATGTCTTTTAATTCTACCAACAATTCATCTATCTAGCATCTTATAATTTTTAATCAGCCCTTCTTAGATTCTTACTAAGTGTAAGACAGCTGTTCTCTGGTTTGTCATGTGATATAGCATCATATTTTCTGAACTTCTGACATCAAAACTAACATGATTTTCAATGTAAAACAAATTTTCAAATGCTACCAATTCTTCTTGTAAATAGACAAACAAACAACCATAATGCAGAAATAACACATCTTGAACAATTATCCACTTACCTCCAGAAAATATGAAATTTCTTTCCTTAAGAAATACCATATACATTTTATTCCTTATCAGAACAATACTGATGTTTTGTCCTGCTATGATTCTGACTGTAAGTAACACAATGTTTCCGGTGAACGTATGCGTCTTCTACTGATATGCGTAAAAATACCTAATAAACCATATATAGTGTAATCATACAAGACTTATCCTACTCAACTTAATAACAACTTCCTAAATAGTTTATCATATTATTAAAGGCTTCCAATACACTCTCTCTTATTTCATTAGAATTCGCATTGCTTACATTGACATCATTTTTAGATCTGTGAATAATTACTTAAGTATTAAATCTCACTCATTTCCTCCTGACTGTAAGGATCACTTATGGTCAAGTTGATATAAGGCCACATAATCTAAGGTTATAGTCATGGGTCACTACATCAACTTGTCATCAAGCTGCAGTACTCAAGACATCTTCAGTTACTGGAGGTTCTTGATATATTATTCTCAGTTACCAGGACACTGCCTTCACTTAAAATAATCTCATCACATACAATATTATCCTCCTCCAAATCTGGAATTTCTTCATCTGTCTCTTTTAATTCTTCCTCATCAAAGGACAAGTCAACCTCACATGAATTAGTTTCTACCTCTAGGTTTTCCTTTTGATCATCTGCCTCGGTTTCATCAGCTGATTAATCTGTTAACACAATTAACATGCACTGTTTCCATAGACCTTGTGAATCCAAAAATTAACTGGACTTATCTGTTTTATAACTTTAAAATGTTCCTTTCCATAATTTTCCCAGTTTTTTAGTTTCTTTTTTTAACAACAGGGATGTGTAACAATACATTATCCCATAACCTTATGTCACTAGTATGAGCCTTCTGATTTGCTCGTTTCTCTCTGTGCTCAGCAGCTTTTGTTAAATATTCATTGGCTGTACTAATTCTGCTTCATAATAATAATGTATTGCATAATTCACTTTTCTAGGAGTTAATATCTCCTGCATAAGTAACATAACATCACTAACATGTAATAGAAAGAATAGACTTTCCTGGACAGACTCATTTTCAGCACTTCTGTATGTTAAGAAACCTACTAGTCTCAAGTTTTTGTATTTCACATAATATTGAAAGATCATGTTTAACAGCATTCTATTGAACATTTCTATTAATCCATCAGCAGCTGTGTGGTACTATCTCAATTTTCTTAACACTTAGCACTTTACAAATTTGTTTCACTGATTAAGAAACAAAGTTACTACCTCTAACTGTCAATAAATACTGTGGTATACTATATCTATCAACTATGTTATTTATAAATGCTTAAGCAGTTGCTTCTTTTTGACCAAGTAACCATATTGCCTCAGAAAATTAGTCGGGTAGTCTGCATCTACTAACACGTATTTGTTTCCTGCATAGGATGTAGGCAATGGGTGAAAAATATCCATAGCTATTATCTGAAAAGGCATGGTTAAAATGAGCATTCTCTGCAAGGGAGCATTCCTAAAGCATGGGCTAAGTTTTCATTTCTGGTATTCTATGTGTGGATCCCAATAATATTTAATATTTTTTTCATATTTAACCAAAATAATATTTTTACCAGTTCCACTTTATGTCTCCGTAAAAGCTAAATGCACTGTAAATGGTGTGTTGCGATATGTTTTCATAATTCTAACTTAAATTATATGGTACAATAATATACAATGACTTGTCAATGTAAGCTCTTTTTACACAAGATATCTGAATCTAAAGTGTATTCTGTATCTTCATCCTGTAATACTGTTCTATAGGATATCTACCAAGCCATTTTTTGTTTGCCAATCACATGATCTAAATCCCAAATTCCTTCTGATTCATCCTCATTTTTGAAGTTCTTTTATTTTGTTAATTGTCACTTTTCCTCAGTATCTGCATTCACTACTTTAATTCTACTTTAGGAACATCAGCATTAAAATGCTTTATTCTTGGTCTCTGTTTTACTTCAAACTCATAATCTTATAACAACAATGACAACCTTACTAACCCAGAGAAGGGGCTTTTCAATCTCATTAACCATCTTAATGGTGCATTATCTGTAATAATAGTGAACTTTCTACCATAGAGATAACAAAGGAAAATTTTAATTCCATGAACCACAGCCAAGAATTTCTTCTCTGAACTAAATTTATTTCAGCTATTCCCAACTGTCTACTCTAATAGTGTGTTATTTTTCCCTTTCATATAATTGTGATAATACTCATAGGCTGTCTTACCTATTGGCCAAACTGGGTCCCCAATGCTATGCCTTTTAATCTACCTACTTCTTAGTTTTCTTATCATTATGGAGCCCCATTTCCTGAATTCTGCCTGGGTCTCCAAAATGACCACATCTGATAACACTGCACCTATAGCAAAACCTGAAGTACCTATGCTTTAAATAAACTCTTTATTTAAATCTGAGTAACACGGAATTGGTGCCTTTAATAAAGAACCTCTTAACTTTTGAATACCTCTTGTAATTTGCTCATCCATTGAAATTTTGTTTGTTTCTTAGTTAGCTCAGTTAATGGTTTTGCCAATAATGCAAATTGGAGTATAAAGCTTCTATAAAAGCCTAGAAATGTACAAATCTTTTACTGTTTTAGATGTTGGATAGTTTTTGCAAACTTGCAACTTTTTCGAGTCAAGTTTTAAACCATTTGCAGTTACAAAATGACCCAAGTACTCTACTTCTGTTATCAGCTTAGAATTTGCTTCTTTGCTTTTCATAATATATCATACATATGCCTTAACCTTTCCAAATGTTCTTCAAAAGTTGTAACAAACACTATGACATAAGCTAATAACAAAAGCATTTCAAATTTTGCTATCCTTACAATACAACATCCATTAACCCCTTCCAGAAGGGTTATGGGTTGAACACCATGTCATCATGTTTGTTTTGCATTCCAAATTTTATTAAATATTTCATGAGTTTACATTAATAAGTTAGAAATTATAATTCAAATTTTAATATTATATATTATTCAATTTCTTAATTTAAAAGTAAATATTAAGAAAAAGAATTAAACATAGACCTTTTTGTGTTTTGTGTCATGCAGTATGTTGAATGCATAATTGGTTCAATTAAATTTTTGTGACATTAAAATACTAAATCCATAGTTTTGTATAAATAAGTAATTATAATTACCAATACTGATAAGCTAGAATATAAAATAAGAACCTCATATCTTTTCATTTTGCTTAAATATTGCTAATGTCCTCAATCAAACACAGTGGTTCCACCAACAGTTTCTGAAAATGGAAAGACACGTATAGATTATATACACTTCTGTAATGGAGCAGGCCTATTGGGTAGGTTGATCCATTGTAATTTTGACTAATACTGCCAGTTACACCTTTATCTATATTAATTGAGGAATACAGTGGGCAAGTGGAGCACACAAGCACCAACTCAAGGTATTTACAGTTAAAGTAAAGAATCTGACTCTAAGACTCAGATTAAAAAATAAGCACTTTTAATATGCTTTCAATATATCATATGTTTACAATCAATGTTGTATACTTTGATTTGACTAACAAACTCTTAGTACAAACCAGCAAAACACTCTTTAAGAATACTTTCTATAACATCAACTCAACTGTACTTTACTACATTATCCAATGTTAGGAATAAGTTACTTACACAAAGTTTAGGTAAGAAATGTTTGGAGAATTCATCACTGTAGTTGTCATGCCTGTCTTTACGACTGAGTTGGATTAAGCTGCAACTCACTTCAGCTCATGGAGAACTGATTTTTCAACTTCAAATTCTTCTAAGTATTCTTACAACCTTCCAAATGGTATACACAGTGACATACAAATAGTTCCAACACTTAATTGGTTATTTTTCCTCGATACTAAACAACAAAAACAAAACTTTTTGTTCAGTGGTTGCAGATAGAGTTGGTAAATTGGCAGCCCTCTCTTGTATCTATACAGACATATTTGCCACAGATACTTCTTCAAAGCTTTGACTCACTTTTTTTTTTTTGTGGTTTTGTGCATGATAAAGTAAATATTCTTGTAACTTCCCTCATACTGTATTGACACCAAGCTTTTGCAAACATTCTCACTCCTGTCTTGTTAATGAGGCTTCCATAACTCTTCTCATGACTTTAATAGTGTTGCTTGTAGTTAACATACACACACAAGCAGGGAGTTTCTCAGCAAGTCTCTTCTTAGACAATCGTCTTCATTTAACTTTTTTTTTTTTTAATATACTTCTGTGAAAATGCATCACACTTCTTAATACACATAACTGATCAATATTTGAAATGCCCAAAAATGCCTCAAAATTCTTCACTTCCTTCAATATATGACACATGATTAGCCAATCAAAATCTCAGAATGCCCCCCTTGTGGTTTTCTCAGCTATTTAGTAAAATCGATACAGTTTATTTGTGGAGTTTTGGCTTCATTTTAACCTTTTTAGATTCTGAATTAAGCATCTAAGCAAGCAAGACATGTCCTTTTTTTTTCCTCTCCTACTGAGATGTTTTCTCAGGCAGAGAATTCTATGCCAGGCACCCTGCCTGTTCCACTCGTAATACTTGGTGGATTATTGCTTACTTCCCCCCACATCAAATAGTTACCTTCATTAACAAATTCAAGCCAGGAGCAGCTACTGATCCTACCAAAACAAGAATTCTTCACTAAAGCATAATCTTTCTCCAGCCCTCCATCCAGGCCAACCTCATCTATTTATGCAAACCCTTGAATGCTGACATCAGTGTTAGATGTTCCACTACTAAGAGTTCTACTAACCTTTTTTCTGTTTTTATTAGTGGCATCAACCCTTCCAATAAGCTGGATGAAATCCAACAACCCTAGAAGAACACATCAAGACCAAATTACATGCCATTCACATGATCCATTCCAGAATAACAGGCCAAATTATTCACTTCCAAGTAGTAACTATATCAAAAACTGCAAAACCACATCCTTTCTAATGGATTTTTCTTCACCTTTTCTATTTCAGAACCAAACACCCGAGCCATTGTCCAACCACTACTACTACCACAACAATGAGCAAGATTTCTCTCTGTCTTTCCCAAATCAGTAGATCACCAACAACTAACATTAAGCAACCTACTAACTTCAGTCACATTTAACACAAATGACAAGAACATGCAGACAATAGTAGTTACCAAAACTTCATGAGCCCCAATTCAACATATATGACACCTCTACTTCAATAGACAGTCTTCATCTAGTATGTGTACCATTATACACATGAATATAATAAGCCTTGTCTTTTCTTACACAGCTTTGTCCAGACATGGTCAGGGCAATGTTATTTGGGACTCTGGCCATGAAAATGAGTTTTCTCAGGGTGCTCCCATTTTTCCTCCCACAGCAAAATTTCCAATAAAGTTAGGATCCACTGATTCCAGCTCTGAAAATGCCTGTCTTAACCCATGATTAACTTTTTAAACTTACATTAACTGTGTTAAACAACATTAAATACTAAAGTTAAAAATCTTCAACTCTCACCAACTAGATAAAATGGTTTTCAATTTTAAACAGAAGTGGGCATACACAGCCTGCATTTCCCTGCTCACCTCTCTGCAACAGTGCACCTTTCTACTACAGTCACAAACCATCTGTCAAAGTTCACCTTCACTGTTTCTTTACAGCTTCTCGCTTGACCTTCTTTAATACCTTTGTGGCTTTTCCAGACATTCTTCACTAATGACTTTAATCAACAAAAAGATATCTTTAGATCACAGTAAAATAAGAAAACTTAAAGTCAAGTGCCCTTTAACCCTCTCCTATGCAGTGGGGTGAAAAGAAACAGGTATTTTTGACTACCCCTAGTTATGGAATTAAATAAACTTTAACCTATATAACTGCCATGCTGTTGTTGTTGTTGTATAAAAATTTTTTTTTATCCTAAGTCTAGTAGCCAAGCTTACCAGACATATGAATTGATGAATGTCAGGATGTCTCCAAAGTCAACAAGTGCTTTGCTGATTAATTCACAAATCCCACCAGTAACTGTAAATGGACTACTGCTGGATTTCATCCCTCAAGAAATAATATCCTTTACTGTCCAATCCAAACCAGGAGTGTCTCTCAGACACAAGGAAGACCAGAATCCTTTGTTGAGGCAGAGTTCTCTACCGTGACTGACCTTACTTATCTTTGTGACCCCTGTCCTGAATAGGTGACTTCTCATTTAAAACTTAAATGTAAAGTTGAAGGTAAAGCAAAGCTAAAAACATTTCCTATGAAAATTTCAATCTAAAGTTACTGTTATAACGAGTTATAGTTTGATATAACCTCTTAATCCAAAAACTCAACTTTGCCACAGCCTTGGTCACCTTTGCCTTCCTTGGAACACTTACTTACCACTTCCATTATCCAGGCCTTCTAACCTTCTCTATTTTCCATCCTGGTTCACAGCTCTCCCCATAGGTTTTACTGTTAATGGAAACTTAGACCAACCCCCAGTAATACAATACTTACCACACCCTTCTAGTGTTATCACTCTATTCTAGTAGTACCTAACCATAATTCCAAAAGCAGAGCTAAAGAAAAACTGACATTTCTGAGTGCTCCTGGTTGTTTCACAAGCCCTTTCAGGTCTTGTAAGATAAAACCAAAACTACTACCAAGAAGAAAAAAATTATATATATATAAAACAATGTTAGAGCAAAAATAAATGTAAACAGATATATTACAGATAGCTTTAAAATAGAATCTGGATGTCCTGTTTTCCCCACATTTTGTGTGTTAGTTCTAGAATGCTTCTTAGCTAGTGTAAATTTAGATCTCAAAATTGTCAGTATACACATTTCTGGTAGTTATGTTAATCAGCAAAGGAAAAGTTGCACATACTGATGACATAATCCTAACACTGCCGAGTCAATCTCTACATGTATAACTATACTCAGCTTCTGCACTGCAAGTTGCTCTAAAGTAAATAATGATAAATCCAAAGGCTTCTGATTAGATAGATGGAGAATTATAAATTATCCAGCTAAATATTACTTGGACCAAAAGTCCTCACTAAAATATCAGGAATCAGTTTAGTTTCATGTTACTCAACTGGCAATTTAAAATTAAAGAAGTAACAGGTAAAATAGACAAAAGGAAAGAAAATGATTTATTCGTGTTAGCAAAACATAAGGATTAAGACAACTAATTTACCCAAAGCTAATATACTTAAGGCAAACACTTCCTCCAAGCAAAGCAGATCTTAAAAAAATAAAACAAATAGCTTTTCCCTTCATCTGGAACTATAAGGCCAAATACCTGTCTAGAGAAATAGTCAGCTTTCCTACAAATGAAAAGGGTTTGGGACTACCTAACCTCAGTAAATATCTTGTATTAATAATTATTGATATGTAAAATCAAGGGGTCTGAACACAACTGTGCATTATTTTATAACTACACAGTTGGATTCAGCACCAGAAATTTTAATGAGAAAATAAAGCCACAAGAACTATCAGTTGACAAACCTCCAGCATACTTAAGTATTGCCATAAAAACAACCTAACAATTATCTAAAGATAACATACAAATCAAACTATACAATGTGTCAATAGAAAAGATTTGCAAAACCTTAAACCTAAAGGTCATAGCAAAAACAGTAACAGAGCACCCAGCTATAAAGTGGGAAACAGCATAGATGAAATAACAATAAGAAAATAGATGCAACAAGATGCAACTTAAACTTTAAAACCAGTACCAGTGAAAGGCTACATGGAATAAAAAAAAAACAACAAACAAATAAATGTCCATATACCTATATATGTCTATATAAATGTATAGAAAAAGTAAAACACTTTCTATGACAACTGTGCATGCATTAATGTTTTTTGGAAAAGGGTTGCCACAATACTACCCTGCATAATACACCTGTACCTAGAAATGTTATTTAAAATTCTCTTTTCTATCCCTTGTGAGTGAATTTAAATATAAAATCTGGTTTACGAGAAGCAAAGCAATTTGTGGAAATGTAAGAAAGAGCTTTCTGTAAGTGAGGAAGAAAGTGAGATCTGACATCAGAATAAGGCCAAAGATGGACTATCATTAACCAAGAGAACAAGAGTATAAGAACAGATGGGTTTTGGAAAGTGTCAGAATATTTTCAGCGAAAAAAAACAACAGATTCTTTGATATAAAACTCTGAAGAAACACCACCTCACTATGGGCATTTTTAAGTGGACAACAAAGGAGAAAACCACAGCAGATCAGCCAATGCTGGAGATGCAAGTCTGGTTAAAGAGTATTTGTGCACTTCACCTGCACAGATGCTAAAACAAATGGCTCATGGATCATAATTGAAGCAATTTTAACTGTGCAGATGGGAAAATCTGAAAAGCAGTACAGCATCCAAGTTCCAATATCTAGGTAATCTAACAGCAAAAGAAAACACAAATAGTTTAGCCAGATATGCAAACACTGACCCCCAATTTTATGGAGTGATAGAAATATTTTTCTGAACACGAATTAGACCAACTTTATAATTATAGACTATAAAGCTTAAGAACAGGAATACAAACTTAGAAGTTGAAGAAACATTTATCAGTAATTTCTACAGACAGTTTAAAAAACAGACTGAACAAATCAACAATCACAGAACTAAAAAAGTATAGAAGGTCAAGTGGTCACAGATATAAAAGAAATGCAAAAAGTAGTTTTAGACTATTATAAAGAATTATATAGCACTAAAAAACAGATGAAGGTGATCATCTTCCCATACTTCCACCACAAGTAGATTACTTGTCAAAACTACTAAAAGTAGAAGAAATTAAAACAGCCATGCAAACTTAAACAGGTAAAAAGCTCCAGGACCAGATGAATTCCCAACTTATTTTTATAAATGGTTCTGGAACATAACAGAAAAGCTATTTGTAACAATGTTAAACAACAGTTTAGTAAACAATAAAAACCTTCTTCTCTCACAGAAGGAATGCTCAGCTTGCACTGTTAAAAGGATTCTTCGGATCTGATTAAAGATTACAGACCTCTTATGCTAAGCAGTGTTGATAAGATTTTCACAAAATGCATAAATAGTAAGTTAATAAGTGCATTAGAAACACTAATTAGATCAACAGAGACAGCTGCAGTTCTGGAAAGAGAGATGTCCTATTTAATGTCAACATGCTCCAGGACATAATACAGATATCAAATGGCAAGGGCTCTTCTGCATGGATGATCTCACTCAATCAGCTAAAAGCCTTTGATAATCTTATTTTATGTATTAGTAAAATATAGAATCCCACAGCATCTCATAACATGGATAGAACTAATGCACAAAAATGTAATGGCAAAAATAAATGTAAAGAAACAGGTTTAAAATGGAAACAGAAGTATGATAAGGATGTCCCCTTTCCCCCACACTCCAAAGATGGATAATTAGAAATAATTCACCAGCAAATATCAGTTGGACCAAAAGTCCAATTGAAATATTAGGTATCTGGTTAGGTCCCTATGACCCAACCAGTAAAAACTGACAACAAAAACTGATCAATGAAAACACCTAAATTTAATTATACATAAATCAGAAGGTAAAAGCAAAAATAGTAATAGAAAACTCACAAGTAAACTGGAAGACAGCATGGGCCACAACAAGCAAATAAAAAACAAAAAGAAGAGATCTAAACTGCAAAAGAACACACAAAATAATAAGCACAGGAGTCAGATTAAATAAACAAAAGTTAATAAAAACAAATAAATATACATACTGCCAGTACATAGATATGGCAAAACACACTTTCTATGACTGCTCATATGTCAAAATATTCTGGAGGAAAATACCTGTAATATTTGGCAATGACATGATCAGTTACACTATGGTTCTATTTAACACTATTTTGAAAGTTAAAACTAATCATAAATTCTAATTTATTTTTCTAATAAGAGAATTTAAGTGTAAGAGCTGGTCTACAAATAAATGCAAAGCAGTTTACAAGGATAAAGGAGAGCACTCTGGCAGTGATGAAATGAATAAGAACTAACATCAAGATAAGGCTAATGATCAACTACCAACAATTAACAGAAGAGGAATTTAATAAAAGATGGGCCACGGAAGAGTCAAGAGCATTTAAAAAATAAAAGTGGTAGCATCAATGTAAACTGTAGATGACATGAAGCCTTCCAACTGATTGAACATTTGAAGAAAGTACATCCTGACAAGAACTTCACTTTTTTCAATAACTTTGTAACAAATTTCAAAAGCAGTCCACACTGTCAAGCATGTTTTGCATTGCTTCACAACAAAACAATGATAATTGTAAATAATTTTGTAGTTTTTGCTTTTCTAAAGAAGAAAAAATTAAAATTTTAGTATCTTTTTAATTGTTTTTTATTGAAATATTTTTGTAAAGTTTTCGTAGTATTAATACACTTATATATATGGACAACAGTGATGTTCTCTTTCATGTGTCAAAATCAGTTTATATTCTTATACAGTATATACTATACAAGTATGGATTTTGCAGTTTTCTATAGTAAACTACATACTCATAAGTTTCCATTTTTTCTTACAGCTTTTTCTTTGCACAATTTTATCTATTTGTTTTAGATTCATACAATTTGTATATGCATTTCTTTTATAAACAGTCTTCCTGATAGTACAAGCCTTTCAAGTGTCACAAGCACTTGTTTAACAGTAGATAATTCTACACTGTTGAAAATTAAGTTGCATAACCTAATAACCTATTTAGAAACAAAATAAAGTTAAAAATTAATTAAAGAAATCTTTTGGAACTCATAACCTACCATTGTTTTGAATCATCCAATTTAGTCACCCTGTCTACTTAAGCCTACAAATTAAAGCTCGGTTTCAGAGACCAGACCAGTAACTAACATCCTATTTCTTTTCCCTTAAAAGATCTGCCCCCTACAAACTTCATTTGTTTTCCTAGTGGGTCAGCATTAAAACTGTAATCTTACAATCATGTATCCAAAGTTCAATCCCTTGTGGAGGATAGAGTATCAATAGCCCTTTATGTAACATTGGTCTGAAAAAGACAACTATAATATTTCTTTTCCTATAAATATAATATTCCTCCCCCTCACAAACTTCAAGTTTCTTACTGTCATTATTAACCCTTTCACTGCAGCTGGAACATATATTTCCTAGTTCTCCCATCCCCTCACATTACAACTGGGACAAATGTTTTCCATTGTCATTCAAAACTGTTGCATGGGACGTATGGGAGTAAAATGAGTTAAAAAGTATTTATTGGTTCCCACCTAATGTTGATGTACAGTTTCCCTCATTGTTTACCACTCAGCCCTTCAGTAGTCAACAAGATGCCTAAGCAGAATATATGGCAACTGTGTACCAACCATGGCCACATCACTTGAACACTGAGTAGTAACCCTAATTACCATGTAAATAGGCTTGATGAGCTTGACTCAGATAGCTTAGAGAGTCAAAACCATGAAGAGCAATCCCAGCAGATCCACACTGAGGATTTCCATATGTTCTACCAGTGCTGCACTAAATACTAGCAAGATTCATCATCTTCTGGCCACTACTGAGAAGTTGGCAAACACTGACCAGTCATCACCACACATGGTCTTGTTGGACTCTCACTACTTGCTAGAGTACAACAATTACAGACAATGAAGGTTTCACTACCGTGAAGAAGTAACATAGGAAAAACAATCAGGCTGAATATATTACCCGTGCTAAATAATAATAAAATCAAAAGACAAATAATATCATAATCATTGACACAAATCAGAACACTAACAAATCACCAAGTAACACCACACATATACATGCACTAATTGTTGAAGCTGTTCCTAACACCTATAGAAAACCTCAAATCAAAGAATTATGAAAATTATTTACATTTACCATGCTTAAAGAAATCAAAAGATTACCCAAAGGTGGCTTGGTCATCAAATGCTCCGAGCCCAAAATCTTCGCTCACCTATTAGCCCACTGGCCAACTCATCCATACCCACTTCTGCCAACACTTGTTATTAGGAGTTCTTCATAACAATACCAGAGGATCTATGTAACATTAAATTTATGAAAATGAGAAAAACTCCAATCTATGACAATTTAAATCTTTTTTTTTTAAGTTTTGATTTAGAATATTCTTACCCATTCATTTCACTCTAATATTAACACAAATAATTCACATCCATTTTTAAACATACTGAATAACATACAAGAGATGCTCAAGACAGTTGAAATTCTGTCTTGTAACTCACATTATCTCTTTTCATATTCTAGTGTATTATCGTGGAACAATTGTACAATTATTCAAACTGTTCAAGAAACTTCTATACATAAGTAATCCATGGTGCCACTTTTTACTCCTGAGATATTCTATATAATATCTTAGAACTTGTCCTGGCATGAGTTTTCAAAGACTGTATGTAGCTTCCAACTGGTTCAGATATGACAATTTTCAATGGATTCCAGCATCGTTCGGAATATACAAACTAGTCCAGTCATAAAACTGCAATTAACCATGATGAAGTACTCAAAGTCACAAAATAAGTTGAGAATGGTATTATCAAATTTTCTGTAAGAAAACTTCAGATCAGCCAACCCAAACAATTATTTAGAGCTCCTTGAACTAGCCATAACCTTTTCTTAGTGGGACCCTTCTTTGAGGAATTTTATAGCATCTGAAACAATAGATGGCCATGGCATTATATGTCTTCAAAATCTGGGTGTTTACATAGGACAGTGTAAGGTCACTGACTGAGGGAAGAAAATTTTTTGACCCTTAAAATTTCATTGTTTGAGTCTATTTTGGGGACAAGGTTCACTGTTCCAAATACCATTTCTGCTCTTCACAATGATTTTGACTTCCTATAAAGCAAATTCTTCCATTTCAAAATTATTCTACCAAATGTTTACTGGATATGGTTTTTGAATGAAGAGTTCACATTCTTTGATTCAACTGTATTCAGAGAGGCAAAACAAGCAAATGTTAAAAGCACTAAACAGGAAGGTAGGCATGAATGAACACTCAAAGTGCATCCAGCCAAATATCAGTAAGTCTTAGGACATGTCAATCAAACATTTTGTTAAAAAACACACAAACTGCTTAAGGTGCCTTAATTCTTTCACAGAAGCTCAGAGAGGGCTACATAAAGACATATTACAGAAAATTTAAATAACAATGCTAAAAAAGATGCAACCTTTAATGAGAGTATAATATCATAACAACCAAGTTACACAAGATCATAGGAGAATCTTTCTTAACACCAGGAAAAACAAAGAAACACAATTAACCATACAAAACTCATATTATACAATTACATAATTGTGCTAATGTAATGTGTTTCATTTAAAGTATACAATTACATAATTATGCTAATGTACATGAAATAATATACTTTAAATGAAACACATATAAATGTTTTAATATCACATAATACATACAATACTAGGATACTGCATCCTAAAACTACAACCTCAAAATACAGTCTAAAATGTACAGAAGTTTGACATTATTTTTTTTGTTCTTTGGTACACAGAATTTGGTGGTGAGAGAAAAAATGTTTAACCTGAAATTTTATCTGCAAATAAGGATTACCATGACTTGCACCAAACTACATAAACTATTAAAATAAAGAAAAACTGATAGTTTATTTTTACTTACTGAAGCATTTTATTACAACTGTCATTCAGTTATAAAAACAACAGAAATGACTAAGTTAATAAATGGTATAACATTTACAAATTAGCACTGTTTGGCTTCAAAATTCTTAGTACCAATATTTTAGTCCACAATTTTGAACTGAAAAAGTAAGTTTTCTACAGATGCTACTACGCATTTAGTCTTGATGTCAAAACTTAGAAGGTACAGGTGGTGGAAAACTCAGGTAGATGTTACCTGTCCCTACTGAGTAATGGAGTTTTATCACTAATTTACTTCAAGTATAGAATATTTTTGCAGATACTGCTACAGAGTCAATATTCATTTGCACATTGAGAAACAATTTTCAGTTTTCATTAATTTTACTCTAATTTGCACTTGTTTTTCTTGATACTGATCTAAGTCATCTAAACATTTGCAATTAAAAGACAAATACTAACATTGAAAACTACACAGTACTAACAGCTCTATATTAGAACCAGATACGTAAGTACATAAACAACTGACAGCTTATTGTTTTTCAAATCACAGAAAAACAAATGCAAGTTCATCAAACAATATTTAGTAAAAAACAAAGATCTCCCTGGTCTTTAGTCATCATGGCAGCATGTCATATATTTTTTGAAGATATTAGAAAATCAAAACTGACATTTTTAAATATTAATTTCCCAAACAGTGCAGTGCATTTACAAATTACAAATCACTGACAACTAGTTTTGAATAAGAAAAAATCATCTCCTAACAAATAAAAAGTCAACTATCAGTACTGTTCAAAATAAAGGTTTTTTAGAACTTTAGTTAATTTACCTATTACAGCTGTGTGATTAATTTCATTGAAATAATGTCACAAAAATTGTCAATTAGCTTTCCAGGTTGTTACATGTTTTTATTACTCCTCTTATCATTAGGCTTGTTGTTAAACACAAATCTTCCCAGTAACTTGTCACCATTTACAGTAAAACACAGTTTTTTAACATTAACAAATTTTTTAACCACTGCATTTATGAATAAAACAATTTGTTAAATTTAGTAGTAGCATAAGCCTCCAACAATAAATCAATTAGTAAATCAATTGTCTAATATTTACATACAGTTAATATACTCAAGTCATGCAGCACTAATTTTAGAGAATTTCTCTTGCATACTCACCTGTCTTAATTTCTGTCATCATGTTTCACATACCTGCATAAAAAAATATATTAAAGTGTTAATTTTGCTCCAAATCAGGAAAGAAAACATTAATTAAAATAAATGTTGTTCAGCCAGCCAAGGGAACAATAATTTTTCATCATGAAATATCAGCATTTTTATACACATTTACATCATTACAACATTATCAAAGGAATTTGTAACATAATTATATCACTATAATAATGCAGTCATTTCCCAGAACTTTATTAGAAGTGAATTCCAATACTTTAATAAAGACAACCAAATAAATTGCAAAACACAGCCTTCACATCCTTTCTAATGATTACTTACAGTTATATTATATGACATAAAATTTCAGTTTTGAGAACTCTTATCAGATCCAGAATGATCAATGATATGGATAACTTTTTGTATTGTGATGAGGAATCTCGACTTTAATGCACCCATGAAATCTGGTAAATATCCAATCACAGTTTACAGTTATTAACCAAAAAATACAGAAAGCCCTATATTTCTATTGTTAAAAAACAAAACTTCAAAGTGATAAGTGATCCAGGCCAAATGTCAGAAGGACTGTACCATACAAACTTCCCATCTTGGACAAAATTTTCATGTACACCAAGCTATTACTTTTACACACACACAAACCAAGCTGAAATACATTTGCATGCTCTCCAATTTCAGATTTGGGCTAGAATGTTCTCTTAATGTTCTGTGCTATGTTTTATAGATTTTTTGTACATTAACATTTGAACCCTGGCACCTACAGACAAGCAAACATATCTGTCTGCAGTGACAGGAAAAGTTTAATTTAATCTATCAATTTAAATTATTTCATCAACTTTCTAAAGATTAAATGTGTTGCCCCTAGTTCAGAGCTTTAGTGCTGAATGAAGCCTACTTATATCACTCCTCACGAATAGTAATTTCTAAGAATTAGAATAATGCTAATACCCACAAACAATAACATATGGTAAATCTACATCATGGAAAACTTAGATGACATTAGTTGCTTAGTTTAAGTAGCTAACTGCCACCAAGAACAGTTCAAAATACTGGGGCAGAGAGACCAAATTTTGGTTGTTGGGCTTGTCTCAGTTCATCCTATGTAAGGTTATCTTGTTTTGGTTAAAATGAAACAAAAGGATGAAGATTGGGAGTTCAGTAGAAATTATGGACAGCTCAAATCTTTAATAAGAATACTACGTTATTATTTATAACACCAATTAAAAGGATGAAGTTTGGGAGTTTTACTTTGTAGAATATTTTATTATTTGTTTAAAATTGTGTTGGTTTAATTCTACATTAAAGTTATTTCTAAGCATCACAGTTTACTGCCTTCCTAAACCTGGCTGCAGACAGCAAAAAACAGTCAGAGTTGAGATATTATGGGTTCAAGCACTCAATTCCTAACCCTTAAATGATTTTTCTAAGTTGCTGATAAGACCATCCTCCCAAATTGGCATTCAAATTTTGGTTGCTAGACAAAATGTCTGTCCTCAATGCATCTGGGCACTATAACCACAGGCATTAATCTTTATGACTTAAGGAAGGTAGCAGAGGTGTGGTTTTGAATTTCAATTTTATTATGTTAATTCTGGTTTATATTATGGTCAATATTGTTTTGTAGTGCTGATTTTAACTGCCTAAGAACAATATGTTTAATAGTGTTGTATTTATACAAACACACACACAACTAGCTGAATTACCTGTTTCCTGCACAGGTATCTAAAATAAAATGAAACAGGTATTTTAAAAACACAATGAAATTACATTTAAGAACATTTATTTTAAAAAATTAAACTTCCATAACATTTCAATTTTTAACTAAACTAACAAAATTATTAATAATTATGCAATCTAAATCAAGGTTTTTCAACATACCACCTTGTGCCATTGCTCCTTCTTTTTGATATACCACCTCTTATTGTTTCTCCTTCCTTTTGATACATCACCTCTTATTGTTTCTCCTTCTTTTTGATACATCACCTCTTATTGTTTCTCCTTCTTTTTGATACATCACCTCTTATTGTTTCTCCTTCTTTTTGATACATCACTCCTCTTATTGTTTCTTATTGTTTTCCTTCTTTTGATACATCACCTCTTATTGTTTCTCCTTCTTTTTGATACACCACCTCTTATTGTTTCTCCTTCTTTTTGATACACCACCTCTTATTGTTTCTCCTTCTTTTTGATACATCACCTCTTATTGTTTCTCCTTCTTTTTGATACATCACCTCTTATTGTTTCTCCTTCTTTTTGATACATCACCTCTTATTGTTTCTCCTTCTTTTTGATACATCACCTCTTATTGTTTCTCCTTCTTTTTGATACATCACCTCTTATTGTTTCTCCTTCTTTTTGATACATCACCTCTTATTGTTTCTCCTTCTTTTTGATACATCACCTCTTATTGTTTCTCCTTCTTTTTGATACACCACCTCTTATTGTTTCTCCTTCTTTTTGATACACCACCTCTTATTGTTTCTCCTTCTTTTTGATACACCACCTCTTATTGTTTCTCCTTCTTTTTGATACACCACCTCTTATTGTTTCTCCTTCTTTTTGATACACCACCTCTTATTGTTTCTCCTTCTTTTGATACACCACCTCTTATTGTTTCTCCTTCTTTTGATACACCACCTCTTATTGTTTCTCCTTCTTTTGATACACCACCTCTTATTGTTTCTCCTTTCTTTTGATACATCACCTCTTATTGTTTCTCCTTCTTTTGATACATCACCTCTTATTGTTTCTCCTTCTTTTTGATACATCACCTCTTATTGTTTCTCCTTCTTTTTGATACATCACCTCTTATTGTTTCTCCTTCTTTTTGATACATCACCTCTTATTGTTTCTCCTTCTTTTTGATACATCACCTCTTATTGTTTCTCCTTCTTTTTGATACATCACCTCTTATTGTTTCTCCTTCTTTTTGATACACCACCTCTTATTGTTTCTCCTTCTTTTTGATACACCACCTCTTATTGTTTCTCCTTCTTTTGATACACCACCTCTTATTGTTTCTCCTTCTTTTGATACATCACCTCTTATTGTTTCTCCTTCTTTTGATACATCACCTCTTATTGTTTCTCCTTCTTTTTGATACATCACCTCTTATTGTTTCTCCTTCTTTTTGATACATCACCTCTTATTGTTTCTCCTTCTTTTTGATACACCACCTCTTATTGTTTCTCCTTCTTTTTGATACATCACCTCTTATTGTTTCTCCTTCTTTTTGATACATCACCTCTTATTGTTTTTCCTTCTTTTTGATACATCACCTCTTATTGTTTCTCCTTCTTTTGATACATCACCTCTTATTGTTTCTCCTTCTTTTGATACATCACCTCTTATTGTTTCTCCTTCTTTTGATACATCACCTCTTATTGTTTCTCCTTCTTTTGATACATCACCTCTTATTGTTTCTCCTTCTTTTGATACATCACCTCTTATTGTTTCTCCTTCTTTTTTTTGATACACCACCTCTTATTGTTTCTCTTCTTTTGATACACCACCTCTTATTGTTTCTCCTTCTTTTGATACACCACCTCTTATTGTTTCTCCTTCTTTTGATACATCACCTCTTATTGTTTCTCCTTCTTTTGATACATCACCTCTTATTGTTTCTCCTTTTTTTTGATACATCACCTCTTATTGTTTCTCCTTCTTTTGATACATCACCTCTTATTGTTTCTCCTTCTTTTGATACATCACCTCTTATTGTTTCTCCTTCTTTTGATACATCACCTCTTATTGTTTCTCCTTCTTTTTGATACACCACCTCTTATTGTTTCTCCTTCTTTTTGATACATCACCTCTTATTGTTTCTCCTTCTTTTTGATACATCACCTCTTATTGTTTCTCCTTCTTTTTGATACATCACCTCTTATTGTTTCTCCTT
Organism: Tachypleus tridentatus; assembly: GCF_004210375.1. Taxonomy (NCBI): domain Eukaryota; kingdom Metazoa; phylum Arthropoda; class Merostomata; order Xiphosura; family Limulidae; genus Tachypleus; species Tachypleus tridentatus. Next base: position 42,173,530 of record NC_134835.1, read on the forward strand.
CTTTTTGATACACCACCTCTTATTGTTTCTCCTTCTTTTTGATACACCACCTCTTATTGTTTCTCCTTCTTTTTGATACACCACCTCTTATTGTTTCTCCTTCTTTTTGATACATCACCTCTTATTGTTTCTCCTTCTTTTTGATACATCACCTCTTATTGTTTCTCCTTCTTTTTGATACACCACCTCTTATTGTTTCTCCTTCTTTTTGATACATCACCTCTTATTGTTTCTCCTTCTTTTTGATACACCACCTCTTATTGTTTCTCCTTCTTTTTGATACATCACCTCTTATTGTTTCTCCTTCTTTTTGATACACCACCTCTTATTGTTTCTCCTTCTTTTTGATACACCACCTCTTATTGTTTCTCCTTCTTTTGACCACCTCTTATTGTTTCTCCTTCTTTTGATACATCACCTCTTATTGTTTCTCCTTCTTTTGATACACCACCTCTTATTGTTTCTCCTTCTTTTGATACACCACCTCTTATTGTTTCTCCTTCTTTTGATACACCACCTCTTATTGTTTCTCCTTCTTTTGATACACCACCTCTTATTGTTTCTCCTTCTTTTGATACATCACCTCTTATTGTTTCTCCTTTTTTGATACATCACCTCTTATTGTTTCTCCTCTTTTTGATACATCACCTCTTATTGTTTCTCCTTCTTTTTTGATACACCACCTCTTATTGTTTCTCCTTCTTTTTTTGATACACCACCTCTTATTGTTTCTCCTTCTTTTGATACACCACCTCTTATTGTTTCTCCTTCTTTTTGATACATCACCTCTTATTGTTTCTCCTTCTTTTTGATACACCACCTCTTATTGTTTCTCCTTCTTTTTGATACATCACCTCTTATTGTTTCTCCTTCTTTTTGATACACCACCTCTTATTGTTCCTCCTTCTTTTTGATACATCACCTCTTATTGTTTCTCCTTCTTTTGATACATCACCTCTTATTGTTTCTCCTTCTTTTGATACACCACCTCTTATTGTTTCTCTTTCTTTTGATACATCACCTCTTATTGTTTCTCTTTCTTTTGATACATCACCTCTTATTGTTTCTCCTTCTTTTGATACACCACCTCTTATTGTTTCTCCTTCTTTTTTGATACACCACCTCTTATTGTTTCTCTTCTTCTTTTGATCCACTTTTGATACACCTTATTTCTTATTGTTTCTCCTTCTTTTTTGATACATCACCTCTTATTGTTTCTCCTTCTTTTTGATACACCACCTCTTATTGTTTCTCCTTCTTTTTGATACACCACCTCTTATTGTTTCTCCTTCTTTTTGATACACCACCTCTTATTGTTTCTCCTTCTTTTTGATACACCACCTCTTATTGTTTCTCCTTCTTTTTGATACACCACCTCTTATTGTTTCTCCTTCTTTTTGATACATCACCTCTTATTGTTTCTCCTTCTTTTTGATACACCACCTCTTATTGTTTCTCCTTCTTTTGATACATCATTGTTTCTCCTTCTTTTGATACACCACCTTATTGTTTCTCTTTTTTTTGATACACCACCTCTTATTGTTTCTCCTTCTTTTGATACATCACCTCTTATTGTTTCTCCTTCTTTTGATACACCACCTCTTATTGTTTCTCTTCTTTTGATACATCACCTCTTATTGTTTCTCCTTCTTTTGATACACCACCATTGTTTCTCCTTCTTCACCTCTTATTGTTTCTCCTTCTTTTGATACATCACCTCTTATTGTTTTCTCCTTCTTTTGATACATCACCTCTTATTGTTTCTCTTTCTTTTTGATACATCATCTCTTATTGTTTCTCCTTCTTTTTGATACACCACCTCTTATTGTTCCTCCTTTTTGATACACCACATGGTTGTTGTTCCTTCTTTTGAGAATATAAACAGATTTTGATAAGATCCAACATCATTGATAAATAACTTACTTTCAGAACATTTCCTAGCATCCGTGGCAATTTAAAAATAATTTATGAATTCAGTTGGATAATTTACAGCATCAGTTGTAACTGTAATGCTGACAATTGAACTGTAAGTGAACTCCTGCCAAAAAACGTTTTGTAATAATTGATCATTGATGTTACAAACATTATTTTAAGGTTCAAGGACTGCTCTTTTACAGAAGCATTCATAATCTTATTATAATAAAGCTTGCAATAAATACATCTAAAACTTGGATTTCAGAAAATACTCCACTGATTACCCCAATCATAAGAGTAATTTTGTTTTTAATAACAAGGCAACATTTTTAAAGCTGAGCAATAAATAGAAATTTCTGCAAAAATGATGCTTCATATTTAACTAATAAAAATTACAAAAAAGAAAAATTCAAATATAAAACAATTTTCTTCATATCTCTGAAATTATTAAAAACATTCAAGAGAAACAACATTATAATTACTTTGTTAAGTGATGATGTGTATTATGTTTCAAAGAAAATGTGCCATAAAGGCAGAAACTCAATCAAATACCAAAAATTAGGTAGTTTGGGTTTATGAAAAAAATTCAGTCTGATGATGCTTGGTCAAATAGTGTGTAAGGAGTTAGTGGACAAACAAATAGACAGTTTAGCTATAATTTACACACACACACATACAAACTTGTGTATGGGGCAAGTACTACCACCTTCAAATCATAGTATACCTTAACCTCACATTTCATAGCCAACAAACAAATTTTGCAAAATCATGCTTGACCAACAAAGAAACATTAAAGTGCAGTCAAATATTAATAAATTTCTTTGTGAGCCAATCAAAATTATGATCATTTATAAAATGAATTCATAGAATAATTATTGGTCAACATCAGTTAGATTAACAACTTTAATATACTGAAGAGCCAGTGCATTTTGGCAACACTAATTCCAACAATGGCTTTTATGTCATGTTACTTAGAAACAAAAGTATAAAATGAAATATATAGACTACAAAACTAGAAAAACTTTTGTTGGTTTCTTAATTTAGAGTCTACACTGATTTAAGACTTTTTTTTTTTAAATTCAAAACAGACAATAGCTTAAGTCTGAAAGAAATTGAGTTAAAATTTCATACTTTTTTTACTTTCATGATAAATTTTATGCACATAGCTCCAGACTGAGTGATCCCACACTAAATTTCACTCTAGGCTTATTATATCAACACCCAGTACACTAATAAGGTTCTATGGTCCACTTGCACCTTGTCACTAAAATTGTAATTAGCAGATAGTAATTGAGCTATTCTACCTGAATACATGCATTTTGGCTGTTATGATTCTTTCCATTTCACAAAATCAAGTGTAATGTAACACACACTAGTTGTTATAGATAGATAAGATTTTTGATAATTACATGTAGTCTCTGCAAACTTGGAAACCCTACCAACATAACAAGTGTTGAAAATTTGTTATTGTGATAAGTAACAAAAAAAATATTTTTATAAAGAGTACAACATACCAGACATTATAATAAAAATAGTTTTTTCTTAGTTCTTTCAATGAAATAACAAAACAATATCACTCTACCCTATATATATATATAGTAGTAAATTCAAAATCCAAGAAATACAAGACATGCTTTACAAAAAACAGTACTATCCACTATAATTAATGCAACTTATTACAAAGACTGCTGTTACTCAAAAAAAGAGAAAATATTCAAAGACATGAAAATATTTAAAGTGTACATCTAAAAATTTGAGAGTACTAGACAAATACAAATACTTTGAAACTGACTTGAATAGTAGGCTCAATGCATTCTTTTTTCACATATGTAGAATGAATAAATCACAGAAATTCAAGTTATTTGAACAAACAACAGCTTGTGAAAAGGCAGCTGAACAACAGCAGCAATACCAAACAGAAATGTAAAAAGCTGGGTAATGTTTATTTACCACAACCTAGTGAAAAGTATGGATACTTTCAAGCCTTATTGCAGAACAAATAAACATTTAGATTTATTTTACATTAAAACTGAGGGCATTATACCTGAAGAAACAAACAAACTGAGCATGTATAACTGACAAAAACTGTCAAGTCCTCAATGTTAATCATACAAAATAAAATATGTGGGTACATACACTTACAGGGCTATTAGAAAATAATAATTTTCTTGACTACTTCAGTTAAAAAAAAAAAACAATAATGAAGTTGCAGAAAACTCATAATGTCAACACAAAATATTCCTTACATTGTTTTGTAACAACTGAAGAAACAATATAGAAAATAATATGGACAAGTAGAAATATACAGAAATATAGCAACTTCTAAAAAATTCCATTTTGAATAATTTCACTTAGTGGATATTACCCATCCCAGCTCAAATTATGCAACATAATTCAAGTTATTAGAATCAACCTACAAATATGTTTTATATATATAATGGCACTAGGTTTTGGAAAAGCAACTCAACTAATAGTAATATATCTCTCGTTGTTTTTTTTTAAACAAGTTATACATGCAATTATTTTCCAAAAGAAATTAAGCAATCTTATAGTATATTCACACTGAATTAAGGAAAAGAAAAACGTTTTTATGTGATAGCAATATTCTAATTTTAATGCACCTTTTAAGTGAGGGAGAAAATGGTACTTATTTTGAATGGCTAAAAATACACAGATTGCCAACTAATGAAGTTTTGAGGTATTATTTCAAATAGTAACAATTAAACTTCACAGAAATTATTTCAGGTTCGAGTTTTTATTGATTTGTTTATGAATAAAACGTCAATTTTTACCTTTTCAACTATTTTCAAATGACAATATTTCGGCCACATTTAAAATCTGGACTTAAAGGCAAATCTAGATCATGTTTTATAGTACTGGATGCCATTACTACAAGGTTACTGTTCTTTAGAAACTTATTATTATTAGGTTTAGGTCTTTCCCTTTAAACTCTAACCTTATGCTCTTACTTTATTTACTCCGCGTTTCAAGTTAATGCTAGTTAAATCAGCAAATGACAATACAGTAACATCAATCTCACACGTACTGTTTCAAAAACCCTAAACATGTTTAGATACATATACTAAAGACACTTGGATACACTTCATTTACAAAACATAAGAAACACATGAAAACAATTCACCCACGTTTAATAACGTGACTCCTTTTCACAATACCAAAATCATTTTATCAACCCCTTATACAAGATAATGTACTTCAAATAAAATATTCAAAACGACATCTTATGCTCCTACTTTTACAATTTATTACGAATAGAAAAATTATAATACGTATAAACAGATATGCATTATGATAAATCCTCCTTACCCTTTCTCCTCATCTCCTACACATTACACAAACCAAAATCCCTATTATCTTCGTACTTGTCTTTCCAATTATTTAAATAATCGTGGAACATGGAGAGTAATATACAAGACGAAACTCTTCCTCCCCGTCTACACGGGTGGGGCCCGGCATGACTCGAGGGCTATCTGCGCTAGCCGTCCCTAATTTTGCAGTGTAAGACTAGAAAGAAGATAGCTAGTCATCATCATCCACCACCAACTCTTGGGCTACTCTTTTACCAACGAATAGTGGGATTAATCGTCGATTTATAACGCCCCCACGGCTAAAAGGGCGAGCATGTTTGGTGCTACAGCGATTCGTACCCGTGACCCTCAGTATTTACATAAATATTCTAACAATACACAACATATAAACCTCAACAGTTATATATTAGATAGGTCTAGCAAATTCGGTGGCAGATTTAAGGTTGGGTGCGCCAAAGGATTAATAATTTTTGTGGACTCTACAGCCCATGTGGCCTGGCATGGCCTAGCGCGTAAGGCGTGCGACTCGTAATCCGAGGGTCGTGGGTTCACGCCCGCGTCGCGCCAAACATGCTCGCCCTCCCAGCCATGGGGGCGTTATAATGTGACGATCAATCCCACTATTCGTTGGTAAAAGAGTAGCTCAAGAGTTGGCGGTGGGTGGTGATGACTAGCTGCCTTCCCTCTAGTCTTACACTGCTAAATTAGGGACGGCTCGGTGCAGTGGGCTAACAACCTGCTCACTTAAATACTTGTTGAAGAATCCGCAAGCGATTTCGGCCCTATTTTCCTAGATGGAATCTAATGGTGATAACTAACCTAACTAACTACAGCCCATGTAATTTTAGATAGAATAAAACTATCAGCAATAAACTCAATTCACTTTTATTTATTAACTGAAAAGAGGTATTAAAACATTGATTAAACAAAAGGTAAGTCAAGATATACAAAATAGTAGTAAAAATGTACAAAATACTGCTTCGAAAAGTGGCTACTTTATCAGCTTTCGGCGAACTTCAGCATCGCAGAATTTTTCTATTAGTTCTATTAGTTACTCAACATTGATTGCACTTATTGTACTTAGAACATCACATTCAATACATAAGAGTGACAAACTTTGCAGTTTTTTTGCGTGTATTATCGTTTGTAATGTTTGATAAGTTTCAGTTTAGAGAATGAGCGTTCACCACTTGCATTAGAAAACATCAGGCATAAGCAAATCCGGTAAGTTATATATGTGTTTGGAAATACGTGAGTCTAATTCTTCATTTTTTAACACTTGCATAGGTGGTACAGATATCATATTCTATTTGGTGTATGCAACAAAATGTAGAAATTCATTTGGAAGCGTTTCGTCTAGATCATTTAGGAAGTATGAGAGCAGATTCACCATTTTTTTCTCCTTCATCTAAAGTAAATTTTGTTACATTTGTCAACGCATCAAACTTCTCGTAAATTTAAAAATATGCTAATTTACGCTTATTTATTACAGAAACTAATGTGTCGATCAACGGAGTGTAAGTTTCTACTCGAAATTTATCTCGTTTCGTAAGCACTATTTATCCAGGACGTTCGTCGGTCATGATCTTACGCTTTCTCATTCGGATGATTCTGTAGTTCTTCTCAGTTTTCTGGATCGCAGTCTCTTAAAAAATGTTGAAACAATAGCGACAGAAGATGATAGAATCTTCCAGAAATTGCAGCATGTCAATTCCATTGCATAAATCCAACTTTATTTTTTGCAGAGCTTCTAAAACCTTCTCGAACCTTTTTAGAAGACAGTTCCAAATCTCCTACAAAATAACCATTTCCAACACCAAGCTTTTGCTTAAAAGGCTACTGGCGACATGAAGGGCCTGGCACGGCCAGGTAGATTAAGGCGTTCCACTGGTAATCTGAGGGTCGCTGGTTCGAATCCCCGTCGCACCAAACATGCTCGCCCTTTCAACCGTGGTGGCGTTATAATGTGACGGTCAATTCCCCTATTCGTTGGTAAAATAGTAGCCCAAGAGTTGGCGAAATTATGGACGGCTAGCACAGATAGTCCTCGAGTAGCTTTGTGCGAAATTCAAAAGCAAACAAACAAACGACATGGAGTGTTTTTGGCATGACACTCTCATCATCAGCCAACTTTGAAAGACTTTTACTGATATCAATATAACCTTTGACATATACATCATTTGCGTCGAACAGCACGGATCATCGTGTTTCTTGAACTCTCTTCACAACCTTGGCCAAAGATATTGTTGAACAGTTAGTTAACACAGCCCAACGAAACGTAGACGACGAGAAAAACTTGTGCAACTTCTGCAAAAAATAAAAATAAGCCACAGCGACAGTTACTAAATTTAGTGAGAGTGTAGCGCAGGGTATAAAGATGGCCAATGAATTTACAACGTTGTTCGCTCCTCATCGTAAAATATTTTCTCAACCAAAACGAGCCGTTTTTACATATATGGTACTTTACTTCGTTTACTTCTTTCACAATAATAATAAGTACTTATTTAGATATCATATAAATTAGTTCATTATAAAATACGTGAGAAATATAAAAAGTGCTTCCGCTGCCTTTGTTTCCATAGTTTTCTTGGTATTTTGCCAAAAATAAATCGAGCTTTGAAATCAGTTCGAGAAGTCCAAGGTAGTTACCGTTGTGGACAGATTCCAAATGGTCATCGTATCCTCCAAACGGTATACCTCTTCTTGATGACGAGAAATTTACTTGAAATAAAAATGTATCTCAGAACTGTTGGTATTGATTTTAACACTTTTATTGATAAGGAGAGAACAACGGTTCGAACCCCCGTCACACCAAAAATGCTCGCCTTTTTAGCTGTTGGGAAGTTATAATGTGACGGGCAATCCCATTATTCTTTAGTGAAAGAGTAGCCCAAGAGTTGGCAATGGGTGGTAATAACTAGCTGCCTTCCCTCTAGTCTTACACTGTTAAATTAGGGACAGCTAGCGCAGACAGCCCTCGTGTAGCTTTGAACGAATTTCAAAAACAAACAAACAATACTTCAGTCAGCCTTTTAAGTACGTCCTTCCAGTATTCTCTGGTTCACTGAAAATAAACATTTAAGTTTGTGTTCAACTGCGTTGAAATTTTTACATAGACCATTACTGATGTCATATGTGCACGAGGACTTTCGTGGTGAATCAGTATTTCTGGCTTTTTTCCAATCTGAAAATTCATTAACAAATGGTCCTTCCCGATTTTATGAAAATAACATACAACAAAAGCAGCGAATATTTCAGGTTGAAAGCGAATAAATTAATCATTCTCGGTCGTCAAGGTCGCCATTTTTTAGTGTACGGTAAAATAAAGTTTTTGTTAGATATCTGGTCTGGTTTCCGTAAATCCGTTTGGATGCGAGGTATTCAGACGTATGGTTTTGACAAGTTTGTGGTCCGTTATGGACCCAATAATCTATAAAACTTGAACATGGACATTTAGTCCACAACGACAAATGAATTTCTGGAACGTAGGAAGGTGCTGTTTCTTAAACAGCACGAGATAGTAAGTTATCAGGTTGACTTCTATAAGTTTTACTAGATGCAGAAGCTATGGCTTTGGCTGATATGTCATTGTTAAATGTAAAGTATTCAGTCTATTTCTGATTTTTTAAGAAGATCTCCACCTACTTGCCAAATCGTTCTTGTCTCAGTTTTCACTTTTTCGCTCCTGACTTGTATTTTGTTGTTGTTGTTTTTTTTTTCATTTTGGAGCTCATAAATAAATTTAAGAAAAATAACTATCTCATAAAATTTCTATTTGCTTTCACCGCACTCAATCAGATTATTTAAAAAAAGTATAATATTAGTCAACAGAAAGAAAAATCGATGATAAGATAAAATAACCAGCAAGTTTTTTTTTTAATTTCGTGCAAAGCTACTCGAGGGCTATCTGCGCTAGCCGTTCCTAATTTAGCAGTGTAAGACTAGAGTGGGAAGCTAACTAGTCATCACCACCCACCGCTAACTCTTGGGTTATTCTTTTACTAACGAATAATAGAATTGACCGTAATATTATACCGCCCCCACGGCTGAAAGGGTGAGCATCTTTGGCGCGATCAGGATTCGAACCCGCGACCCTCGGATTACGAGTCGAACGCCTTAACACGCTTGGCCATGCCGGGCCAGTTTTTCAACTAATCGTATGTTTGATGTCATTGTCACGACAGTGACAACACGACCAAAAAGCAAAAGATCTATTTGCACATTAAACTTAATAAAATAAAATAAAATAACCTTAAACAAAGAAAATAAACAAAATTATATATATAAGCAATATAATTGAGAAAAAGATCTATAATTCATAATTCAATATTAAAAAAATAAAAATATATTTATCATAGCAGAAGCCAGTTTGATCAGATTCAAAAGTCGTAGTGCAGTGTTTTGGATTGAATTAAAATGAAACACTTTTGGTGGGCGCCCATTAAGACCATAGGCCCTAGCTCACTCTAGCCCCTACCTAATACGCAACTTCTTGCAATACGTTAATGTTAAAATTATTCTTCTCGTTGTTGTGATTTTGATCTTATAGACCAGGAGAGTCAGGTTCACTTGGACATCTTCCTCCTGTCTGTAATGTTGTTTTGCTTACTGTTGAATGTTCATGATGATGTTGCAATGAGAGTCGGAGTAAATCGCACTTGCTCCGACCCCTTTTAGGGCAAATGTTCATGTAGATATCTTCATTAGCATTCTTCTGTTGCGTATAACGTCTCTAATGCCCGGGTTTGAGATGTCTTTCACTTAAGCGAACAGTTCGGTGTAAATAGACGACACATTTCACTAATTCTCGACAAACATAAAAACACATTTTTTAAATGTTATCATATTACTCCAAAACTTGTTTGGTTTATTGGTGGTCTTATTAAATGTCTGTTTCAGAAATGTATATAAACAAAAGAGAAATATTTAGTCCTACTTTCATCATGTATGTAGTAGCAATTAAGTTCACATAGTAGATATTTTTTTTGCCAATTTTCATCGTTAACTTGTGAACAAGAATTGCTCCAGCTGTCTTGTATTAATTGTCGTATTTCATTTCTAAGTGAGGAGTCTTTGCTTTGTATGATTGTCTTCGTAGCTTCTTTTTGTCTTTTAGCATTTATTTTATTTTTGCGTGGGATTGCCATGTTTGTGTTGTTAATGGTTGTTTTAGTTTGGGTACGCTGTGGTTTCCTGCATTTTTCAGCGTTCAGGCATCCATTTCGGACGCTTCTCGACATTGTTTACTGTTTCTTTCGGTAGAATTTTGTCTTGGATTTTTTTTTTTTTATATTTAGTCCCATTTGGTTTCTTGTTGTTCATTTTTTTTTTTTTCTGTTGATCTACTTGGATAAGACTGAAAATACAACAAACAGGTAAATGATCGCTGTCAATATACTGACCAACTTGAAATTCACAAATTTTCGACTCATGTCGTAGGAGCACAGGCATAGATCCTGTATATCACTGATACCTTATGCATATGTGTCAGAGTGATATCGTTGAGTAGAAGTGTTTGTTTCTAATAAGTACTTGTATAAAATTCTGCCATTTGCATTTGTTAATTTATAGTAAAAAATGAGATGTTTAGTTAAAATAAACGGTTATTATTCTATCGGAGTTATTATTACCTATAAAAATGCATAAATATTTTACTCCATGTGACAGTTGCGAGGTTTACACTCAATGCAAGGTCAAGGGCACTATCCCTAAAAAGAAAAAACGTTCCTTAGTTGGTGAAGCTACAAAAACGCATACCTCATGATAAATTTTGCAAAAGATCTCAACCAGATTTGATATGTCCCGAAATTAGAACTTACAAAATTTTAAGAACTACAGTGTACGTTTGATTTGTTGAATCTCATGCAAAACTATTTGAAGGGTATCTGCCTTTAATTTTAAAGTGATAGGCTAAGGTGAAGATAGCTTGTCAACACCACCTAATACTTACTCTTGACATGCTATAATTGAATAGTAGGATTAGACCATCATTGTTGTTATGCATCCTCAGGGCAAAGCTTAATATTTCTTTGTCAGTAACACCGGTTATACCAAAAAACCTCAGAGTCACTGTTCATTATGTTAACCACCGAGTTGTTTTTCGGCTCATGAGAGAACAAGACATGTAGTATTTACATTAAATTGCAATTTAGAATTTCCAAACTTCTTGGTTATTATAACACCCATAACGATTACGTCAGTTTTGTTTTACCTTTTCACACCTCCTTCAATCAGATTGGTATGGAAGTTTAATATTAAAAAAAATAATTCGCGACTGGTCAATGGCCATTCTTCACATTTTTACATCTAAATACAATTAGTTACTAAGCTTGATAAATCATAGCGAATTCTATGGTACTCATATAGTGTTTTCTTTGTTATTGAACTGTATATATAAAACCTAATCATTTGTTTAGAAACCTACACATACGAAATTTTAAAAGGCTTAGTAACCTGTGTCCAACAGCAATCGAGAAAATTGTTTGCTTTACTGACGTATTTTTAAATTTTAATCATCCATATAAATATATAATAATTGAAATGTGAAGATATATTACAAAATACTTGTCCACTACAACACACCCAAGATAGGGTCACTTTGTAAAGACTAACGGTCAGTTTTATATCATTAGATACGACAACATGAGTGCATCATTGTAACTTTTGTATTAGTAACCAGACATGACTGAAAGGTCAATATAATATATATAAATAAACGTATAATGATATGATATTTAAACTGTTTATGTTTTTGTGCTATAATCTGTAGTTATTCAAAACGAAGGCATGATTTATATTTCCTAATTTTTTTTTTATGATGGTTATAATGTTGGTCAAATTGACAGACCCCACATAGTTAAGGTAGAGAAAATAACAAACAAAAACAATGAAAAAAATATATTTAATATGTAGTTAGAAGGTTTTAGAGATTACAGAAATAATATCAGAGATTTGTGGGACGAATAATATATATATTTTTTTAAATCATAACATCAAATCACTTCGCACTTGAACTAGCAACAAAAGAGACTTATTATTTTCACAAATTTTTAGTAAAAATACTTAATTACAAATCTGATATTTTGTGTACAAAAAAACTTTTAATCGTTACTAAAAGTCCACGAATTTTTGTGAAGATGCACATGCTGCAGCAAAAGTTACAGCATAAATACTCAATGTGTGCACGTGTATACGAATTCGTATATACCGCTCGGACCGATTGCAAAAGGGTTTTAACAACACAGAACAAACCAAGGAACCTCAGAGCCAGTGTTCAGTATGCTAACCACTAGGTTGTTTCTCGACCCCATGGGAGAACAAGATGTGTAGTATTTACACTACATTGCGATGTAGAATTTCCAAATTCCTTGGTTACTATGATGTTTAGAAGTTGAACATCCATAACTATTACGTTAGTTATTAGTTTTATCTTTTCACTCTTACTTCACTCACACTGGTATGAACGTTTAAAAAATATTCAGTTGTTTTGTGGGTTATCTTCAACACCTTTTTGTTCTGGATGTTTTAATTTAAAATGATTATTCATTGCATCTGTATTATTTAAACTGTGAGAACTTGACACAACTTATATTTCACTTTCTTTATACAAATACCTTCACACACTTGAAAAGTTTGTTGTTAAAGTATTTAATACTTCTTTCAAAATAAAAGTACATTATGCCAGCTAGCTGCTAACAGATATGAGCAGTTTACTGTAGCCCAATAATGTATCTCATGCAGAAAGCATGGAACTAGAAATTATTATGCCACAAAGTTGCACTAACTGATTGTGTTATGTTGAATTGTGAATATTACACATTGAATCAAACCTTACTAATCCAAACTAAACATGTTTTTTTTGCTCATGTTATAATTATTATTTTTAAGTAGTTACGTTTAAGTGTTTAGTAGAAGATCCTTGCTGCTGATGTTGACTTTATATATAATAAAAAAAAACATCACAGAATAACCAGGACATTATACGTCCTTTATATACAAAAAGTACAGAAATAATGGCTTATATATATATAAAGAATACTAATAAGAAAAATACACTTTACCTTAAAATCTGTTGCATACTATTACTCAAAATGTATTTTTTCTTTCCTAACTTGAGACACGCTTAAATGATACATTTATGTTCAAACACTATATGCACACTATTTTTAATCCATGTGTGGAGTATTGTACAAATTTTTTTTACCATTAACTAAAGAGAAGGCTCTTTTGAAGTGTTCTCTTTCATTTCCAACTTAGTTAATAAAATATAACTTGCAACAGTTAAAAAGAGAAAAGTATTTTCACTGCTTCAATCCTAAACAAATATGAAATGTGTAACATGTCGTGATACCTCATAAAAATAAGTAACATTTAAAGAGTTATTATTATGATAAATGATACAGAGTACAGAACCAGCAAATAATAACATAAACTGTAATAAGATTAATACTAACTTTTTAGCTTATCAGAAATATGTAGTCTTGAACATTCAAGTTAGCAACTCAATGTTGTGAAATGGGGTATTACTGTAGTTTCTTATAGCATAAAACTGTTGATCCAAAGGTGTTAAGGTAAGGTACAATAAAGAATACACAAGTGATTAATTCTAGTTATTTTAGTTTGCAAGAAATTTATTTACCCATTTCTTACTAATAAGTTATGCTCTAATATTGAGTTATTTTGACTAAATTAGTAGTTCAAACTTTTTACAACCAAGATCAATTTCAATTCTTTACCACGAGACAGTGTAAATCAACTTTATGGGATTTACAGAAATAATACTTTAAGACACTACTATTATAAAATATTAAACAGTAAGCATGTGTGCTTTTTAAAATATCTGGAAAGTAAAATTAAAATAATCTGACTCAATTATTACTAAAATCACACATAGTATTATTAAAAATTATGAACCTTGTGAAAAATTTGTGACAAAATACTCAAACAGTGCCAGGTTGTCTTGTTTTGTAAAAAGTGCCCCAAGTACTTACAAGACTAAAGAAATTAAAAATATCAAATTAACAAGTTCACAAAGCATATGTTAATATTAAACCACAGTAACAAACTCTTCAATACTTTATTTTTTCAGAAAAGACATCTAGCATTAAGCAAAGCTTATCCTATCCGAGAACCTTCAGCAAAAAAAAAAAAGATAACTCACATTCTGGTGCAGGAACATGTTGAAAATAATAAATATTAAGAATGTAACCACTTTTTGTTTTCTTTATCAATATGTTTCTACTGTTAAACTGTGTGAAGCATGCAAAAAAAAAAAGCAGTACCTGTAATGACACACAGAACTCATTTATTTGTGAAACAGTTTCAATCTAAGATGTCACTAACATTTTCAGAAACTAGAATATAACAGATTCTTTTTACAACCATCTTAATGTAAATGCTTTAAATCATTTTTATATAAAAACAACAAATAGTATTTATAGAGATAACTACAAGAAACTACATGGTGTAAATTAAATGTCTTTAAAAAGAATTGTTAGTTGATTGTATTATCCATTACTAAAGTTAGCTAACTGTTGTAAATAGTTTATAATAGCTGTTTCAAAAAAATACAATATTTTTGAAGTTTAATATAGATTATAAACTACTACACTGAAATCAGTCAGTTCTGGAGTTGTAAACTTGCATAAATATTTATAAGGGTTTGACAGAGGTGTTTACATGACACACAATAATGTTTATAACATCCTATAAAGATGTTTTAACTAAAACTACAAGCACTAAAGTGCTAAAGAGAAAAAAAACAAGCATACAAACAGAAACACAAGGTATAGATTATCCTAGATAAATAGTAATAAGCAACTGTTTTGTTGCAAGAACCTGCAATAAACATAAAGAAAAATACTCATTTAAAAAAGTAACAAATGATATTTTAATGAGACAGGTACACTGGCTTTACACTTGTTTACTATTCTTATTTTAATGAGACAGGTACACTGGCTTTACACTTGTTTACTATTCTTATTTTAATGAGACAGGTACACTGGCTTTACACTTGTTTACTATTCTTATTTTAATGAGACAGGTACACTGGCTTTACACTTGTTTACTATTCTTATTTTAATGAGACAGGTACACTGGCTTTACACTTGTTTACTATTCTTGAGGGGTCATTACTCTGGCTTTACACTTGTTTACTATTCTTGAGGGGTCATTACTCTGGCTTTACACTTGTTTACTATTCTTGAGGGGTCATTACTCTGGCTTTACACTTGTTTACTATTCTTGAGGGGTCATTACTCTGGCTTTACACTTGTTTACTATTCTTGAGGGGTCATTACTCTGGCTTTACACTTGTTTACTATTCTTGAGGGGTCATTACTCTGGCTTTACACTTGTTTACTATTCTTGAGGGGTCATTACTCTGGCTTTACACTTGTTTACTATTCTTGAGGGGTCATTACTCTGGCTTTACACTTGTTTACTATTCTTGAGGGGTCATTACTCTGGCTTTACACTTGTTTACTATTCTTGAGGGGTCATTACTCTGGCTTTACACTTGTTTACTATTCTTGAGGGGTCATTACTCTGGCTTTACACTTGTTTACTATTCTTGAGGGGTCATTACACTGGCTTTACACTTGTTTACTGTTCTTGAGGGGTCATTACTCTGGCTTTACACTTGTTTACTGTTCTTGAGGGGTCATTACTCTGGCTTTACACTTGTTTACTGTTCTTGAGGGGTCATTACTCTGGCTTTACACTTGTTTACTGTTCTTGAGGGGTCATCACTCTGGCTTTACACTTGTTTACTATTCTTGAGGGGTCATTACTCTGGCTTTACACTTGTTTACTATTCTTGAGGGGTCATTACTCTGGCTTTACACTTGTTTACTATTCTTGAGGGGTCATTACTCTGGCTTTACACTTGTTTACTATTCTTGAGGGGTCATCACTCTGGCTTTACACTTGTTTACTATTCTTGAGGGGTCATTACTCTGGCTTTACACTTGTTTACTATTCTTGAGGGGTCATTACTCTGGCTTTACACTTGTTTACTATTCTTGAGGGGTCATTACTCTGGCTTTACACTTGTTTACTATTCTTGAGGGGTCATTACTCTGGCTTTACACTTGTTTACTATTCTTGAGGGGTCATCACTCTGGCTTTACACTTGTTTACTATTCTTGAGGGGTCATTACTCTGGCTTTACACTTGTTTACTATTCTTGAGGGGTCATTACTCTGGCTTTACACTTGTTTACTATTCTTGAGGGGTCATCACTCTGGCTTTACACTTGTTTACTATTCTTGAGGGGTCATTACTCTGGCTTTACACTTGTTTACTATTCTTGAGGGGTCATCACTCTGGCTTTACACTTGTTTACTATTCTTGAGGGGTCATCACTCTGGCTTTACACTTGTTTACTATTCTTGAGGGGTCATTACTCTGGCTTTACACTTGTTTACTATTCTTGAGGGGTCATCACTCTGGCTTTACACTTGTTTACTATTCTTGAGGGGTCATTACTCTGGCTTTACACTTGTTTACTATTCTTGAGGGGTCATTACTCTGGCTTTACATTTGTTTACTATTCTTGAGGGGTCATTACACTGGCTTTACACTTGTTTACTATTCTTGAGGGGTCATTACTCTGGCTTTACACTTGTTTACTATTCTTGAGGGGTCATTACTCTGGCTTTACACTTGTTTACTATTCTTGAGGGGTCATTACACTGGCTTTACACTTGTTTACTATTCTTGAGGGGTCATCACTCTGGCTTGTGCTCGAACTCTCTTTTCGTACTCAAGCTTATTCTGGCTGAAATATGTTGAAACAAAAACTTTAGGTGCATTATTAGCATTAATTCAAAAAACGATTGGCTATAGAAATTAAAACTGTGTAACTTGTGACAAATTTATTCATATACTGACACTTAATAACACTAAAAATATTGCCATCATACTAGGTGGACAGTAATATTAATATCCTATGAATTTATGAAGTATGGTAAACAATGTGAAAGAAACGCATTCACAGGAATTATGTTGGTAACTTTATAGAAAGCTGGATCAATGTCATTACTTTTGGTCTAGTTGGTAGATAATTAGCACAGTCTTTCTTAACTTGAAGATAACCATTATTTTAACCAATGTTTAATACCTATATCAGTTGTCTCAAGAACACATTTTTACTTCAACTGTGTTTCTTCTCATCATGAATAAATCAAGTTTCTAATGTTTATTTGGGGTTGGAAAATGGAATACACTAAACAATCAAGTTGCACCTAAATTAATTTTTATGGTTGTTTTATAAAGTAAAACTTTCTGACCTTTAAAGTTATACAAATTCTTGGTCAATGACAAAGTATGAGGCAATGAAAGGCAGACACACAACAGGTTTACTAAAATAGGCTTACTATAGAGACTGTGAAAACACATACATACCAATAAATAGTGTAAGCTTCTGCTTGAGCTGGATCTTTTATGTTTGGTTCATTGAGCAGATCCTGAATTCCTAATAAAATCTAAACAAAGATCTATATCTAAATAACAGTTGGCTAAGAAATAGAAAAACTTAAGATATTAAATCCTACAAAACGTAAAATAATGTAACTAGCTAGATACATGCAAGTTTAATATTGCACTTTCTGATACTTTACTCCTCAGTGATAAATCACTAATCCCAATAACTTTAATGTTATAAAAACAGTAAATCATAAGTGTATACAAAGCCACACCAAAAACACTAATATATTTCAATATGAACAGAATGGATTATTCTCACATTGAGTTTTATTGTAGATGAGGTTAGTTTATAAATATTAAAGAACACAATATCCCAAAATAGTTTAGCATGCAAGACAAGGAGATGAAAGTCAGTACAGATGTAAAAGAAATATTTCCACTACAATAGTTTTGAGAGGCTACAAATAATTTTCTCAATCTACATATATATTCACAGGATGTTTTTATTCTTTCCTTCTGCCAGTAAACTTGTTTTTAATTCCATCTCAATTTTTTTCATATTCAAGAGAATGAATGAAAATGTTTAATAGTTAAATATATATATATACTGTCATAAGATCAAATAACTTATTTCTAATATACTGAGAGGTGAAAAATTCTTGCAGTATTTGAAATTCAGTTACATAATTAAAAAGAAATTATCTTTCTTGATCCACAGTTTGGAAGAGTTTTAAATTCAAGGATAAAGACATTTTATCTGGTCAAAGCAAAGAAAAACATCTCTATAGCATGAAAATACTAAACTTGTATTGGGAAAAAAATTGAATATTACTGATGAGACCATGAGTTTATTTTGACTTACTGTTAGATTTCATTTTGTACAATAAAATCTTGAAATAGAGTTTACTCTTAAGTTTTCTATTTTATTTGTAATTTTTCAAATTTCACATTAACTATATGTTGTTTATTAGATGACCATATTCCTTAAGAAGCAGACAAATGTGGTGATAAATAGGTTATCATGACTGTTCTACTATTCAGAACTGATATTATTAGTTTTTCTCTATAACACTTTAACTAAATGTATTATGCTTTTAGATTATTGTTAGTATATTTAGTTAGATGCACACTGATCACTAGAGACCCAAGTTAATCTTGAAGCTAATGTGCATGATCAAAACTTGTCATGACCAATACGTTGTAGTGATGCCTGCTGAGGATGCTACCCGGCAGAAATGTGCACCTTGTAATCCATAAAATGTGGTACTTGTATCGGACGATGTGTATAGTTACAGGTAGTAGAGGTAAGTACAAACTATCATTCAATGTAATCTGGAGAAAGTGATTATATATAATATATATACTGACTTTATTCTGCTTGGATCATTTCTTGTATTGACTGTTTACATACTACTGTGAATGTTTCTACAAGTTCAGCTGGATGTAACTTTCATTACTGTTGCTCAACGACTGCATGACAGTTGCAGTGTAAATTTGACCCTAACTTCATAATGATACATCTAAAGATTCATTCAACAGTAACAGATTATGTTCTAAGTATCAAACTTTGAAATTTTCAAAAATAAGTGTCCTAAACAGTTCTTAAATGTATGCTTTCTGCTAATGTGAATGATTTGCAAAACTTTAAAAAGGAAGTTCTAAAGTATCTTATGGTGCTACCAAAATGTAGAACATTACCTCAAAGTACAGGTGATATACTGTGATAAAACAGATCTGACACACAAAATGAGAGGCAAATTCATCATCTTGATCAAGAATATACATCTTAAATGACAAGACCAAAAACCACAAGAACTTTGTTGCTAAGCTAGCTCATTTTATCATGAACCATGAAAGCTTTGCAATTATATTGGCCAATACTTTAACATTAAACAGTCTTCCTAACACACAAACAGGGATAAGAAATTGAGCCAGGAATCAAAGAATCCTGAAAGTAAAATAACGTTAAATTTGAAATGAAAACTTCCTTAAATGATCAAATCAACTGAAAAGTGATATTTTTAAAACATTTAAACTTAATACTCAGAATATATATTGTTGAGTATTTCTTAAATAATAACATTATTTTAGCAAAAATACATAACTTTATTAATTAGTGCTAGGCATCTAAAGTATTTAAAATGTATAATTTCCTCAGTATTCTATCATTATACTCTGTAATAACTTACTGCAATTGTAAGAAATAATTTGCTAAAGTACAAAGTAAAAGCAAAGACTTGTTGAACATACTGCTACTAATCACAGTCTAAAGTAGCAGTTGCTTTGTCTCCTCAAATTAAACAAATCAACAGACAATTTATTTGTGTTAACTGTTAAATCAAACAAGACATATATAATTCACGAATGGCACAGTTAAATTTAAAATCTTGTATCCCATTATAAACTTAAGATTATAACTATAAAGGATTCCTACAACACAAAATGTTTCTATATATCAATTAACATCTATATCAGTATTATTTCAATGCATGTTTTACACTAGAAGAGAATAAAAGCATTTGAAGCTCTTCTCTCTTCCTCTACTCTGTTATCTGCATATGGTGTTCAATATAATATAAACATACCTGTTTTATTGTAATTGCTGGCCTCCAGTCCTTTTCTTCATCAAGTAATGATAAACAGACTGTGCCAGATGGATAAACATTGGGATGGAAGAGTGGAGGTTCAAACTTACCTGAAATATCAAATGCTGCATTTGATACTTATACTAATGAGATATATTTTATTTAATAGAAAACAAATACATTCTGTATTCATATTACAGTAAATTTGAGTACCCAAAAGACTATTATACCAAATATCTATCTATTAAAAAAAATATATATTTGAAAAGGAAATTATAATATGCAAACTTTTCCAAAAGAAAAATTTTTCATTTCATGTTTGCTGCATGCTTTCTTGAAGTTAGGCAAAGTGTCTCAGAACGGAATACGCCAGGTTGACAATATTAGATTAAAACATTTTGAGTAGTCAAATCAGCGGTCATGTTGTTAGGGCTGCGACAATTATGGACTTTTGTAACTGGTTAATCTTTGCCTCGTAACCAAACCGTAACCAGTTAATCGTGTAATCGTCACATCCCTAGGAATTTGTGCATGACGGCTGCACTGAACGTTAACAAAAACTCTAAAGGCTTTCAACAACAACAATAAAAATTCAACCAAACAAAAAGGCAAGCAGTTCGTAAAATCACGATAAGCAAACATACCAATGTCAAGGTCAAATAATGGAATATTTACACGCAAATGTCGATAATCGTATTGTTTTCCCTCGTTTATTTTTCTCGGAAAAATATCTTAGATTAACCGGTTAGGAAATCTGCAACCGGTTAAGAGCAGTAACCAAACCGTAACCGGTTAATTGTCACAGCCCTACATGTTGTGGAACAGGTTGGACATTTAAATATTGTTGTGTTGTAAGAAATATGATGCCATTGAAAATGTACTACTTTTACGAAGAGTACATAACAATCCTTTCCAATGCAGAGTATTTATACACTAAGATCATAAAAAAAAAAAGAGTACAAAAAGGGGATTTCCCTTGTACTTGATGACATTGAAGAACCAAGGAATACTGATTAATTTAGTGTCTTATGGTAATCCAGAATAAGACATGCACCAAGACATATCCCAGCTGCAGTAAGCGAGATGAAGTGTCTTGTAAAAAAAAGTGAGAATCCAAAACCACAAAGTCAGTGACAAAAGCCCCAAGCAACAGTACACAATGTAATGAAAAAGAATCCTCAACTGGAAAAGTAATATACATTGCTTCCACAATATATCTGTTCAATTATTGCATATATGAAGAATCTAAAAAGTGAAATGGCTATTTATTTTATTCAGCATAACAATTGAGACCCCAAATGTAGAGTATATAGATTTTTGTGCAATTTAACTGTTAAAATGAGCAATAGAAAACCAGCATGCTTGTACCCTAGACAAATTATGGAAATAATATGGGAAATGATGTGCTTTGGATATGATAGCCTTACAAAGGAAGCTTTTGTAATGGAAACTATGTTACAGGGCTATTGTCAAGATGCACAGTCATCAAATAAAAGAGTAACCAGAAATGGTGAGGCTTCAAATGCTTTTAATATAATGTACATAACCAATCACTACTTTGAAAGTCACAGATGCACACATGATGTACACAAATTTAGTTTCACTGTGCAATATAATTAAAGTTACTAATTTTCTGAATGGCTGTGGAGTAACAATGTAACAAGGACAAATGTATGTTGATTATGGTGTACAATTTTGTTATCTAAATGTTTTAACTTGTTAAGAACCTAACATCTTCCTCTTATGTCACATTTGTGACATAATATACAAATGTGAGAAGCGTTAGAAGATCAACCCAAATCACTGCAACTTTCCACAATAATGCAGGATATAATACACACTGTATAAATATTTTAGCCAAAAAAGGACTGATGATAGCTGAACTAATCTTCAAACATTAACATGCTTCAGGTTTGTTCCATAGATAAAACTATGTCCAAGTTTCCTGCTTATATTAAACTGAAATGATCTTACTAAGAAACTTATCACACTTGTACAAAATAATCTACAACTATGGTATTTATGATACTTAGCCTGCAGGAGATGTGGAAACAATGGAAAATATTTCATGTTAAGAAACATAATGTATTACTAGCCTCATTCTGGATGAGTTAAAGCACACACTTAAGTAGAAAGTGTACTAAAACAAGCACTACTGAATTTAGTACTTTTTGATCATGATATATGGAAGGATACAGGAATCCTGAATGCTGCATACACAAGTTTATAAAGGTAATATTCACCAAACATAAGGGGATATAGGGAAAACTGTCACTTTTAAAATATATTTCTGACACCTTACCTTGTGACAGTGAGAACTATGAGTAATACCCATTGAAGAAACCCTTACAGAAATATGTTTATCCCTTGCCATTTTATGGACTGTGTTCCCAAAACTGACCTGAAATATTTATTCTCAATAAATTCCTTGACAAAATATGTCACATAGCATCACATACAGAACATATTGACATTACTGTTATGAAGCACATACCTTCCTACCAGTTACAGATTATGTATGCTCCATAATTGTTACCCCATGTTTTATCTAAAACTGTAATACCAATGTGTAGAATTATATGTGATCAGTTCTCTATATTAAAATACTTTTATTTGCAAGCATTTGTTTTTCTTACTAGTCTTCATCAGGTAACAGTGTGCAACTGTTATACTGTTTATTGATAAAAATATTAGTAAGAAGGCAAAAATTAACAAAGAAAACCATGTAACCTACATTAAAACCAGTGAGCATTATGTTACGCTTGAGTTTTTGAAGTTGGAGTCACAGAAAATGCATTTATGAAGATAGAATAGTTCAGTTACTGTCTGCCTATTATGAATTTAGCAACGGAGGTGCAAGGGTGCCATGAAACCTTACAAGTACAGTAAATGTTGGTATATTAAGCCTAAAGTAGATGTTGTATGAATTACCTAGCCAAGTGCATAAAGTTTATCATAAAAGTAAAAAAAAATTAAATTCAAACTTAAATAATTTCTGAATTAGTCTCATTAGTCTTCCATTTTACTTTTCCTCTGTCTTGTTTGATCCTGTCATATCTGGCTGCCTTGAGTCAATCCTTTGAAAAAGCTATGAAATGGACCTGGCCATCCAGTGTTGTTACCACATTTCTTTCTAAGTCTCAGTGTTCAGATTAGTTCTGTCTCAGTAACTGTGTGCTAATTGCTGAATTTGTTGTTCAAAGGGCACAAGTTTTAATCAACTTTGGCAGGACTTTGTACCTAGGTTGTCTGTTTTGAAAATTTTTATCCAATAACCTCTTGCTTGTAGTAATCAATATTCCTGTGAGTTTTGCATCATATTACACATGCTATTCAGTTAGTATTTAAAAAGCTATTTTGTGTGAAAACCATTTGTTTCTTGCTGAAAGATGCCATCTCACTTTTTGCTACCACATAAGGTAACTTGAGAGCAAGACAACTTAGACATTACCTCACTTTCAAGTGTTAGGTGCCACACCAGAAAAGTATTCCTCAGTAGAAGCTTCTCATGTGTTTCAACATCAAAGAACATTGTTCTACAGTGAAATTTAACAGCTGTTAGGCAATTTTCAAATACTTACTATTTTATCTTACACAGATTCACTAGGGCTGGGCCATTCACTACACTTAGAAGGTATACAAGATATAATTTTATAAAACTAAAACCTGGTATGTAATTTTTTAAGTAACCAATATCTACAAGAAAAATTGGAAAGTCTGAAGAAACAAAAAGTCTAGTATCTGGAAATCAGAGTAAGCAAAACCATGCTACTACTATATCCATAAAGCCTGCATAGGCTGAAGGAGCACAGACACGACAGATAAATTATTTACCTAAGAGGGCCAATGTAGGATTGAAAAATAATACCAAATAGTCACTAACTAAACTGCTGAATTAGAGAAGAATGTTACTTTTGTCATCTTGCTTCAAAAATTTTCGTTTACTCTTGCAATTTGTCCATTTGTTGCAAAGGCACTAATCACAGAGAAACTACCAAACTAGATTTGGTTCCTCAATGTAGTTTTAGTTTTGATAGTTTGAAATGAATTCTAATGAGGTGCATAGAATGAAAAAACATTTAATATGTCATTCTTACTCAGGTTACATCCTTAACCCTTAAACAGCAGTAATGTTGTAGGTAGTAGCATCAACTGATGATAGCTACCATTTAAGGGTTAAATCCCTTTACTATTAAATTGTTGCTTTTAACTCTGTATTTTAGGCTAAATATAAGTAAGTCCAGTTATTATACTTTGTTGTGAATATTAAAATATTTAACATCAGCCCCTTTTGGTGGTACAAGTTTTTCCAGTGTATATTTTTGACTACTGGGGGAGATACTAGCTTGAAGTGGAAATTTATTTCATTCCTGTAATACACAAACTCTACAGAATTTAACTTCAAAACTCAGAATATAGATAAAACAAGAGAAAATCTTATGCTTTTCTGCAAAGCAACATTTTTCTAGAAAACTTAATTTTCAACTGTCCAAACATTTTTGTGTATAGTTTTAGTACTGTTTCTTTAGCAAATATTTACACTGATATAATAGAAAACAGAGATATTCTCTATGTCATTGATATTTCATTTCACAGAAACTACCTGAAGTTTAAAAATCTTCATTACAAGAATAAAATTTTATTAAAGAGGCAAGGAAACAAGCAAGTTTGCAAAGGTAAAGATGAGCCCTATCCAAAAATCTTATTATTTCACCTATTTATATTGTTTCAATTTCTTTTCTTGCTTTTTGTTTCATTAGGCACAACTCCCTTCCTCCAACCAGTGGTAGTCAATGGCTGGTACTTTTACATGTGGGATATTGTAGACTTGAGAAGCAACATCTTTCTGTTCCAAATTTAACATCTTCTGCTTAATTTTTTTTATTGCAATTTCATTTCACATATGAGGCTTAGGTTAAAATCAGAAATTAAATCTGATTGATTGATTTAGTCTTTTATGGCACAAAGCAGCAAGGCTATCTGCGCCAGACATTCGGTAAAAATGTAAAAAAAAAATATAAAAATAAAAATAAATGTAGTAATAGACAAATGGAAATGAAGGTAAAACAAAAAAGTATAAAACCAATGTTGACACCTAGTCTACAATGTTAAGATAGAAGGCAGAGTATAAGAAGTTGTAAGGTATTTACTCTGGCAAAAAGGTAATGATCATAACCCGCCAGGAAGACTAACAGGTAAGTTCAAGAACCACCGTCAGTCACCTGAAGTTGGTCTTTCCAGTCCTGGTTCCGGGTTATGTGTCATAGCAACCAGTATCAAAATGTAAAAGAATAGAAGTTTTAAAAGATACATAGCAAAATTGTAACAATGAGTAGCCAAATGTCCAGTAAAAAGATAAAGTCAAGTAAATGGAGTAGAATTTGTAAAAGTAAATGAAGGTAAAAACAAAACAGCAATTAAAACAGAAAATGGTGTAAAAACCAACGGTGACATCCAGTCTTCAAAGTTGTAAAATATTTACTCTAGCAAAATGGTAATGATCATAACCCGCCAGGAAGACTAACAGGTAAGTTCAAGAACCACCGTCAATCACCTGAAGTTGGCCTTTCCAGTCCTGGTTCCGGGTTATGTGTCATAGCAGCTATTATCAAAATGTAAAAGAATAAACGTTTTAAAAGACACTCCGCAAAATCGTAATAATGAGTAGCCAAATGTCCAGTAAAAAGATAAAAGTCAAGTAAATGGAGTAAAATTTGTAAAAGTAATTGAAGATAAAAGCAAAACGGCAATTAAAACAGTAAATGGCGTAAAAACCAATGTTGACATCCAGTCAACAAAGTTGTAAAGAACTACCTGTAGCAGAATGGTAATGATCATAACCTGCTAGGAAGACTTAACAGGTAAGTATAAAAACCACCGTCAGTCACCTGAAGTTGGTCTTTCCAGTCCTGGTTCTGGGTTATGAGTCAATATGGCCAGTACTAAAAAGTTAAGTAGTAAAGTATAATAACAACTGCCAGGACGACTAACGAGTAGTTCAAAGTAGTTCAAACAGTAGCGTTAGTCACCTGAAGTTGGCCTTTCCAGTCCTGGTGTCGAGTTATTTAATGTTCTGGCCATTGTCCAATGTCAAATTGAAGGAGAGAGATTAAAACTGTAAAAAAGGAACCACAATTAAAAAGGTGTAATGAATAAATATGCAACACTTAAATGAAATTAAAAAGATTAATGGCCATTAAAAAATTAAAAACATTATCAAGGTGGACAGAGTCACCATCACCAATAACTCTGTCCAATGTTACAGACTGACCCTGGGAAAAAATATGTTTAAAATGTTGCCGTCGTTGAGAATTGTAACGATGGCAAGAAAGTAAAACGTGGCTGATAGTGATTTGAGTATTACACAAATTACACATTGGTGCATCAGTTCCAGATAAAAGAAAATCATGAGTTAAAAAATCTGTGACCAATGCGTAGCCTAGTGAGAACAACTTCCTCCTTCCGAACTTTACAGAAGCTAGATAGCCAAAGTCCAATTTTGGGTTTAATTTGAAAAAGTTTGTTGTCACGTTGCTCACTCCAAGTGGACTGCCAGCTGGCACGAAGCCGAGCCTTGAAGACAACACCATAGTCCATGTACAGAATAGGCATAGGAGTGATGGTGCTGAAGCAGACATATTTAGCTGCCATGTCTGCAAGCTCGTTCCCGCGAATAGCAACATGGCCTGGTATCCAGAAAAACTGGATTGAAGTAGCTGCTAATGAGAAATGGGCCAGTCGGTTTCGAATATCAGCGAGAATAGGATGTGAGCTAACATGTAGCGATTCCAAGGCAAGTATAGATCTAAGCGAATCAGTATAAATAGTGCAGTTGGAGTACTGCTCAGCTGCAATATGATCCAGGGCAGGAGATATGGCATACAGTTCAGCAGTGAACACAGAAGCTGTAGAAGGGATTCTGCGCGCAACTACTGACCCATAGCAAACCACAGCAGAGCCCACTGAATTACCTGATTTGGAACCATCTGTATAAATGGGAACTGAATGATTGTTTGAAAGATATTCATTGAATAAAAGACGGTACTTCCAATCTGGAGTATCTGCCTTTTTTTTAGATGACTGAAAGAAAGGTCACATTTGGGGGCTGTAATAAGCCATGGTGGGATGGGCCAACCTGTGGAATCTGCAATGTTATCCAAGGACAGACCCAATTCATCCAATTGCCGGATGCTAAGGCCAAACGAAGCAATGACAGATCGCCTGTTCTGAAAAGTACTGCCCACCGAGGAAGGAAAACACATTTCCAGGTGGGATGTTTTGGTAAGGAATGAAGTTTCGAAGTATATTGTAAAGATAGTTGCAAACGGCGAACGTGGAGAGAAGGTTCATGAGATTCAATGTATATACTTTGAACTGGAGAGGTACGGAAAGCCCCAGTGCAGAGTCGAAGTTCTTGGTGATGAATGGGGTCCTGCATTTTTAAGGCAGAGGGTCTGTCAGAGCCATAGACCATTGATCCATAATCGAGTTTCGATCTAATAAGAGCACGATATACCTTTAATATTGAGCAGCGATCTGCCCCCCAACTGGTAGAAGAGAGACCACGGAGGATGTTCAGTGCTCTTGCGCATTTGACCCGAAGCTGCTTTAAGTGTGGTATAAAGGTCAGTTTACGATCAAAGATAAGCCCCAAGAACTTGGTCTCTGGTACCACTGCCAGCAAAACTTCACCGATATGAAGTTCAGGATCAGGGTGAATACCCCGTCGACGGCAAAAGTGCATGCATACAGTTTTGGAGGGAGAGAAATTAAAGCCGTTTGCCAGAGTCCACTTCCATACACAATTGAGGGTGGTTTGTAGTTGCCGCTCAATATATCTCATGTTTGACGACTGACATGAGATGTGAAAGTCGTCGACATACAGCCCATTCGCAACAGTGAGAGGGAGTTGTTCAGTGATGGCATTTATCTTTATACTGAAGAGTGTAACACTCAATACACAGCCTTGAGGGACTCCAAGTTCCTGTACAAAAGAACGGGAAAGTGTTGAACCCACACGAACTTGGAATCTCCTGTCCATTAAAAATTTTTTAATAAACATGGGTAGATGGCCACGTAACCCATATGTATGGAGGTCTCACAAAATGCCATACCTCCATGTTGTGTCGTAAGCCTTCTCTATGTCAAAGAATATTGATATAAGATGTTGGTGGTTGAGAAAGGCTTCTCTGATAGATGTTTCAAGACAAATTAGGTGGTCTGTGGTGGAGTGCTGTCAATGGAACCCACACTGGGTGGGCGAGAGGAGGTTGTTTGATTCAAGGAACCAAACAAGATGAGCATTAACCATCTTTTCTAATGTCTTACAGAGACAGCTCGTCAAAGCAATTGGACGGTAGTTTGAAGGAATCTTGGGATCTTTCCCTGGCTTAGAGAAAGGTAAAATAATAGCCTGGCGCCAGGCATCAGGAAAAACATTCTCCTGCCAGATCCGGTTGAAAACAATCAGAAGGACATCAAAAGAAGCACGAGATAGATGGTGCAGCATGTCATAATGAATATCATCAGGTCCAACAGACGTACTGGCAGACCGATGAAGGGCCATTTTTAGTTCCACCAGGGTAAAGGGACAATTATAATCAAAGAAACAGTCAGTTCGAAGGAAAGAGGTGATCGCTCTGCCCGAAGTCTTGATGGCCAGGAAGGTGGAGGAACAAGCAGAAGTGCTAGATACCCGCAAAAGCTTTCACCTAGAGTGTTAGCAATGTTCCGAACATCAGTCACCTCCTGACCATCAGAGAGTAAGATCGAGAGGGAGACAGAATTGTAGTGCCCATTAACCTTTCGAATCCTGTCCCATATGATCTTGGAACTGGTGGTAGAAGATATGCTGGTTGTGAACTTAATCCAAGATTCCTTCTGGCTTTGACGCCTTACCCACCTAGCATGTGCACGGGCCAGTTGGAAAGCAACCCGGTTTGAAAGTGTGGGATATCTACGAAAAGTATCCCAGGCCCGCTTTGAGCCTTCCGTGCTAAGTGGCAAGCAGGATTCCACCACGGACGAGGATATCGTGGAAAACGTAGAGGTTTTAGGAATACACTGAGCAGCTGCATGTGTAATACAGTCAGTTACCGCTGCTACACAGTCGTCTATTGATGGCTGATTTACGATGGCAGGATCAAGTTCTGTGAGAGCAGTGAAAGTGGACCAGTCTGCCTGATCCAGCTTCCACTGGGGCACGCGGGTAGGGTGGCATCGACCACATCCAGTCTCTCTCAAAAGGATCGGAAAATGATCACTGCCTAGTGGATTACTGTCAACCCTCCATGAAAAATGGGAGAATAATGAAGGGGAGCAAACTGAGAGATCAATAGCAGTAAAGGACTGACTAGGTGCATGAAAGTAAGTGGAAGAACGAGTATTGAAAAGAGAAAGATTGTGATCAGAGAGCATCCGCTCTACAGATCGGCCCCTCCCATCAATAATAGCACTTCCCCAGAGGGGATGATGTCCATTAAATTCCCCTAGGATTAGAAATGGAGATGGCAATTGTTCAACGAGAGCATCAAGATCTGATTGATCATATGTCTCTCCAGGGGACAGGTACAGAGAACAAACAGTGATGGTATGACCCAAAGAAACACGGATGGCTACAGCCTCCAAGGGTGTGTTGAGTGACAAAGACAGGGTGCCACCCCTCCATGTACTCGACCATCACACAACCTGTCATTTCTGTACAGAGAAAACTGCCAAATGGAGACAGTATCAGCAGTTTTGAGAAATGTTTCTTGTAAAGAAAGACAAACAGGATGGTAGGAAGCAATCAGCGTTTTGATATCATCCAGATTAGAACGTAAACCTCGACAGTTCCATTGTATCAAGGTGGCCATTTTTAAGAACGGGTAGGTGAAGTGGCTGGAGAACCCTTCGGTTTATGACCACGTCTTTGTTCTTTACTGTCTTTAGTCGGAGGAGATCTATCAACCTCCATGGATCTTGCTCTGGGTCGGGTGGGCAGGTTTTTGTAATTGGAAGAGGAATCCAGTGACTGAGGACGCGAACGAATAATTGTTTTGTCTCTTGTGGTGGGAGAAAAAGATGTATCAGAAGAAATGCCTGTATTTGAAACTGAAGGATGTGGATCTTGAGGTTTGTTGGAAGGTATGGGAGGAACAGAGATGGGTCTGGAAGTCGATTCATCAACCTTTTTAACCACGGAGATGAAAAGGCTTTTCATTTGTTTTGAAAACGATTCTCTTGGAGGCACAGAGAGATCTGTCTGCACTCCCACTGTAGTTGTGGAATGAAGTGCAGCAGCATATGTCCGAGATGGAGTTGTGGACAGCAATTTCCGAGCCTCAGGATAACACTGCACCTCTTTTTCCTCCAACCATTTTGGGCAAGAACAAAAGTAAGAGGGGCGAGAACCATTGCAGTTTACGCAATGTGGGTTCATGTCACAGTCATAGGCATCGTGGTCCTTGCCTCCACAACGAGCACATGTCAGGGAACCACGACAAGATGTCTTTGAGTGGCGAATCTCTGACATTGGAAACATCGAAGAGGGTTTGGTATGTATGGCCCAACCCTGCAAATGAGATAACCTGCCTTGATGGTGGCAGGTGCACGTGGTGAAGTAACTGTTAAAACGAGAGTATTTGTTGGCAGTGTAACTCCATCTTTGCGAGTGGAGATGCGCCTCACTGCAGAAACTCCTTGAGTGGAGAGACCAGCGAGAATCTCTGACTCGGGAACGTTCTTCAAATCCTTTCAACAATAACTCCTCGTGAAGAATTCAAGGTAGCATGGGGTGTAACCTCAATAGGTATATCCCCAATTGCCTTTGAATTCAAGAGGAGTTCACTGTGTTGGGATGTGGATGTTTCAACCAATATGTCACCAGATCGTAGTTTCTTTACTGACTTTGGAGAGCCAGCAAGTCCCTCTAGTCCCTTTTGAAGAAAAAAAGGGGACATTTGCCCTAAAGGTTTTTCCAAAGAGAATGTAATATAAGAAAATGAGGTGCGTGTGTTACTGATGTTGAAGATTGCTGTTCTGAGTATTCAAGACGTGGTCGCTT
The DNA here is from genome assembly GCF_004210375.1 of Tachypleus tridentatus. Classification (NCBI taxonomy): domain Eukaryota; kingdom Metazoa; phylum Arthropoda; class Merostomata; order Xiphosura; family Limulidae; genus Tachypleus; species Tachypleus tridentatus. Next base: position 42,204,828 of record NC_134835.1, read on the forward strand.
ACCCATTGACTGTTTTTTTACAATTTTATTTAAATTTTTAGAGGATCTATAGGAAAAAGAAAAAATTTCAGTACCCACTGACCCCACCCACCATGGAGCCCTACAAGGAGACACTACAATGTCATGCAAGGACATTGCAGCAACGCCAGGGTTTTGTAAGCACTATACCCAAACACCAGCATCAGACACAATGTCCACAACACCCGTTGAGAACTTCCAACACTGGTACTTGGTTGACTCTAGCCCAAGTGGACCAGCTGATTGACCCAAGGGGGGCCACCCAAAGGCCGCCTGCCTACAGGAATTGAGGCCAAAGTGGTGTGTTAGGGTTGGACCCCTCAACCACCAGGATCCTCTCCTCCCCTTCACGGGTCGCCACGCACGGCAAACACGTGGGTGGATGTTTAGATCCCAGAGAAGGTAACCAGATAGAACAGAACCTTCCCTGGGAGGTCCCCTCACCACGTACAGGAATTCACACCGAGGGGTTAAATCTGATAAAAGATGTATCCCATCATTGTGTGAATGCCTTTTTCAGATACCTCTCCTACTAGGGTATATATTACTATTCCCACACTGTAGTTTGTGCCCTAACTTAACATAACTGTCCTTTGTGCATCCCCTTTTTGTTTCAACTTTACTTGCATGTTTCACACTTTACATACACATAAAATTAATTTAATATTGTATATCTAACATACTATTTCAAAGGTATTCATATTTTGCTTTACCCTAACATGAACAAATTGCTTTATTGCAACATACTTGAAAATCAAGATTCAATGTTTAACAGGCATAGAAAATATGTTATTTTTAGTTAAAGTTAGTATTTTCAGCAAGTTAAAATTTTATCATCTTTACTTTTGTCTTTCACTTACATTTAGGTGGTGTAGAAGGGTAATCATCTTTGAAAATCATCCTAACTTTATACAGTCCTCCTTCCCATGGTGTCTGAAACAAAACATCACTATTTATTGTAATAAGCTGATAATTTTAAGCAATGCAAGATGTTTAAGAAACCTGTTATTATATAAAATGAAACAAAATTTAGATTACTATCAAATATAGTTCAATATACTATAATTTTAAAAATTATAGGCCTAACAAATCAAATCTTGGAATTTTTATGCTCGTAGAGCAGTATTTATAGTGTAATGATATAACAAATTAATACATTATTATGTATTTTTTAAAATAGTAAACTTTATGTAGCTTTAACATACTGAATCGAACATTTCTGCACCTGAAGATAAGGTAAGTATGAGACAGTCACTTTACTGTAACCTTAATTATTTGACACCTATGACTCAGGTAAATGTTCCATCACCATCCACTTAACATGTTGGTACCCACACAACCCGCCAGTGGGTCATGATAGTCTTCCAGTAAGACCCACATGGTCCACCGGTGAGTCATGCCTCGTTTTCTTTTTAAAGAGCCACTTATTGGCTGGGACACAATAACTACATGTACACTCTTCCTAAAAAAGTAATTGTAAAATGACAAATGGGACTTTGGAAATTATTGACAAAACAGGTTTGGGAGTCAATGTGTTAAAATATTTGAAATGATATGATCCCAGGGAAGTGGTACTATAGTATCTGTATAAAGGGCATATTAACAAATTGAGGTCATAACTCAGTCATGTATATAAGGCAACAAATCTACAACAAATTGTGAAACTGATGACACAGTATATGAAACATTCACTGTAAATAACAGATTATTTAAATGAAGTCAGCTTCTGAGTAAAAAATAAAAATATCTTTACATCAGCTCAACAACAAGCTCTTATTAAAGAGAATTTGTTTTATTTTGTGACAGTCACATTAATTAAAGGAAGAAAGAAAAAAGCAATAAATTTATTCCAAGCAATCTTAACTAATTGTTTATAATAATGGCCATTAATACAAGCAACACCTCAAGCCTAACAGTCTGTCGAAAATATATAATGGCTGCCATGACATTCATGTCAGGTTTTAAATGTTGAGCTGGACATTATAAATACATAGCCTTATTCTCAAATACAAAATGACCACAAAACTTGTAATTTAATCATGTGTCTTTAGAATGCAATTAATCGTTCTATCATTAAGACCATAACACAAGGCTGTTGTATTTCAAACAAACAGGACCCAATTTAACAGAATCTATCAAATTTTTATACTGAATTATAGTACAATTAGAGTGATAATTTGTATTCTCAATACAGTTGGTGAGGTTATTAAAACTTTAATTAAAATAAAGTACAGTACAATGTTTCAACCTTTTTAGGTCATCTTCAGGTTAATCTGTAAGTCACAATCTTAAAATGATTTTAATTGGAGTTGTTTGAAAAACAATTCATTTAATACATATTTACAGGTTAATCTGACGATGACCTAAGAAGGTCGAAATGTTGTTGTGTATTTTACTTTAATTACATTTTATTACCCATATTAGCCATTTTGAGAATACATTTTTACTTCATGTGGGTTTCTCATCATCATGAGAGACTGATAATTTGATGAATAGCTTATCAAATATGCAAGTTTCATTTGGTATATTAAAATATTAGTTGTAGTGAGTCAAAAGATCAATATATGAGCTCTTCAGGCCACATCACATCAACACACTTTTCACCATGTGACCACAGGATGGCTTATTTAGGTTCTAAATAATTAAATCACTTCTGTCACAGCTGCTTTTTCTTCTGTAACTTAAATATGCTTATCTATTTGAACTAAAGAAGGAAGAAAACGTTAAGCCAAAAATATTTGTATCAGACATATTTTAAAAGTTTATTTTTAATAAAATATTTCTGCATCATTTTAAACTGTGATAATCAATGGTCATTTTGTCTTGCTTGGGTTCACCTCAATTTAATGACCCCTTTAAAACACAAAAAACAACACAATACAGTCATTCATATTTATCAAATATCAATTTTAAACTGTATATAAAGCAGATGTAGGGATAAAAAGTGCAAGTATATCCAAAAAGTTATGGGCACCATTTTGTGACTTCTTCAAAAACTATTGGCATCTTGGTTTTTTCTTGAGCCTTGTATCTGACATGGTAATGATGGTTGATGTATTAGGTTCTGCACAAGCACCATTATTTAAAACTGTTCTTTTACATGGTGAATATAACTGCACCAACTTCAGATCTATAGAGTAGAACTAGCATGGTCTCTATATACAATCTCAAAAATTTAAAGAAATATTTCAAGTGATGTACTTGAAATGTAAAATATTTTTAAAGGGCTGAAATTAAGCAAAAATATTTTAAAAGAGTTACTATTAAAATTTACAAATAAACACTGTTAAATCAAATCATAATAAATAATGTAAGGAATTGTGCCTAATGAGTGATTCTTGCAAATAGTAAAATTACAGTTTCAACAGTCAATCTCAAAAACATTTTAATTGGCGACTGTTTTGACAGCCACATAAAACAATTTATAACATATTTACAGACACTAATTTACATTAGTAACTTTTCTTGAATTACTAAGTATATTAAATAATAGATAACTAAGCAAATTACTAAAAATAAAGAACAGTTACTCCTATGTTTGTAAGGAAACCATTTAGTTTGGAAAACGTTTATTGGTACAATATTAAATGTAAACTCTGTTTTCTAATAATAAAAAAAGAAATAGTTTATATGTGATGCAAACTTATTACATAATATCTAAAGGTGCTATAAGAATATATAGCTTTGTTATACATGTATTACTTTTGCATACATTATGTGTCAATTCTGAAGTATTACATTGAACAGTTAGTGATAATTAAAACTTTTGTGTCTGACTCTTGGAATGGAGTCTATAAATACAATTTTAATTAACTAAATTGTTTTCTAAAAACTTCAAAATACATTTTATAACTACCCTTATTTAAAATTCAAAATTTAAATATTCAACCATCTTTAACATACATGCCTGAGAACTGAAGCTCACATACATGTGTTTACTTGATAAGTGATTATTCTAAATCACAACTGTTTCTGATAAATGTTATTCAGAGTGACAGTACTAAAGATATATATGTCAACCACACTACATCAGCTATATCCAGCATAATTCAATAGATGATATTAGAAGCAAACACAGAATATAAACATACCTCACAAAGAAAATTAAAAAAATGTTCTTGAAACATGCACTGAAAAATGTACCCTGTTCTTTCAAAATTATGTTACTTTTTCTTTGTGACTTTATTGTTATTCTTACCTTTATATCAAAATCTTACTAAATGTTAGGAGGTACATAAATTGACAACAACCCATATTTTAAGCCTCAATGACAAAACAGTTTAATATGTTGACTGTGTTTTCTGCTTCAAAGTACATTCTATTATCTAAAAGTAATAATTGTCTACTTCTATTTCTAATGTCTGAGCATGCAGTTTTATTTTCTTTAATATGAGTTTCAAAAGTTCCAAACATCCAGAAGAGGTACAGTTCACAGCTTGAACCTAATTTTTACTCTTACTCTGATTTATTCCTATGTTACCATTATCCTGTTTCTATAAGTTTAGCATATCCTTATATGAAAAAGTATTATAGGACATTTAAAGTTTTTAAGTTAACACAAAAACAAGATATCATTTATAAATCATAATTAAAAACACCTCCTAAAACTTAACATTACACTTTATTTGAGGAGAATAGGAATAGATTTCAAACAAAAGATATTTCTTAATGAATATTCAAACCAAAATTTGGTATTTAAATATATTTTCTTAATTTTATATCTTTCTAGGATGTTCTTTGTATTGTTATTAGTCCAGTCAGGACTTCAATTTCAGAATGCAAAATAGAAATATCCACTGAGTACGAGCTATAAATTCATATCTTCACACTTATCTGTCAACATTATTACAACAGCATCTTAACAACAACAACAAAAAAAAACCAACAAACTCAAGTTCAGTATTGACTATAATATATAATGTCTATTATTCAGAATATTAGGTCACAATGTTTTACACAGGGATTGACATTTTTTTGAATAATTATTTTAGCATAATTAGTTGTATTACCCAAGTATAGTAATCATGTGAAGAATAACATTATGCAACAACATTTTTACTTTTTCTTGTTTCTGGGCAGAAAGTGTTATTTCCCAATTGCTTATGCCTAAAGTAAATGGAAAAGACCTATTTTTCTCTTCAAACTTTGCTTTTGTGACCTGGGAGCATATAATGAAAACATGACAGGAGACTGATATGTGAAAGTGATTTACATTACAGTTGCAAATCTTGAAAAACTACTCACTTCTAAACATTTTCGTATAACTTTACTATAGATACGTGTAAATCTTTTTCGTATGTTGTTTTATTCAGATCTCATGCAAATGAAAATGTGCAAATTTGTCCATTTTTACACAGAAAATAGGTTAATTTCTAAATTGCATTATCCAGGTTACAAAAGCAAAGTTTTCTGTACTTTTACAACAAAAGCAATTAAGAAATAACACATGCTATCCAGAAACAAAATTTGTGTTACATGGTGTTATCAATTATGTGAATACAGAGGGCTTCTTTTTTCACATTGTGGTTCATATTCTACTATTTACATATTATTCTAATTTATTACATAATCTCCTCTCGAGCACAATGGGGATTATTCCAGACAGATTTTTACTACAGTCTTTCATGTATTTTATATTCCTGAAATTTACCCTTTGTTGGTCTTTTTGTTTTTCCAATATATTAGAGTTTTCATTCACAAAGAATGTTGTAAACACTGACATAGAAAATATAGCTGTGGGAGTAACTTTACTCTTGTTTGTTAATAAGGTAGATTCAGTGCTGAGTAGCTGATAGAGAATCTTCTCGAACTTAGAGGAATTTTCAAGAACCTTTTGGAATTTTCTAGAACTTTCCATAGTCATATATGTACAGGGGTTCACCACTCATCACTTCAGTGTAGTTCCAGCTGCCTAAGTGAACACATAGACCTACATTATTTTTATCAGAAATGGCATCAAGAAGCTGCAAGCATTCTCCAGATGCATTCTGCTATGTATGTGGCCAATTTATCAAAACGAGCGATAAAGTACTTTGTGACAACATCTGCAGCTAAGGTGCAGCTGGTGAGAGAAACCCATACTACCTCAACCAAAGAGACCTCAAAGACTTGATCTCGGTCTAACAAAGTTGAATGCCAAGCTTTTGACATCAAGGCTCAAGGAGTGGGATTTGTTATATGAAAGTGTGCAAGTCACAAGTCAGAAGAAGCATCACCAACATTTTTCAAGCTTCTTCACTTGTCAAGGTGGGCTCTGCTTCTGCCACAATGTATCCAGTCTGTGCAAGGCAATTGGAATTGCCTGTAACCCAAACTAGTGATGCCTCTTCATTGATAGTTCATTCAGAAGCCTCAAAGCTGTACTGCTCCATAATGGGAATAAGTATCCGTCTCTTCCCCTGGCTCATTTGGTGCACCTTAGAGAGAAACATAACAACGTCAAGACCTTGCTAGAAACTTTGAAGTATGATGAGTATGGTTGGGAGTTTATCGAAGACTTCAAAATTGTGCATTCCTGATGGGTCTCCAAGGAAGCTTTACCAAGTTTCCCTGTTATCTTTGCCTTTGGGAAAGCAGGGACACCTCAGTGTACTACAACAGGAAGCACTGGCCACAATGGACCGAGTTCTCTGTGGGGAGCCACAATGTCAAGTATGAACCACTATTGGACCTCCTGGAGGTGTTCCCACCACTGCACATAAAAGTGGGTCTTAAGAAACAATTTGTCACAGCTCTTGATTAGAAGTCTGCAGCCTTCAAGTACCTTTAAGACTTCTTCCTTGAGCTGTCTAAGGCAAAGGTGAAAGCTGGTGTCTTAATTGGACCACAAATAAAGATCCTGGAGTGCACAGAATTCCCCAAGAAGCTCAGTAGGAAGGGAAAAAAAACTTGGGACAGCTTTCTCGCAGTGGTTCGGGGCTTCTTTGGCAATCACAAGGCAGAAAATTATGTGAAACTGGTTGAGGCTCTGGTGAAGAACTACGGCAAAATGGGCTGCAGGATGTCCCTGAAAGTCCATATCCTTGATGCTCATCTTAATAAATTCAAGGACGACATGGGAGAATACTCAGAAGAGCAAGGTGAGCACTTCCACCACAATATACTGGACTTTGAATGTCACTACCAAGCAGTGTATAATGAAAACATGATGGGAAACTATATTTGAGGGTTGATATGTGAAAGCGATTTACATTATCACAATATCATGGTCACAAATTTCAAACAACTACTCACTTCTAAAGTTTTTGTTCATTTTTGTATAACCTTAGTATAAATACATGTGAATTTTGATTCATATGTTGTTTTATTCAGACCTTATGTGCAAATTTGCCCATTTTTACATAGAAAATAGGTTAATTTTTAAAATTCATTATCTAGATCACAAAAGCAAACTTTAAAGGGAATAATGGCTATTTTCTGTACTTTTACAACATAAGAAATTGAGAAATAACACATACTATCCAGGTACAAAATTTGTGTTACATAGTTTAATGAATTGTGGAAAAAAAAACTTCAGTAAAACAGCTTGAACCACACGACAAATACAAATATTTCTGCAATGTAACAAATATTGGAACATTTTTTACCATGTTTCAAATCTATGAAGAAAGAAACTAACAATGCTAAATATAAATAATAAACACTAATGTGGGGCTTATTGATAGCAATTACTCCTTATAGCACTAAAAATAAATTATTACTTGGGGCTAAATAAGACATAGCTCAGTTGACTGTTGTATAATCTTTTACACATATACATATATTGTGAGAGAGGCATTATGGTAGGACAATTTTTTGATATCTATATAATCCCAAATGCAGTTAATTTTGATCATGAAGTCAACCTTAAGTTATATTTTATATTTATATATTTGAACATAACCCATAAATGTTATTACCAATATTGTAATTGCTTTCAACTTATGATACATAAGGTACAACAAAATTATGAAAAACAATATTTGCATTATATTTATTGTGAAATATTCTGCTAAAAAAGCTGTAATATTGTAACTACTGTTGTACTCTATACCTATTTTAATTTTTTTTTAAAAACTTATTTTTCTACTTTATATTTTAATTTCTTTTTACAAAATGTTGGAGTTTTATAAATAAATTTAGAAATGCTTGTGTCAAAACATTTTACTTTGTTTCATAGAATATGTATTTTGTTAACTGTTCAAATACAAAATGTCCATTTCTGTCTCAAGCCCCAAATATTTGCTGCTGTTGCTATTAATTATATACATTTCACTAACAAAGAATGATTCTACACTTAAATGAAATACTGTTATCAATTTAACAAATCTAAATCTTACCCCTTTCTTTCCAGGGATTCCACATTCCCAATTCATTAAATTGAGTGTTCCATCTGAATTTTTAGTTGGCCTTGCAACAAATCCCTAAGAAATTGAATGTCTGATTTTAAAATGGTTTTCGAATCTTAAGTATAAATATTTCATTTTCAACTACAATCACAATCACTCAATCCAAATAAACCAAGGCAAAATTATCCATAAATATATATATCTCAAATGAATATTTGGCTAATACGTTTTACCAAATGTTCAAAAGAAAATTTTCCTGTGAGAAATATCCAATACAAGAAAGGAAACAAGGTTTACTCACAAAAGGGTGGTCTTTCCTCCACGCTTTTCTTTCCTCAGCTAAGCGAGCAGCAGCTATTCCTGACATCTTAAGCTAAAATATAGATTACTTTTAAGTACATATATTCAGATAGATATCACAAATTTCTTTTACCAATATCTCGTTCCAATGAATTTAACTTCAAATAACATGTGAATGTTTTACAATTGTAGTATCTGCAAATCAAATACTGCATCATACAAGCTGAAAAAAAAACTGATTTGAAAATTAGTTTCCAAAAGAATATTCTCTACAGTACACACATAAGCATATAATGCTTCAGATGTACTAGAAAACCAAAATGGAATTTTTTAAATTTTAAATTTAGTTGCCCTCCAAATTAAGTACAAGATACAGACTACTGAGTTCCTATTATACAATATCCTTATAACACAAGCATATTATTAAGCACGTAATTATTAGTTTCTTTATACTTGTATATGATATTAAGCGTGGTTTCGTCTTTGCTTTGTTCTTTGTTGTTCATAAGATATTATCACTATCACTGTACAAGTCCCAGACTTGGGGCTTGTTTCATTTTTAGGTTAAAAATAGAAGTCACCTAAGTTCACGATCACATTTTATACTTTTATATAATATTAATTTAATTACGTTTACAATATAATTCAACTGCCTTCCATTAATTAAAAGTCTTCTCTTAATAACAAGTTACTTTGATTTTGAAAAGTGAACTCACAAGTCAACCTGGATGGTTTCAACTTGTCTTAACAATGGTAAATGATATTCAGCCAGGACGAGCTATTACATTTCAATATATTATATGCCTGTTAAAACTATTTAAACGTCCAATTTCACAACAAAAAACGAAAACGTAATCACTGACTTAATATATACTTAAATTTATGTATAAATATTTAATAATACTTTTTCTCTTTCACAACGTATATCCTCTAGCCTGCTTACGGAAGTTATGCAACCTTTCAAGTTTATCTTCGCGCCTAGGCCAATTCAATGACCATTTAAAATAATGAACCATTGGCAAATTTCATATTTTAAATTTTTTGTTCTCTTATTTTTACAAGTATATTAATAAAATTTTTAATTTTATAAAGACAAGTATAGATCGATATATACATAATCTAGTTAACTATAGTAATGTAGCAAGTTTTAATCGATATCATTTGTGATACCATTAAATGTTAGCAGAGTATCACAACTCTCTCTCTTTTTCTTGAAATGGTATTAGCTGTCAAAGCACTGTTAAAAGTTATTGTTAAATTCTGAGATTCAAAACCATCCATTAAAGTTCATGAACTTCTCTGTTCATTTGAACTCTGTAAATTTAAAGTATTATTGGAAGTGGCTTTGACAGGCTTCTCCATAATATGTTGTTATATTTATAATGTTAGATGAACACGTTGGTTCAAGAATGGCCAAGCGCGTAAGGCGTGCGACTCGTAATCCGCGGGTTCGCGCCCGCGTCGCGCTAAACATGCTCGCCCTCCCAGCCGTGGGGGTGTATAATGTGACGGTCAATCCCACTATTCGTTGGTAAAAGAGTAGCCCAAGAGTTGGCGGTGGGTGGTGATGACTAGCTGCCTTCCCTCTAGTCTTACACTGCAAAATTAGGGATGGCTAGCACAGATAGCCCTCGAGTAGCTTTGTGCGAAATTCCAAAACAACCAAGGTTCAAGAAATCTTGTTAAAAATAAATCAAAACCCTATAACCTGAGAGCCTTCGAAAGGTGGATCTTTCTTTTTCAGGGCCAAATTGGGAAATTAACATCTGAAGCAGACAGGTCCACCTTTTGAAAGCGCTTAAGTTTTAGGGTTTTGATTTTTCTTCTATTATATTTTATTGATAATCTCTAACAGCTTATTTTTTGCAGTATTACAAGGTGAAAACAGCCACGTTTTCTTTTAAAACAAAAGATAAAGAGCTAAGGTCCAATGAGACCTTAGGAAGTATTATTAGATTGCCAAATATGCATGTACGAACGAATAGCAAGACAAACTCGCAGACCAAACTTCGTACTACTTTATTTTAAAGCGTATTACAGTGCTGTAGGCTATATAATGCTCTGGACTACCTTATAAAATAATTGAAAGCTCATTACAGTGTACCATATCATGAGTTATTCCCAGGTTGTAGATTTTCATCCTCACATTCTAAATCATTTTGAAAACTGATCAAATAGCTCTTGACACATTTGTGTATGAGCGAGATTAGTCTGGAACATTGAATAATTTGAGAAGAAAATTTATATTTGGAGAAGCTAGAAAATAAATATTTATAATAACTGAAAGTCATCAAAATAAATTGATACTTTAGGTGCAGAAGATGAAAAGTTTTTGAATCTGTTAACTGTCCTTTTTGTGACAACACATTCGACAAAGTGATTCTTCTCTACATTAAGAAGTGTGATTTTTAATGCATGCATAAAAATAAAGTAAACAAAATTAGAATAAATCACACCCTTCCTGATTTAGCTACATAAGTAACATATATATACATTAAAATTAAGTTAACAAAATAGCCATTGTTCTTTGCATTTCTATATTTATTTTAGCCTTAACAAGTTCAGAACGTTAAAATTATTATTATTGTATCTTCTTACTTAAGTTCACCACCTCACATAAAGTATAATCCATTGACGACTCTTCTACAACTAACTCGATACTCTGTTCAGAGAGATGTCTACCTTATTTTCTTTATTTCTTCTTCTTTGTCTGTTCATCTGCTTAGCTTTGCAAATTACACATCAAAGACTGTTGGATGTCGCCTAATTTAGGATATGTCGTATCCAACCTCATTTTTTGTGCTTTATTTGCTAGCCAACAGATTCTTTGTGAGTTTTGTCCCATATATCTTTATTTTTGATTTTATCATGTCATCAGAAGTGTTTAGAATCCTATGCGAGCAAACAACTGGTTTTTGTACACAATTGTTTTATCACTCTCCATGTTTATTATATACACAAGAGCACATATTTACCATCGAAATAGCAAAACTTCAAGTCGTGGCACATTTTATAATTTCGGAATTCCAAATGTTTCTTAAAGTCAGGAACTCTGCTGTCACTTTATTGACCATGGCCTTTATTTTCGATTCTATGCTCCTTATCTTGCAAATGACACAACATAGGTAGAAAAAGGTCTTGAATCCTTCCATATGCTCTCATTCTAAGAGAATTTGGTTTGTTTTTGCTTTTGTTGATGTGTTGTGCTATTTTGTCTGAGGTTGGTCTCTAAGGTATTAATTTTATCTTACATTTGGCAAACTCCAAAACACTTAGTTGGGTCAACATATTCCACCGTATCCTGTGTCTTTTTCCTCGTGTTGTTGTCCTCATAATACGATCTATCACTAACAAAAAGGAAAAGAGAACAAAAGACACCCTTTCCCATACGTTTATTTTAATCACTAAATTATTGGTTAGCTGTCTTCCATGCGTAACTTTTCACATCACCCACTGATATGTGTGGCTTGAATTATAGATATGTTCTTGTATAATACTCCATGGTGTCTGAATAGTTTCCAAATTATCTCCTAATCCACACTATCCAATGCATTCTCTTAAGTCCAAAAATCAGTTGCATTCTTCTTGGTTTCCATAAAAACACACACACACAAACAATAATGAGACGTCACCACACCGTTTACTACTTTTAAGCTAATTCAATGATTTTCACAGATTAACATCTACAAGGTAAATTCCTAAATTACTGACCTGTTTTTATACAATTCATTACCGCTGGAGTTCACATATTGCATCATATGGAGTGATTTTATACTTTTACGTATTAAAAAAATATGTTCAAAAATTGAAGAAGAATGTTTGGTGGAATCATTTGTTTTGTACATAAATTACATAGAGGACTCTAGCTGTAATTAGTAGGATTAGCTGTAATATTAATGTTATTTTTGTTTATAATTAATTTGTATAACTTCTGGTTATTAATAAGTATGTGACTAAACAAGTTGGAATTTTAGAAATGATTAGAATTAAATAATCTATGAGACCTTCGTCGTAATCAAATACATCAGTCGAAAGGGGTTTAACCTCCTGAGTCCAAAACTGTAATTCAATCACAAATCGGCCATGAAATGACGAACTTATGAGCCTAAAGTTTGTGCTTGAAAAAAAAGCTGATATGTCGCGGATAAAACGTCATGTACCAACAAGTAATTTGGTGCAATATTGGTTTAGAAATATGCATTCAACAAGTATACTGGGATTGTTGTAAGGATAAATGTAGCCTGCAAATATTAGCCAAGAAAAAGAGGATAGCCCTTTAATGACTTGGAGATAAGTCTGAAGATTTATAATGCTAAAACCTGAGTTTTGATAGCCGTGGAGAATACAGTACAGATAGACCATTGTGTATCTTTGCGCTTAACAAGAAACAAAACAAAGAGATAGAAACATTAAGTTAATGTTCATTGTTTCTACGTATACATATAAGAATTAATCGTGTTTTCTAATAGGTTTTATCTGTTGTAAAACTGAAAGTTTCACAGTAAGCTGTCTGTGCTCTGCCCATCGTGGATATCGAAACACGATTTTCAGAGAAATAAGCCCATTGACTTACTGTTGGCCTGGCATAGCCAGATGGTTAAGGCGCTCAACTTGTAATCAGAGGATCGCGGGTTCGAATCCCCGTCACACCAAACACGCTGGTCCTTTAACCGTAAGGGCGTTATAATGTAATGGTCAATCGCACTATTCGTTGGTAAAAGAGTAGCCCAAGAGTTGGCGGTAGGCGGTGATAACTAACTGCCTTCCCTCTAGCCTTACACTGCTAAATTAGGGACGGATGGCGCAGATAGCCCTCGTGTAGCTTTGCGCAAAATTAAAAACGAACAAACAACAAATCAATCTTATTGTTGAACCATTGGAAGTTGTGGATGAAAGCTTTTAATAGACAATAATTTTACTTTTAAATTTTAATAACCTCCTTCCTTGTCCTCTCCTTCTGACCATTCTGAGTTTAACCTTTGAACACAACGTAAGGTGTTTTTAATATAAACAACTTAAATGTTTCGCACTGATTTTAAGCTCATTTATAATGAGTGCAAAATTTTGAATTTTTTGAAAACGTTTTGAAAATTGATAATACGAACAAAATTTAAGAAGATAATTGCACAAATCATCAATTTATCTAAACTTTTCAAGGAGAGAGAATTGTCTTGAAAAAGGCAGTTATTAATGCTTTAGAGAGGACAATCTAAAATCGAGAACCAACATTATTCAGACAAATTTAATTGTAAACTTCAACGACGCTACTTTCGTCATATGTAGTGTTACAAAATTTAAACCAACATTAGCTATGTTGGGCATCATGTGGCCTTATGATTAATCTGTTGGACCACCTGCAGATTAAAAGGTTTAAGGCTCGTGCCTCGATTCCTTTTAATTGTGGTTACACTATGAGACTACTAACCTCGTTAGTAGTCTTAAAATGAAAAAAAAAAAGCATGTGCTGCTTTCTAGCCGCCTTTCTTATAGTCAGTGATATTAAATTAGCAACGGCTATACCTAAATCCTAGGTCTATGTGATTTGGCGGTGTAGCCCTGCTCCGCATAATGGACATTCAGTTTGAAAGGACCGGTATCAATATTTATTACTTAAGTTTATCAAAGCTTTGAAGTTGTATCGTTATTGATGGCTATCTTGACCGAAAAGTACCCTTGATTAATAGAACTGAAATAATAAATTAAGATCTCGTCTTCAGTCTAGTCAAGGTCAAAATGAGTCCATGAGTCAATATCTTTGGGAGATACAGAATATAAGTCTATGGATTTACAATGCTAAAATCAGGGGTTCAATTCCCCTCGGTGGACTCAGCAGATCGCCCGATGTGGCTTTGTTATAAGGAAACACACACACACACACACAGAATATAAGCAATCTTATAAGGCTAGTTTCTTTCTCACCAACTTAAAGCAGTGTCAACATTAGGACAAATGTATGAAGCCAAAAAATCACGATTTCGTCGACAGGAACCTACGAACGAAATTGATTTCATGCTATTCTAAAAACTTCACGTGTTAGAACTTCAATGTTGTTTTTCAATGATGAACCTGCGTATAATACAACGAAATATTTACAAATAATCTAAAAGGGGGGTGGCAAAATATTTATTAACAATTTTATTCTTGTTGGCTTCGGATATTTGCTCAAAATCTACAAAAGAGCCATCCGTTTTAGCATCTCCAATGTTCAACTGATTAGTAAGAGAGAAGGTAGGTGACTACCTGGCTTCTACAATAATCGAATAGTGCGGCACTTTCTACTCCAAGGGCGGAGTACGATTCGTGGCAAAGAGGCGCTGTCCATGGATTATCAAATTCAAAGTCTGACAAAATAATACGGCTTCCTGAAGTTTATGCAAATTTATTTTGGTTAAAATGTTAGATACTTTCAGTGTTAACAACTTGAATCCCTTTTTGGACGATTCATACTGCGTATGACCGAATGATTAGGTGTGGGGATTCAAAACAAAGGGTCTAAGACATAAGTCATGAAGTCACTGAACGCATTATGTACTTTTAGTTGGTACAACATTATGAAAAAGATAGTCAGACTCCTCATTTCATTCAAATAACATGACCAAATCTTTGTGACAGCGGATAGTGGTTAGGAACTTCATTTTTGATAGGGGTAACCGACTTTCAACAAACCTTATGTTTGTATATGTGTGTGTGTGTATATATATATATATTATTGAAAACATTGGCAAATGAATGTTTATTAGCTCCAACATGCATGGAAATTTCGTTGTTGTTTTGGTATCGTGTGATGAAAACTTAATGCCACTTTTTGTTCCTTCTGTATAAATATAGGGGAAACAATTGCTTGTTTTGTTTTAATTTCGCGCAAAGTTACACAAAGGTTATCTGCTTTAGTCGTCCCTAATTTACCTGTGTAAGACTAGAGGAAAGGCAGCTAGTCATCACAACCTGTCACCAATCCTTGTGCTACTCTTTCGCAAACGAATTGACCATAGCATTACAACATCACCATGTCTGAAAGGGCGAGCATATTTGGTGTGACAAGAATTCGAAACCGTAATTCTTAGATTACGATTCGAGTGTCATGACTATCTGGAAGCAGTTGCTCTACCTGATTTCTGTTGCAGTGAAGGTAGATGCATGTTTGCCAGCTTACTTTCTTCTGCTTAATAGTTTAACTTTATGGATGGTTATACCTAAGCCTAAGGGGCCTCGAACCTCAAAGTTATAAGGTAACGTTGTGGCTGCAAACCGAAAATCCTGCTATAGATTCCCACTTTGCACGTGTACTAGTCTTTAACATCTACATAACTGTAACTATATCAATATAAATGTTGAAGATATGTCACATTTTTGCATTTTAGATAGAATTAAGAGTAAAAATATAAAACGGTCATTCTTGTCACAGTGTGTTATCGAAACTACTCAGCTGAACTTTTGAATATCGGTTCCATACTTTATTCAGCTGGAGAACTTCATTTTTGTTTTGAACCATTATTATTGTAGCACAATATGCCTGAAAAGAAATTATAAAAAAAAGTATTTTCCTTTGAAACTAAAGATCTCTTTTATAGTGGAAAGTATAATTTTGGATATGAAGTTATTATTGGTATTGAACTTTTGAGTTGTACGATATCAAAAGTAATAAAATACTGAATCAACTAAAGCAAAATGTATTTCCTATTATCAATAAAAATTATTTTATATCAGCGATAAAAATTCAATAATAATCAAAGGACATGATATGTCTTACTGCGTCACGTTTTATGAAGACTAGTTTCATTCTATGATACGAACTTAAACTTCTTGTATCGACTTTTCAATCTGCAAAAATCGTTTTAAACATTTCTAATAGAAAGTGAATCAAATTGTTGATTATATCGTGTATTCACTGTAATATTTTTATTGAAGAATACATCACGCAAAACAAAAGTCAAGGGTTATTATGTGCATGTCGTTATTCCACATACTTAACTTATGAGTTTTTAACGTTGAAAGTATTCTTGAGCGGATATAAAATCATAAAAGTAGGTTCTACAACTAAAATGAGATTTGAAGTTGAAACAAAAGTTTGAAGGTAAGCCATCGTAAAAAAAAAAGTGCACCACAAGTTGAACACTTCATTTTTGATGTTTTAAGTGCGATCCTCTAAAACTATTAATTTAGAAGAAAAACATTTTAAAAGCTGAGGTCACTGGTATAATGAAAGAGAAAGTGGAGTGAGGCAGAAATATGTTTTCAATTTTATAGTGGTTAGGAAAACAGTTCTTCATTACTAACCGGTATTTCGTGACGGAGATTGAATAGAATCGTGATTTGTTGTACTATTCGTTTTTTATCAAGTACTGAATGATTTATTTAAAGTTAAATCACTTCTGTGACGTCTAAACTTGCAATAATTAGAAAGAAAGTCAGATGTCTGAAAGTTTATCAACTTTTCTATTACGTGTTATTAAAGCACCCTAACTCACAACTTTGAAGCTGAAACATTGCGACTTGTTTTCTTCAAGCCAAAAAAAGAAAAGAAATAATATGTAAGTAGACGTGTAAAATTGTAACATCTGGTACAGTTGAGGATTGTTTAATAAAGTACACATAAACACACATCTTAGACCTGTCCTTATAATTAATTACCTTTGAAGATAAACGCAGTGGTAGTTCTACCTACATAACAATTACCCTGTAAGTCAACATGTGAGACAGCAAATTCGTTTTATTTTTTTTATGGTTATGTTTGTGTTTATCGTTTTTTCATTATTTTCTTCTATTGTTTAGCTTATTTGTAAATTTTGGTTGCCTTAAAACGCTAACTCACCTTGTAGCTAGTCACTTTTATTTTTAGTTAATTCGTGTGGGTGATGAAACTGATACCCAACTTCCTCAGCAGTGACGGACATTACTATTAATGTAGCAGAATATTATGTAAATTTATTATCACATGAGATGTACTCTCGTGATCTACTCAGTGAATAAATACTCCACCAGAAGCTTCACCGAAAGAAAGTCACAAGATAATTGGTGAATTATTGTTCTTTATCACTCGATATCGTTATCAATATTGAAAGGAATTTTTGTGTCATTGTATATTTTTCGAATTTAGCTTTTCTTTTCTGCTCTTCTTCTTGGTATTGGTATTCATCATATATTGTTCATTAACATTAGTATTAAGTCTTGGCCATGTTAATTAACTATGTTTTGGTAAGTATTATATTTAGTTCTAAGTATTGTTAAACCCTGGTTGTAGCGGCGTTTTTAATTTAGACCATTAAAAATGTCAGAAAAATGCAAACAATAGTTTTGTTTCAAATACAATTACTTCTGTGCGTTAGTATGTGTACACAATAGTCTTGCGCAATAACAACTACGTCTGACGGTTACTAAAATTCATACTTTATTATAGCACTCAGATAAAAATTATTTTTGTTGTTCAGCAAGATGCACAATTACTTGTGTAGGGTAATAAAATGCACACCGTAGTTCTATATTCATAACAATTACTTCTGGAGGTTAGTAAAGTACACCACCATCCTGCCTCCATAACAATTACCTTTGTAGGTCAGTAAGGTCTACACTATAGCCTTTTCTCTATAAAAATACCGCTTCAGCTCAATAAACTGACCACCGTTCAACTTTTCACTAAACTTGTCCCATTTTCATAAGAAATTTAGAATAAAAAAAATTTCACAAAATGACACACGCACATAAAGTATAAATCTACTGTACCGTTCTTCGTTTTTCTGTTTATATTTTTGTGCTTGGCTTTCAATCACATGTCTTTCAATTACATCGTCATGTTTTAAAGAGTAACAAATGTTTCGTTTGAGTATTAGCCCTTGAATATCGTAGCATTCGCCGTTGTTTGAAATCGAATCGATCGGCTACTTTGTGCTTGGTTTCTTCTAAAATTAGTAAGTATTTTTAAATAAAAGTTTCTAGCAACCACACAAAATGACAAATTAATCCATACCTTTGACATATATTTTCTAAATCTAATTGATTTCGAGCTTTGGTGCTTTTTTTTTTCTTCATTGAATTTGGTTCACCTTAAACAGTTATTTTTCACGTAAGGTACGTTCAAAGTTTGTTTGTTTGTTTTGGAATTTCGCACAAAGCTACTCGAGGGCTATCTGTGCTAGCCGTCCATAATTTAGCAGTGTAAGACTAAAGGGAAGGCAGCTAGTCATCACCACCCACCGCCAACTCTTGGGCTACTCTTTTCTAGTCATCACCACCCACCGCCAACTCTTGGGCTACTCTTTTACCAACGAATAGTGGGATTGACCGTAACATTATAACGCCCCCACGGCTGAAAGGGCGAGCATGTTTGGCGCGACTCGGGCGCGAACCCGCGACCCTCAGATCATGAAGCGCACGCCTTAACGCGCTTGGCCATGCCGGGCCTCACGTTCAAAGTAAGTAGGTACTTTCCTTAAAGTTTGATTAAGTGTTTGCAGAATGACTTTTGCACAGGGGTTTGGTCCAATTCCATCAAATGAACCGAGACAAACGCACCTTCTCTACGTATTATTAATTGCCTCAACATTTTTTATTATTGTCTCACATAGATGCCAAAATATTTTTTCTATTATGTTCCGAATGAATAAAAACTTAGTGTAAAAACAATTTAGTTTTAGTTTTTCAAATTACTAAACGTCAGTTTTTACCTTTTTGTATTTACAAATTTTGTTGTCACTTGAAGCAGCCCTGTTGCCGAATGTGGTCTACATTCAAGAAATCATCGAGTAAAGATTTGTTTGTGTGATACATATAAAAAATTACTTTCTGTAATCTTGAATTATGACATGCGTTATCGAAACATAAACTGTTATTTTGTATTTGATCCAAACATGTTCTTATCGTTAGGATATTCTTCTTATTTATGAATAGTTCGACAGAAAAGCACAGAATAAAATGAATAAATTTGAACAAATATAGAATATCCAGGTACAATATAAGCCTGCTGCATGTGTTTAACATGTGATGAACTTTGATTATTGTGAAAATTCATTAAAAATTTGTTTTATAACAGACTTTTGTATTTTTGGTTAAGTTCTGACTCAAAGTAAATTTTGTTTGTCTGTTTTGAATTTCGCGCAAAGCTACTCGAGGGCTATCTGTGCTAGCCGTCCCTAATTTAGCAGTGTAAGACGAGAGGGAAGACAGTCGTCACTACCCACCGCCAACTCTTGGGCTACTTTTTTACCAACGAATAGTGGAATTAATTGAACCATTATAACGCCCCCACGACTGAAAGGGCGATCATGTTTGGTTTCTCGGGGATTCGAACCCGCCACCCTCGTATTACGAGTCGAACGCCTTAACACCCTTAGCCATGCCAGGCATCTCAAAGTAAATAAGCCCACCATAACCAGGTGGTTAAGGTACTCGACTCGTAATCTGAGGGTCGAGGGTTCGAATCCCCGTCATACCAAACAACATGCTCGCCCTTTCAGCGTGGAAGCGTTATAATGTGACGATCAATCCTGCTATTCGTTGGTAAAAGAGTAGCCCAAGAGTTGACTGTGGGTGGTAATGACCAGCTGCCTTCTTTCTAGTCTTACACTGCTAAATTTGTGACGGCTACCACAGATAGCCCTCGTGTAGTTTTGCGTGAAATTCAAAAACAAAATAAACATTACGAGAAAAGTACGATATAACTTAAATTCAACAAGACACAACTACGTGATATAAAATTACTTCAAATGACAATGAAATATGTTTATGACACAAACTGTAATTTTTTAAAAACATTATATTTACCGTGATTTAAAAGAATTTGAATCTTATAGGTTGTGAATCATTTCAGTAAAACTATACTTCATAAGAATATGTTTTTATAACAGTTTGATTTTACTTAGAATATAGATGAAATGATCTATGCTGAAGATAGTGTCAAATAGTTAACCCACACTGCAGTATTAGTGTTATTACACGCACAGATATAATAGTCTATTATGTACTTTTTGTGCTTAGTAACAAACAAATAAATAAACATTATTAAATAAATTACGTCAAGTGAATTAAATGCTTCTTTAAACCAATTAACGCCCCCCGCCAGTACAGAGGTAAGTCTACGGATTTACAACGCAAAATCAGTGGTTCGATTCCTCTCGGTGGCCTCAGCAGATAGCCCGCTGTGGCTTTGTTATAAGAAAACGCGCACGAACCAATTAATGGAAAAGTTAAAACTAACTCAAAATGAAACGAAAAACAACAAAAAGAAGATTATATAAGAAAGATGAAATAATTCATAAAATAGTTTACTCATAACAAGAACAATCAATTCAAAGAACGACCCCATACTTCCAGAAAACTAACGGTTAGCGAAATTTGTTTCAAAAAAGCAAAGAACTAAAAATGTTTCAAATATAAAATGACGTAGTTAATCAATATATATATATATATTTTCGTTTAAACCAAGAACTCTGGTTGTGCGTGACAACAAATCAAGTTCTGGTAGTGACCGTCTTTGTGTAAAATCAATACTTTAATGTAATGTTACGAGATAACGAGATAGGCTTATGATAACCCAAAATCGATCTGTGTTCACTTTCAATCTCGTAAGCCTCGTACACAGAACGAATTAGTTAATAAACATTAGTTTCTTGAAATCTCAAACGTTTTGTGTTTCTTTTTTTTTAATGGTCAAAAGACATTCTCAATTGATAGTTTAGAGAACTAACTTTAAACTTTAAATGTCAAACCGCTGTGAAACTTTTATTTATATTATTACAAAAAATTTCCTCTGGAATATCAGGAGTTTTGTTCTTTCCCTATTCTACAGGTCTGGTGAACAAGAAAAAAATGTAGAGTTACTGTTTATGCTATATTATTTGAAAAGCTAAATATTTTATTGTCTTTTCTATGTTAAAATCATAATTAAATTGTTGGAAGATTAAAGTCACGTAAAAGTGAGAAATTTTCATTAATTAATATACACGTATGATGAAATTAAGGAATTCAATTAAGTTCACGAAAGTTAATGAAGAGAAAATTTTGTTTTCGATTATGAGAAAAAAAAATCAGAAACACGAACCGTAAGCAGTTACTTCACAGACAGTGGCGTAGATAGGGTGGGGGGGATAAAGGGTACATCTGTCCCCGGGCGCAGCATCGGGGGGGCGGGCGCCAAATTGATGTTACATAATTAGGATTATGGCTCATATTTTGTCACGAGGGAGCGCGAAAACTGACTTTGTCCCCTGGTGCTGAAAACCCTAGCGACGCCACTGTTCACAGAGTATAGTGAAACAATTTCAGTCTTGAACCCATTTTTTTGTAGAATACTTTTCCTCGTACAATTTTCTCTAAATTTCGTTTGTTTGGTTTTTCAGTGAATACAAACGCTAATGAATATTAATTTTGATTGACTAAAGTTATTGGATGAGTACAAAATATTACTTTGATACTATGCTAATATATATATTTCACAGGTGCACATGACGTGTCATGTCTGGACGTGACTATGCTGGCTTCAAACAACAGCAATCCACGGCTAATTATATTAAAAGAGGCATTCCTGTTTTCGTTTCATTTTTTGTGGAACGTACCAACTGTGTGGTAGATAATTTCTTTCGAGACTTTTGAAGAATTCTCTTTGTTTTTTCTTGTCAAAAACTTCTTATATTCATTTAGATTCACTCGAAGTTTGAAAATTGCAAAGAACTATTAAAAAACGAAATTGGAATTTTTAGCCTGAACGGCGTCTTATGCGCACGTGTTGTAACTGGTCAGGTTAGAAATAATTATAGTCCAGGCATAGTCGCCCCTAATTTTGAAATTCTGATCAGACAGAAGGAAATCAATCAGCAGCATTCGCCGCCATAAGGGCCTTGCTAGATTCTTTGAACCAAATGGGGGTTTGACTGTCACTTCTATAATGTGCTCACAGCCGGAAGTGATATCTCGTCTCGAACCCCAGACCTTTCGAACCGCAGACTGACAGGATGACCACTAGACCAACCACTAACAAGAATTCTAAATAAATATATTGGATTTTATGACTCGTAGGTCTCTATCAGTTAAATTAGGAAGTTTCTTGTCCACAATATGTTGACTCATTATTATAAAACGAAAAGATAATATTATTTTTTGTTTTGAATTTCGCGCAAAGCTACACGAGGACTATCTGCGCTAGTCGTCCCTAAATTATCAGTGTAAGTCTAGAGGAAAGACAGCCAGTCATCACCACACATCGCTAACGCTTAGGCTACTCTTTTACCAATGAATAGTGGGATTGACCGTCACATTATAACGCCCCCATGGCTGAAAGGGCGAGCATGTTTGGTGCAACCGGGATTCGAACCCGCGATCCTCAGATTACTAGTCGAACGCCTTAACCCTCCTGGCCATGCCGGGCCAAAGATAAGATAGGGTTCAAGGTAAAAATAGAAAGATGTTCATTAAACTGCTAATTTGTTCAAACTTGTCAAAACTTTCAGCAGGAGCATGTCCTCAAATATCCCTAGTTTTCTCTTTCCCTTGGGTAGAGCAGTTTTAAAAAGCTTGAATAACTTTTAACTATCTCTTCAGCCCACTACCTTTCGACACCTGTGCTGAATCAAATAATTTTATGAAGAGACGTCATAATGTGACGGTCAATTCCATTATTCGTTGGTAAAAGAGTAGCCCAAGAGTTGGCGGTAAGCGGTGATGACTAGATGCCTTCCTTCTAGCCTTACACTGCTAAATTAGGAAGGGCTAGCGCAGATAGTCCTCGTGTAGCTTTGCGCGAAATTCAAAACAAACAAACACAAAATTTTCAAAAGGAAAAAAAAAATCTAACCCTCTCTTTGGTAAACACTAAAAAAATCTCTTTCCTGAGGAAAACTAAGAATATAGTGACAAAATTACAACCAATTAGTGTTCTATTCTTACCCAAAGGAGTTATTAAACAATTCAAATGAATATGATGTATTAAAATTTGTAACGTTTTGCACAATAACAAAACGAACAAAGAATTATTTGTTAAAATTACCATTCCCGTTTTCCCTCGATATAACGGCTATGACAAAATTATCAAATCCGTATGTTTTCCTCAACTATGGTAATAAATTCATTCCAATCATTTTCCTATAAATAAACAGGATACTGATTTTCTAGAATATCAAATTAATTTAACTCATTTTAATTTCTGATTTATAACTGTCCGTTTACGTGGAAAAAAGAATTATTACCTATATTATCAATTCTTTCACTTTTTTCCTCTTATCAATTCATTCAAGCTCGAACTGAAACACATCGCCATTAATTTCGACTTAAAGACTTCAAGAAATCACCAGAAAAGAAATTTTGTATTTGTTTTGAATTTCGCGCAAAGCTACTCGAGGGCTATCTGCGCTAGCCGTCCTTAATTCACCACCCACCGCCAACTATTAGGCTATTCTTTTATCAACGAATAGTGGGATTGACCGTCACATTATAACGCCCCCACGGCTCAAAGGGCGGGCATGTTGGGTGCGAACGGGATTCAAACCCGCGACCCTCGGATTAGGAGTGGAACGCCTTAACACGCTTGGCCATGCGGGGCCAGAAAAGAAAGAGTTACCATCTTCATTACCTCCAATTGTTTAATACACTTTATTCTTATAAGCCATTAAGCATTATCAAAACTTACTTCTGTCTCGTTTACTGTATATCACCATTAGGACAAGGCCTGATCACATACTCTCATTATCAAAAACAGCCGTAACCCACAACGCTGCTTTTCTTTAATATAAAATTTGTAGAAAAGTCACACAAAAAATAGCATTAGTAATCAGATAATTGCTAAGATTTTTTTTCATATACGCTTGAGGAAAAAAAAGTTATATAAACCTAAAACTCTCCATAGTGAATTTGACACACCGGTCTAAAACACTGTCTTTCTCCAGGTCAGTGCTTCTTTACAAGCTGACATTGTAGAGGTTTTCCCTAGAAAAATAATTCCATAAATTCTACTGTAATCTTTGGTGCAATATAATATGATATTGGGGTTTGTGAGATATTGGAAAGCTGTACTGATTAGGTTTCACTACCCTCTCTAACAGGTCAATAATAACTGTTCTAAATATTATAAAATATTAAACGTCATGTTCTCGCGTCATATTTCAATAAAAATAATGTTCCATTCCCAATCCCATTAATGATATTACGCGTAAATTGTCTATAAAGGATTCATTTTTGTTACAAATGCTGTCACTTAAGTTTGAAATATAAGTACTGGCCATGTTTAAAGCTGCAGTTCCGCTTAGGCCATGTGTTTCAATTTCAAGTTGACCAAGTCGTTCACTACAGTCTTTATGATGATATCGTAAAATCAAATAACCTTGCTAGTTTCAATGTTGCCTTTATCTAGAAAGTAATTTTTAATTTCTTTGTATTTTTAAGTATGGACGTCAAATATTTCAGAACAAGCAGACAAATTAATAAGATAAATTTGATTCCTACACTTATAATTCATTAGTGTACCGAAGAACTATCCGTGTCTCTACAGAATAACATATATATATCCTTCTGAGCGTATATCTGTAGGATTAGACTACCGTGCGTTCAGAATCGTTCCATCTGCCGCTTCCACTGAAACCGATTACATAGTTTTTATATCTTTACACTTTACATTATTGTGAATGTGATGCTAAACACCAGTTAGTTCCTGTCATTGTGCAATACTTCGTTGGATATACAAGACTACTTAGTTTAATACTTATTCTTCTGTTTATTTAGTGATTTAATATTTAATGAATACTCAGTTTTGGTGACAAGAGTGTTAAAGTTTATTATTTTAAAGGTAATAGTTATGAAAAAGTTCGTTTCGTAAGTGTCTTACGTTATCAGTGTAGTATTCTTAACGTCGTCTTCCTCGAGACTTCTAAGTTTTTCTCGCCATGTGAGTATTGTCATATCATAGCGTCTCTTAGTTTATATAAAGTTCCAGGCCTCAGTTAGACAAGGTGTATATATAGGCGAAGAAGCGAGCGCAAATTAAGAAAGTTCAGTGAGAAAAAAAGTACATATGTATAGAACGTGAAGGTTAGCCAGTGTGTGAGTGATTAGCCTTAACGAATAATTTCTACAGTGTATTCCACAGTTGCATTGTAACAACAGATATAGGAACATAACTAGTCTTGTTAGTTTGGTTCTGAAGTAAGTGGACTAGCTTGTGTGGACTTTTAACAGAAAAAAAAGAAAGAGACATTTATTAAAAGTTCTGTATACAACTATGGTAACCAACAAAATAAATTAAGAAAAAGGAAATCAGAAAAAGTTAAGTTTGTGAATGTGAAGTTAGACTGTGATTGTGAGCATAGCCACAATGAACAATATTTTAAATTTAGTTTCACAGTTTATCAGATATAAGGAGATTAATTTGTCTTGTCAAAGGATGTTCTAAAGTAATGGGACTCGTCTGTATAGATTTTAACGAAAAGAAGAGAATTATTTAAAGTTTCGGATGCAACTGTGGTAACTCAAGGGATAACGTAAGTGATTTTATAGTAGACTGTATAGTAAGAAACAGAGTAGAGAAAAATAATTTGTTTTGTCAGCTGGATTCTAAAATATCTTGATCAGCCTGTGTGAACTTTTGATAATAAAATAGAATTATTTAGAGTTTTAGATACAAGTGTGATATCCTATCGTGTACAGAATTTCTGTAGATACGTTTAACTTACTTTCAATATATATTATATTAAAACAAGTGGCTTGCCTGATGTCCGTTTATTATTCAAATTTATCGTCTACATGTCACAGACACCTGTTGTAGAAGAATCCTAGCCCACCCATCTATACACAACCTTGATAGTGTTCTAACTAGAGTTTAAATATCTCACCATCCTCACTGCTGCTAACAATGTGTAGAAATCTATCAAAATATGCCATACTTGTTGAGGTAGCTCTTTGGTAGTACTATACTTCTGACACTATTTTAAACTTTGATGAGTTCCTTTAGAGCCCAACTTATATGTAGTACCTTATTTCCATTTTATAGAAATGAAAGGTCCTCATCATAACTACTACTGGCTTTTCGATTATTTAACACTTCATTTATTAGATTAAAATCATAAATACTGTTTGCTTTTATTTGTATTTTGCTCAAAGTTTCACATAAGATATTACATAATTTGTTCTTAGTGTATTCTTTGTAGACTTTTTGTTCATATATTACATTACAATATCAGAAATGCCGATAAAAATCTCTCTTATTGAATTATCTCTCCTTACTTTTAAAGACGACCAGTTCCATCAACGTATTACACTTTTTCTTAACAACTTTTACAATAAAAGACTACCATAACTGTAGTGCACAGAAGAAGTCTCGTGTATTTTGTTAGAAAAAATGGATGTGAAAAACCTTGTTTAACAAATCTTACGACTTAACAAAAAAATCTGATATTTTGCATCTGAAAGCTTCGTAAGCTTCACCTGTTCTACATAAAATTAATAAAAAATCCAGGGATACCTGTACAGATATCAGTAGGTTTTTTGAAAACACTCTTTTCTTTCACTTTTCTGAGCTGGTAAATTGCTGGGCACATTTAGATCTTGCCATATGAGGTTGTTTTTTTTTATCTTCTGAGCAACATCAATCGGATACATCTTTAATACAATAGACTAATTCGTCTGATTTTTTCTCGAAAGGGAATTGTGTGAGATTTTCTTCTGAAAGAATATTTAAATTTCAATATCATTGTCTTTGTGAAGGGCTCGCAGCCTGGTTGTATTTTTTATGTCATACCTGCAATCTGTTACCAATTATTCCTTTCCAGATGGGTCATGGGTTAAGGGCCATGTTATCGCGCTTGTTGACTTGCATTCAAAATTTTATTGAACTACTATTTTATGAATTTATATCATTAAGTTCAGAATAAACCTGTAGATTATAATTCAACGTTTAGTGTTATACATTATTCGATTTCTTAATTTAAAAGTAAATATTTGAAAAAAAAAAACACAGTTAAACATCAATCTTTTTGTGTATCTTATAATATGCTGAATGCAATACTGGTTTAAATTAGATTTTTGTCATGTTAAAATACTAAATTTATAGTTCAGTACGAATTAGGAACTTATATTACCAATATTCACAAGTTATAATATAAAATAGGAACTTCATATCTTTTCATTTCGCTGAGATATCGCTTATGTGCTGATTCAAACAAGGTGGCTACGCTTAAACACTTATATACACTTACTTCGACATATGGCATGTGAATTGGAAAACTCAATATATACCCATAGTGGCTTTCTCAGCCATTTTCATGCGTTAGGGCGCCATCATGTTCTTTTAAAACAATATTTCAAGGAGGTTGTGTGTTTAGCCTGTTGGAAGTTTCGTATTTTTTACGCCTAAATACAGCTTAGTTACAAACCTCGATAGACTATAACGAATTTCTACAGTATCAATACAGTAATTTATTATTATTTTTGGTTATTCAAATGTGTATGTGTATATAAACATATATATACATAACCTAAAAACTTATTTCAAAATTTAAGGCTTAGCAACTTTTGACAAGCAGTAAACGAGTACAAAGGTGGTAACTTAAAGAAATAATTGTTGGCTCTATTTCTTTATTTAATGTTCCATGTTTCAAGAAAAATAAGTTTAAGAACTTGTTTGTAACTAGTAGTAATCTATAAAGATGTATAACGTATAATAATTGAAATGTGAGTGTATTTTACAAAATACTAGTCCACTAAGACACAGCCAAGACAGGTAACTTTGTAAAGATTAAAGGTCAGTTTAGTTTATTGGATACGGTAACATTAGTGCACGCGTGTCATATAACTGTAACTTCTGAATAGTTAGTCCGACACAGCTTAAATGTCAATATAATGAATATATAATTTTGTAAGAATTAAGCTATTTAATTTAAACATTTATATTTTTGTGTTATAATATGTAATCATTATAGAACTAAAAAGGCATAATTTATACTTATTTCCTAATATTCTTCTGGTGTTTATGAGATAGGTCAAATCAAATAAGCCCGTACGTACATTCGTTAGTAAAAATAGCAGATAAAATATAAAGTGTTTCCTAAGAAAGGCTTGATAACTATCTAGATATTACATTTTCTGATGCATAAAAGTATTTTAAATCGTAAAATGAAAATTACTTAGAGTGTTGCCTGTCCAACATGCGAAAAGAGAAAAGGAATGTAAAAAAAAATTGTTTAACAAACATTAAAACTAAATTTTAAAAAATCTGAAAGTCTTGTAATGGTCACTGATAATTTGCCAAATTTTATGAAGATACGCTTACTAATTTAAACGTTATAGCACGAAAACTATAACAAGCACAAAGTGGTTACAGAGTCTGTCCCATGCGGTAAAAGATTTATACAATGATCCATGCAAATGCCTGCCTACGTGGACTATCTCAGAAATAAATCTCAATTTTGTTCTGTAATAAACTTTTCTAAGGCGATTTTGCAAATTTTCTCACAGTCCGATGACCAAACAGCCACAGTTTTTCAAATGTAAATAGTGATTGTATATGTTTATATTGAATAACCAAATTTATATGGTTTAATCTGCAGTCAATATACATATCATGCATGCTATCACATAAATCGCAAGACTTACAATGACATTTAATCATATCAATGTCTGATACTAAACTTCCTTTTCTGTAATAACCTTACCAATACAAATCTTGAACAATTTCAAAGTACTTTGATATATAACAAAGAAGTTCAATTATTTAAAGCCATTAATATTGTTGTTGTTGAATTAAGTACAAAGCTACACGATGGGCTATCTGTGCTCTGCCCACCACGGGGATTTTAGCGTTATAAGTCAGCAGACATAACGCTGGGCCACTGGGGAACTTAAAGCCATTAAAAACAGCGTAACAGCTTTCTGATGAAAGTTTAGGAATTTGTAGCTATCTCTAGGTTTTGTGATATATGATTAATTTAAATTTTTCTGTTAGTCGGCAGTTGTACTAACATATTTTGGTTTAATTTGTGTTCATTCTTTAATCAATGATACAGGTTTTACTATATACGTTTTACTGTCGGTTATATTCAGCTTCTTCATTACTTATTTCAGCAACGTTGATCAGTAAATCTTTGATCAATCTATTGCACAGTACAGCAAGGGGTTACTGTTTTCTTAGAGTAGTCATCCGACTGGACACGGAATATTCTAATATTTCAATGATGTGCTTGATTGGTCTTTATTCTGACTAGTTCTAGAAAAACCCAGGAGTACAGACTAAGTTGTATACAGTGTCTTCTACATAAAAAAAGAAAAATATGTGTCACTCATCGCCCGTAAATCGTTTTCTTTTTGTTGTCATTGTTTATGGTGAAATCACGTACAGTATTACTTTTTGTTGTCATTGTTTATGGTAAAATCACATACAGCATTACTTTTTGTTGTTATTGTTTATGGTGAAATCACGTACAGTATTACTTTTTGTTGTCATTGTTTGTGGTGAAATCATATACAGTATTATTTTTTGTTGTTATTGTTCATGGTGAAATCACATACAGTATTACTTTTTGTCGTCATTATTTATAGTGAAATCACGTACAGTATTACTTTTTGTCGTCATTGTTTATAGTGAAATCACGTACAGTATTACTTTTTGTCGTCATTGTTTATAGTGAAATCACGTACAGTATTACTTTTTGTCGTCATTGTTTATAGTGAAATCACATACAGTATTACTTTTTGTCGTCATTATTTATAGTGAAATCACGTACAGTATTACTTTTTGTCGTCATTGTTTATAGTGAAATCATGTACAGTATTACTTTTTGTCGTCATTGTTTATAGTGAAATCACATACAGTATTACTTTTTGTCGTCATTATTTATAGTGAAATCACGTACAGTATTACTTTTTGTCGTCATTGTTTATAGTGAAATCATGTACAGTATTACTTTTTATCGTTATTGTTTATGGTGAAATCACATACAGTATCACCGTAATTGCAAACGGATGCTTTTATTTTCGCCCATTTCTGGAACATTTCTGAAGTTCTACGACTATTAGATTCAAGTCTTACAAAAAATACTGGTTATACTAAAGTCATAAGAACACAAAGCAAAAATGTTTTTATATGCCTGTTTGCTCTTTAAGTAGTTCTGATTAAATCATGAGGAATTATCATGAATAATTATGGTTTAACGCATTATCCTAGAAATGGCGAACCTTTTTGAGAGTGTATGCCCAAACTGAAAATAATCTTCTAAAAAGTTCTCTCGCGTCCCCATGGTAATTTTTAGCAGCAGATTATCATTTATTATTATTCTGAATTATTTTAAAAGAAACAGCTTTAGGAGTTACATGTTATTAATAACTATAGTAATTCACAAGATATAAAATTATGAATTAGTAACAATAATAATGGACTTTTTATGAAAAAAAGGAGTCCTTTTGTTTATTTACGTTTATTCGTTGTTTTAATTTTAACAGAAAGCATTTTGTGAAATGAAAAGCTTTGGTTCACATCATGTCACATAAATAATCAAAGAAAGGAAAATAAGCGTATTTTACTCTTGGTGCACCAACGACAACAGATATTTTATATCAGGCTTGTATTTGGTTGTTTTGAAAGCTATGCATACAGCACTAGTTTCATCAGCAAGTCTATTCCTATAATTACATTTTACAAAGTTAATAGCTGAAAATAATGACTCATATGAATATGTTGACAAAATATACTACTTATACTGTCATTGCGACATTTTTCAGACAGTCAAAAGTTTCAGGAATAGAATTTCAGATTTTCAGAACCTTATTTTCTGTATTATGCCAGTCACTAACCGATCTCTTTCAATATTTTCTAGTTCAGCTCTTAAGTCAATACATATTTGTTTCCAAATTGAGCTGCTTTGTAAATCAATCAGTTTCCATTCACTTTGTTTAACGTTACACTCTCTGTATACTTTATTAATTTTGCAGTTTCTTCAAATAACCTGAATGTATAAAATCTTAAAGAAAATTGTTCAAAAGATGAATTAATGATGCTGAAAATTGCATTTGCAACCTCCGAATGTATATTTTCTCATGAATTTCAAGATCTGTTATGTGTTTTTTTAGGCTTGGAAAATACTTAAAAGTGCCATTGTAAACATCACGTTTACAAATTTTCAGTTTGATTTCAAAAGCTTTAACGTTATCCAACATAACATCAAGTGTTTTGCCAGATACCTGCAATTCGATGTGTAAGTTATTTAAATGTGAGGAGAAATCTGTAAAAAACATCAATCTCAAATTCACACAACACCAGATAATTATTGACAAGAAAATTCTTCATTAGCCAAAAACAGACGAATTTCATCCAAACACTCAACAAAAAGTACAGAACCTCTACTTAGTCAACGAACATCATCGTACACGAGTAGTTCTGTGTACACCGAATTCGTCTTTCTCAATATATTCTGACCTTGTCTTTTCTTCAAAGCAGGCGCAGAAAGAAAATTAACTACCTTCGTTACAATTTCCATCACTTTAAAAAACAAACAAACAATCACGGAACTTAGTTTTGAAAGGTAAACCTGTCGATTGGATAATTCGTTTACTGCTGCCTTACATGTTTCAGCTTCTGGTAACGTTCCCAAGTTATCCAGTTCTTCGCAGATTTCATCACCCCTACAAAATAGAGCAATAATGACTAGCGTAACTGATGATGTAACATCAGTGTTCTCATTAAGACAAATGAAAAGGAATTTACGTGAACCAATATCTTTGTTGGCTGTTCTGCTATGTTTGTTTCCATCTTTAATATTCTATATTTTATTGTGTTTCAACTCACCAGTAATTCTTTAATGCACTAAAAAGGTTTTTTCGTTTTCTAGAAAACCGTCAAAAAGGAAAAGGACACATTCTAACTATGACTCTTTAATATACTCCCAATCACTGACTGGTTTTCAAGGAAAAGGACACATTCTAACCATGACTCTTTAATATACTCCCAATCACTGACTGGTTTTCAAGGAAAAGGACACATTCTAACCATGACTCTTTAATATACTCCCAATCACTGACTGGTCTTCCATGTTTAGCAATAATCTTTGAAATCTCAAAACTAGCAACAACTAAGTTGAAACTACCTGGAACAATTTCATCAGAAAAACATTTAACTGCATGTTGTTGTTCTTTACTTCTCGAGAAATGTGTTCTTTTTGTTCTTCCTCACTCTTATCACAAAGTTATTTATGAACAGTTTCATAATGTCACTTTACAGAGGAAGTACTACACACCACTATATCAGAACATAAGATACATAATACTTCATCAACCTTTTTGATCATGACAACTCTTTCAGTCCATGATTCTTGACAATCTTTGCTGCTGTTCCTCTTATTTGAACGTTTTTGTTTCTTTACTGGTTGAGCTGACATTCTCTCAAGCTGAAAAGGGTAAATACAATTTTAAAATATCCCACTAATTAACTTAAATAGAATAATTTAACTTAC
The DNA here is from genome assembly GCF_004210375.1 of Tachypleus tridentatus. Taxonomy (NCBI): domain Eukaryota; kingdom Metazoa; phylum Arthropoda; class Merostomata; order Xiphosura; family Limulidae; genus Tachypleus; species Tachypleus tridentatus. The sequence goes on from NC_134835.1 coordinate 42,237,886, forward strand.
TGTGGCATAACAGCAGGTTAAAATTTATGTCATTTGTAAAAAATAAATCTATAGTTAACTAACTGATCAAAATATACGCATGCCACATAAAATAACGTAATTTGAACAATATAATTCATATATTTACTGTGAAAAATAAATGGTTATTTACCGTTATTATCACTAAGTATCCAGTATTCACTCACAAACAACAGAATAAAAACATAAGCAGAGCGAAGTCAATACCAACAGATTACTTCAATTTTTTTCCCAAATGCTGTTGTGTTCACTGGGTCTTCGAGGAATTCGAAACGTGTCATTCGACGATGTCACATGTTCCCGCAACCGTAAAGTTAGCGCCAAGAGGGTGTGAAATAAATGTACTTTGCCAACTAGTTTCAGGTGTTTTACTGTTAATTCTTAATCAGTATAAAGGTATCAAATACATAAATGATCTGTAAAAACGAATACCAAATTATGTGAAAAATATTCAATGTGATAAAAGTAGGAGTTTAATTTATATATATATATATATAATTTAAAATGTTTAGCACAAAATATTCAATGGGATAGTTTTGTTACACGGGAATGTATAGATTAAAACGATAAAACACAAAACTAGTCTTATCACAGCGGTGAAAACGGCTCTAAGTATATTTAGGATTATTCTTAAAAGATATTAATCATTATACTTTCACTCACCTGTCAGTATTTGATCCTTTCTTTTGAATGATGTATCTGGTTTGCAAGAAGATAAATCAGAATTTTTCACTTTTGGAGCGCTTTGTTTCATTTTCTCTAATCTGTATAAATAATACTCTTGCGTTTTTCTGTCCGAAACTTTTCTTGCAAAGTTCTCAATCAAATGGTACAAAGTTCATATTGTTAGAAAGACCTTTTGTTTGAGAAGTCCAAATTGTGTATTAGCTTTTCAGTTCAGAATCACCTTGCCGTTACTTAGTTTTTTGTTTAGTTAAAACTTTCAATGCAACGAGTGTGACACACGATGGCACAATGTCGTTATGAGCACGTGATATGTAATGTAATTCACGCAAACAACTCTTAACCCGCGTGTTACTTTCTCAAAAAGAAGAAGAAAGAACATTACACTAAATGCAATACCTATGGGCTTTTTCGATTAATTTAGGTTTAAAATACGCATGAGAAGGTCGTTCAAAACCATATGCTTACCACTTTGTGAACATATTTTCAGACGTTTCTGCATACTTAGCTAAGTTTGACTTCATTACAACTTTACATTTACTTTACTTTGCAATAATTCAGCTTTGAACCGTTCCATAAACCGCTATAAACAACTTTATTAACTACATTTTATTTACTACCGGTTTTATTCTTCGCTTTTATGAGTTTCGTTGTTTCATCTCGTAAAACTGTATCATATACTGAGTTCTCATAACTGTTTCATACTTTGTGCACTATTATAAGTACTATTACCTTATTTTTACTTTAAGTGTAGTTTAATTAAATAAGGTTAAGTAAACGTTTGTTTGGCTTTCGGCTTAAAAGTGTTTCAAATAGATCAGGACTTATCTAACACAAAAGAGACGTCAAAGATATGTATGAAAAATGAAACAATAAATGAAAAATTGTATTATTCATTTAAAAGATAGCTTGTCAGTTTCTAGCCGAGAATTTTGTTTGTAGATAAGCACAATGCTATACAAAGGGCTATCCGTGCTCTGCCCACCACGTATATCGAAACCGGTTTCTAGTATTGCAACGCCGCAAACATACCACTGGTGGTGGGGGGGAGGTTCATGCGAGAAAGTGTAATATTATGAATTTAAGCGTAAATGAAGTTGGGTGTGTTTTTGTTGTTGAATTACGCGCAACGGTACTCGAGGGCTATCTTCACTAGCCCTCTCTAATTTAACAGTAATATACTAAATGGAAGGTATCTGGTCAACATTACCCTTTCTCATATTTTGGGTTACTCCTTTACCAACGAATAATGAGATGACCGTCACATTATACCACCCCTACGGTTAAAAAAGCGACTATGTTTGGCGCCAAGGATTAGAACCCGCGACCTCCATAGTCTAAACTAACCGCCCTTATAATCGGATCATTTCAGGCTTGATGAATTAAGTTTTGTCTGGCGTGAACTAGTTAACTTAAATAAGTGTTATTATATTTAAAAATAATCATTTCTTACCTGATATGGAATGTTTAAAATATTTAATACAATTAAATTTGAAGATGTTATAATGACTGTATGTTCAGTTTTTCAAGTAGTTTACAATTACAGCATACATACAGTGTAGCACTTTAGAAATAATTTCAGATGTGAAATTTATAAACACATTGTTTTTATTTAATTAAATTATGCTGAAACAGCTGCACAGCTTAATCACTCATTCCATAAAACAGTGTGAAAAATTTTGAAAGTGATTGTAAATTGTGATTTTATTATTCGTTGAATATATTAAGAAAGTTAATTAGAATTAATCACAAAGCTATACAATTGGCTATCTATGCTCTGCTCACCACCGATATCAAAGCCCGGTTGGTAGCGATGAGAGGCCGCAGACATACCACTGAGAGCACTCAATGTAATATTTATTCACGTATGTATCATTTAATTACTGTCTAAGTCATGGGGATAACTCAAGGCTGTCACTAACCCAGTAACTAGAATACATGTATTTAATTACTTTCTATCATTTTTTTCAGCTGTTCAACCCGCCATGATTTTCTTGTAAATTTATTACATTATGTTAAAACAGCTTCCCTCAGAATTTTGTCTGTCTTCATTATGCTTGACGGTTCTCCTCCTTTTTGGATTTTATTCAAATCTCATTGTAGTTAAATTGCACGATTTCAACTGCAGATAAAATATACACCCGACTCAAATACCACACTTGTAATATTAATTTTTTCTTCAACTTATATATGAATTTTCACTGTATTACTGGGAAAATCATAAATAGCTCTCAAACAATACATAAGTTCCTATAGATTTTTTGTTTTTTTATAATTAAATTTTCAAAGTCGATTTGCACTTCAATTTTGATTACATTTTTAAACAGTTACACTTTATAAATATTTTAAAATATGAATGCATATTTTGCCAAAGCCACAAGATTCGTTTGAATATTGTACTTTGTTAGTTCGACGTAAAACTATGTACGTTGTGTATTCCAATCTTCATTTTTATCTGTAGCCTATTCTTAATGTTGTCATCTTTCTCGATCGTTGATTAAATAAGTGCCTTATTTCAATGAAGGAAATATAATTTTTACTTGTTTATTGCTCTTTTAGTTACTACTGTTCTTAATTTCTCGATGTCCAATTTCTTCTGCAAATAATCTCATATTTCTCGAAATAGCTAGCTTAATATTTCTACTCAAATAAATATTTATTTCATAATACGTAAGAGTTTGACTCATGAAGACTAAGTACGTTTCGACGTAAATAAGTAGAAATAGATCGTTTTAGGTCACCTGACCAACCTCGATCTTAAGCTTACAAATTATCTATAAGTAGGTTAATCTCAAACACATGACTAAATGGGAAATTTTGATCAATTTTCCCACAAGAGAGGGCGTAGTTTCAAGGTTTTGAATTTCACTAAAAAAAAAAAAAACTTCAGAGAAATATTCTAAATACATAGACTAAAATTAATTTGTTTTCACAACATACTGAAAATATTTTTAACTAGTTGGAACACCCGTATGTTGGAGAGTGAAATTAAAACTCATTTGTAACAAAGGATAGTAAATTTTGTTTCTATTTTTTTCTTAACATAATAAACACTAAAAATACCAATGATGAAAAAAAAAAAAATACCCTTTTCAAGAGTTACATGAATATAAAATTAGATGGGAGGTCCAATCCCCCCTCATGATTTTGCTCTTGTCATCCTGTATCGGTGTGTCAAGTTTAGTGCTGATTGATCAAGAAATGTGGAAATGTGTAAAGGTTTGTTTGTTTTGTTTGTTTGTTTTGAATTTCGCACAAAGCGACTCGAGAGCTATCTGCGCTAGCCGTCCCTAATTTAGCAGTGTAAGACTAGAGGGAAGGCAGCTAGTCATCACCACCCACCGTCAACTCTTGGGCTACTCTTTTACCAACGAATAATGGGATTGACCGTCATATTATACACCCCCACGGCTGGGAGGGCGAGCATGTTTAGCGCGACGCGGGCGCGAACCCGCGACCCTCGGATTACGAGTCGCACGCCTTACGCGCTTGGCCATGCCGAGCCATGTGTAAAGGTTTTGTTTGTTTCGAATTTTGAAGCTAGCTGTCCCTAGTTTAGCAGTGAAAGATTAAAGGAAAAGCAGCTAGTCATTACCACTTACCGCAAACTTTTGGGCTACTCTTTTATCAACGAATAGTGGAATTGATTGTAACCTATAACGTCCCCACGGTTGAAAGGGTGAGCACGTTTGGTGTGACAATGATTCAAACCTGTGACCTTAAAACTACGAGTCGAACGCTCTAAACACCTGGCAATGTCAGGCCGCATTTTCAAGACAGATACATACACATGCTGACATTGACTTATATATAGATTAAAATAGAGTTCGAAACAAAACGTACAAATGTAATGTTAATCTAACCACCTAGAAATTGGTTCCTGTGTTGAAACGTTTTGCACAATACGGTATAACATTTAAAACATGGTATTCTCTACAACGTTGAAGTCGTGTAATAATGGATTACATGTTTTGTTGACATCGTAACTGTAACGGCACGGTGGTATGTCTGTAGACTTCCACCCTGAAAACCGGGTTTCGGTATCTCTGGCGGGCAGAGCACAGATAGCCCATTGTGTATATTTGTGCTTAATTCTAAATAAACAAATCGTAATGTAAACAAAATATTTTTCTACACTTCAATAACATATCAATAATGAGCTACAAAGTTTAAAAATGCATATTTTGTCCTAATTGAAGATGACAATTGCGTTTAGTAGGATCAGAGAATCTTTTATGTAATATAAAAATGATAAAACTCTATATTTGGTTGTAGAAGCTTTATCTTGTACTAAAATGACAATGTAAAATACATAACAATTCGTCAAGTAAAGATTTACGACGTCACATAATGGAATTTGGAGAACAAAACGTTTTTTCTCGTAAAAACTAGCGACAAAGTTATGTACTTGGATTTACAGAATTGTTTGTCCAATATAAGGATAATAACATCGTGTAAACGTAGTTCAGAATGTTTGTTTCGAGTTTTAAAATGTTAACGATATGTACATTCAGTTTTGTAATTCTTCGTCTAACTAGAATAATAAAGTTGGTAACTTGCAGACAGCAAAACGTTTTTTTCTAGCATAAAATAATAAAATAATCAAAATACGGAAAAGTTTGTATAATGAAACAAGAAAGATAAAATTTCGTGTTTATCTTTTAGAATTTTTACCAATCTTTGTTGTCTTATCACTGACCATAACAGGAGAGATGACTGAAATTTCACATATGAATTTTTTTAGAACTATGTATTTATGTGAGTGAAATTAATTTGGTCCATGTTTATAACTGGTTGAGGTGTTTTTCTAGAGTTTAATAAATTAACTTCGTTTTGTTTATTTTTTCTAACTTACGTTTGATTAAAACTGGAAACCTCAACAGGTATTTTGTTGCTTTGGCTTATTTCTATTTTTTATTTTTAGTTTGAACTCGTAACATACATAAGAAGCATCATTTGTTTAATTATTTGTATTTTACTTTTTGAGTTACCTTTAGGTATTTATATCGTATTTCTTTCTTAATTGATAACCCGTTTTTATTTATTATTTTGCGATTAACTTATATATAGACTCGCGTGTCACTTCACACTTGATTTCTCGAAATATGAATCATAAAAGTTAAAATGCGTTTATCAAGATAGTTTGATTACTGTCTGCTGTTGTTTTGAATTAAGCACAAAGCTATACAATGGGCTATCTGTGCTCTGCCCACCACGGGTATCGAAACCCGGATGGTAGCGTTGTTAGTCCGTAGACATACCGCTGAGCCACTGGGGGACATTAGTAGGTGTCTCTAACGATTTTAGTAATAGGAGTGCAATAAGGTCTTAAGGGTGGAGGCGCCGTTGAACCTTATAACTGTAGTGAATGTCAATATAATAAACCTAAAGTAGGATCTTAGTGTAAGATCATCTAGCTTAGAGCTAAATGGATAAAATTAAATATAAATTTAATTACAAACGTTTAAGCTTTAAATCGTTTCTGAATTAAGCAATTTATGCTACATCACCAACGTTATAAATAAAACCAAACCACTTTAAATAACGGAAACTTTAAATTAAGCTTGACATTATTGAACTAAAGTTACGTATTGGGCTATCTGTGACCTGCCAATATGGGTATCGAAGGGAGGTTTCTTGAGTTAAAAGCCCACATTCGTAACGTCGTGTCAGTGGGGGAGGGGGCTAAATTAAGAAATCAACAAATATTTTTTCCATTTTTGATATCTATATATTTCGTTTTATACTTTCAGTACATAGACTGACGACAGTATTAGGTAATAATTCTGTTGCTGGGCGATATACCATAAAAATAATTGTTGGAATGCAGTGTTACCAAAACGCACTGGCTTTTCTACATATTATAAGATGTTAACCTAACTGATTTTTATCAATAATTATTCTATGAATTCGTTTCATGAATTACCTTAATTCTGATTGGCTCACAAAGGTATTTATCAACCTTTGACTGCCTCGACTACACTTTTCTGTCACTTTGTTGGTCAAGCTTGATCTCGCAAAACTTATTTATTTCAGTTAGCTAGGACATGTGTGGTTAGGATAAACTCTAGTATGGGATGGTATACGCTAGTTTTTAACCACAAACGACGCTTTTTATGATTATGTATGTAATGTTGTCTGGTTTTTTCGCGCATCTTTTGGATAATAGCACTTAAAGCCTCAAGGAGGACGAAAACAAATCTATATTAAAACAAATATTTACAAATTTTCAGTTATAATTGTTTATCAAACAAAAATTAACGCCTTTTAATTTTTCGCCTGGCATGGGCAGGTAGTTGGGGGCGCTTGATTCACAATCAGGGGATTGTGGGTTCAAATCCCCATCACGCCAAACATGCAAACGCTTTCAGCTGTGGGGTTGTTATAATGTTACATTCAATCCCACTATTTGTTGATAAAAAAGAAGCCCCATAGTTATCGATGAGTGATGATAACTAGTTGTATTTCCTCTAGTCTTACACTTTTAAATTAGGAACGGTTAGCGCAAATAGTCCTCGTGTATCTTTGTATTCAAACAAACCTTTATCACGTTCATTGTAATCAGGCTTTAAATTTTAGGTTTATCAACACTATGGCATTATTTGTTATTTCTGTTACATTTATGTTTTTTTTTATGTGTACTGTTTTAAAGAGTGAACTTTCTTTTCTTTTTTAAGGCTTCTTCAACACGGATGCAAAAAAATGTTCTGAGGATGGTCTAGTCTGCCTACACTTTAGTCATATAATATATGAACTTTTTAAAAGTTTGTTTCACAATTTGAACCAACAAACTTATTAAAATGGTAATTTCAAGCATCTGCTTTTTCTCGGTAAATATTTTGTACGTCACTTATCCATTGAACATAAAAACGTTATTGGAGAAATGTTTGACTTAAGAAACGCTGTAGAAACCCTGGCTTCTTTACTGGTTGTTGAATTCGGATTAACTTTGACGTGCTTAAATATATTTATTAAAGATGACAAGTACCAATCTTTAGTTTGAGACGTAAGTTGAAGGTTCTGTTGATTATTCCGCACTTTATTTGTAATGTAATCAAACCTTCCTCTTTAATTATTTTACAATAATATTTATTGTAACTTACGATAAGTATTTTTCTTTAAAAGGTAAACGTAAACACCGAAATTGAAAGAAAGTTTCAAGATCTATATTTATGTAGTATATTGCATGCTGTTTGATACATGGTTATTACAAAAACGAAGGTACATTGTTTTTCGACTACACATACGATTATGAATTCAGCTGAGACCTGTTACTGTCAAATTCTTACCAATAAGTGACTGTTTCTAAATCAGTTGTTCCTCCTTGTGGATATATTGCATATATTTTTTAAATTTCTTGACGCCTTTTTGACAAAGAGGACAATGAGATTTTTGGACAATAAGTGTGAGCGCTTTTTTCATACTGCCGACAACTGACAAAGAAATAAAGAATCCTCTCCAAATTTGTCAAGGTTTATCTATGTTAAACAACTGTTTTTGTAGTGTGTGTGTTTTTTTTTTTTTTTGCTTTTTGACTGTTTATTGTTTATCATTGTTTTTGATGTGGATTAAAATAATGAATGTAACCAGGGAAAAAAGTGTGCCAGTCACATCTGTTAATTTACGTACGAAAATTGAGGTTTGAAATCTATGAATACCAGGTTTTCGGTATACTCGTGAAATAACGATTGGTTTAGTTTGAATTTCTTTCAAAGCTACACAAAGGCTATATGTGCCAACCGTCCGTAATTTAGCAGTGATAGATTAGAAGGAAAGAATCTATTCAATACCACCCACAGTCAACCCTTGAGATGTCGTTTCATCAATAAATAGTGAGATTAATGTTCACTTTGTGACGCCACTACAGCTGAAAGGGAGAAAATGTTCAGTGACGGGTAATTAAACCTGAGAGCCGCATATTGCGATTCGAGCTCTTTAATCATCATACCATGTCGGGCCTAGCGAAATAATAATAAAAAACAGTTAAAGTAACTAACGTTTTTAAATGGTTGAGACGATTCGTGCTTTGTAGTTGTCACAGTTTAATTTATAATATTACGTACGAAATATATTATTGTACAAAATTATTGATTCATGTACAAAACGTTTATTTAGAAAAGTTGCAAATGCCTAAATACGTGTGTTTGTTTGTTTTTTGCTGTAATAGCCTTTGTGAAGTTTAAATATTAGAAATGATGCAAAGAAATAACTAGATAACTTTTCTTAAAATGTTGATCAGACCTAAATAAGCCCTAAATCTTATAATAAATCTTTATGGCTTATAATGTTGATCTGAGTGAAATCAGTTCCAAACCTGTAAAGCATTTCATACAGCTTAAAGAACTTGATATGAGCCAGAACAGAACTAAATCTGAAAAACTGTCTTTCAGGCTAATAATGTTGATCAAACCCAGATCAGATTTAAACCCCTAAAAAAAAGCAACTGTCTATAAGCCTTACAATGCTGATCAACGCCAGATCAGATCTAAACCCGAAAAAAAACCTGTATATGTGGCTGATAATGTTGACCTAAACCAGATCAGAACTAAATCTAAAGAAACTGTCTTTAAGGTTTATAATGCCGACCTAAGCCAGATCAGAAATAAATATGGAAAAACTTTAGGTTGTTGGTGTTAACCATATGAAACGTTGTCAGAAGTAATGTGAGTTTGGTTGTATTTCTTCTTCTTCTTTGAAATAAAAAGATTGTAATATGTAAAATTACACTTAAAAATCGAGTGACAGTTTGTTTATAGTTTTATTTGAAGTATTATTTGAAGCACATATATTCTCATACCTATTTGTCAGTTCGCTCGTCTGTATGACAAACTGAATATTTATTTTTACTTTTTATGATATAAATGCATATCCATTTATCAATCATTATTTAGCTTTCTATGCTATCTATTTGTCTGTCTAGTGTCTTTCCCCGTTATCTATTACTTTGTCTGTTTCTTTATTTCTCTGTTGTTTGGTATATTTGTCTATTTCTCTGTTTAGTGTCTTTCCCCGTTATCTATTACTTTGTCTGTTTCTTTATTTCTCTGTTGTTTGGTATATTTGTCTATTTCTCTGTCTAGTGTCTTTCCCCGTTATCTATTACTTTGTCTGTTTCTTTATTTCTCTGTTGTTTGGTATATTTGTCTATTTCTCTTCTGTGGCAGTAAAGGTATGTTAAAACTTGCATTGATGTTCAAGGTAAATCAACTATAATATTCACACCGCTAGAAAATATGGCTTTCGACATATACATACATGCTAGTTTTGACTATTACATGTGCTTGGTCGAGTTGATAGAAAAGCAAGACCAGGAAGAAAACAAAGCGAAGTTGGTCCACATTTGAAACAAAGGAATCCCAGAGAATAAGCTGAGAATTAACCTAAAGTAGATCATGAGGATCCTGAAAAACAATCATATGACGCAAGAGAAGATAAAAGCCCGTGGAGACTTTCTAAGCAGACATTTCCTGTACTCTAAGGAGAGAAATTCCAAGTATTGAACTTCAATGATGACACTAATCCTGTGTGAGAACAGGGGCCGAACATTCACATTAAATCAGCAGAACACATACAGAAATACGACAAAAAAAAGCTTAGATATATGGTGTATCTATATATTGTGACTCCTTTTATATTACTTATTAGTGTTTTTGAATATATCTTACCTATACTAAATTGCTATACTAAATCTTCAGTAATAGCGTTTATACATAACTAGTTATCATTATTGGTTTTATATATTTCGCGATGACAAGAGACCGTGCTTGTATTTAAAAAAAAAGGGATTAAAATGTCGGCCCAATTTATGAAAAGAACACAGGATTGTTCTTAAGAGATTTGGTTTGATCATTTATCTTTAATTAATTTCTGTTTACTTCAGCATGAAGTCTTTCATTTGTACATAAAGTGTCAGAAAATCAGTCATTCCTAATCGACAGACAGTTCTTATGTACTCAATCATAAGTCCAATCAGAGAAAAATATTCTAAAATGCTGTTGGACTGGCGCGGCCTAATGACTTGCTTACCAGGCTGCTGGATGGAAGATACAGTGTCAGAGCCAGGATATGCCGTTCCACACGCTTCACACTTATAGTCCAGCCACTGGTGAGTTATAACTGTGACAGTCAATCTTACTGTTCTGTTACGAGTGGCCGTATAGAAAGCAGAGTTTGCTGACTAATTAGTCTTTTCCTGGTCAACAGTTCTGTTAGGTTGTTTAGAAATAAATGTCGGAATTCTCACGATGACAATTAGAAGCTGAATATTGAGTAACTTATCGTTGGTTAGTTTAATATAACTATTGTGGCTTACAAGGTTATTAATTATTTGCTGTTTCAACTCTACTAAAAGAAAGTTTTGTAGCCCTTAAGGCAGCATGACAAGAAGGACTTTCGTCTAATTTTTCTCTACGACTTCAAACTTGGACGAAAAGCTACTGATAATACACGGAACATCAACCAGGCATTCGGCCATGGATTTGTTACTGAACGTACAGTTCAGAGTTGGTTTCAAAAATTTCAACATGGAGATTAAAGTCTTGAAGACCACGAAAGTCGTGGAAGGAAGCCATCCTTAGATAAAAACACATTAAGGGAAGCAATTGAGACAGACCCTCGCAGAACAGTACGTGAGCTTGCAGAAAACCTAGGCACAAGCAAATCAAGCGCTGCCAACTTCCACCTTATTCCCAGACCTTTCTCCTACAGTTCTTTTAAATTTTCTCAAGTACTTTGAACTTTTTGAGCAATAAACGCTTTCAAAACCAGGTAGCTGCAGAAGAAGCTTTCAGGGAGTTCATTGACCATAAAAACTCTGATTTCTACAGTAAGGACATAAACAGCATCGTTACACGTTGGTAAAAGAATGTTGAAGCAAATGGTGCTTAATTTGATTAAAGCATGTTTTACAACAATGGTTTATACTTTTCCAACTCATGTGACACATAAAGTGTCTTTCATTACAAAAATATCAAATACAAATGCATGTTTGTTCCTCCGTGAGACGGCAATAAGTCTACAAATTTACACATCTAAATATAAGGGTTCAATTCTCCTCGGTAGATACAGCAAAATAGTCCTAGGTGGGTTTTATATAAGAACTATGTATATATGTTTAAAATAGTTTTTGCTTTTAGATATAATATTTCAAATTGATACCTAAAATTACTATCATTTTGAGTAGCAGTCCATATTTTAATGCCAGATTTGCTACTTTAATACTTTAATCAACATACATTCATTGTATAATGTAGGGACAATCATAATCAGATAAATTCAACAAAAATTAAAACAATTACAATTCAACAATTAAAATACATAGATATTAATAAATACATCATTAAATATATATTCAGTTACAACATACATAACTTATATGTTCTTCCAATTATGAACCTAACACAAAATTACATAGCAATAAGAGAAAATTCTATGATCTAATATAGAAGGACAGTGATGTAATGATTTGTGCAAGGCGCAGAATGAAGTTGAATAAACAAGAAAATTATCAACATTAAAAAACCTATACTTTTTTTTAAAAACAACGATTAATTTACACATAATTCTAAAAATAAAGCAGTTTCTAGTCCCAAAAATATAGTAAAAACCATTTAATTACTGTACAAGATTAAAACTAATAAAAGACCCTATGAAACTAGAAAACAGTCTTATGCACTCTACATGTTTTAACGGATATTAATGCTTCATTCTCAGGAGTGTAATATTTTGTAAAAATAACCCTTATTTATAAGAGTATCAGATGATCAATTTAGATATCAAAGAATTTACGTAATTGTGTAATTACCAGATGACCAATTTGCTCATTAAAGAATTTAGCGTAATCTTTATAACTCTGTTTTCTTTTCTTTCTTCAGCTGTTTAGTAATCTGGCAGTAGATGAGAAACCCAAACTCTGAAGGAATAGCCAAAAATGTAAGATGATTCAGTACAACATTGAATAGCTTGGAAACATCACGAGTAATTTAGATCCATCAGCATCTTGCTCTCAACTTCGTTCTTCCAAGGAGAGATGACCAACAAAATAAGAAGTCAGATGAGATGGTTCACACAAATCAGCTCAGAAGTGTGTTTGTCCACACCTGTCATCAAGGTAGCTTAAGAAAATCTATAATGACAAATCTAGCAGTGAACAAAGTTTGGCAAAGTCTTCCAGCTCCAGTCCACGAATGGTGTCACACTCAATATAAAAAGAAAGAGACCAAACTGTTTCCTTGTATGGGTAAGAGTGGTTACTCTGACTTTATTTAGAGACAAGTTAAACAAAATATTAAAACTAGGGTATCAGTATTAGTTAACCTATCTTGTGACAGGTCATTAATTCAGTCTTCATCACAGGATAGTGGTTGATGATGTCTGCATTATAACTAGCCTGAAGTTTTTCGAAATCTTAAATGTAGAGATTAATGTAACGGTTTCATCAATACTGCGAACGTAAAGCTATGTTTGCTCTGCTATTTTCACGTGTTCCAGTAAACAATGGTTGAATGTTGTTCTCTCTGTTGAATAAGGAACAGGTCCTTAAAATATAACAGCCACGTGGCTTTATAAATATAAAACTAAAATAAAACATAATTGCAGAACTGTATCAAGTGGTCTACAACTGAATCACAACAGCAGAAGCACTTTTATGTGGATTGTATGTAGAATACGGTATTACCTGTATTGCTGCCTGATTTGTCAGCGACTTCACAAACTGTTGATTTCACTTTTGATTCATAAGAGCATGTTTGTGATCATTATTTGAGTTTAATTTATTACTTTCTTACCTGTACTGTGTGACAAGAAAATAAAGACAGTGCACGAAACTAAACTATACTTTCTTTAAATAAACTACTAATGCTATTTAGTACTTGAAGTATGCTTTTTCGGCTTGGTTTTGTACTGTACAGACAAAACAGTTATGTTATAACGAAAGTATATTTCATTCAGTATAACATAGACTCCAGCAGTATCCATCTTCTTCAGATTTTATTATCTTGGATGTATATGTCCTGATCGACTTGCACATTTTGACTAATATGATCTTACCATTGATTGCCATACTCCAGTATGTATGTATATTCATACCTGGGGTTTATTTAGTAAGATATTTAAGATAAAAAGGAGAGCAACTATAATATTGAACATTTCAACTTTATTTTGAAGTTGTGTAAACACCTAATGCTGTTAAGAAACACTTTAGGATATTTCTCACTAGTCATGTATCTCTATCTATAAGAAATCATAATTAGTGTAAGATGAGATACAAACACTATCACATAAAGTTATTTCCCTGTCTCCTTTCTTTTTGCAGTACACAAATCTGACGAAATTCCATATTCAATGTGATTCTATGTTAACCTGATCTTCACTGCCTGTTTGTAACCAAATTATTATATGTAGCCTTATTTACTGTTTTCTTCAGAGTGTGTTCTTCATGCATTTCTCATGTAAAAAACACAACTAAAAACTCTCCATAGAATGACATCTACATATGCATTGAAACTGTGTTCAATCAATATCATGAATACAATATTAGTAACAGTGGAAATGGTATTCTAAGGAAGCCCATTAGAGTTCAGATCTTGTCAGTTATTAACAGCTAGCTATTACTACGAGCTGTTATATTAATGAAGTGAATAACTAAAAATACTATACAATTCATTTTTTGCAAAATTCCAATTGAAAGATCAGAAAATGTGATTGTTTTCAGTTGTTGATATCATAACCGTACAGGCTGTAGCTCACACAAACATCTTAACTTCCCTGATGTTGATGTTAGTTTACGCAAACGGTGGCTTATTTTTTATTCTGGTTCTCCAAAGTGAGTTTTCCCTTATTTATTCAGCTACTTTGTCAGTGGCTGTTTCAGACAACATAACAGCTAGTGCATATTTTTCAATTCACTTAAGGACGTAATTAATTAGCATCAGGGTGATTATTTTGGTTGGTTTTGGAGAGAGTTCCGTTAGTATACTAGGCTATTTTCCAAAATGGAGTTCCTACAATTTCCTGACAGTTTTCCCTAACGTTGATGATTCTTTCTCTGAACCACAATGGAAGTGTTGTGTTTGTACCGTCAATCTGTGACTCTTCAAGAAAGTGGCCAGTAAGATCATTCTGGGTCATTTTAAGTGTACTACAAGACATGCGTGATGTCTTATGATCTATATGTCATGTAATACTTAGATAACCTCAGAGATTTTAGAATTACAACTGTCTCACGTGTTGGGTACTGAATTTATTCGGGTTGTACTAATGGCGTAGCATTCCTTTTTATACCGGCCGGCATGGCCAGATGGTTAAGACACTCGACTCGTAATCTGAGGGTCGCGGGCTTGAATCCCCGTTGCACCAAACATGTTTGGCCTTTCAGCTGTGGAGGTTTTATAATGTGATGGTCATTCTCACTATTCGTTGGTAAAAGAGTAGCTCAAGAGTTAGCGATGGGTGGTGATGACAAGTTGCCTTCCCTTTAGTCTTAAAGTGCTAAATTAGGAACGGCTAGCGTAGGTAGCCCTCGTGTAGCTTCGCGCGAAACTCTAAAACCAGACCTTTTTATATCTGTAACAGATCCAACCCGTTGCAAGAGGTTATGTACTTTTGCATTATGCTTGAAGGTCTGAAATAGTCATGTTTCACCTTGCTACATGAGTTGTAGCACTCAAGCTAGATGTGGGTCCTTTAGCTGATCCTTCCAGAACTTCTATTTCATCGTAATTGGTACTCATCCATTAATGTAACTTTCACTGTTTGTATATTTTACTGTCATGACTGAAGGTTTAGGTTTATCGCAGAGTTATATCTGTATCTACAAACATACAAGTTCTCACTTGTCAGTGAGGATGCTTTGCATTTTCACACTGCCGGCCCATCTTGTCTGATACAGTAGAGTTCCACTTCTGCAATGCTGTAATCCAACATATTATCATACTTTCTGACTTGGCCAGAAGCTCATTGGCCACTTCAAGGACATGTAATCCACTCTAGTAGTAAATTATCTTCTAAAAATTATTAGTAAAAGTGCTCGATAAATCTTATTACTTTAAATATTTTCTTCTTTCTACATTAACAACCTTGGATAGATATTAGAATTTCACTTATTTATGCTATAACATGAGCTACACAATCCTGTACTTGTAACGGTGTCGTTCCAACTACACTGTTACAAGCATCCGTGTCCAGAATGAATGAAACTTCTCTCCTCAGATAAGCTAATGCACATTTTAGTGACTGAAGAGACTTTACACAATTCACAGTTAGTCTAAATTACTATTCAATCTCGATTACTGTTGGAAGTAGTATTATTATCGTATAGAATTTCTCACCAAATGTCTATAATACGTTATGAAGCCAAAAGTAATAGGACTTAAAGGTTGCAAGTTTGGAAAAGTATATCGCTTCTTCTATATTAGTAGAGTCTGTAGAAATTATTTCTCTACTCGATAGACACCTGAGAAACTTCACGTATGTTCATTGAGAGAACGTTACTTTGCTCTTATTTTCAGATCCGTTTATTGTGAATGCTGATTACCATGTCCAGGCTTCAACTGTAACGGAAAATATGTAATCAAATATTAAAATGTCATAAGCTTGGATAATATACTACAATCACTACAACTCACGTAATCCACAAGCCACTCAAATGTTGTTGGATTATAACAGATGATTAATGACGTGTCATAAAACTCCTACAACATTCTCGAGTGCTGCTAACAAACTAGTTTTTACTTTTGTCTTCTAAATCAGGAGGCAGAAGGATTGTTTTGGTTTGTTTTGAATTGCTCGCAAAGCTACACGAGGACTATCTGCGATAGCCGTCCCTAATTTAGCAGTGTAGGATTAGAGGGAAGGCTACTCTTTTACCAACAAATAGTAGGATTTACCGTCACGTAATAAAGCTCCCACGGATGAAATGGCAAACATGTTTTGTGTGACGGGGATTCGAACCCGCGATCCTGGGATTTATTTCTGTCAAAAGAAAATAGTTATTATTTTTGACGAATATTTTTTTTTCATTATCACTGGTAAATAAAGATCGCTTTTGTCTTATTTTATTGCCAAAATAATATTAGAATGTCAGCAGGAAAATTACAGTTACATACAATTATACAAACAGTGAGCTACTTAATAACAAAATCCTACGCACAATAAAAGTTTGACTTTGGATTACATGAGGGGGGGAGAATATTATAGAGTTTTAAAATAAGTTGTGGGTTTTCAGTAGAATCGTAAGGGTCATGTCGTGTAATAAAATGTTTATTTCAATGGAGTGTTGTACAAAATAAGAGTAAACATTTCTGCAGCGGTCGAAAAAACTGAGAATTCAGGTAAATAATGTTACAAGATTTAGTAAAACAAAAAGTTTAATGTTTTTAAAACTATCTATAAGGTGATAAAAATTACACGTAAGATGTTTCTTCTTAGTAATTGAGTATATTAATACTAACTCCGAATGGAAAATTGAACTTACGAGATTAAACGTTCACTTGTGTTATTATAATCCGGGTATAATAAGCATTTGAGCGAGTTAGTAACTTACTTCACAGAGTAGTATACGTTATGCTTTCTTGAGTTCATACTATGCCCAAGAGAGACACGTGTTGTCCCTCTTGTCACTTCATAAAGTATCTCATATAGTGACACTTACTATCCTTCTTTGAGTTAATAAGGTATCTCATACAGTAACGTGTTACACTTTTGTGAGTTTATAAACAATGGCATATAGTGTCGCGGATTACATTCTTGTGAGTTAATAAAAATAATGTTCCCAGCCGGGATAGTGGTAAGTCTTCGGATTTAAAATGCTAAGATTACGGGTTCGATTTCCCTGGGTGGAAAGTGCAGATAACCCAAAGTAGCTTCGCTATAAGAAAACACACACTCATAAAGTATCCCATATAGTAACATATTTCACCTCACTTCAGAGATTTAGAAAATATCATACTTTGCTACACATATTCCAAAAATTAAAGTTAAATTAATTGTCTCGTTAAAGTATTTTGCAAAATTATTCCTTAATATGCGCTTTTTGAAATCTCTTAAAAGTATTGTATGTTGGTTTTATATAATTAAAATACATTTTATTGCGCGAGAACATAAAATAATTATTTGTTTAAATAACTTACTAGTGGGAGGTAACTTGATACAGACTGAAGTTAGAAAATAGAAAGTCCTTAATAAACAAAAACGAAGAATTAACAGACAAACTAACACTTTCTCAGGTTACATAATTTCATAAACTATATGGTTTAGGTTTCAGTTTATTGGCTTGCTTGTTATTTTAATAAATAGCTTCACAACTAATAGGTAATAATTACGTTTGAATGTTAAACACACTGTATGATATAAACAAACTCATATTTAAGGGTCTCTAAAATTGCAAAGATGGTACGATTTAAACTCACAAAAGTAAGATTTTTATGTTATCACGTGTTTTTGCTATAAGACCTTTCAAGGAAGCGTTTTAGCCCAGAGAAGTAAACTTAAAGTTGAAAGACGGATCTCCAGAATAGATTTAAAGAAATAATTAAAATAAAATAATCTGAATAATGTAATTCAAATTATCAAATATCAGTTATCGAACAAGAACAAACTCCACACTTCGGTTGTGAGCTCTTCATAAAAGTCCCATTTAATCCCTCTATTCGGTTAAGAGTGGGACGATCACGTGTTTGAAAAGGGGTATATAACAATATAACAGTCCTTTTTTATGCAAAAAATTCATGCACTCAGATCATTATGAGAGTGTCCTTTGAACTTAATGGGACTGGAAAATAAAGAAATATGGATCAACATGGGATACACGACCAACCAAAATGGGACCTGCAAACAAAAGATGCTTCAGTCGTGGTAAGCAAAGTGTGGCATCTTGTAACAGGTGAGAATCCAAAAGAAAGATTAGTAGTAAAAGCCACCGAAATACCCCAGGCAACAGTATACAATATAATCAAGAATGATTTCCATCTGAAGAGGAGGCTACCATGACAGGACTTCACCTAGATAAGGTTTCCAATCACAATTCCCTCTCAACTGTCACATTTCTCAAGTAGCTGAAGAACGAAACAGTTATCTATGCTACTACAAAAGAAGACATATCATTGAAGTTACCAAAGTCACACCTATGGATTTCTGTTTGACAGGAATGTTGAAACACGCAACTTAAAAACTGTCATTCTTGTAAACTAGACCGACGATGGAAATCAAACAAGGAAGGACGTTGTGTTTTTGACCTAACAGTTTTATAGCAGAACCCCTAGCTAACGAAAAACAAGTTATGCTGTAGAACTACTTTCAGGATGCACGGTGGTAAGGCTTCAAAAGCGTATTAATATATAGTTCTCAACGTCTAGGTGAAATTTGTAAATATAATCTGAAGGAATAAATTGGATGCCAAGATGAAGTTACACATTGACATGCTAGATGGAACATCAAAATACCTAAGTGAACTGATAACGGTTCCTTCAAAATACCTAAGTGAACTGATAACGGTTCCTTCAAAATACTGGAGAAGTGAACTTGTGTTTGGTATTCAGATAATGCTCGAAAGTTTTTCAAGTAATTTAAGTTCAGACCAGTAGACAAAACTCGTAAAGGTAATGAAATATATTAGTGCATTTGAAGAAACATATGACCAACAAACAAATATCATTCAACATCGTATAGATACCGGAGATTTGCTCCAATAAAACAATTGCCATGCAGATGTCGTTACGACATCATAGATGTAGTCAGAAGTTAAATATTGATGAAGCCATTCAATCTTCAGAGAGTTATAGCCGTCATCAGTTTGATAACATCTAAAAAGAGAGAGAGCACACCGAGATTCTGTTTAGACTTCAGGTGGTAACACACATCAGTACATTTTAACTATTTTAGACAAACAAATGTTTCAATGTTTTGGAAGGATCCGTGTGGTTAAGCTCACCACATCTCCCTTTTGTCTCTCGGCCCGCCAGGGTCAGATGGTTAAGGCACTCGTCTCATAATCCGAATGTTACGGGTTCATATCCCTGTCACACCAAACATGTTTGCTCTTTCAGCAGTGAGACATTATAATGTGAAGGTCAATCCCACTATTCGTTGGTAAAAGAGTAGTCCAAGAGTTGGCGGTGGGTGGTGATACTATCTGCCTTACCTTTAGTATTACACTGCTAAATTAGGGACGGCTGGCGCAGATAACCCTTGTGTAGCTTTGCACGAAATTCAAAAGCAAACAAACGAAAACACAATTGATAGAAATAAAAATTTCCTTTTTTATTATCATCTCCAGAAAATATCTAAATCCCTCTAGTACCCACTATAGACTCTGAAAACATTCTAACTCTAAAGATAAATATAACTGTTTGCCATATTTTGTCACCTCTCTTTGAAGTACCGAGACATCAGCAGTATAAATAACTTATGTTTAGTTCGTTTCTCGTCGGTGGACACAGCAGACAGCCCAATGTGGCTTTGCTAAAAGAAAAACACACACACTCTAGTTCGTTACTGCTTTTATTCATCACGGAAACATCAAGGAGTGTGATAAAACCGTGTGTTTACTATAACACACACGTTGTGTAAAGTTGAGCTATTCTTTGGTAGCTTAACCTTAACCAACAATATGTAATTAAAAATTGAGCCGAAATGTATCTTTGATAACTTGTGTATGGCATAAATTAAACAAATATTTTACTTTGTAACAAGAACAGTAACAGATTAGTTTAGGCCTTTACGAAACTGTGAGTTATGGACAGTCGAAACTATGTTTACAGACGAAAAACAAATCCCAAAAGGTTCCTCTTATGCACTTATGAAAGGTTTTATTGATCCCTCGGCTGCTGCAGTGTGGATAACGTGAAGAGCGCGTGCAAGAGTTGGCAGTCTGTGAGAACTAGCACGCCGCACGGGCGCGCTCCAATGGCAACAGCCGGGCACTCTTGAGACGTCATACTTCTCGAAGCTTTCTTAAGAGCGTATCATTTCACTCAATTAAACGAACAGTTGCTCTTATCTCCTCTTTCTGAGAAGGTGACAAACCATTAGGCGTTATTTGTTTGTACTTAAGTAACTGCTCACAAACATCCTACTTGTAAAAAGATAGTAGCAGCGAAGTCACTGACGTTTTTTATATCCTACCATACGCTGTGTGTAACTTGTAGTTAAACTAGCCGAGTTCGAGTTCAAATTAAGAGTACTATGTTGGGCACGATTTGATAATATAACAAAGGTAAGTTCCGCTTACCAAAGGGCATGTTTCTAATTCTCCAACTCCAAAGTGATACGGTTAATTTTTATTAGGTATGATATTGTCATCTTTCTACAAAAATGTTTTTTGGAATAAAATTATAGGTTTTTGTGTTTATTCAAAACATGTTACTTATTCCTCGATATTTTGCTTCTGTAATTAGTTTTGAAAGGCAAAGAAAAAATGTAATTTATATTTATTGGCTTAAAAATGTAACTTATTTCAAGAAAACTTGTCGCTTTCCTACTTTTGAAAATCAAGCAAAATAATTTTAGTGCTTACGGTCCAAAGTAACTGACACATAACTGCTGCAATTATTTGAAAATAACATTCTTTAATTTGTAAATATAAATGTTTTGCTCTTAAACTAAAAAAAAGTAAATGTCTTATTTTCTAAGTACCATTACTACAGTGAAAGAAACCATCTACTGTTTTTGATACAGAAGTTAACATAATTTTTTTTACCGTTTAATAACGGTGTTCGTGGATAAGTCTAAAATAATTTAATAATAAATAAACTTTGATAGATATTCGAAATACTATAACATGTTGTGGCGTGAAGTTACGCGGACGCCATCTTAAAATGCTATTAGCGCCAGTGGTTCGACTATAGATATCTATACAAGTTCGTTCTTGTTTGCACTAGAAAGTAAAACTGGCGCCATCTTAAGCTTTAGTTAAATCTGTAACTTAAGTTTGATGGTGAACTGGAGTGTTTCTTGACACCAAATACTGTCCAGAGCTATTTTAAGTTTCATGTTCAAATAAAGAAGACAAAATATGACTTGTTCTTTCACCAGTAGCTGCTTTTATCCTGACACATTGCTGTCATTGATTAGCTTGTCAAACATTTTCTTATAATGATTCATCTGAATTATATGAAAGTAAGAAGCAAAATGTTCACAGATGTGAGGTATCCTAGCCTGAGTTTTCAAACAAAAAAAAAACATTTCTGCGAAACAACTAAAATCATAACATATTGATTTTAATCACTTCTAAGCTGTAAAGTCCATTTGGAAATAGTCTTGTAAATATTTTAAGAGACCTCTTGATAAATTTACAGTTGTAGTGTTAGTGATCCTGTATTAAAATAATTAAATAATGCTTATTAATTGCTTAAATATATTGTGTTTCATCGTATATCTATATATATTTTAAGACAGAAATGTGTACATATATATATGTATATATATCGAGGCTCTTGCTTCTTAGCAATGGTACCTAACAGGATTCTATTGTCGCACTTCTTTTCCGCTAGGTAACTGAATTCAATTAATAAACAAGCAAGATGCAACTAAATGTTTCGAAATATTCATTACAACTGTAACAAATGACTTTAACTAGTTATAAAGCTTTGAAAGTTTTTCTTTAACGGCGTATTTTATAAACAATTTATTACTGTTTCCTTGAAATTTGAACTACAGCGTTCAAGCAGTTTCCGAGTTTTGTTCACAGACACCGTCGAAGATACTATTATGAGGTGTCAACTGCAAACTTTGCAGTTTAAGCTAAATTGTATGTGCAGTTGATACAATTGTTAGCATCGTGGTCTTTTCATCTACGTTACCCAAGAAAGATATAAATCAACCTGTCAGTTTATAAATGTCATTACTATTGCAGGTTTGGTGAGAAAAATACTTGATTTATTAAATATACAAGGTAGTTTATAACGTCGTCTTCGTTTTATTGAATCGTCTATTTAATAATTATTAAATTGGTATGTCGATGTAATGAGTACGGTAATTTACAGAATCATATTCATTTGATAAAAGCCCGGGATGGCCAGGTGGTTAAGGCGCTCGACTCGTAATCAGAGGGTCACGAGCTCGAATCCCCGTCACACCAAAATGCTCGCCTTCTCAGCCGTGGGGGCGTTATAAAGTTACCGTCAATTCCACTCTTAGTTGGTAAAAGAGTAGCCCAAGAGTTGGCGGTGGGTTGTGATGACTAGTTGCCTTCTCTCTAGTCTTACGCTGCTAAATCAGAGACGGATAGTGCTGATAGCCCTCGTATAGCTTTGCGCGAAATTCAAAAACAAACAATCGTTTGAAAACTACAAGTTTTTATTTTTTAATACAAATGCATTTCGATTCATAAATGTACATAATTTATAAACCTACTAGTTGATTTAATATAAAGGAAGAGATATTGTAAATTCTCACGTATAATGAATAAATCGGCAAGTGTTTCTCAGCCATTTTTTACTTTATAAATACTGGTAAAATTTATAACCTAGATGCGCAATATATAAATAGCACATAAATTTCAGCTAAATTAAATTTAATTAAATTCTAACGTTACACTTGGTGGCTAAAAAACTCATCTTGTTCTTAAAGCCTACAAACTGAGCGAAAAATCGTGTAGGTTAGACTTGAGGATTTCGACAAGGGTTGCTTATATAAAACCCAAAAAACACAGTTTAGGACTAATTTAATATTTGGTGTGAAAGTAATTGATCTTCTTTCAACTTGTTACAAGGTTTGAAAGTTTGATTTCAGTATGTTACAACCATGGAAAATGGTTTTTCTGATGCTGTTTCGATTTTATCCACACAAAAATAGCTGGCATCTTAAAATATAATATGGATACTGAATATAAGAGCATATATAGTTAATTTTCACTTTAATTATGATATAGTTAGAATTTTTTCTTATAACAAGGATAATTCATTGAACTAAAATAAGTGTATAATATTTTGAATTAAATGCTCAAAGTTTTTAAATATAAATGATGGATGGCTGCACATGGGTAACATTTATTTTGTTCCCCGCTAGTTGAGTGGTATGTCTCCGGATTTGCAAGGCTAAAATCAGGGATTCGATTCCCCTCGGTGGACTCAGCAGATAGCCTGATGTGGCTTTGCTATAAGAAAACACATAAACGTTTATTTCATCATACAAATGCTATATATTAAACTTAATTAATTATTTATATAAAAATACATTTGAATAACACGATGATAAATGTTTTTTCTTTCTGAAATGAAATCAAATTTTGAATTTTATATCTTACCCAATTTTTTCGCAACTAAAGAAGCAACGAACTTACTTGGTTTTTGGAATAGTAAACTATTCTTGATTGTGATAACTATGTTCTGTGATTATATTACATTATTTATGAAGATGGAAGATGAATATTATTTATGTATACAAAGTAAATAAAATAATCGAAACGTAAGTAAAATGTTGTAGCAACAATGTTGTTTAACAGTTGAAGCCTGAAGTCTTTTAGCAACACGTGGTGAAATATTGTTAAACAATGCAGTTTTCAAATTATGGCAATAAGGTGGACTCCAACAAAGTTCATTTAAAATCTCAAAAATTACAACATAAGTCACTCTACACGACGCACTTATAAAACGAAAGTATTCATAATAGAGTACAACTTGCGTCAGAAGGAAGCATGAATCATGAGAAGTGTTAACAACGAAGAAATGTTCTTATAGACAATGCGTAACAGTTATTTGGGATCACCATAACTCATTAATTAATTACACAAATGGGATCAATATTGACATCTCGGATATGAAATCATATACATATCATATTTCATATCATGTTTACAACGAAAAAAAAATGTTTTAAAAAATCATTTGTGACTTCACTTGCTAGATCATTATAATGTCTGTCGGTGTTTGGGTAAGAAAAGTTCATACCCTGGAGGGTCAGGTTCTCTGTGACCTAAACTAAACTAAACTAACGTGGCAGGGGTTCAGTTTAGAGAGAGAGAAATCCGAAGAGTTCTCTCTCCAACTGGGGTGTTCAGGAACTTTGTAGTTCCTCTTCGTCCCCTTTCGTGGATTGTTATTAGGATTAAGTGGTGGGTTGTTTTTTTTATTATTATTATTTTAATAAATTAATTATCGTTATTATTCTTGACTTTTTGGGTGGGGAATGTCTCACTAAATGGTCTTTTGGGTGGAGGCAAAGGTAGCAGTGGAAAGAAGGAAAGGTCGGGACCTGTCTCGAAAAGAAAAAGTTGGGTAGATGTGAACATGAATGTAATTCACTCAAGTTCAGATCAAATCAAACGGCCCGATTCTGGGTCTGGCAAAAAGGTTGCCTGGGCTGGGATCTAGAAATCCAATGCCTGAAGATTTTGATTTGGGGGGAAACGGGAGTACCCCGAGAAAACCCACTTTCACACGACAGGCGCCGAAAGTTTTGCCTGTCGTGTGCCCTGTACCTGAAAAAAAAAAGGAATTCATGTTAATAACATAGTTTTTATGTATTTAGACTCTTTGTTGAGTGGATTGGGATTCTTGAAATATGTTGTATGGTGATATGTATTTTGTTGGTGCACTTGATAATTTGTGTAGTGATGCCGTTAGTTTGTTTCTGTTTTCTGCTTTTCGATAATATTTCATAGAAAGTTCTGTTATTCTATCTCTTATAGTTGGTAAATTACTAATTTGGTGTAGATAATTTGTTGGTGTAAAAGATGGTAAACTGAATGCGGATTTTAATATTCTGTTTTGTTGCACTTGGATTTTCTGGAGTGTGTTGTTTGACATATTGTATGTTACTTGACATCCGTACTCTATTAGTGGACGGATGTAAGCCTTGTATATTTGTATAATGGTGTTCGGTGCGCATTTTGATTGTTTACCAGTTATAGTCTTTAGATATGAAATCCTTTTCTTATTGATGAGTGTATATTGTTTATGTGTTTTTCCATGTTAGTTTTGTGTCGAAAGTGACGCCAAGGAATGTGATGTTTTTGCTCATGTTAATGGTTGTGTTTCCAAGTGATAGATTTATTTTTCTAGATTTTTCTTTGCTTCTTTAGTTTTCTATAGAAGGTGATTGCTTGTGTTTTTGTCGGATTTAACACGACCCTCCACTTGTTGCTCCATGTTGAGACGTTGTCTAGTGATTCTTGTACGCGAGACATGGCCATTACTGGGTTTCTGGAGGTGCTCCAGATTGCGATGTCATCTGCGTATTGTGAATTGTGTGTGTATGTTAGATTTGGAAAAGGTATGTCACTGACGAAAATTATGTAAAGAAGTGGAGAGAGGACTGATCCTTGGGGCACTCCTGCCGTTATATTAAATAATTTGGATATGGTTTTATTGACTTTTACTTGTGCTGTTCTATTGGTTAAAAAATTTGAAATCCATTTGACTATCGTAGGATTTATTTGTAGGTGGTTTAGTTTGTATATGATGGCATTGTGCCAAACGCTGTCGAATGCTTTTTTTGACATCTAGGAATACCCCGATGGTTACTTGATTGTTGTTGTAAGCTTTGTATATTGATTCGGTGAGTCGTGTGAGGTGATCTGTTGTTTGTCTATTTTTCTGGAGGCATTTTGAGATTCTGGAAGGATGTTGTTTGATTCGCAAAAATGGAGGAGACGGTTGAGATAATTCTCTCCATCAGTTTGCCAAGGCAGCTTAACAGACTGATGGGGCGGAAATTATCTGGATTTGTTCTGTTAGTTTGTTTCTTGGGGATCGTTGTTATGATGGCTTTTTTCCACGTGTCAGGGTAATACCCTGTCGCTAATGAAATGTTCATGATGTTTGTGAGGTGTTGTAGTAAGAGAGTAGAACTTTTTTGAGAATAATATTTGGTATTTGGTCATGTCCGGGGAAGTGTTCTTCAAGTTTTGATATTAATCTTTAGTTCGGTTATGGTTATTTTTCTATTGATTGAATTTGAGTATGCTTCTAGTGTCTCTCCGGGAAATTCTGGTGAGAATGAAGCTTGGTTTGCATTTATGTAGTTGTTGACATGGTGTTGGTGTTGTGTGTCGAAATCTACTGAGTTTAAATCGCTAAAAGCGGATTTGTAATAGTCAGCTAATAAGTCAGCTTTCTCTTCGTCCGTCCTTGCGATTTTATTGTTGTGTGTGATGTGTTGTAACATGTGATTTGTGTTTTTGTCTGACGCAATACTCTTGAATTTTTTCCAGAATTCTTTTGGATTTTTCTTGTTTTTTTCTAAGTTCTTGCAGAAGTTATGCCAATTGTTTTCTGTGACCTCTTTCTCCTCCCCGTACTTATGTTCTTATCGGATTGGTATTTATAATTGTAGAACTGAATATTATTTTGATCCTTTTCAGGGCAATGTCCATGTATTGTGGCTCGTATATAGTGATTATTTTATTCTATCAGCAGAATTTCAAGTTTGTTGGTGGCATTAAAAAAAATATATATATATATGTACATATACTTTTATTATTTTTTTTTATTTTTATATTTAAAATATAAGTTAACTGGGGAGAGATATTTAGGACTAGCTTCATCATGTATGAGGTTCCTGTCTAGTTCACATAGTAATTCGTTTATCATCCAATTCTTATTAAATTACATTATTGTACTATGTAGGAGTCTATCTGGTGTGGTTGGTATGTTCGAGTATTTGTGAATGAACTGAGATGATATAGTTCTTGGAACTCTGTATGCAGTTGTGAGGGGCTAGATCATTGTAAAAACGATTTGTTTGTTTTGAATTTCGCGCAAAGCTACAAGATGGCTACCTGCGCTAGCCGTCCCAAATTTGGTAGTGTAAAACTAGCGGAAAGGCAGGTAGTCATCATTACCCCCGTCACCCAATGGGCTACTCTTTTACCAATGAATAGGATCATTGACCGTCACCTTATAACGCTCCCATGGCTTAAAGGACGAGCATGTTTGGTGCGACGTGGAATTCGAACCCGCGACCCTCGGATTAGGAGTCGAGTGTCTTAACCACGTGGCCACGCCGTGTTTTGGAAAAAGTGACTCTTATTTTGAAATAATAAGGTATTTGTAACTAGTTATGAAGTTCGTAAAATGTCAACTCGCTGAATATATCCGGAAAGTTTTGATGGAAATAGAGTGACATACGGAGCCTTAATTAAAGATGCCATCACTCTTATTTCACCTTTTCGTTGACGAGTCACGATTTATGCAATGTTGTACAAAAACAAGACGATTCAATTTATGAAAAAAAAGAGAATCTTCAATAGTTGCGGATGTAATTACATCTCAAATCTGTTAAGAGGTGGGGTATGAGCTGAAAGTTTGTACTTGAATAAAAAACTCGAACCATTCTATGAACCACTAGACCGCGGCAAAGAAACTAAACAAAAAAAATGACAAAAAGTATCAGAGTGATTAGTTTTTGTTCCTACAGGAAGTAAAATGTCAAAATCAAGAATTGCTGGTAATGTATTGAGCACGTATTCGTTTGGAGAGTTGTATTCACTCTTGATAGATCTGAAAACCAACTTGCAATATCAGGAACTAATTTGTATCGGAAGTACATAACTCACAAGTTGTTTATTTGGTGCAAATGGTCATTTTTATCTGTCTGATTCTTGCACACTTAAAAGAAGTTTTAGCAGCAACTTTAACTCAGGTTTAGTTAAATTCACTTCACGTCAAAACATGCTGTTAAAGAGCTCATTTTGTGCCTAGTTTCAGAGTTGTTTCTTTTGGTTAAGTATTTAAATGATTTGTACAAACAAATAGTTGGTTTGAAATAAGACATTATCTTCTCATTCTTCGTTAATTTAGACAACACTGTTTTAGTCTAAGAATACCAGGGACGAAATATTATTTCCAGCTATATCATATACCCTATCAATGTTTTAATCTAAGAATACCAGGGATGAAATATTATTTTTAGCTATATCATATACTCTACCAATGTTTTAGTCTAAGAATACCAGGGACGAAATATTATTTCCAGCTATATCATATACTCTACCAATGTTTTAATCTATGAATACCAGGGATGAAATATTATTTCCAGCTATGCCATATACTCTAACAATGTTTTAGTCTACGAATACCAGGGATGAAATATTATTTCCAGCTATATCGTATACTCTAACAATGTTTCAATCTAAGAATACCAGAGATGAAATATTATTTTCAGCTATATCTTATACTATAACAATGTAGCTTTAGAAAAAATTAAAAAAATCAACTTTAAAATGAATTACACACAGAGATTTTTAGGTCTTTACAGAGAAAGCAAAACATTTGTGATATGCTATTAAGTTTTAATACACAAAACTTCACTGCTTTCGATTTTAAAATTGCTTATAAGACCAGTTGAATGGAAGTAAAATATAATCTGTTTACATGTTATGGCTTTTTACTCTCTGTATACTAAAGGCAACCCCAATCTCTGGAGTCTCATTTAAGACTTCAACTCTCTCTAAAAAATCTTGCTTTATGATGCTTTAAAAAAACACATTTTTCGTCAATAAGCCCGTTTCATTTTAATGCCCTTAGCCCATTATGATGTTACGAATTGTAATTGTAGGAATATTTCTCACAAACAGATACATTTTTCACATTTTTCCTCAGATATCGTATCATAAACATGGAAGTTGATGTGAACATATCAAGTGATTAAAAGTAAGTTGTTTTTCGTGTCGTTCATGTAACAAACACTTTACTGAATAAAATGAAACAGTCGACATGAAAAAATGATTATTAATTAGCTGATGAGGTTTTAGACATTTTTAGTTACGTAACAACAATGTCCATTGTTCATTTTTTAAAATAATAAAACAAAGTGTTAATCTATCACGTCGCTGTTTGTTAAACGATCGTACAATAAGAGTAAAACAAATTACGTAACTGCCTAAAGCAAGAGAAAAGTATAAAAAATCACCAGATTGCACTGTTAACACCATATAATGTTTTTTTTTTACTGCCGATCTTTCAAGTTTCTTAAGTATATTATCTATTTTATATATATATATATATATGGAGGAGGGGGCATAATTATATTGTATAAGTGAATAATGCAAATTTTTTTACTCAAGCTTTCACATAACCTTAAAGCATATTTTAAGTATAATTCTACAGAACACCCGAAGCTCTTAACTGTTATGTAAGTCTTGAATTCTCTTGCACTTCATGATTTGAAATATAAATTTAAATCATGTGTTTGCGAATCTCATTTTTACATCTTTTCCTGCGATCTTCTGGTTCATTACTTGAAATGCATACTGCCAAGTTTCACCACATCCTTTTACTACCTTTTTATATTCCGTTTTTTACTTAAAGAACTTAGCTATTTATGACTTGTCAACCTCCATTTTAATATATTCCTTTGCATTCTTCAGACTTTCCTTTCTTTGTCATATGTAATATTATCATGTGTACTTGTCTTCCGGTAACCACATAAGTTTTATTTGCTGCTGTCAGTTTAATTTTTTTTAACTTTAAAATTTCCTTCTTAACACTTTCCAGTTCTCACGTAGATTTTCCTTGGAATTTCCTACTTAAGGGAAATAATGTTTTTTGATTTCAAGTATTTTTAATTTAATTTTACAAAAAGAATTTGGTTTGTTTTGAATTAAGCACAAAGCTACACAATGGGATCAGCCCACCACGGGTATCGAAACCCACATTTTAGCGGTGTGAGTCCGCAGGCATATCACTGTGCCACTGAAGGGGCTTTACTAAAAAAACTCGTAATGTTTCGGCATTCTGATTTGATTAATCCTTAAAGATCATCTCTTGAAGCTCAAAAGCACAAAATTTGTTTATGGGTTTACGCATCATATTTTTAAAATAAGACTTTCTTGGGCTCTTCTCATTTTAAATAACTTTTATTATTCAAAACTACTAAAAGTTTTGTTTTAATTTATTTCTCGTAATAATTTCTCTTATTAAATTAAACGATAATAATAAATTTGAAAATTAAGAATATCCACACATCACTTATCGCTCTTGTTTCATAGCGGAAATATAAACGTTGTTCGTTTCTTGTCTACAGTATACAATAATGTTAATCTCGCAGACACTGAAGTTCCCGTGATATGAAGGGTATTTCATAGAACTATTGATATAAACGAAAAAACCAGTCGTATATAAAACAATGTCTGTATTGTACTCCCTTCACAAAGTTCAACTATTGTTTATTGGTTTGTGTGTGAGTGTTTTTCATAAAGCAAAGCCACCCTATGCTATCTGATGAGTCCACCGAGGGGAATCAAACCCCTGATTTTAGCGTTGTAAATCCGTAGAATTTCCGCTGTATCAGCAGGTGGCTTATTAGTTTGTTTGTATGTAGTTAAGCACAATGCTACACAAAGGGCTATCTATACGCTCCCAACCATGGGTATCGAAACCAGTTTCTAGTGTTATAAGTTAGCAAACCTACTGGGGATGCTGTTATTTATTACTAATATATTCTGAATATAAATATAATTTAGAGAAAGCTGCAGTATATTAGAAACTATCAGTTGTAATAAACATATTTTATTTTTCGTTTTTAAGCAATTATGTAATTAAAGAAATCTGACTGAAGTACTAGTGAAACTGCTGACTTGTGAATTTAAAATCTGGGTTTATACTATTAAATAATCAACTGTAATTGTAATGAAGTAAGATAATCAACTTGCTGAAGAAGTTTGACACATGCTTAGAACACATTCCTTAAATGTGGTCAGAAGCTGATAAATTTGATCATACATTTTTGTGAAAATGGTCAGAATCTAATGAATTTTATCATAAAAGTTTGGGAAACTGGTCAGAAATATGGTGAATTTGGCCTCAAGTCCGATAAATGTGACCACAAAGTTTGCAGTTGTAGTAAGAAATATGACTAGAATTTTGTAAAAGGTCAGAAATATGACAAATTTAGTCAAGAATCTGGTAAATCAAGTCAGAAATAGTAATAACAGAACATCAATTCACTGTTGGAACACTCAATTTTACTAGGAAATTTATTGCTGAATAAGTGG
Source organism: Tachypleus tridentatus (assembly GCF_004210375.1). Classification (NCBI taxonomy): domain Eukaryota; kingdom Metazoa; phylum Arthropoda; class Merostomata; order Xiphosura; family Limulidae; genus Tachypleus; species Tachypleus tridentatus. The sequence continues at coordinate 42,269,516 of NC_134835.1, forward strand.
ATTTTGGAATATATATATATACATATAGCATCTATTAGGTTACTGGTTAAATTTCAGCTAAACATTTAGCAGAATAGCATGGCCCGGCATGGCCAGGTTGGTTAAGGCGTTCGACTTGTAATCTTAGGGTCGCGGGTTCGAATCCCCCATCATACGAAAACATGCTCGCCCTTTCAGCCGTGGGGACGTTATAATGTGACAGTCAATCCCCCTATTCGTTGGTAAAAGAGTAGCCCAAGAGTTGGCAGTGGGAGGTGATGACTAGCTGCTTTCCCTCTAGTCTTACACTGCTAAATTAGGGACGGCTAGTGCAGATAGCCCTCAAGTAGCTTTGCGCGAAATTAAAACAAACAAACAAACAGAATAACAGTTATTAGGTTACTACTGAAATAGTAGCTTTTATTAAACATCCAATGGACTAAAAGTTCGTTAAGATACTGTTGGAAAAGTAGATTTTAGTAAACAATTTAGTAGACCGAATATATCTAAGTTACTAATGAAATAACAGGTTGTTAGTAGATTAAGTAACAGTCATGGTATTACAGCTGAAAAAATCACTTTTGGTAGGACATTCGCTACAGTGCAATAAGACATTGACGAAGTTAGTCGATTGTATCAAAACAATAGTTAGCAGTTATTATGATACAGTTGAAATTGGCAAATGTAATGGAATATATAGTAGAAAGTCGCACTTGGAAAAATGTAAATAAAATCATTCGATTAGGGTATAATGCATCTACTAGGTTAGTGCTGAAAGAATCGATTTCAGTGAAATATTTACAACTGTACAAGGAGAACCCATTAAGTTACTACTGAAACTCGAATTTCGTAAAGCATTAATAATGGTACAGAGCATCAGTTAGATTAGTGAACAGGCAATTGTAATAAAATATTTAGTAAAGAACGCTCGTTCAGTGGCTACTGAGACGATAGATTTTAGAAAATCGTTTAAATAGTACCTATTATCTGCTAAAGAAAAACACTTGGTGAAATGCTTAGTATTCATTTAGCTTGTCACGAAAAGTTCTCTCCAAGCAACGTTACATACGTTTCGGTTCTTTTTTTTTTTTAATAAACAACGTTAATTGTCCTAGACTTGAACTTTAGAATAATTTAAGGAAAAGGATGTATATTTTTATATAAAGTATATCGATGTTTCGCGTGCTTGCATGCGTGTAAGTCTTGTTCTTAGGGGCGGAGATTATAGATTTTGTAACTTGTTGCAGCACGAGATGGTTTGTTCTGTCATACACAACTTCTCACTACATCAATCTCTGTCTCTGTAAATGTAATGCGAACACGAAACAAACTGGGAATGTTTCCTTAAATACACACACGGACGTAACCCGTGTCTCTAACGTTAATAGAGCACAAATAACGTATCGTATTTTCGTGATGACAGGCTGACTTTACTCAGTCGTGATTCTAATTCACAGCAATAATTAGAACGAATTTAAAACTAATGTTTCCAAGGCCTGTTAAACTTTTATCTACAGTTAAAGTTCTGAAAAGTGAGAAATTTGGAGAGTTTACTAGGTTATTGGAAACACGTAATATTCCAACTAAATCACTTTACAGATATGAACATACAATGCATCATTATTCCAATAATGTATAAAATATTTTCTGCTTCAATAAATTTCTGTAATGTGTTGAGTGTCAGAGATGTAATATTAGGATGAATCAGTTTGACAACCCATAGAAAGCTTTAATTAAAATCAGAAAAATTACACCCATGCGCATGCGCTTTTAATAATCCTGTAGTCATCGTAAAACTTGTGAAAGACGCATGAAGACCGCTGTGTGGCACCGATGAACCATGATTTTTTCAGTGTCGTATGCAAAATTTCCAAACGCATGATAAAATAATTTTGATGTGATATCTCATAATAAGTACTGAAAATATTGTTGCCGAAAATAAGACACAACAAAAGATATACTGTGTTCTGTATTATGACACACTCATGGTTATAAAGAATGTATTAGATGTATATTACACTTTTTTCTTGAAGTGAGCACATAATGGATTTTAATTTGTAAACAGTTTCTCCCTTCAGACTTCCTAACCTGAAAATGTTGCTCCTCAAGGAAATGTAGTTTTATTTTCCTCTCATGGCCTGCGCTTTGGTTTTGTACTAGCGAAAATAATTCGGAATGTTTTCAGTCTAGATTTATTTGAAAAGATATGGGTTCTCATGTGTGTATTCGTTTGATAAGTTTTATATTTGGACTGCGCTTAATAAAACGTAGCTTTTGGAACAAGTTCAATTTACAGTTTAATAACACGTGAAACTTATAGTTTTAGAACATGAGTAACACTTCTAGAACGTAACGCCTTTTGCAAAAGTTTTAAAAGGCGTGACACCTTTGAAACGTTATTTTCTCGAAAGGAGGCAGAAAACCGCCTGGAAATGTCACCTGCTTTAATCACTCATAGTAGTGCGTTGTCTGTCAGTGATTTATTAGACAAAAATGACATCACATAAGCGACGCTTGAAGTTTCTAGTTGTGTTTTTGTGACGTCAGTAAAACGTATCCATGCCATAAATCACGAGAATAATGATGCCCTCTGTAGACCATAACACAGCATGTCATATGAACTTAAAGAGGTAAAACATCATTACTTGTTAACTCTTAATTTTGAAACAGAACACTTTCGAGGTCCATGGGGAAGTGCATACAGTTTTGGAAGATATGTAACACCTGGTTTGTCTCCAGTCTTCATACGTAGCGGGTAGTGTGTAACACCTGGTTTGTCTCCAGTCTTCATACGTAGCGGGTAGTGTGTACAAACCGTGCAGAAAATGAGGTAACTTCTTCTTCAAAACTCACTTTTAATTAAATTGGTTTGTATATCGGCTAGTGTCTCTTTCTGCTTTCGACCAGTGTTTAACAAAATTGAAATCTCGTAGTCTATGAGTATACATTCACTTTTTTGGGTGGGCTTGCACGTAAATCTGGTTATATTATGTGGTATTGGACTGTTCGTAATTTAATACATTTAAATACATCCTGTAATGTTACGAATATCTGAAGCAGTATATAAATATAACAGTAGTCTCTTGTATGCTTGTGTAACTACTTCACAGGGTGTGGATGAATACTCACCAAAATTAATGTGGAGGTTCATTGGATCCATGCGGGGCTACAGATAAATTTTTAGTTTTACGATTTTTATGGGCGATTTTTACCACTAGCCTATCTCCTGCAGATAGATGGATCTTCACTAAATTTGGTATGCAGGTTAATTGGGTACGTGGGAAGATACTTACAATTTTTTTAATTTTTCATATGTGTTTTTGCGTTTCTTACCATTATCTTTTCAAACCGTTGTTTTAGAAATGCGGTGTTGTTGTACAGCAGATACTGATAGTTTCTTCATAAGTAAAAGTGAAATACAGTTGAGTTAATAGGTCCTTTAGATAAAATATAAAACCTGTTTCTAGCCTAATTGCGTGATTAATTCATATTTCGTTATATACACTACTGCCAAAAATTAAGGCAAATGAACATAAAGAAAAAATATGCATTTTGCGTTGTTAGACTCAACCACTTATCTGAGTAAAGCTTCGAAAGATGAAAATAAGAAAAGGGAAAATAAAAATAAAAAACGTTTTTAGCACTTAATAGGGAAAATGTGAATACTATGAAATTAGCCTAAATACCAGCTGGCCAAAAGTTTAAAACCATACTGAAACGAAGCGTTAATCGGTAAACACGTAACGAAATTTAGTCATTTGTGTTTAAGCATTATCTGACATCTCCTGTGTTACATTGGGTTAAAACATGGCAAAGGCTAAAATGTTGACAGAGTTTGAACGTGGCAGAATTGTCGAGCTGCAAAAGCAAGGTCTCTCAATGTGCTATCGCTGGTGAGATTGGGGGTAGTAAAACTGCTGTTGCAAATTTCTTAAAATACCCTGAGGGATACGGAACGAGAATTTCAAGTGGTTGGCCCAAGAAAATTTCGCCGGCGTTGAGCAGGTGGATTTGACGGATCGTCCGGCAAGACACCAGCCGATCGTCGAACCAGATTTAGGCCCTTACGGACGCACAATGCAGCTCAAGAACAATAAGACGGCATCCACGAGAAAAAGGCTTTAAAAAACGTAAACGTATTCAAAGGCCACGCTTCCTTCCACACAACCAAACAGCTCGGTTAAACTTTGCTGAGAAGCACCAAACATGGGACGTAGAAAAGTGAACAAAGGTTTTGTTTTCTGATGGGAAAAAATTAACCTGAATGGTCCAATGGCTTTTAACGTTACTGGCACGATAAGGGTATCCCACTTTAGAGATGTTCTACACGACTCGGGATGCTTTCTCCTTCCATGAAACAATGGAGCTTCAGGTTATACAGGGGCGTCAAACAGCAGCTGGCTACATTGGTCTGTTGGAGAGAGCATCCTTATTGACTGAAGGCCCTTGCTTGTGTGGAAACGACTGGAATTTTCAGCAGGAAAACGCTGCAATTCACAATGCCTGCAGGACAAAGTACTTTTTCATGGCGAATAACGTGATTCTTTTGGACCATCCAGCGTTTTCGCTCGAACTGAACCCCAATGAAAGTGTTTGGGGTGGATGGCAAGGATAGTCTATAGAAAAAGACTTCAATTCCAAACGTTACACGATCTTCGTGAAGTCATATTCACCACTTGGAATAACATTCCAGCCAGCCTTTTGCAAACGCTTATATCGACCATGCCAAAGCAAATGTTTGAAGTTATTCGCAATGACGGCCGTGCAACTCACTACTGAGACCTCTTGTTGGGCATTTCCTACCCTGTTTAGGACTTCTTTTTGGTATGGCCTTAAACTTTTGACCAGCTAGTATTTAGGCTAATTTCATATTGTTCACATTTTCCCTATTAAATGCTAAAAAACGTTTTTATTTTTATTTTTCCCTTTTCTTATTTTCATCTTTCGAAGCTTTACTCAAATAAGTGGTTGAGTCTAACAACGCATATTTATTCTTAATGTTCATTGGCCTTAAGATTTTGGCCAGTAGTGTATGTTTGTATATGTGTGTTAGTGTTTGCTTTTATACTCATTTTATTCATCACTTATCTTTCTCCTCTCAACACATTTATTACTTAAGAAAGTACAAACTCAAGTTCATTCTTACTGGCATAATAAATAAAACGTGTTCTTATGTGATTTAATCCCCGTTAATTGCATATGAATTAGATTTGAATACAGCAATATGTTAACAGTTTATATACATCAGATTACGTAGATTATTCTGAACACTTGTTAAATATAATTTATCTGATAATTAAATCATAAGTACGAGAGTTTTCTTGTGATTTATTATGAATACCTTGTTTCTACTCATCTACAACCACAACACAAAATGAAACCGAATTTTCTCGTGACTCAATAATTAATCGAAACAGTAAAAAAAAAAAAGAAGTTTACAATACTCATAATTAACTACACGGCTTGAGAATAATTTTAAAAAAGATTCATAATAAATTGATTGACCTGGGAATAAACTGAAAAATGATGATATTCTTAATTAATTACATGTCTAAGGAATATAATAGAAATTAGTATACCTGACATCTTTAATTAATTACATGTCTCAGGAATAGAATAGAAATTAGTATACCTGACATCTTTAATTAATTACATGTTTCAGGAATAGAATAGAAATTAGTATACATGATATCCTTAATTAATTACGTGTCTCAGGAATAGAATAGAAACTATTATACATGTTTATTTTTTGTCTCGAAATGAGAATTATAGTAGGAAGAATATTTTTGTACGAGTTATCAACATTGTACTGAAAGAGTAGTGTGTGTGTGTTTTGTTATAATAAAGCCTCATCAGATTACCTTCTCTGTCAATCGAGAGGAATCGAACGCCTCATTTTAGCGTTCCAGCTCGGAACTTGAAACGTAAACAAAATATATAAACAACTGTCTTATTAGGCACAAACATCTAACTTTAATGTTATAATATTAACGCTACATTTTATTTTAAAATAAGGAAAACATGAAAACGATGTCAGTCTTTAAATCGATACTTACAATCTACCGTACAAATATCGTTTGAATGTTTGAACCTCGTATTCGTAATAAAATAATTACAACACTGCAAATACATACACAATTGTTGTAGTTGAAGGTACTTGTTGCACATGTAACGGATTTGCTGTTACACGTTTATTTTAATACCTACGTGTGGTTCAGTTTGATGCATATGCATATATTGTTGGATGTGTATTGCACAAGTCCCGCCTGTTCTCTAAATTTGTAGATTATCGAAAGTAAGAATCAACAATATTTGTTTTACGAAAACGCTAGCTCTTCTCGAACATTGTTGAATATTCGACAATCTTACCTTAAACTATACAAACCAACGCGTCGAGCGACAGAACCTCAGTTACACAACCCCTTTCAAACGTGTGGTCAGCTTTCGGTCAGTTACCTCTTCCTTTCTTTGTGAACCTGACGATGACCGAAGAAGGTCGAAACGTTGTTCGCTCCTCTATGTAAAAAAATTTCTCAACCCAAACGAGCCGTTTTTACATATATAGATTATTTACTTTGGTCACTGCAAACAGTGTACTAAAAGCCTCGGGAGCTGTAATTGTGATTAACGCTTATTAATCAGAAAACTACGGAATCTGATTGGGAACGTTTATAGATTTCGAACATTACAAAACGTTTAGCTTCAGTGAATTAACTTCGGACGTTGCATTTCTACGAGGACAATAAATATCTTCATCGGTACCCTTTGTGAAACCAATCAAGAAACAGCAGTTAGCTAGATTAAGTGTGTGGTGACAGTATCAACTGAGAATTAATTTCTTTATCTTCGATAAAATATTTAGTTCTAGACCAGATAGAAGATTCAGTGTTGTCTGTAAGTTTGTGAAACTTGTATATAAACCATCATTTGTAATAAACGTTATTGTAAATTGTATTATTTTTCGTTTATATATTAAAATATATTTGTGTTAAAAAAGGAAATTGTGTGCCGATCTTGTTGGCAAATACAATAAATTTAATACATATCAACATTTAATTAACTATTGAATCTAAATTCAAATTCTGGTTATTTAAAATGGTAATACGTTAACAAACGTAACGCAATAAATCGGAGAGTTGTCCGAAATAAATTAATTTACGTAACAAACCATTTAAATAATTGATTGGATGTATCACTCGCATATTTATTATGTTTATAAACTGTGTGATTGATTGGTTTTGAATGGAACAGTGATTTTATGTGAAATGTTAAGGGTTTAAAAGTTTGGAAACAATCTTTAAGCAGTTTTAGTGTAAGCATTAATAACTACAAATCTTCTACGAACAGGAAATACCAGGGTTGTGTCAGTTTCTCTCTTAAAACATAATGTTGGGTCATTCTAATAACAAATTACACTGGAGTTCCGTTAAAAAACTGGACTTAAAACTAAATCAGGATACCAACCTCAACTTCCATTGTTGTTTTTTTTCTGTTTCTGCAAAAACGAGGCTTGAAACGAAATCACCATTTCAACCACAATCAACGTGGCTATACCATGCGTGTTAAAACGGGTTTTGATAATAAATGTTGGTGTTTCTTGGTTTGATTTGTCACTTCCAAAGAATGTTTTTTGTCTGTATGAACAACTATCACCTGATTTTAAGTCTTTTAATATTCTTTCTTACCGAGGTTATCACTTTGTTTTATCTCCCTACTGATATTATCACATTATTTTTCCTCTGTATTATTTCTATGTTGGTATTATCACCTTGTTTTATCTCCCTACTGATATTATCACATTATTTTTCCTCTGTATTATTTCCATGTTGGTATTATCACCTTGAGGATATTATCACATTATTTTTCCTTGTTTTATCTCCCTACTGATATTATCACATTATTTTTCCTCTGTATTATTTCCATGTTGGTATTATCACCTTGTTTTATCTCCCTACTGATATTATCACATTATTTTTCCTCTGTATTATTTCCATGTTGGTATTATCACCTTGTTTTATCTCCCTACTGATATTATCACATTATTTTTCCTCTGTATTATTTCCATGTTGGTATTATCACCTTGTTTTATCTCCCTACTGATATTATCACATTATTTTTCCTCTGTATTATTTCCATGTTGGTATTACCTTGTTTTATCTCCCTGCTGATATTATCACATTATTTTTCCTCTGTATTATTTCCATGTTGGTATTATCACCTTGTTTTATCTCCCTACTGGTATTATATTATCACATTACCTTGTTTTTCTCCTCTGATATTATCACATTATTTCCATGTTGGTATTATCACTTTGTTTTATCTCCCTACTGATATTATCACATTATTTTCCTCTGTATTATTTCCATGTTGGTATTATCACTTTGTTTTATCTCCCTACTGATATTATCACATTATTTTTCCTCTGTATTATTTCCATGTTGGTATTACCACTTTGTTTTATCTCCCTACTGATATTATCACATTATTTTTCCTCTGTATTATTTCCATGTTGGTATTATCACCTTGTTTTATCTCCCTATTGATATTATCACATTATTTTTCCTCTGTATTATTTCCATGTTGGTATTATCACCTTGTTTTATCTCCCTGCTGATATTATCACATTATTTGTTTTCTGTATTATTTCCATGTTGGTATTATCACTTTGTTTTATCTCCCTACTGATATTATCACATTATTTCTCCTCTGCATTATTTCCATGTTGGTATTATCACTTTGTTTTATCTCCCTACTGATATTATCACATTATTTTTCCTCTGTATTATTTCCATGTTGGTATTATCACTTTGTTTTATCTCCATACTGATATTATCACATTATTTTTCCTCTGTATTATTTCCATGTTGGTATTATCACTTTGTTTTATCTCCCTACTGATATTATTACATTATTTTTTTTCTGTATTATTTCCATGTTGGTATTATCACTTTGTTTTATCTCCCTACTGATATTATCACATTATTTTTCCTCTGTATTATTTCCATGTTGGTATTATCACTTTGTTTTTCTTTGTATTATTTCAAAGCTAAAGTTATCACTTTTATCACTTTTATTTTGTCTAGTTGTTACCTTTTTGTAGGGCCTTGCATATGCAGGTGGATAAGGCACTCCACTCGTAATCCGAGGGTTGCGGGTTTAAATCCCCTTCACACCAAACATGCTCGCCCTTTCAGCGGTGGGGGCGTTATAATGTAACGGCCAATCCCACTATTCATTGGTAAAAGAGTAGCCCAAGAGTTGGCGGTGGGTGGTGATGACTAGCTGCTTTCCCTCTAGTCTTACACTGCTAAATTAGGGACGGCTAACGCAGATAGCTCTCCTGTAGCTTTGTGCGAAATTCAAAACCACACCAAATCCTTTTTGTATATACGAAACATTGTCACATTACAATGTTCACCCCCTTTATGCTAGGATAAGCCAATAACAAAAGCACCTGTCTCAAAGACATCGTCAAAGACCACACAGCCACGTTTTTGTTCAGTTCACAGCTCAATTATAACGGGTTTGTTCTCGAGTGTTCAACCAATCAAATGTGAATTATGTGTAATGAGATTAAATACATACCAGTAAAATATTAAAACTTTCCAAGTTTCTTTATTCTGTTTGACAAAATTTCACAGTGCAATTGATTGAATGATTCTAATCCTAGTGGTGCGATAAATAACACGTGAACAAGTGGAGAGGTTGGGAATTAGAGAGACTTGCAGGTAAAGTTAACTAATCTAATATAGAAGTTCCTAAGTCACTCCACTTGAATATTTCACAAAACTGTTGTTTTAACATGAAACGATTTAAATACACTTGACACATGCTTTATTTAAATTTATTAAGTGTAATATTGTCACTATTTAATGACGTTGGTTTGTTCGCAACTGTAATACGAAGTGCTCGCATGATGTAAATGTTGCAGCGATACCTGTGAGTTTCTAATGATATTGACACGATGCTTCATCGACTAAAAATGTTTGTTGCATAGCTCTTGGTTATATTAAGAGAATAAGGTTTGGATTCTCAAAACACAATAACATTTATTTGCAAATGTTTTCGATATTCTATTTACAATCATTGGAGGTTTGTTTCGGTATGTTTTTTCTGTCAGTTAACAGTTTTGATCTCGCTCTCTGTTACGTTAATATTCGTGAATAACCTTCAGTATCATAATTATCTTTAAACTTTTCTGTATGTGTAACATTTTTCGATACATTATTTTCTCTGTTAACATTTGTTTCGAACTAATACAATATTAAATACAATAATCTGATAAAGCAATCTTATCATATCAATATTAGTTTTTATTTTAATGTGTCAGCCATTTAAAACCAGTTTTTCATTTGCAGAAATATTTGACGCACCTACATCTTAGTGACTGTGTGTGAAAGTTATCGTGGTATTCGAAAGCTAGGAAGGTAAAATTCCACAATAATGAAAGACCATCGTCGAGGTTAAACTATTTGGTAATTTGTTTCATTTCGGAAACTCCCGTTAGTTCAAACTCTTAGGAAATGGTGAGTTGACGAGAATTACAACAGGTGTCTCTGCATTATGACCAGAAGTGTCAAATCAAACGCAATGGACCAATCAAAACAGGAGGATGTTCCGCGAGAACTCGTCTTTTCTAAGGTTGGTGAGATTTATCTTATAACACGATAGCACTACCAAGGACCACTATAAAAACTGTCAAAGTAAAAAACAACCCAAAAATTATTTTCGTCAGGTTCTTCAAAAGTACTTTTTTATTTTCTGTATAATTTCTATCTTGCATATATTTGGCATATATTTTTCAATTAAAGTTGGTTACAGAATTAACTTTATAAATGTTGTCTACATATAAATTCAACAGGCGAAATATTGAAAATACAACACTAGTATTACCTGTTTTGCCAAAGATTTCTTTAAAATACGACAATAATATTTGAATAAATAAATGTTTTCATTAAACGCTTGATGAACTTATTATATATATGGGGAAAAGTTCAGTTTGTGTGACATTTTGATATAAACATGTGAGAAAATGCATGAGCAAAGGAGAGAGCACAGGGAGTGCATGTGGTTGAAATATTTCTTACTTCGTATTAGTTTTTAACCTATAATTCAGTTACAATAAAAAATGTTACCTACAATTTTTGAAGTTGCATATTTTATGTTATTTTAAAATCAAGAACAAAAGCGAACATAAACATTACCAAATAAAGTTTATAACTAATTATGTTCTAAAAAATGTCCTCCTAATGCCCCAAGGTTTTGCTTCTACTACGAATATTTTGTTTTGGTAAAAGAACCAAATACTGAGTAGTAGGAAATTATGATGTTAGGAGGTGGTGAAGGAGGCCTGGTTCATCAAGTATAGTTTGTCAACCGACCTTTGATTATGGAATGGTGATATCTCGCGCACTATGTTACAAACTTGGTATAACAAATCTACATGTATACTGACTGTAGCCTTGCGGATAAAAGTCTAACTTTAACTAATAAAAATAGTTCTTACAAAAGAACCTGTAAATTAAAGGTTCTCCTGATATCCGGTGATTAAAGGATTGATTTAAGCTATTACATAAAATAATAGTATTGAAACTTCAGTATTACGAATTTATTAACAAAATATTACTATACATTTTTATAAAACAACTGTAATAAGTTAATATAAAAGCAAAAATAGCTGAATTTTCGGAATGTATTTGCATTAAAATTGTATGAGGGAATGTACGAAGGTGTGTGTGTGTTTTATTATAGCAAAGCCACATCGGGCTATCTGCTGTGTTCACCGAGGGTAATTGAGTCCATACCCTCCTGTGGAATCCCACAAACTTTTTTTGTTGCTTGATGGTAAGTGCAAAGGTTTGCAATGAACTATCTGTGCTGTGCCCATCGCAGGTATCGAAACCCGGTTTGTAGACATCAGTAACAATCCTTGTCACTGTTTAAACAATTCTCTAAGAGCTTTGATAGACATTTTATTTACAGTTTTTTTCTTGTGAATTTTATTACTTGTGTTTTTATGGTGTCCCCATATGGTGTCCCCTAGTGTCTAATCTTTATTTGTTTGTGTAAAAAAGTTTCAGTTGTAAATGTAATGTATGCGTGTTTGGTCTAAGATCTGTTTGTTTGTTTTCTTAATTTCGCCCAAAGCTACTCGAGGGTTATCTGCGCTACTCGTCCCTAATTTAGCAGTGTAAGACTAGAGGGAAGTCATCATCACCCACCGCCAACCCTTGGGCTACTCTATTACCAACGAATAATGGGATTGACCATCACATTATAATGCCCCCATGGCTGAAAGGGCGAGCATGTTTAGTGCGACCAGGATTCGAACCCGCGATTCTCGGATTATGAGTCGAACCCATAACCCACTTGTCCATGCCGGGCTCTAAGATCTCGTAAATGATTCTCTGCACATATCACTGACTAATTTTAAATTTTGATAAATTTAGAAAGGGAACTCTTCGTGAAAGAAGAAATATGTCTGACGTAAAATACTTAAGAAAAACTCATGGACGAAACAGTTCATTTATGAAACGTGACCCTTCTTACCGAATAAATCATTTGTAAAAACGAACCAAGTTGTGTAATAAAATGAAATCTGTGAAACAACTTCTGTTCTTGGAACGAACAATTACGTAACATGACTAAAGAAGATAGCTGAACAGGCATGTTAAGACAATACGGTTAGACCTGTTCCTGTATAACAGATTCACGTGTGACACTTGTTAATTTGGACACAAGCAGTATATTAATGGATTTCTTTATTATTTATCCTCAGTAGAGATTAGTGTGAACTCTTTATTTGGCTCAACAGTGGGTGTAAACGATTGATTTATCTTAATAAAATATGAGGATAGACCAGTCTGTCAGTTATATGTCTTCCTATAGAACGACTAATAAATTAATGTGCATCTTCGATCTCTGTATAAAAATTAAGGGACGGGTTTGTTTTTGATCTGTATATTTGGTTGGATTAGATCTACCAAAATAAAAGAAGCGAACCAAACACTTGTCAATATATATTTTGACCGAATGCAATTATTTTATTGGGACGCATGTAGCTGAAGAATCAGTATGTTGATTAGTTGTTGTTGTTCTTCGTACTGTAACAACAATAAGCTGTCATCTATCATTCTTGTGTAAATGTTAAATGAGAAAAGAAAATGACAGTTTTAGATCTGTGTCTTTTCCGATTACCGAAAATTTAACTTTTCTCCGCCCAATTCTAAAACAGTTGTTCCGCTAAATATTTTTTACCGAAAGATTTCTTTGTATTCTTAATACTTTCGTTAACTTCTGTGCCGATGTTTTTCCACACCAAGAAACACCAAAAATGCATGTAAATTTCGTGGAAGCTTTCGTGTAACTTGAAATATTTTCTAATGTGATGACATTCTATCGCTTTAAAGAATCGGTTCGATTTATTTTTAATATACGTTTCACGATCTGGTGATTTTATTCAATCGTGTTTTGTAAGAACGATACTTCAGGTAGAAAGTGGCATTAGTGATTATTTTCAGGCACTGCCATGGTTACACACTATTGCCACGCATACGCAGTTTCAGATATTACAAACTTCTGCGAATAAAGGTGAAGTTAATTTATACCATACAGCTTGGCAATCTTTTTACATGTCATGTACCGTACGAGAACGTCGTCTTCAAACAGTGTCCAAAACAAGGGCGCTTTGGAGGAGGTGTTGTACTGGATCAGATGGAATTCTTGTGATTTCAACTTCTTAGTTCTTTTTTTCTGGGAAAAACAGTGGATTGTTATCCTGGAAAATTTTGTTTACTGTTAAGTTAACGCTACCAGGAGATATACTCAGCTTGACTATTGGGTGGAAGAAGTCTCTTGAAACGTTAGCCTTATTGACTTAGTAACTTGTGGAACCCTTGTTTTACAAATATTCTTATTTTATTGAGGTTCGTTTCTTCGAAATATCGTATATTTTGGTTGTACGTTGATTAACTGCCTTTCTTTAGATTTTTTGTTTGTATTAGAATTTCGCGCAAAGCTACATGAGAACTATCTACATTAGCCTTCCCTAATTTAGCAAGTTAAGACTAGAAGGAAGACAGCTAGTCATCACCACCCACCGCCAAGACTTGAACTAATCTTTTACCAACGAATAATGGGATTGACCGTCCAATTATAATGCCCCACGACTGAAAGGGCGAGCATGTTCGGTGTGACGGGGATTTAAACTGTTGTCTCTCAGATTACTGTGGTATCCTAACCACCTGACCATGCCGTGCACTTTCTGGTGAACTAAATATTTTGCAGCGAAAAATACTATGGCCTTATTATTCACCTATAATAAACTTATCAGTCGCGGTATGCACAACTGAATGGCAGGGATTGTGAAGGAAATAAATATTAAAAGTATCGTCTGTGACGCCATGTCTCGCATCTGCTGCGACAGGTTACCGTATTATCATGTACAGATCGTTCTTATAAAGTGATTGTAATGTTCCTCTAAATGCTGTATTTTCATTACTGACGTTTTAATTCACTAGGTATTCTTCAAGGTGTGATCATGTGTATTAGTTTTTCAGGATTATTTCATTAAAAGTATTACCATGTATAAAGATACTTAACAGTATTAAAAAGTTCAAATCTTCAGGCATATCCAGAATATAGTTAAATGTACCCCAGTGAAATGTAACTTTTTTTTCCAAAAAATAGATAGTTTATAGTAAGTAACAAGATAAGTAAAAACCCAGAGGAAGATAAGTAAGGTTATTTATTGTAACATAGCGTTTACCGATGTTTTAAATTGTGTTGAGTTTTACTATCACTTTCTGATATTTTTACATGTGAATGACATTTACAGGATAGCAGTAATTCTGTAATGTTTCAATACCAAAATTGCAAATTTTGTTCACATTTTTTTTTTTTTTTTACATTTCAATTAGCAGAAATGTTCAATGCTTTTATTTCTCTCCCTGATAGCTTAGTGTTTAGTCTGAGAACTCCTGACGCTAAAAATTGGGTTTTAATACACATTTTGCACATAACATAAATAATTCATTGTATAGCTTTGGGCTTAACAACAAAAATACAAATTTTTCAAATTTCAATGCTTGTTTCCAAAAGTTTTTTACTGCTGTAATATGAGAAAATTCAAGTACTTTCCATACGCGATGATTCAACCAACCCACACATGAGGTAAATATTTGATCAACTTTCGATCTTAGGTGCACGTACTAGAGAAAAAACGTGTAATTGGTTTTGTAAGAGTTTAAAAATGGAACAAATTGTTCGACTATATTGAGTTTTGTTGTATTTGCTGCATTTCAGAAACAGTATTCCTATGGATAAGAGCTATTGCATATTCTAAATAAAGCATTTGTAGCGTCTACATTATTTGTGTAACCGGGTGCAGAACAGTGCTTGAGGTGTATTTCTTCCAAACTATTAGAGATGCCCCCAGGTGGCTCAACGGTAAATCTTGGAGCTTGTAACGTACAGAAGAGCACAAAATGAAAGCTTATTGTGTATCTTTGTTAGTTAAAAACAAACAATAAAATTGTTTCAAATATAAACAGTTGTATCATAGTAACTTGTACGTATTGTTAAATATCTTCCTGCAGCCTAAAAGGCACTTATGATTGGCAGTGTCGATATCTGTAGTCAGTTACTATTACATTACAAACTTATGTTCGAGGATGGCACAAAGATTATTTTTACTTGTTTTTTAATTTCGTACAAAACTACACGAGGGCTATCTGCGCTAGCCGTCCCTAATTTAGCAGTGTATGATTAGAGGGAAAGCAGCTAGTCATCACCACCCACCGCCAACGCTTGGGCTACCCTTTAACCAACAAATAGTGGGATTGACTGTAACTTTATAACACCCCCATGGCTAAGAGGGCGAGCATGTTTGGTGCGACGGGGATTCGAACCCTCGACCCTTGGATTAGTAGTTGAGTACCTTACTCACCTGGCTGTGCCGATTACAAAGAACAAAATAAGCAAATGTTTGTTCACAAAATACAATTCCATTGGCCTTATTTATGTTTGAAAAATTATGTAAACCATATATACATTTACTCGGTACTTTTCAATTACTTTTTACCTAGAAGTAAAACTTGGGAAGAAATAATCCGACTTTCCTCTGTGGCGCTTATGTTATCAAAGGAAAAAAAAAAACCCTAACAAATATTGGGTTGAAGATAAACCCAAGTCTGTACCATGTAGAACTACAAAGTGTTCTATTAGCCTACTTATATAAACACTTTCCGTTGCAGAACTTGAAAAAAATACTACAGTTTATTTTAATTTTATTTCCAACACAAGTTTGCGAAGACTGTTCGTTAACATTTAACATGAAGTTACAAAGACCAGTTTTTCTCTGCACAACCATACAAATATCCATATCGATCTAGTCGGCTACTCTGTTGGTATGTAACTTTAACAAAGCTTTATTTGCTCAGCATCTTTCTTTACTTCATATCTTTGCAAAATATATTCATTCAGTGTATGTTATTGTTTGACAACCGTTTTATATGAGGGCGTCCTCTTCAGACTAGATAAAATTGGGTCTTCAAAAGAACATGCTTCCGTTGGAACGTAAACAAATGTTAAATGAAATTAGGACTTTATTATCATTAAAATTAATACCAGTTATAATCATTTAAATTTAAGTTATGAAGTAAATGTACTTATTTCAAATAACGGACTCACATACACGCAGTCTCTTCCCCTGTTTTAGGTTAGTTTTCTATGTTATTCTAAATATAGCAATGGAGGACAGACGCCATCGTTACTCAGCAGCACATCAACTACTGTACATCTAGACCATTCAGGCTGATTTTGTTAACTCCATGTAAGTGTGTGATAGTATTATTCTCCTTTGGCGGAAGAGGAGGGTTGGGATTGATTGAAATATTGACTGTCGGAGCTACTTAAATATTGGAAACCGGGAAAACCCTGATACGCATACAGATATGTTACAGGAAAGTTGTGGTATCGCAAAATGGACTATTTGTCTCCATTTCAGGCAGCCTGATCAAAGACATGGTAAGACAATTAAACACTGGCCGCGCAATATGACCAATCGGAAATGTCAGTCAACTCGTCATGGACTCAGTGTAGACTTCAGGAACCGAATAATTATCGATGAGAGAGTATGAAGGAATGGATAAGAGGTTTCTGAGGAAGACATGCTTCAACATGACAGTTGAACGTTCAGCTGGATTAATTAAATAATGGTTGACATCGACAAAAGTGGCTTTACGGTGAGATAACTTGTAGCTACTCCCCCACATCTTCAAGATGGTTGTTATTGTTGGTTTGAATTAAGCACAAAGCTACACAATGGGCTATCTGTGCTTTGCCCACTACGGGTATCGAAACCCGGTTTTTAGAGTTGTAAGTTTGCGGACATACCGCTGAGCCACTGGGGGGCCTTCAAGATGGTTCATGAGATTTGTGCAAAAACGATTGTAAAAAATAAAATAATAGATAGGGTAACTATTAGAATTATATAGATTATTTTGAGTGAGAGCTAAATTGTTTTCTATTTATTATTCACAATCGATAAACCTGAAAGGTAATAATTAAAAATCATTACATTTTTTTAATGAAATGATAAAACTTCATCCATTCATCTCGTCTTCCCCAACAGCGCTCCTTGTGGGCGTTCACTTAATATAAAACGTTGAATTAGCAGTCAAGAAATTAAGCTCTGTAGAGCTAAGACTCAGCTTAACATCAGTGAAGATTGTTGTATTAAAACAATAAACACAAACAATGAGTAATTGCAACTAAATTACCAACTGACATCATTTAAATACTTCATTGCAGAAAATGCAAAAGTAAAACGAAAAAGATGTATAATACATTAATATTTTATCTATGATGCTTAAAGTGTTTCTGTACATTTGTCTTCAGGAATTTCCGTCCTGAGAGACGTGAGTGAATCTACCACATCACTACTAGGAATAGTGTATCTGTACTCTTATAAGCAGAACTGTTTGATTGGTTAGAATATTTAAGTGACAGATAATCACACTGCAAACTATAAGCACGTGACTATACCCGTGTACAGGTTATTTTCACACAAGGGAAGGGTTGTTGTTGTTTTTGTTTAGAATTTCGCACAAAGCTACTCGAAGGCTATCTGTGCTAGCCGTCCCTAATTTAGCAGTGTAAGACTAGAGGGAAGGCAGCTAGTCATCACCACCCACTGCCAACTCTTGGGCTACTCTTTTACCAACGAATAGTGGTATTGACTGTAAGATTATAATGCTCCCACGGCTGAAAGGGCGAACATGTTTGGCGCGACGGGGATGCGAACCCGCGACCCTCAGATTACGAGTCGCACGCCTTAACACGCTTGGCCATGCAGGGCCTCACAAGAGAAGGGAAGAAATTTTATAATGTACTGTATGGCAGATTGCTTTTCATGTTGCCACAAAATTACTAGTGTACGATTGTTAAATATTACTCCAATTGTCATGTGTTACTTTCTACAAGTCGATTATGATGTTGGTTATCATTTGTATTTATAAGTTTCACATGAACCTTTTGCTCTTGATAATATGTATATGTATGTGTTTTTGTTGAATTTTTAAAGCAAAGTGAAATCAGTCCATATTCTGCATGTGTTCATAAGCATTATTCATAACCAGACCAAATCATTGTTGCAGTGTTCCATTGCTCTCTGTTTAATTCCAAATGTCATTTTACCACATTTACTGTATGTTTGTTATTATAGTCTTGTTAGAAAACGGATCTCTATCCAAGAGTTCTTGTTTTTGTGAAAAATGACATAATAAGCATAAAAACGAGGCTTTATCTCTACCTGCCAGTAGTTATGGTGCAATCAAACAGTTTTTCGTAGAGATCTAACATCATTTTCTTGAGAGGCATCCCACACTCTTATTCATACGCCAGCATGCTTCCCTGTAGGTATTGTTTGTTGAATATAATACCATTTTCCTCTCTATCAATGAACAAATTATAAATACTTGTTGTCAAACAATTTCTGTTTCAATTAATGTATTTGGAGCAAATTCTCTCAGCTTTTATCCCATTATTGTAGTCAGGTCCCCATTTTAACTTTTTGGTTTGATCACTGCCCTTAAGCAATGGTGTTTGAGCAGCTATACGCCTATTGAGGTAATTTTATGCTAGAGTGAAATTTACTGTTGTGGATATAACATTCATATCAGTACTTGCAGGTAGGTTTTACAAGATTTTATGTGATATATGAAACTCATACATTGAATTACTTAGCATTACTTTTGAAGAGTTTAGGATGTCTACCTCGATTACTTCTGTTATCAGAAGTAATAGTTTCACATACTATCTTTACTTTTCCTGCAACTCTGAAACATGAATCTTTCCTCATTTTGTTACAAGGAGTAACCTTCACCAACGAAAAATTATATGAATTTGTCATTGGGATTTTCTGTTCCTAAAGACGTGACTGAATTTACCACACCACTACTGGGAATAGTATGAATACTTATAATTTAATAAGCATAATGCTGGTATAGAATTGTCTAATTTGTTAGATGAGAGGTAATCGTACGTAGCCATACTTAGTTTCTGCTCATTTTCATACAACATGGAGTCATAAACCTCAAAATATTTGTATTTTTTACCTATTTCATTTACTCTTTCCATAATTATTGCCCCCCCCCAGTGGCTCAGCGGTATGTATGCGAACTTACAACACTAAAAACCGGGTTTTGATACCCAAGGTGGGCAGAGCACAAATAGCCCATTGTGTAGCTTTGTGCTTAATTCAAAACAACAACAATCTGTAATTATTTCTAATGCTCCATTCTAAATAAAACAAAAAAGGCATTTCCTGAAATAAAAGAGATTGTGGACTTGTCACTAACAGATGTAGCATGACAAAAAGTAATATTTCATAAAGTAAATTTTGATTTTTCTGAGAGGCATTTGAATTGTGTATTCAGTCAGAAGTCCAAAATTTTTTATGTCGAATGTTATCTGTTAACATTAGGGATTTTGAAAACAAAATACCAATTAGTTCCATCTTCCTTCAGAGTTTTGCACTGTGTTTTCATGCCATAAAGACAATTCCTTTTAAGTTTCCTGGATGTTTCATGAAAAGGCCATAAAAATAAAAAACTTTGATTTTACGATTCATGTTAGTTTTAGTTTTTTTTTCCAGTTAATTCGACAAAATGTTTTCAGTTCTTCGCGATATCATGTGTGATAATTTAAAAACATGATTTCACCAAAATAATTTAATTAACATGAAAAGGTTCTAAATGTTAATACATGTACACTAGAGTCATCCGGTATAATTTCAGTTTCCCAACTTTTGATATTTACAATTAAAATCTCAAACTTTCTTTTCATGAAGATCATCGGCGAGTAATTAAGAATATTTTGGTGTATTTTTATTGGTCTATTGATCTATAAAATTATCACGCAAATTGCGTTATTTTCATTAGATTCGATCTACAAGAAAAAAAAAAAAAAAGGCAAAACGTGAAAATGTCAAACTTACATTGTCGTTGTTGGAATGCCAGTAAGTTTGAAACGTTGAAGCTCCCTATAGTTAATGTCAAAGCGTGAGATAATACACGATTAGTTGTACTTGTAGATTTAGTACTACAGTAGTACTTGTGCTTCATAATTAGTGGTTGTAAACTAAAGTTTTGTTACATTGTGAACTTTTTTTTAAAACAATAAAATATAATGTGGTTGAAAAACTTACTGCTTAGCGTTAAACATAGAAGGTGTCGAGCTCATAATTACACATATTTAAATACGGCCCTTAACTACGTATGAAACTCCGAGTAACGTATTGTTTGTTTATTTTTAAATTTCGCGTAAAGCTACACGAGAGCTATCTGCGCCGAGTAAATATGTACTGCGGTTCAGTACGTTGTGTTAACGCAATGTTAGACTCACCACGTCGTTACAGTATTTTGCCACGTCCGGTTGTGCTTTATATGACGATCTTGCATGTTGTCAGTAGCCCTTCAGCGTAGTTTCCATTTGCAAAAGACACCTTCGTAAGGCTCTCAACTCCAAAGTACACTCCTCTCGCCTGCACTTTTTATAAACTACCTAGTGCATGCCAACAACGGTTTCTCAGTACCTGTTTCAACAGTTTGACACAAAAATCTATAGGCGCTGTGTTTTCATCTACTTGACTGTTATATCTAAGTAGCATAAAAACCTGTTTTATACTCCATTTGCTTTATATTTGCGACGGAATAACAGATACGTCGTGGAAGCAACATGCATACACGTCACTTGTGTTGCTTTTCTAGACAGAGATCCTTCTTGATTGTGAACAGTACTGTTGCCTGATGCTCATGGACGGCGTTTAACAGTGATCTTTGCGTTCTTGAATTCTCGCAACTTACAAGACGTCATACTTTACTTACTACGGACCTCTTTCTGAATGGTCCTGGTACCCTAAGTTAATCCACACTACTTTGTTTTCCAATACCATAAATTACAAATTGTATCCATTTCTTGGAAGATGTAAATCCTTGACCTGAGTGTATAAATATTTTGTGTTAGAAAGTGCTTTTGCGTGCCATTCCCAAAAGCGATTAGTTTTTGGTGGCATTAAGCTACCTATATCGACTGTTGTTTTCACGTGACTTTCTGATTTGTTTATTCAAAATCTTATTAATATAACCTATTTAATTCTTTATTGCTGATCTAAAGGCTTAGACACTATATTTCTTATTACTAATTGCATTGCTGAAGATTCTCAGCAATATTACTTTCGTATTTTAAATACGAAATATGACAAGAGTCATAAAATTATTATACACAGAAGCAAAAGTATCTGAGCTGAAACAATTTAAGTTAATGTATCTGTTTAATTATTTCATGGCTTTTAAAAAGGTTAAATGTGCTGCACTCGTGGTTTCACTGTGAACCAAAACTCAGAGCGAAAAGTAGTTGTCGAGCATTTCAGTCGTGTTGAGAGCTATTCTGCTGTAACATACAGTAAATCTACATGTAAATGGTAGTGGAGCTAATTCTTAACAAGTTAGTGTAGAATATCCTGCTGGCAAACTCAAATTTAGCATGAAAAGGGAATGTTGAGCTTTGCATGCGTGCACAGCTTTTTGAATGGTAGGCAGGTGAACCCTCGGACAGATACTACCGTTCGCAATATATATATGATTTTCTCAATTATTCAGTTATATACTGTGAGTAAACGATATTTTATTAACATGACATTATAAGTGGTACGCTTTCCTTAGAATAATTTCACTATTGTGAATCATGCTTAGCCTAAAGTCCATGATTACACACTATCACCCGACATCACAAATTCTGTTATATCTATCTTCTGTCAAAGATGGCAAATTAATTCTTAAAGACACATATTGAAAAACTTTCAACGGACCTTTTACTTTACATAAAAATCGACTTCAATACCAAGTTTTGGTAGATTAAAAGGAAAAAAAATTTTATTGGAACTACATTGGAGACTTGACGTATGTTGTCGAAATGGATTGGTATTATCCTAACTTCTTTGCTCATCTTTTTCATAAAAGTAGCTATTGATTTTCTTACTTTGTTAGTATGAAGAGATATAATCAGGTTTGTCGCAACAGTGTTTTTTCTCCACATTTCGTTCGTTATGCAGATAAAATTGTTGTCTCAGATTGGATTAGGATATGGGTTCACTGATGTCTTAAACTCTGTATATGAGTTTTTTCACTTTCACGGAAAATAATTTTGATCGCTGTCTTCGAAATGTTGTCTTTTTGCTCCACACAGATTAATAATCTCGCTAAACTGATAGAAATGTAAAACACAACGTCGAGTCCCAAGCCTTCTTGATGGCTTTGCACATCCGGATGGTTAGGAGCTTTTCTTGAACCACAGATAGATGAGAGGGACCATCTGTAAAATTGTTATATTTAACATATGTGTTGATCCGTTTAAAGTGTATTAATTTCCAAATGCACAAGCGATGATTTTTCAGATTAACATTGTCTTTTATATAAAAATATAACTGTATTTATCTTGTAATACTTTTCTTTAAATATCTACAATAGTTTCTTTTATTGTGCTCGCATTCTTTTTCCTTGATTTTTTCCTACAACAATTTGGTTTTGATATGATTTTTTCTAGATCATTTTTATACGCCTTTTGAGAATATACTGATATAATTTTGAAACATTCTTAACCAAATTATCAAACTACGCATCAACTCATTTTGTTCGTCCAATTTGAAGGTCGCCGACATTAATTTAGGTCAATAAAACAATGAAAGGTTGGCATTATCATTTCTTCCTTGCTACAATGATATTATGAGCTTATATTGCAGCAACTATGTTTCGGTTTGAGAGATATTTGAGTAAGTTAACATGATATTGTCAACATTTCCATCATAAAACCACAGATTTGTCATCCCTGGTTTCTGTAGCAACCAAAATACACGTTTGTATATTATTTTTGTTTTACTTTTCAATATGATAAGAGAACCCTATGATATTTACAGCCAATATAAGTTAGTACAGTGTTATACAGTCTTCTAGCTTTTGCCATTAAGTTGCTATTGATTGAAGATTGAGTTCTGGGTCATTAATTTAGTGATTATCCTCTTTGAGAACAAATAGTAGTTTTCTTGAACAATTGGAGAGCTTAAAGTACCTTCTCTTAAGAAGATTTATAGTCCCCACGCCTTAACACCCAAATGCTCTTCATTGATATATCGTACTCTGTGGTATAAAAATATCTTGTTATCTTGTGGCAGTAACTTATGGTTGGTTGTTAAGGCATTGTAGAGTGAGATTTTAATTTCTTATCTTAAGAAACCATGATTATTAACATTTTACTGCAGGAAAGTGAAGTCTTGTCTATAAATATAACTAATGTTTCAGTCATGTCGGACGTTTTCTTAAAATTGAGTAAAAAAGGTTAACATGATATTTCTACCACAGCTTTTTGATAATTCGGGATCTCAACCTTTTAGCATATCGTTTGAATTTCGCACAAAGCTACTCGAGGGTTATCTGCGCTAGTCGTCCCTAATTTAGCAGTGTAAGACTAGAGGGAAGGCAACTAGTCATCACCACCCATCGCCAACTCTTGGGCTACTCTTTTACCACCGAATAGTGGGATTGACCGTAACATTATGACGCTCCCACGGCTGAAAGGGCGAGTATGTTTGGTGTGACGGGGGATTCGAACCCGCGACCCTCGGATTACGAGTCGATTGCCTTAACCACCTGGCCATATATGGTGTTTGGTATCCAGGCTTCTTTTCATTTACTTCAGTAAATATCTCAACTGCAGAAATACCTCACTCGCTTTACATTAAATTCTAAGCTGTAAAAGAACATATATATTTGTTTTCCTATTTATAATTTCTTTAACATTTTATCTTTTCAAACTGCCTTGTTTCAGTTGCAAAGGGAGAATCTTGTAATATACTTTAAAAATTAAGCAAACTATATTTTAAAGCTATTCAACAATATTTTTGTTACAAAGTTTGTAGATAACCCTGTCGCTTATTTATGTTCCCCACTGGTACAGCGGTAAGTATACGGATTTACAACGTTAAAACCAGAGGTTCGATTTCTTTCGGTTGACTCAGCGGATAGCCCAGTGTAGTTTTGCTATAAGAAAAACACAAACACACTCGTTTATTTATTACCAGCAAAGGTAATCAGCAATTCTTGACTTTACACGCAGTGTTGTGAATGGAAACGTGGGCTGCCCCTTCCACTATTACCTGTCGTAGTAGCTTGTGAACCGTTCGACCATTACATAAATTATATTACAAGTACTGATATATATCCACTTTATGATATCAATAACACAACTTACAGTAATGGTTATTACAAGTACTGATATATATCCAGTTTATGATATTAATAGCACAACTTACAGTAATGTTTATTACAAGTACTGATATATATCCAGTTTATGGTATTAATAACACAACTTACAGTAATGGTTATTACAAGTACTGATATATATTCAGTTTATGATATTAATAACACAACTTACAGTAATGTTTATTACAAGTACTGATATATATCCAGTTTATGATATTAATAACACAACTTACAATAATGGTTATTACAAGTACTGATATATATCCAGTTTATGATATTAATAACACAACTTACAGTAATGTTTATTACAAGTACTGATATATATCCAGTTTATGATATTAATAACACAACTTACAGCAATGGTTATTACAAATACTGGTATATATTCAGTTTATGATATTAATAACACAACTTACAGTAATGTTTATTACAAGTACTGATATATATCCAGTTTATGATATTAATAACACAACTTACAGCAATGGTTATTACAAATACTGGTATATATTCAGTTTATGATATTAACAACACAACTTACAGTAATGTTTATTACAAATACTGATATATAACCAGTTTATGGTATTAATAACACAACTTACAGTAATGGTTATTACAAGTACTGATATATATCCAGTTTATGATATGAATAACACAACTTACAATAATGGTTATTACAAGTACTGATATATATCCAGTTTATGATATCAATAACACAACTTACAATAATGGTTATTACAAGTACTGATGTATATCCACTTTATGATATTAATAACACATCTTACAGTAATGGTTATTACAAGTACTGATATATATCCAGTTTATGATATTAATAACACAACTTACAGCAATGGTTATTACAAATACTGGTATATATTCAGTTTATGATATTAACAACACAACTTACAGTAATGTTTATTACAAATACTGATATATAACCAGTTTATGGTATTAATAACACAACTTACAGTAATGGTTATTACAAGTACTGATATATATCCAGTTTATGATATGAATAACACAACTTACAATAATGGTTATTACAAGTACTGATATATATCCAGTTTATGATATCAATAACACAACTTACAATAATGGTTATTACAAGTACTGATGTATATCCACTTTATGATATTAATAACACATCTTACAGTAATGGTTATTACAAGTACTGATCTGTATAAAATGCACAAACAGTATTGAGTCTTCTTTCTGGTTTGGATTTTCCTTGATGTATTTTCGAATACTAACGATGAGCGAGTTACTTTCGAATTGATGTAAGTACAATTCATTTATATGATAGCTAGCTAGCTCTGCATTCTTTGCTAATCAGACGTTAAGTTATCCACTGCTGAAGTTATATAACGTCTTCATAGAATACTGACGTCCGATGTGAATCCGCTGAAGTTAAATGGTTTATAATATTCGAAATCTATAAACGACCCGGGTCAAATATCTAAAGTTCCCGATTAAGGATTATAGTATACCATCTATATCAAACAAATAATATATACTGTTTATTGGCGTGTCGCGTTGGTTATATTTATAGATATACATACAACTATTGTTGATTCTGACACTCGGGAATATTTTACAGCTTTAGTGAATAGACAAGAGTTTCACTACATATAAAAGTATAAGTTACAAGCATTTCTTAACATAAATTTAACCCAAACAAATTTCTATATTAAAACAGATATATGATAGTAAATCCGTCATTTCTCCCTCTTTAATGAATTAAAAATTGGCGTTAGACAGTTTTAAACTAAAGTATTATATACATACATTGACAACAATATGTTAAATATATTAGAAAATATTTATACAATTTCAATAATTCATTACAGTATTTAACACAATCAAAATAAATAACCACGTGAACATAAAATTACATAGCGCGTGAAAATGCATCAGCACAAATGTTATCAATCATTTTGACATGGATTATCTTCAAAATCATATTCTTGTAATGATAAATTCCAGTTTAACAGCCGTCTGTTTTTTGCCCTTCATTTGTTTTAAAAACGTCAATGGGTTGTGATCAGTGTCAATGACAACAGGTTGTTGTGATGCAGATACATACACATTGAAATGCTCTAAAGCTAGCACTAAAACCAATGTTTCTTTTCCACAGTGAATAATTCTTATGGTGACAAATGTTTTAGAATAATAAGTGTTCAATACCATCATCGTTTATTTTTTATCAGTTAGGATTATTACTGATAAAACAAACCTACTCAATAGTTACCTGTACAAAGTACATCCCGAAATTTGAACTGAAAGACCAGAGAGAAGGCCTCTAGTTAATAGTAGCAACCATTTACTCTGATTTACACTTTTATAACGCAACGGGAAATAGACCATGAATATTCACAGTTCAGGCATTTTAATCATTTAGTTCAATCAGATCTTCTGACAAAAGTCTGTTTTCCATTATAACAGGCGAATCGCTGGATTGATTGCCATCAAACCTGGCTTATAAGCTTTGGGAGGTAACAATCTATTTGCGAGTACCTAAAATTATATGTTTCCCTTTGCGTTGAACGGATACGTCAACTAGTACTTTTAAGAATGTTGGGAAAAAGTATAGAAGAATATATGAAAATATATCAGTCACATTATATCTGCCACATCGAATGTCGACAGCGTCTTTCATTCAATACCACGATTCGTCAAGTTATCTGGAATACGATAGACACCGCAGTTAAGCTGTTTATTTTATGAAATTGTATGAACAACTGTTGTGGTATGACTTAGATCAAGTTGATGAAGTGTTATTTTATGAAGCATAAAGACCATATTTTAAGACCATATTATGAATTTATTTTTACTGAAATCAAGTTACTCATCATTCTTAAGAACTAGTCTAGTTGTGTATGGATCAGGCTAAAAATCTATAGCACCAAGGGGGGGGGAGAACTACCTGATTAATTTTAAGAACTTAAGAGTGAATATAAGGAGGAATGTATAAAAATATACCTGAGTTTAATTTCTACATAAGATGGAAGAAATACGAGAGAAAGGAGCTACTTGTTTTCCTTTCAAGTTTGTGAAGATTTTATTATATTTGAAACGTAAAATTATAACCGTTATCAAACACATTTAAAACAGGCTAAAACAATGTGAAAGTAAGTTACTTTTTTAACAGAACGTTAGATATCACGAAGTATCCTCAATTCGAACGTTATTTTTGAGAGTTTAATAACATTGTGCATTAGTATTATTTTCACGAAACAGCAGTCTAAAATTACAGAAGGTAAATACATTGCTATGCTGAGCCACTTGACATAATGTTCGATCATATAAGTTATTCACTTTACAAATTTGTTGACTGATAGCACTTTCGAAAATAAACTTCAGAGGCAGTATTGTAATTTAAAGTAAGTAAATTCATGACATGTGGATGCGTCCATATTGTGTCCGAGAATGTGCTGGAAAAATGTACTGTTTTCAAAGTTGTAACTTATTCGCTGGTAACAGTAGTAAATGTTTCAAAAACAGTCACTTATTCTCTGATTATATTTCATTCAAAGAGGAAGTTTGCTTCATTCTGGATTGGTGCTCAGTCGTTGGACAAGTTTGATACGATTCAATTTAACACCCAACACTTCTTCGGATTTT
The DNA here is from genome assembly GCF_004210375.1 of Tachypleus tridentatus. Classification (NCBI taxonomy): domain Eukaryota; kingdom Metazoa; phylum Arthropoda; class Merostomata; order Xiphosura; family Limulidae; genus Tachypleus; species Tachypleus tridentatus. Next base: position 42,297,928 of record NC_134835.1, read on the forward strand.
GGAATAGCGTGAAACATCTTTAGCTCATCTGACCAAAATAAAAACATTTCGTATCTTAAGAATTGCGGTTTAAAATATCTCATAAGCCTAGCTACGTCGATTCTCATCCATTAGTTTTCTGTAAGAATTTAGTTTTAATATCAAAGTTGTGGTAAATTTCCAAATTATACTAAGACACCTTCCACACGTAAAGTTGCTTTTAACAGCTAAAAACAGTTTCATGTCTTTGCGGTCTTTTTAGTAATGATCAAGTGTTTTTGTGATGACGTCATTGTAAAGATAAGTATCGGTTCACTTCACGGAAGGGATTCATTCTGATGAGAAGTGGGTTTTAGTGTGTAACGATATACAATAGTTGACTCTGAGAAGCCTCCCTAATATTTTTACATTATTGTTAGTTTGAAATTATATCTTTAAACTGTCTGATAAGATGTGATGTCTAGTTCTGCATGATTTTAACGAAGGACTTTATATTTCACTGTAAGGTTTAGGTCATCATTTATAAATTTCCAATTTTAGTGCAGCCGCATTTACATTGGTTGAGACTAAGGTACACCTTATGTCGTTAACACCATGTGAAATAAAGTAGTTCCTCTACACAAACTTTTCTGTTCCAACAACTCATGTCGTAGAATTATCAGCAGCATTTACGTTATTTTCTGAGAAACAACTACGGCGAACATGTAAACTAAAAAAACACAACAACAGATACTTGAAACTGCTGGGAACAGTTCATGTCTGCGCTGTTTTCGTTACAAAATTCCTCTTCGTGAATGTGTTTATAATATATATATGTAAAAACGGCTCGTTTGGGTTGAGAAAATATTTTACGTAGAGGAGCGAACAACGTTTCGACCTTTATCGGTCATCGTCAGGTTCACAAAGAAAGAAGCTGACCGGAAGTTGACCACGTGTTTGAAAGGGATTGTGCAACTGAGTGTCGGGATGTAGAGGGCGGTGTTAGATATTTGAATATATAATTTTATATTATTTATTATATTATTTTTAATATAGGTATAAAGGTGTTCCTTTGTATTGGGGTATTTTGGGTTTAAGTTGTTGTAAAAGTAAGGCTTCTTTAATTTTGCGTTTGTTTGTGTTTGTTTCTTTATTTAGTATTTCAGTGTTTTCTATGGTTATGTGTTTATTTGACTTGCAGTGTTCGAAAACGAGTGAAGGTAACTTTTTATGTTTTTCGCATCTGGTTTCCATTTTTCTGCTTGTTTCTCCAAGATAGAAGTCGTGGCAGTTATCACATTATATTTTATAAATAATGTTGGTGTGGTGTTTGTCAGTGTAGTTTTTACATAGTATAGACCTCAGTTGTTCGCTCCTCTAAGTAAAATATTTTCTCAACCCAAACGAGCCGTTTTTACATATATATTTTTCTCTTCAAGTGGGTTTTCTCGACATCACTGTTTAAAATATATTGTTTTTAAAAGTTTTACTTGTTGATGTACATCTCCGCCGTATTTAGGTGTGGCTTACACCAAGTTCATACCGATACGTACGATAATGGCACTTGTTAAATGGTGAGAAAGCGCTCTTAGCAACCCCTTTTCAGTAGTTTCCCAGGACTCTTCTAGTGTTCTGTTTACTGAGCGACAGGTGGGGCAGTTTCTAATACACGAACCCTACTTTATGAGCTACAAGTCACAGTTTACGTATGTGTGTATTTATAATGTTATTCCATTTGGTTTTATTAACAGGATTCTCCTTGTATCCGAACCTGACAGAAAACTTGCTTCACTGCTAAACATTGTTTAAAACATGTTAAATACAGTTGATTTTGTTTCTTTCAACTAACGTCAGTTTCTGAAGTTGAGGTTAAATACCACCTCCATTTTATTTATGTGGTGTTGTTAATTACTGAAAAACACCCTAACTGTTGTGGATGTAAGTAATTTGTTAAATGCATTCTACATTTTTCCTTAAGTATCTACTGTTATTAATATACATTTAAAAACTACCATACTAAAGCTGAACTTGTCGCTAAGTTCGTGCATTTATTGTCTGTCAAATTATGTTGTTTGGAAAGTAATTATTTATAACCAGTTAACTTATTTCTGTTCTATTTTAATTTAATGCTATACTATTTCTTAGAGGTCCATATTCCATATAGAACATTGTTTATCACGAATTGTGCCATAAGGAACATCTTTAACACTGTAAGAAAATATACCACCATTCCTCAGTAGTCCACGTTCCATGGAGAACCACTTACATTCAGTTAAGGAATAACTTTTCTTTTTAAACTGGATCTGTAATTTCTACCACAGAGAACACCTTTTAACATTGTACTAGAGTGTATTATTATGCCCTGCATACCTACTTCTGAAAGATATATATCTTTAACGTTGATTCTCTGAATACATATTCCATGGTGAATATCTTTAACACTATGAGAGAGTATGAGATTGTTCGGAAAGAATCCCTATTCTGTGAAAATTATCTTCGACACGATAAGAAATTGTACGAATATTTTTCAGGATACACATTCTGTAGTGTTCCATAGCGAATACATTTGTTACTATAAGAGAGAATAGACCACTTTCATCTCGAATCCAAATTCCGTATAGAGTAAATGAAAATTTCAGTAGTTGTTCCTTAATGGTTGTTATATTGTTCCTTACGAGAGACCAACATCTTTAGAAAAATAGTAATAACATAAGGTAATGTTCTGCAATACCTTATAATGTATAATTTACCTTATGAGGCGCACTCTCCCCAGAAAATGTTTTTTTTTAAAGTGATGAGATGGTGTATCATAGTATACGAATCTTGTTTCCATTTATAATATTTTTATCTTTGTAATATTATGTTTGTTTCTCTCTTTTAGTCCTTCAGAATTGCGTGTTCCAGAAACTTATGGGCATTTTATCTCGAATTACTATGTAGTATGATTTCTATCGTTGTTTCTTATATTCTGCTGTCGTGATATAGCGTACACAAGTTGTGTTTCTTCAGTAGTAAAACTTAAGTTTCATGAAGTTCAACTGGACACTTTACTGTTCTGTGTGTTCATGCTAATTGCAACGTTCCATTTCTGTGTAAGCAAAAGTTAACAAAAAACATATACTAACCTGTACTATACAACTATTATTTCTAATTTATAAAATTCAGTTTATTAAAAAAGCAAAAAATGCACGATATTATAAAGTACTTAAATGAAGCTACCTTCTTAACTGTAGTACAGTCAGCTACTCAAAATAAATCATTGATTTGAAAAAGAAAACAAACTGATGTACACGCCCAATATTAAAAAAACAAAAAAACAAATGGAGTATATAAGCGGAAGATAGACAGTATATTGGAATATAATCATTGTTTTGGAGTTAACCTTAACCTCAGTACCATAAAGACGATAATTATGGTCGGCATGTCCTGATCTGCAAAACAATAATTAATTTTTCTATGTTGATTAAATGGTGTCGCCTTTATATTGTTGTTTACAGTTTATTATACTTTTTAGCTTGTTTATATTTTGCGTAATGCATAATAATGCAAACTAACGGGACAAAAACGAATATTTTAGTTTTAATAATTTCCTTAACGCTTCTTACATGATCATCTCTAGTTTATAACGTATTCTGTGAGAATGTGTTATGAGTTTGCAAATAGAAAAGAGGGCGTTGCTAGAATGTCACTGTGCAATTTACTAATTAACTTTCGAACAAACTTCCTATCGTTAACATATAAAAATATTTTAAATTTTGATAATTTCAGCAACTTTACAGACGGTTAGTCGCACTTTACTTGAATTATTCTTTATACTAACGCAATAAAGTGTTCTAGTTGATGCGAGTCGTGACGTCAGAAGTGACATGTTTAACATCTATATTTTCAACAGTTCGATAGTACAATTCGTCGAAACTTGTAGCTGGAGAAAATGTTCGCAGTCATTTTCAAAGAAGGATATTTTTATAACGAGATTGTTAAACGATATAGATCCAAAGGAAGTAATATTTCAAAAAGGGAGCTCCTAATGTTAGTCAAAATTATAACTCTGAAACCACACCCAAATTCATTTCATAGCAACGCCCTTATTTGCAAAGTGAAGGCTATATTTACAAAGGATAGCCTATCCAGAAAATCATTGTGATGATGCTGGACTATATTTCATATCGTTAACAAGATAATAAGCATGGATATAACGTTGATAAAGGCTTGCAAGCTTCTATTCTCACCTCGAAATCGTCGGATGACCCAACACTGTGGAATCATGGCAACTCTGCTCAACCACTCTTAATGCCAATGATGACAGTTCTAATGGGCTTTTGTACCTTTGACTTGGTTAAACATGAGCTTAAAGGTCGACATTCACGAAATACAGTAGAGTATCTGTGAAATGTTTTGTAAGGGTCTAAGACTGGTATTACGAAAGTACGGAACCTGGAACACGGCTCTTACAAAAAGTTGCTAAGCCTAGTTTTATTCATATTATGCACTGGTGTGTATGACGTAGGTGGAGAGCTTGCTTATGAGTGAAGAAATATTACTTTTCTCTAATATAGAGCTAATTTCTTTTTAATTGTTTTCGGGGGAGAGTTTGTGAAGCGTTAATTTTTTCTACACTACCAAATTTATCCGTTTATGACCCCTCACCTCGAAATACGCCATTGGCAAAATAGAAATCAAATGTACAAAAGAATAGAATTGTTCATTCTTTTTATCAAAAAGCATTGAGTAGCTTGTGACTTTAAAAAAATCTTACTTTGTATAAGTGTGTGTATGTTGAAAATACACATAAAGAATACGCGAAAAGAAATTCCCCAAATGATTGAGTTTGAAATGAACTGCAATTGTAGAATTTACGTTTTACCAGTTATGAATATAAATAATGTTTTGCCTTAAATACACCAGTAATGATTGAAAATGCACACTCTTAATGAGAGACGAAGCTATAAAAGTTTCACCAGTATCCCTAGTGGATGATATATATTTAGTCATTATTGTAGCCATAAATTATATGCGTTTTAAAAGTAAAATAATTTCTTGGCCCATTCCGAATCAATTCCAAATGTAAAGGAGTAGTTTGAGGACAAACAGGCTTCTCTCAAATACATTAGAGTGATAATAAAGATTGGCCGGATTAATGAACATTGCAACCAAAGAATCAACAAAACATTTCTAGTTATCAATGGTTATGATCACTGTTCATAGCTCATAACTCCCGATTTCTTATCCTTTCATAAATTGACCAGTTTCAAGTTACTATCTATAGATAGATCAAACGCAAAATTGATCTTTTGAAAATACATACATTATATATGAATAAATATTTTATGTTGTTGTTCCATTTTGTGTCTAATTTCAATGTTAAATATGGAAATACTACTTTATGTCTACACTTCTGTAATACATATGGACGTATATATAAGAGCCTTTGCTCTGTTTGAACGTGGGGATCTTCCATGAACTTTGTCCGGCCCTGATTTTGAGAAAAAAAAAAAGGATATTTAACCTTTGTCCTTCCCAAGGTCGTAATGAACACATTCGACATTGCAGCAACTTAAAAAACTCGTTGTTTTAATTCCGTGCGATACTAACACAGTGGTTATGGAAACAAAAATTCCTTTCGACTTAAGTTGTAGAAAAGAGAGAATACGGACGTTTGTTATACCATTACTATTGGAACCTTGCAGTGAAACTGCATGAAATTATTGTTTTTATTTCTATCATTAATATGACGTTACCAATTATATATATGGTTCTGGGTGCAGTTGTGGAGCGAAATAACACTGAATGGGAGTCTAGTGGTGGTGGTTTTTGGATCCATTGTTGTACTTAATGGCTGAGAGATTTCTATCAATACATTCTTGGATGCGACACGAACCACTTTTAAAACAGCGGGCTTGAGACTCTTAAGTGCAGCTGTGTTCATAAAGTCGGGTTAAATCTGTATTTAAAGTAACGTGACTCATGTTTATTATACACCGTAGAATGCTTCAGATTGTACTAAGAATCCTCAAGCCACTGGTATCACCAGATTTTTCTTCCATTCGGTAACAGTTGTTCAGCCGTTAGTAATGATCGGTTTTTCAAGTTTGAAGTAGGCGGTTTTCTTAGACCCGGAAAGTATAATCTAGAGAAATATGAGGGTTTTTATGGTGCAGATTTCTTAGATGTTGAGCGAGATAAGGCGTGAAACTGTACTTGTGTGACACGTTACGATAATAGAACATAATTAGAATGAACTCAACTCTATTTTACTCTAAACGTTACGTAAAAGTATAAGTTATTCTTCTCATTGTACTTTATATATGAAAAAAGTTTAATTTGCTGAAACAAAGTCATGTTAAGCGAAACTCCCCTACTTGTAATAAACCAGAAGTACGTCATTAGTGTTTTTATTACTGCAGTCCTTGTAATTTAGCTTAGCAAGTTACTATCTCTCAAGAGAAGACGAGAACACCCATTTATGAACAAGTAATAATATATTAGGATCCGACGTTTAAAGTGAACAAGCTTTCATAGAACGTTAATAAGCCATCGTCGCGTGCCAACTGAATCATCATCTTGTTAGGATAGCGAAATATGATTATTAATTAACCTTTAGCCATGGTCTCTGGTTGAATAATATCCACATGAGTTGCAATCACGAGTTATGTTTATTTCAATCTAAATACAAACACAAGAAACGGGGTGTGCCAGATCCGGGATAGCGTTCCTCGTTTGTGTGTGTATTTTCTTATATCAAATCCACATTGTGCTATCTGCTGAGTCCACCGAGGGAAATCGAAACCCTGATTTTAGCGTTCTAAATCCTCGTTTGTGAATTGATCGCTTTGGTATAAAACCGAAATTTCTTAATTAAAATTTCAGAGACTGAAAAACAATAGTCTTATAGTTTGTTTTTAGGTGTACAAGATATGTAAACTTCTTTTATCATTTTATTACGTATAGTATTTAATGGTATAAGATTTAGAAGTAATTTTATGACATGAATTTCAGTTAGTCATTGTACTGAAATTTATTGATTTCGCACAGTGACGACACACGTAGTTCGTATATCCAAATGAAATGTTCCCTATCAACAAACTTTTTTCTAACCTTCTATTCCTTTGTTTGTTTGAAGTTAAGTATAAAGCTACACATTGGGCTATCTGTGCTGTGCTCGCCACTCGTTTCGAAACACGGTTTTTAGCTTGTACGTTTGCAGAAATACCGCTGTGTCACTGTTGGACCCAAGTTTCTGTCCAAAGCTGTTTATATCTGCATGGTGTTATATATGACAGATTTTTGCCTAATCTGTTTAATAGATTATGATTTGTTACGTCGTTAAAACAACCTTAAAATGACGTATCGACTGACTTATTAGTTTAAAATGTGGAAAGGTGTGCTAACTTGAACAATGAGGTCACAACAAGTGCCGGGTTTAGTGTTAATGGAACACCATCACATGAATTAGGTGTGATAATACTATAATCTGACAGTGTATAGACTATTTTCATAGTACCTGCGAAGTATGCTCACATCGACTGTGTGTTTGGCACACGGAACAGTAATAATACAAACTGTATTATTGTTAACTATAGCAATGAGTAATTGAGTTTATATCGAGTCATTGAAATTCTCAATGGCTCGGTCTGAACTAGTAACCACTCCAGTAATACAACGCTGAAACCTTACAACGCTAGAAACTGGTTTATAATACCCGTGGTGGGTACAGTACAGGTAGCCCATTGTGTAGCATTGCGCTTGACTTTAAACAAACAGATCAGTTAGTATCCTGAAGTATATCTACTGGTTATTTAAAACTTCCTCACACACGATAAGATTTCTAAAGAAACACACTCGTTTATATATTTAAAAGTTAAATTTATATAGTTAAAAGTCCATTTCAACATAAATGTATTTAATAGAAAAAAATAGAACTTGGTATTCGAAATATATTAAAATAAAATTTCATGTGTGAGCGTAACTCATATGCTGAAAAAATAAACATAATTGGGTTGGGAAATATTGTGTGTATGTGTGTGTGTGTGTATGTAATAATTTATTTATGATATCAGAATATGAACATTTGTTAACATAATTTTTAGAATAGAATTTTTTTCGTTATGTGTTTGAAGTTATTTGTGCTCTGCCCACACCGGGTATCGAAACACGGTTTCTAACTTGTAAGTCCGCAAACATACCGCTGTAACACTAGAGATATTAAAATAAAATCAGTTTGTTTTGAATTTCCCTCAAAGCTGCATGAGGGCTATCTCTTCTAGCAACCCTTAATTTGGTAGTGAAAGACCAGAGGGAAGGCAGCTAGTCATCATCACACACGCTTGAGCTACTCCTTTACCAGCGAATTGTGAGATTGACCGTTACATTATATAGTGCCCCACGACTGAAAGGGCGAGCATGTTAGCTGGGACGAGGATTCTAATCCATGACCCTGACTGTGAGTCAAGTTCCCGAATTATCTTGCCATATGAGGTCTTAAAATTAAATAAACATTATTTTCACGAACCCTAATCAGTATTAGTTCACTTTCACGTTTTGTTTGTTTGTTTGTTTGTTTATTTCAGAATTTCGCATAAACCTGAGCAACGGCTATGTGCGCATAGCCGTCCCTAATTTTGAACTGCTAGGCTAGAAGGAAAGGAGATAGTCAACAGTGCTTACTGTCAATTCTTAATCAAACAATCGTATGTGATTGAATATTGGAATTTCTCTGTTAGTCTTATCGCACACCCACAGCTCCCAACCATGGATTGCTGTTTGTTTTGGTTTTTTCTGACAGCAAGTTGCAAATTATGAATATGCGGATTCATGGGCATGCGAACGCGCACGTGATAAGCATTTTAGTTACTTTTTTGCAACATTTGTCTTAGGGAAAAAATAAACACAATTTGTTGTTTTACTTCATTGTTTTTTCTCTTTAGATAATATGGCGTAATACATTTTATATATATATTTTAGGCCTAACAAAAGTGTTAAAATTATACGTGGCTTTAGATTTTATTTTCTCTTTACTCCCTTTAAATTTTTTTATGTGTCTCACATCCGAAAAAGAGCGCTTCAGATCTATCTATTTTTACGTTAAGAATCTTGTGGTACAGATAACTAGAATTTCAAACAAACTTTTTGATACCTTCCCACCAACGAAGGGATTTTGTTCTAACGTTGAACAAAACACCTTGTAGGTTGCATACGGCAGACATTGTAATACTTTTACGAAGTCAGTCTGATGTAATGATATTTTGTCTACTGTCACAATTTAAAATAAAACTATAAGTTACAAGCGTTAAGACATCATTTTTAAAGAATATGGACATATAATAACAGCAGTTATTGAATAAGTAATCAGTTATTGAAATTGAAAGAAGCATCGAACTAGGCTATTTTTAGGTCTAATAACAAGGAATATAAAACAGTTATAACTCGATCGAGAATTAACAGTCAAGACAATTTTGTGACGACAATGGTTTGTATAGTATCAGTACATTGTACCATCAAAATAGGAATTTATTTCATTAACATTTTGTATGAAACAAGAAAAGAGCATTCACATATCTTTAGGAAACGTGAGAGTTCTTGTATAATCGTATGCTGTCCATTAGTCTTGAGGCCCGGCATAGCCAGGTGGTTACGGCGCTCGACTCGCAATTTGAGGGTCGCAGGCTCGAATCGCCGTTCCATGAAGCATGTTCGCCCTTTCAGCCGTGGGGACGTTATAATATTACACTTAGTCCCACTATTCGTTGGTAAAAGAGCAGCCCAAGAGTTGGCAGTGGGTGGTGATAACTACCTGCCTTCCCTCTAGTCTTACACTGCTAAATTAGTGCCGGATAGCGCAGATAGCTCTCGTGTAGTTGGCCTGGCATGGCCAAGCGCGTAAGGCGTGCGACTCGTAATCTGAGGGTCGAGGGTTCGCGCCCGCGTCGCGCTAAACATGCTCGCCCTCCCAGCCGTGGGGGCGTATAATGTGACGGTCAATCCCACTATTCGTTGGTAAAAGAGTAGCCCAAGAGTTGGCGGTGGGTGGTGATGACTAGCTGCCTTCCCTCTAGTCTTACACTGCTAAATTAGGGACGGCTAGCACAGATAGCCCTCGAGTAGCTTTGTGCGAAATTCAAAAACAAACAAACCCTTAGACTTATCGCATGATGGTTAAAGGATATGAATCGCAATCTACAGGTCACGTGTTCGAATTTCGTTACCGAACATGCTCGCCTTTCCAGCGTTATGATGTGACGGTTAATCCAACTATTAGTTAGGAAAATAGTAGCCCAAGGGCTGGAGATGTGTAGTATTAATCAGTTCCTTTCTTTCTCACCTGTCGCTTCCAAATTAGGTATGGCTGTCGCAGATAGCCCTCGAGTAGCTTTGAGCGAAATTCAACAAACAAAAGAATGTAATATTGTCTTTGTTAATAAAAGTACGTTAATTTTTAACGTAATTGACATTTAGATTAGAAACTCATAAACATATAGGTATATTGTTGATTTTGTTCCTACTGTTAAATCACATTGTAATCAAATCTGTCGCTCAGACTGGTGTTTATATAAAACTGACACTTAAATCTATGTATATATCTGTACATTTATGAATAAAGTTCATTGTAGGTTAGGTTATTCTAATATATAAAGTTATAAAATTACGAGAAAAATACCTGCCGCCAGTGATAAGAAACGTTTACCTTAATCTATCAGTTTATATATTTCATGGGCTTTAAAAATGTTAAAAATATCTTATATTTCAGTAATAATCTTTGTAGTGAATTGACACTTTGTAATTTCTTTGTTTAACGAAGTTCAGTTTTTTATTTTCTCAGTGATTTTCTTAAAACAGTCATTGTTTAATGTTTCCATAAATTTATCTTTAAGACTTTAAATCTCTGTATAATGATTAAATTCAAAGAATTGTATTGTGTAAGTTATGCTTTATTTTTTCTTTAATTTATCTTTATTAACACTGTTGGTTAAAATGTTTTATTTTATAAATATACTCACACACACATGTGTTAGGTTTCCAAAAGTAAAATTGAAAAGGACTGAAAAAAAAAACCCATAAATATTGTGTGTGTGGGTATGTGTATTGTTTTTTACAATGATTATTTTTGCATCGTTTGCTTGGAATAACTAGTTAGGACCAATGTAATCTAATTAACGGAATCGCGAGATATTGTAAGAATTGAAACGGAGAATATCGCTAAAAGCGAGGATTAAGATCTTATAAATTAGTACATAATAATAGTTCTAAGTTTTGTTTTATGGCATTGCATACTTTTTAGATTAGTATATCACATTATACCGTGTTTCTCCGAAAATAAGACAGGGCTTATATTAATTTTCACTCCAAAATATGACACTAGGTCTTATTTTCGGGGGATGTCTTATTTTGATATATTAAAAAAATGAAGTTACAAAGTAAAACTATTAAACTAACCATTTAAAATAAACTATTATTAAACTATTAAACTAACTGATTAATACTTAAACAAACTAATTAACTAACTATTAAACTAATTAATAAATTAATTTTGTTTTATTTCTTTCCTCTTCCTGCCACTCTTAACTAGGGCTTATTTTAAGGGTAGGGCTTATATTAAAACTATCCCCAAAAATCACACTAGGTCTTATTTTATAGGTAGGTCTTATTATCGGAGAAACACGGTATATATTGATTACTAGATAAATTTTTAGTTCTGATCTCTGTAGGTAACGTGTCTTAATCAGAAATCAATACACTCTAAAATACATGTACTTTGTTTCTTTTTTAAAATGTGAACTCGTATCCACTTTCAATTTTAATCACAATTTATGTAAACAAAGAAATACCATAATGTTCTTATTCCAACATGTCGCTATAGCTTTTAATTATAATTATGAAGTAATTGAGTAACTCGTATAGGCCTAAGTATAGAAGTTGGATTTTTGTTACATATGAACCACTTCCGGACATGACATTACGGAATTTTCTTTCTTTCTTTTTCAGTAGTTCACTACTTACTACTTAATCCTATTCGCGTCGTATGGCCTTATCAGCAATTTATAGTGTTTAATGTTAATGTTTTATGTGTGAGAATGGGATCGTGCTGGTAGAACTCTGGATTATGGAATTGGCAAGTCTAGTTCTAATTTGTACGATATCAAAATATTCTCAGCTCTTTAAGCTGTGGTTGTGTTACAAAAGTGGCAGTCAGTTCTTCAGCCATAACTGTGTGGTATTGTGTTGTTAGCTGGCTTCCTTCTCTTTGCTCAGTAGTCCCAAATTACGAACGGCTGAAGATAGTCTTTGTAATTTTGCAATAAATACAAATCTGTCTTATTTTTAAAAATGTTAACAATACAGTACGCGGTTTTTCGTATATTCATTCATGACAAGTGTTTTGAACCTTGTTTTCCTGGATACAAATATTTGTCTTAACAAACATTTTATTTCGTATCAGAACAGTATTAGACTGTCGTTTAAACATTTCACTGTTCCTGCGTCGTTTAGAAACTCAGAAGTGTTAACTATATTCCAAAGCCCTCAGATTTTGTTTCTTTGTTTTTGAATTTCGCACAAAGCTACATGAGGGCTATCTGCGCTAGCCGTTCCTAATTTAGCGGTGTAACACTAGAGAGAAGGCAGCTAGTCATCACCACCCACTGCCATTTCTTGGGCTAGCTACTCTTTTACCAACGAATAGTGGGATTGACCGTCACTTTATAACGTCTCCACGGCTGAAAGGGCGACTATGTTTGGTGTGACGGAAATTCGAGCCCACGACCCTCAGATCACGAGTCGAACGCCTTAACCACCTGGCCATGCCGGGCTCCAACCGTATTGAAACAAAGCGTGTTAAATTCTTGAAAGCATTTTAATGAAAATGAGTAGATATGATACTTTGAACGTTTAATCTCTTATAATATGAACTTTCATGCAGAACGAGAATAACCGGAGATATCTTGTGCCCCCCCCCCTTTTTTCTATTACATACGTAAAATTTCAACTTCTAAATCCCAAAAAATCATCTGAGATCCAGATCATACTTTTCGTGTGATAAGGAGTTATTAACCCGAAACTGCCCTTTCTCTCAATTATAAAAAAATGTTTCAAAGTGACTCACAATCCAGATCAGAATCAAATTTAGAAAGGACAGTCCCATACTAATCCCCCATCTTGTGTACAAATTTCATATACAATAACGTATTAGTTCTTTGAGATACGCGCGTGGAAACACTCGATCTCTCTCTCTATCTTTCAGACGCACACACATACTCTTTCTTTCCCTCTTCGGGGCAAAGGTAAAAAATGGGTTGTGTGACTTATTTTTTGTTAGAGCTGTAACTATATTATTGCAATAGTCTTGGATGAATCATTTGGACAGCGGGACTTATTATTCCAGCAACTTGTTTTTATTTTTACTTTTACTTTGACTGTTTTGATTACATGTAACTTCCCATATTTGCACTAAACTCTTAAAATTTCAAAAGTGGTATATTGAATATACAACATTGGTATGTGCATGGTTTTATATATGTGTGAGCTGGGTGATGTCCGTGACTTGGCGATAAATTCGAACAATAAACGGACACTACACAATCCACTTGTTTTTAAATAATATATTCAAAACAAGTTAAACATATGCACACAATTCTTTATTCTACAGGATATCGCAGTTTTATCTAAAACTCTAAGCAATGTTTTTTCTTGACGAACGTCCACATCGGCTGATTCAGTTACTTTAGAATCCAACTGACAAGATAAATTATTTTTTCCCTACTGTTTTTTACCGTACAATCAGCCATAAGTTCACTCAACATTACCTTGTAGTTTACCACATTCATATCTTGCACTTCAAATAATTGTATCTTTCTTCAAAGTTCACACAAACTGGTTCAATTACTTCAGAACACCCCTTAACAAGACAAATTATTATCCTTATCTCTATTAAATTGTGAAACTCATTTTAAAATATCTCCCGTTATGGCTAATTACTCAAACGCCAGCTAACATCACGTTTTCTAACTTTTTACTGACTGAACTTTATTTTTCTCTACTTGACTTGCGCGTGCTGAATCACCTATATTTATGTTGTTCACTGAGGTCTCGAACTTTCTAAGCCATGCAAACGATACGATAACGTAACTATACTCAAGATAGAGAAAAATACCGAAGATCGAGTAACTTGGTGTCAACAACATTACAAAACTGAACCACACACACAACTCTTACCGAGCTATGCAACCAAGCATATCATAACTATCGCTTTAAATAACTCTATTGGTATGAAAAGTAAACATTCATTGAATATTAAATCACTAAATAAACTAACGGATAACTATTGAACTAAAGAGTCTTGTATATTCAACAAACTCCAAATTAGAATCATTAGTTATTAAGCTACAAAATAAATTAAATAAACCTTACATTATCTTGTGTATCCAGCGGTATGTTACTCTTACACTAGTTTAATATTGGTAACAAGTGTTTGTAACTATCATATTTTGCAGTAATGTCATGTTTTCATTTGTTGAAGAAGTGGTCAGTAGTCCCTGTTGGCGGCTTGAAGTAAACGATTAATCTGGACGTTTATCGACATATTCATTTTATCCTTTTGAAAAAACAACAACAGATTTTAACAGAGAGAAAGGGGGGTCACACAAAAATCTATCTTTAAACCATGGAAAACAAATATAATCAAAATATCCTGAAAATGGAGTAAGCTCAGACGACACATAGATACACATGGAATCGGTTCTGTAGTGCACTCGTCAGGACTGAGACACATTACAAGTTTTAAAATACAGTATGAATAATTTTCAGAACGTATTTAAGAGTTTGTGTTTCGGTACCGAAGTATTTTATTGATTTTAATATTCTTAACTTTATCAAATGAGTCGATTTTCGAGATTTAAAAAAATGTTACATGTGCATGCATAGATCTATATAATTCTAGAGAATCTATATCTTACTGTAGTTATCGGACCGTGTAAACTAGCATTACTTAACCGCTGGTATCTGTTGTATTTTATTCTTGTTTGTTTTCTACAAACATATAAAGGACTGTGTAAACCAACAATTGTCTTTATTGTTGATTAATTAGATTTGACGCTAAGTTAAAAGTAACTGTTACAGGTTATGAGGCACAACGTTCGATCGTCCGCGTGAAGTAGTGAGCTTTAAACGAAGTATTATCTTTAATAATTAGTTTCAGATGAATCTTTTTCTTTTCATTCATTAGCCTGCATTACATTTGATAATTTAAAATTACGCAAGTTTATTTTCAAAACGCAGTGGCTTTTTAAAAATTCTCAAAGTTCTAACAAATGCCACCTAGATAAATTGCAATTTATCACGAACGAAATATGAGCTCAATTTGAAAAATTCTAAGTTTTTTATAACCATGAGATTAATCTATCGCCGCCTAGAGACAGTTTTAAAAACAAAATTGTAGCATGAGCTTAAATTGCCTATAATTACTCGAGTTTTCTATTTCGCACTTGAAGTAAAGTACTTGAAAGAAATGAGACAAATGAGCAGGAAAAATAAATAAACGGATTTTTTTACTTCCAGGAAGATATTTCAAGAATTTGATTTTTCGCACTGATTAATAAATTAGCAGACGACATTTCAGAGTTTTATCATCTGTATGTATGATCTACAGTAACATCAGCGTGTAAGTGTTGAAAGAAACTCTCAAATCATAAACATCAGGTAGCGTGTGACTGATAACTAAATTTTTCACACGTCAAAAAAATGCAAACAAAAACAATGAACATTTTGTGTTGAGATTCTAATTAATTTCCCAAAAAATACTTTATTATTATTAAGGCTTACTTTCATATGATAATGTAATGTATGATAACAGTGATTTATGGCTAAAGTTTTATTGCTGAAAATAACAATGTATTTACTTCAACTTTAAATGAAAACACAATAATGATCGGCCCGTCATTGTCAAGCGTGTTAAGGCGTTCGAGTCGTAATCCGAGGGCCGCGGGTTCGAATCCCGGTGGCACCAAACATGTTCACCCTTTCAGCCGTGAGAGCGTTATAATGTTACGGTCAATCCCACTATTCGTTGGTAAAAGAGTAGCCCAAGAGTTGGCGGTGGGTGGTGATGACTAACTGCCTTCCCTCTAATCTTACACTGGTAAATTAGGGACGGATAGCGCAGATAGACCTCGAGTAGCTTTGCGCGAAATTCAAACCAAACCAATAATGATCAAAAGTAAATATATTCACCTAATGTGTTATGCAAGAAAATAATATAAACTATAGGAACGCTCAGAAGAGGGTGCCACGCAGCGTTGATTATATTCGTCCTTCAAAAAATATGTAAATGTATCCGTGTGTCCGTCGTTATCATCGGACACGCACCAGATAATGAGCAATAATTCCACATACGTCCACCGAGCTTGATCAAAATCTTATATTTGACTGAGGTATAAAGCAAAAATAATGTGAAAAATCGGAACCGTGTTAATAGATAAGGATGTTTAAATTTTTATGACCTTTCTATTACCTTGACCTTTGTCCTCGACCATCTAAAAACTCACCACTTCTAATTTGGGTCATAGTACAAATGTATACCAACGTTCGTCCATTCAGCCATTTCCGATTAATTCTGCTGACAACACACACACACAGAGGGGTGACAATATAACCATCGCTGACGGAGAAAATTTGATCGATAATCA
Source organism: Tachypleus tridentatus (assembly GCF_004210375.1). NCBI lineage: Eukaryota > Metazoa > Arthropoda > Merostomata > Xiphosura > Limulidae > Tachypleus > Tachypleus tridentatus. Next base: position 42,314,559 of record NC_134835.1, read on the forward strand.
GGAAACTAAATTTTTGGATAACAATCGCTGTAATACAGATCTCTAACATGAGAACATGACCTTAGTACCACGGTTGGACAGCGATAAATTTATGGACTTACATCCGCTAAAATCCGGGTTCGTTTTTCTCGTAGTGATAACACAAACACACACACATACAAAATAACCACATGTGATTTGTTCTACAACAACAAAAAACGATGTAGACTTAACTACAGTAGTATATGGTTGTAGGGAATATTTCCCATAATGCTTTCATTCTACGCGAAAAGAGGTGAGTATTGGGATTATACAAAAATTCATTTTTTGGTATTTTAAACAGCTTAGTTTGGTTTGAATTTCTCGCAACGCTACATGAGAGCTACCTGCGCTAGCCATCCCTAATTTATTAAAGACTAGTGGGAAGGCAGCGAGTCATCACCACCTACCGCCAACTCTTGGGCTACTCTTTTACCAACGAATAGTGGGATTGAGAGTCATATTATAACACCCCCACTGCTGAAAGGGCGAGAATGTTTGGTGTGACAGGGATTCGAACTCACAACCCTCGGATTACGAGTCAAGTGCTTTAACCATCTGGCCATGCCGGGCCTTAAACAGCTTAGCTGCTGAGTAATAAGTTAGTAGTATCAATGATGGATATTCTTGAAATCCTATGATGAATAAAAGACAAATAAAAACACTATATAAATAATATATATGCACTAGCATTATAACAAGCGACTTAGCATGAACCATTGGTGAATGTGCGAGACTATGTCTAAGTAGCCAAGGTTCGCGCCCAGCACTTTAGAAGCGTGGATGTATTAAAAAAGCGAGGTAAAATAATTTACCCGAAACAGGACAGAAACCACTTCGAGAGGTCACTTGTTTTAACCGATCGCAGTAGGATATTGTGTGTCGGTCAATCAGTCAGTAGACACAAAATGATGTCACATAAAGGACACTTAATGTTGCAATCTGTAGTGTCGTGACATCAGTAAAATGTGCAAATGACTTACGATATCTGTTACTCTCATGATATCTGTTACTCTCACTTTTGGTTTTATTCACTCTTGAAATAAAAAACGTTTGGGCCCCTGCAGAAGTACGTTTAGAGTTGTTGGGTGGGGCGATAGTTGGTTGTTTGTGGTGTCGGTTAATTGCCTTCCAACTAATGTAGTTAAAAAACAAACTATAAGAAGCCTACTGTTGTTTTGTCGATTTCCTGTTCCCATGGTTACTGAGAAAAATGGAATTCCCCGAAACCGTACAACTCAGTGACAAGTAGTGAACCGACAGATTGGTCATCAGGTTTATTTTTACCACAAATATCCCAAGTTTCTATTTTCGCAAAATACTTGACGTCATTGTAGTATCCTCCTTGATCCACTTTTGTTTGTTGAACAATTTTCAAGAATTGCACGAGCGCCTTTCAAGTGCTCCCATTCGATAACAATAATTAATTTTGGACAACGAAATAACTAGTGTACACAACGGAGAAGAGAATGAAATATTGTAAACAACGTTGCATGTTGTAAGCTGTGGTAGTAAAGAAGAACTATAGTCACATTGTCCCTTACAATAGTTCGTTGATCGACAGGGTTTCTTGTATATAACTTTATATTGTAACAGGTTTCCTAGTACTCGTTTCTACTTTCTATAGTGTAAACTGATTCACTTCTTATAAACAAACTGGTTTGTACCCCGCTACAGCTTTAACTGTCAAACTATTCAGCTTGGTATAAATTGTCTAATGTGAAGGTCATAAAATGAAAAATATAATCATTGAAGAAAAGACGTCACGTGGTACTGTACGTAAAATCTAAAACTTGCAGCACACATGAAACAATTGCTTCATGAAAGTCATTAGTGAATTAGTGTTCCAGCAGGAGGCGTCTTAATTCGTGCTGAACAGTCATTAAAATTACGTCATTTCTTATTTTTAAGATACAGTAAATTAATTAGTCTCTTTACAGTTCAATAATATTTCTCTTAGTGACTGTATATCTGTGTTTGTTTGTACATACTACCAAGTGAACGAAAATAAGTGAAATTTGTAGTGTCTGTTTTTTTTTTATTAATTTGACACTAGATGGAGAGGCTGATCAGAGAGATGCAAAATCCGGAAGCGGGAGTTCCCGTGAGGAGTCAGAAGTCGTTCCTCACATCCATTCCATGTGCCTTTATGGGTAAGTTTATCGATCTCTGTATTATTTAATTCTTTGTGACGTCATTATGCTTAAAACGTCAACAATTTATGGCGTCATCTTAAACCTCGTTACATTGAAGAATAACCACTCGCTCACCAAACCAACACAAAATTCTTTCTTAGTTTATGAAACACATACATCTTTCATATAGCTTTGACATAATGAGTTATTGGTTTTAGTTGCTTTTTTACCAGTTGAAATCAAACATTTACACTTATATAATTTGTGAAAACTGACGAGACTTTGTTTTATCACAGAATTAAATTATTTGCGAAATGTTTTTTTGTCGTTCATCAGACCGAGAAAATTGACATTTAAAGACATTTGTGAAGAAAAGAAAGTTCAGTCGTGTATATACCATTAGTGAGAGTCTCGTTTAGTGACGTTGGCTAGCAACGCATGACGTCATTTGTCAAGATATGAGAGCTTTCATCCTCTTCACATTTCAACACTTTAAAATATGTCGTATTTTATTAAGTAACTGTGGATATTTATTGTTGAGTTACACAGTAATGCTCGTACTTGTAGCTAATTGATAGTTCGACGATAGAATTATTTTTCTTGCCATCTCTTTAAATAACCTGAAATAATGTACATGAAATAGTTTGACAACGACAGTACCTACATGATGAAAGAATGCATTCTAATCATAATAATTAAGATAGGATAAATAGCATATTTAACTGGCTGTGCTCATAACTGGGTGTGTTGTTTGTTCTGATGTACATTGGTAGCTTGCTTTGATCAGAAGTTAGTAATGCATATAAATATATCTATTACTAACAGGTTAGTATACTGTTATTATCTGGATCACCACAAACAGGTTAGTGTACTGTTATTATCTGGATCACCACAAACAGGTTAGTATACATGCCAGTATGCCATCATCCTTGGACCACCACTAACAGACGTTACCGTTTTTCTTTTGTTATAACTGAGACATTATGATCTTCTGCAAGATAAATTTATAATCCAGGTGTCACTCATGTGTTTCGTTGCGTGGAACATTTTTCTCGTCAAAACACACATTGATTTATTAGCTGAAAAAAGAAATCGTGAGCTTTTTCCTGAAAACTGAATTGTTGTTACTAGTTGGAAGGTAAATTCTACTTTAATTTTTTGAAATGTTCCATGTCTCTAGATGAAATTTTTATCGACTAGACAGGTTTGGTTTAGTTTGAGTTTCACGCAAAGCTACACGAGGGCTATCTGCGCTAGCCGTCCGTAATTTAGCAGTGTAAGATTAGAGGGAAGGCAGTTAGTTATCACCACCCACCGCCAACTCTTAGGCTACTCTTTTACCAACGAATAGTGGGTTGGTCCGTTACATTATAACGCCCCCACGGCTGAAAGGGCGAGTATGTTTGGTGCGACGGGGATTCGAACCTGCAACCCTCAGATTACGAGTCTAGTGCCTTAACCACCTGGCCATGCCTGGCCCCAGGTGGAGATATGATGTGTGAGTTGTAGATTAAACCTCAGAAATGTAACTTTTTTTTAAACCTTGTATGACTGAAACGTCACAAAAATTATATTGTAATTTTTGAAACTAAGAAAATACGAACTCGGCATATCCTTGACTTCAGAAGAGTTGCACAGACTAACTATATGTTAAGAACACCCAGAAATATTTTTCCATAAATTACGATATTAATCCTTTATTCGTAGAATCCCATTGACATTTCATAAAAAGCAATGTTTTCGTCACAACAACCAAAAACACCCAAATGAACAAAATCTGAAATGTATACACACATATGCTAGTGTGCGTGTGCGTGTTCGTGTGTATTTATATATATATATATTTATGTTTATATATTTATTTTAAATTCATAACAGTGCTTCAATCCCCATCGTAAACTTTTTTCCTACACTCTCACTGACCTCTGTCCATTTATGAGAGGAATCTGCCTCATTCTTCTGTTTATTGCAAGTTTTCAGATTTCTGTCCGGTTCAGACCAGTTTAAATACGCATACAGTAAGGTATTTTGAACTCAAATTCACGATAACTATTCAATAACAGCATCAGGAGCTTCTGATAAGACGCACACAAGAAGGTAGTTTGAACTCAGGTTCACAATAATGAGTAAAGTACAGCATCAGGATCTGTTAGTCATCCATCCTGTTACACTCAATTACAATTGAGTCTTTAATAATCCATTCGCGACCATAACGAGACGAAATATCTACAAGTTTTTCTAAACATTTATTTCAGATGACAGTCTGATGCTTTGATATCCTGATATTCCAGTAATGTTTAGAAAGAATATTAGGACAGAGGTCACGTGAATGAATCAGTCTCTTCCTGTTTTGAACAAACCTTTTTGCAACATGTTTACATCACTTGTATTACACGTATTAAAACCACGTTACAAATGTAACTTTGTAAACAAAACATGAAACTTTTATTTACCTCTTAATTGTTAAAATACTCTTATATATTGAGTAGAAACTTTAAAAAGTTTCAGTGCTTGTGATTTTCCTCGACCGGCAAAAGCACTTAGTGTGGAATTGTGTAAATGCATACATTCTTAGCACAGCTTTACAGACTTTACTTCCATGAGCATTTTCAAGAGTTCTGACACTTACTTAACGTGTACAGTTCTGTTACACTTCAGGTAAGTAGATGCAGAAATAAGGTAAGACACAACAGGAAAACATCTGAATATTCGATATTTATTACTACAAATTGTGAAGTGTGAAAAGCTATTGCTAGAATTTGTTCATATTTTCTTATACTTGCAACATTCAGCAAAGTAGTCCAAGTGCGTGTATCCTTCAGAAAATGATTTTGTTGGATTATCTCCACTATAATTCTTTCTCTGGAATTTGACCGTTATTTTTAAGCACTTCGCAGGAATGTTAAACTATTTTTTTGAAAAGTAACGATTATTTTATACACAATTCTAAATGTAAGACACTTTTCATTCTCAAAATTACAATAAAATGCCAATAACTTACTATACAAGATTAAAATCGGTAAAAATTCGTGAGACTGGAAAAGTCTCGTACACTCCACATGTTTCGACATATAAAAATGTGTCATCCTCAGGAGTGTAATGTTTTGCAATGAATAACACTTAACACAATTACTAGAAGACCAATTTGGATATTAACAATTTCTTGCCATCTGCTGAGAACATTTCTAGCAGGTCCATCATCTTTATTTAATAATTTACGTTTATTTTTTTTTAATATTTAATTATCTCAAACGATTCACGTGTATTCGTATTTATTAGATTTCTAGGTTGTGTAAAAATAATAGTTGTTCTCCATTCAGTTGTGTGTTTAGTTGAAATAGAAATATTATTATTTAAACATTTTTTGTGTTCATTCATTTTGAATAATAAATTTCTTTTGGTCTGTCCTATAATAACTCGATTTTAGAAATAATGGTTACAAGTAACTTTGTAGAAGTATGTGTTGAAAACTTTCTTCCAAATTAATAACAGTTGATAAACAAAACGAAGGTTTAGTTAAGGGTTCTCATTTATTTCCTTTATTATGTTCCCCCCGCTAGTACAGCGGTATGTCTACGGATTTACAACTTTAAAATCAGCGGTTCGATTCCCCTCGGTGGGCTCAGAAGATAGCTCCATGTGGCTTTACTATAGGAAAATACACACATACACTCCTTCATAAAATGGTTTAAGAGAGACAGTTTTGAAAGATAATCGTTAGAAATAGCAGATAAAAACCTGCAGTATGATTAAGGTATATCGAGGAGACATTTTTTATTTGGCGATAAAGTACAGAAAAAATATTGAATTTTGGTAATTACTTTAAAAACATTGATAATTCTACAAGATTTGATTATGAAAATTGGAGAAATGGCTGTTTAGTTTTTTTATATTTAATGAATAAAAATATGGATAAATTACAAACTGACATTCATCGCAAACCCTTCCCTGTAATCATTCAGCCACATCAGAAACCTGTTTTTTACTCTTATGTAGATAGAATACTACAATTATATTGCAAACACGATGATACTAATTACGAGTTATATTTATTTAAGCACGTAGCAGTAGAAAGAAGTTTTAATCCTCAATGTTGACAGCTGCCAACAAACTAAAAAACAAAAACAGGGACAAAAGTATGAAGTTAAAACCATTTGCCGAAAAAGGTAAAAAATAGAATGTTTGACAAACAGTTAAGTCTCCCGTTGGTACAGAGGTAATTCTACTGGTTCGATTCCTGGCGCTAGCTTCAGCAGATAGTCTGGTGTAGGTTTGCTAAAAGAAAACATACTGTAACATTTACATCAGACTTATTTTATCAAATGATGAAGAAAATTAAAACAAACAAACATATATTTCCAATATACAAACCAATAAACACTTAGTAAAATTCTTAATACAATTAAAGATAACTGACTTAATGGAAAAATTTGGCATATATATACATCATATCATGTGAAAGTAAAGTAACTTACATAAGAGAAACTAAAAGAAATTTAACATTCACAAAATAAATTTTAAAAACAACAGTATTACTATTTTACCTTTAGCAGAACGCCTCAGTAAAACTAAACCTAAAATTCAATGAGAAACTTATCTTAGCACAACCTGGAAATTTAATTAGCATGAATATACGTGAATCGATTGAGATAATTGAATATTAAAAAATAAATATAAATTAGTAAATAAGGGTGATGGACCTGATAGAAATGTTCTCAGTAGATGGCATGAAATTCTTTAATATCCAAATTGGTCTTCTGGTAATTGTATAAATAAGGGTAATTTTTTACAAACATTACACTCCTGAGAACGACACATTGATGTATGTCGAAACAGGTAAAGTGTATGAGATTGTTTTCTCGTCTTATCGGTGCTTTTACCGATTTTAATCCTGTACAATAAGTTATTTATTGTAATGTTTAGATTGGAAATTGACTTTATTCGTGGAACTTAGTTACTTTTTATAAGTAAGTGAAATATCAAAATAACTTCTTAATGCTGAACAAAAAGCAACCGAAAATTACTAACTACATGGAAATAAATAACTGGAAGAATTCGTTAACTATAAAAACTTGCTCCTAAACTGTTTTTATTGAGAAACTGTTGTTTTTATAAAAGAAGTTCAAATTATTGTTTATTTAACTTGAATATAAAAATCTATTATTTTTAATCTTTGTTTACTTCAACGTTTCACGTTTGTCACGCCAATAAAATTGCATATGAATATTTTAGAATAACATTTCAGGTTTTGATATCCACGTTGGATAGACAACAAGACAGCCCGTTGTATAGCTGTTTGCTTAAAAACAAACAAGCAAATGAAACCTTGTAAATAACCTTTTCCTATGTTAACAAAAATAACATTTACTCCCCCCTAAAAAAAGGAATTTGTCCAACTCCAAATCCAATTTTCGGCACAAAAACTGTTTATTGTTTAAACTTACCCTGTTGGGATAACCTTCAGCTGATGTGTAAATCAACGGACGTTTACTTTTTTCGCAAACACAAATTATAGACTGTAAGTTTGTCTGTAAAATCAAAAATATCTAATTTTGTTCACAAACGTTTAGTATTTAATCCAGTTGTGCCTTTATTAATATAGACACTTTCCTAATGCACTCACGTTTTTTTCAGGATACGATATTGTGGAATGGTTGATGGACAGACTAGACATCGAAGACATAGGTGAGACTTACTCAAAGATTCATGTCTTCAATTCGTCTGTTAAGTATATAGAAATACTGAAATAATTGATCGAACCCACATACAAGCATTCATTAATTTTATCAACCGATATTAATAGTTTTGCAATCTTATAGTGTTTTAAAACATCCAGACTGGATTTGTCACGACTTGCAAATTTTAGCCTAAGTTATCATGATTGGCAGTATTCGATAGCTTGTGAGATGAATGGCATTTAACTGTAAAGTTGCCTCTTCGAAAGAAAATATTCATAGCATCTGTTTTGCTTGAGATTCTGAATTTAAAATGAACAAGTTACGAGAAGTGTTAGGGGGTGATATTTCCAGTTAAAGTGGTTTTTATCGCACATTTTCAGGCTGTTGATTTCAAATGCTTCACCAGTTTTGATGTTTAAACCGTAAATGTTAATGTATGTACTCGTTACATAAATAACGCTTCAAGGATTCTTTTGTCGCTCATCGTGCAGCCCACTTGACGAGTTCTGGTACTGTAGAAAGGCCTGCTGGGCAGTGACTTGTGAGAGTGATAAACACGATTGATGTGAAAATGCTATTTTGACAAGCCTCTGATTTTGAACCTGAAATAGACAAATTACGAGGAATTTGATGAACAAAATATCTACAGTTAGTGTTATGTCATGATAAGAAACTTTAAGCTTGTTAAGATGTATTATTACTTAGTGTCATTTGAAGGGCAAAAATGGAACCATATCATTAATGTCCATACAGTTACTTTGTGTTCGTAAATAACGTGTTTCAAGTTATTTGTCCTTGCTGTAGAGTTCTAGGTTTACGTTATAGACTAGGCTGTAGAGTTCTAGGTTTACGTTATAGACTAGGTTGTAGAGTTCTAGGTTTACGTTATAGACTAGGTTGCTTTCAAAAGTTTAAAAAACAACAAGTAGAAGCCTTACAGTTACATCGCTCTGATAAAAAATAAAGATTTATACAATAAGTTATTACTACGTTACATTTCTGGTTCCCCACAGTTTCAGCTTTCTGGGGTTACTTCACTACTTACTCTTATTTTCTACAAACTACTAATATCAAAATGATTCTACGATAACCAAATATACCACTGTACTAAAGTATTTGTAACGTTTTTACAAATAATTGACAAACACTTATATAAAATCGCTTTTTTACTTTTACACTTGGATTACATATGTATGTATCTATATACTTATTTTAGTTTCCATTTGTGAATTAGTACGTGTTCTCATAATTTGCTAGCCGAAGCCATCCACATAGCTAACATTCTCTGCCAACACGGATATTTCTTTCCCGTTAATGATACAAAATTTGCGTTGAAAGACGACAGCACCCTCTACAGGTTTCAGGTGAGAACGAAAATTCAGAATATGATTAATCTATATCGGTAGCATTACTCTTTATTATTATAGCATTTTCAATTTTAGTTATTGTAGAAATGTAATTTTAACATAAATGTTACAGATAAAACTTGTTCACTTCCTTGAAATACACGAAGTAAATACAAATTTTATTATTACCGTTTTGTTTTAACATGACATAAGCAGTAGTAACACAAGACTCAGGTAAAATTTAAGATAATTTTAATAGTTTAAGAATGTATAACATCTAGTAACCAGAAGTTCATAAGGTATACGAAATATTTAAATAAAGTAGCTTCTTTACGCGATTAGATTTCAATCACTATAAGTCGATTTGTTTTTACAGAACAATTATCATTCTGATAGTAACAGAGATACAGTATACGTCTTATATTATTAAAGTGTGTATGTTTACTATATTTTTGCTGATACGCCATTATTCGTATGTACTGTCCTATTATTTCTCCTGATGAGATTTATTTTCCAGCAAATTTCTTCTTAGTCTGTAACAGAATCAATTTATTTCATTTTTCCTTTTTTATCAGTTTCTATAGAAACCATATTACTAGCGAGTGAGTTTGAACTGTGAGAAGGTTAGCTACGTTATATTTATAAACGTATATGGGATTTTTTGTGTTTTTTAAGCTTTCAGTTATTTTGTTAACGAAACGAAAAGGTGCGGCAGTTTTCGTAATTAACTTCAAAAAAATAATTCCAGTTTCGGTGATTTTAATTTTAACAAGGGTTTGCAATTCTTTCCAAATGTTTGCGTCTAAACCATGATAGGGTCAAAATTTCATTTAAACAGTATAGTAGCACACCTAATCCGTAGGTTTAAATTGATCGTGACAAAAATCCACAACGAGATTACTTGGTGTTTAGCGTATTAGTGCTTAACAACGTATTATGTACATATTTTTAATACGATCAATGAAATACTCAGAAACCGTTCACCATCACAAGCTGTGTAACAAGCCCAACTTTATTTCACAAAAAGATAAGTTATTTCATCGTTTACACGAAATATGAATTTTAACTATAATATTTTACTGAGTACATTAAGTACAGTATAATAAGGTACTTTCAAATCCATAATCCGGTTTTTAGTTGCAAACATTGTAAATCTTTGCTAAACGTTTGAAATACAAAGTCTTCAATAAATTTTCTTTCAATGTGTACTGAGATTTACTGAGTGAAAATCCACGATATGATTTGTCCACCTTTCTTCTTTTTTAATTTTATATCGCGTTGCTACCTTAAAAAACTTTTAATTTCCTTAAAGTTAAGTTGCGTTGAAATATCTTTTGTTATCAAAGGTTTTGGACGACATAAAAGTTCGGTACTTACGTCGATCGAGTAATTGCGTTGGAAACGAACCTGAATTAAATTACACCGTAGAAGAGCTGAAAACCAACACAACATACAGTCTTTTTCTTACAATACATAGGAGTAAAAATACCAGCACAATATAGAATGTTTTACTTAGAAACGCAGTAGAATTGGTACATGAGAAATATATTTAACTTTGAGTTTAAAGTATTGATACATTGTATTTTGTTTGTTTAAAAGAATGACGGTTTAAAGCGCACGTGAGCTGACAGTAACATTCCGTTATAAAACCTGCCCTATAATTTTATGTTTATAAGAAGCGTCAAATGTTGTTTAATACGTTCGTTTAGAAGAGGTGTGTATTGCATCGTGACTCATTTGTCGACAGATATGAATATATATATACCGTACTTTCTAGATAAAGTTTTTGTGTTTGTTTCGGTTTTCAAACACTGGATTTTGAAACATCGTAGTAAAAATATTACCACTAGAACTGCAACCAAACTACAGTGGTAATTGTCATTAGACATCTACATTAACTTGGTTGTGAATAAGCAAAGTCTTCAGATATGTAGTACTAAAGACGTGATGAAACAGCAATACGATACAATTTACGAAGTCTGGCAAGCTTTCAGTAAATATAAGTCTTTTATATAGAAAAATCAGAATTTGTAATAAAGTATTTTTGCTAAAAATTGATGGTTCAATAAATGAACATTAAAGAACATTAATAAATGTTCTTATTAAAAACATTACGTACAAAGTAACATAAAGTAACTATAACAAAACAGATATCAACTTTTTATATTTTTCTTCACACGCAAACTGCCATTTAGTTGATCAAACCCGAGACTTTGAAAATGTGTGAAGTATTTAAATAAGACAATGTTAGTAATATAGATAATAAATTACAGACAAAACTGTCAAACATTGTAATAAACTGTTGATAAAACTTTTATATTTAGATGCGTATCGTATCGACTACTATGATGAGGGCCCCTGCATGGTCAGGTGGTTAAGGCGTTCGACTCGTAATCCGAAGGTCGCGGGTTCGAATCCCCGTCACACCAAACATGCTCGCCCTTTCAACCATGGGAACGTTATAAAGTCATGGTCAATCCCACTATTCGTTGGTAAAAGAGTAGCCCAAGAGTTGGCGGTGGGTGGTGATGACTAGCTGCCTTCCCTCAAGTTTTACACTGCGAAATTATGAACGGCTAGGGCAGATAGCCCTCGTGTAGCTTTGCGCGAAATTGAAAACAAACAAACAAACAAACATGCTGTGATGAGATATGCGCCTCTATTTAAACCTTATCTTGACAGTGAACAGTGCTATGTATTAGAAGTTTAATATACAACCTCGCTTTACAAGTCGCATTCCTCTATTCATTATATATTTACTGTAGATTCATTTAACGCATTTAGATATTTATTAGTTGTTGATATGTCACGGTCTTCCACATCACTTTTTCACTGTTGCATCTCTTGGAAATTTTCAAATCATGAAACATAAATGTTTTAAATAACTGAAAAAAACTTGCTGTGTATAATGATTAAGTAGAAATATGGGTATAAAAGAAAGAGATGAGATGTCTATCTTTCAGTATGAAACTTCCGACTTGTACGATAAGTTGAACACGTTTGTAAGGAGATAAGAGTCAGAATTACGTCATATTTAATTTTCACTTAATATTTATCATTCCTCCTTAGTTAGTTAGATATCACCATTAGATTCCATCTTGGAACATAGGGCCGCAATCGTTTGCGGATTCTTCAACAAGTACTTAAGTGAGTAGGTTGTTAGCCCACTGCACCGAGCCGTCCATAATTTAGCAGTGTAAGACTAGAGGGAAGGCAGCTAGTCATCACCACCCACCGCCAACTCTTGGGCTACTCTTTTACCAATGAATAGTGGGATTGACCGTCACATTATAACGCCCCCACGGCTGGGAGGGCGAGTATGTTTGGCGCGACGCGGGCGCGAACCCGCGACCCTCGGATTACGAGTCGCATGCCTTACGCGCTAGGCCATGCCAGGCCGTCGTTCCTCCTCTACGTCTGAAATGATAATTAATTTTAATATTTCACATTTTAAACCATCAGCAGACATGTTTTCTATGTAATTACGAAGCAAGATAGGTGCACTGAACGTTCACTCTCTTTACTCGTTTCTACTAAAGACGTAATTAAAAGCAGTCTTGGCGTTTTTGTTTTAAGAAGGAAAGTGTTATTCACGTTTTGTCTCAGTATTGGCTTTATTATGTTAGCTGTTTCGGTATTAAAACGACAGTTGACTCCGACACTGTAGTATTTTTTACTAGAAACAGCAACAAATATTTTAATAATGTTACCAGACTATAAGACAAAACAAAGTCGACCAAAGTCATGTTGTCAGATGTACTAGTAACGTGACGAGAACGCACATGAACAATCGGAATTCCTAGAAAACACGACGAAACTTTCGTAACATTCAACTAGAACAGCCATTTGACATTTCAATAAAAACAAGAGATACTCATTGTGGTCAGGAATTTTGTTTGTTACGGCTAAACCTCTGCAAGACACAAACACTACCAGGATCTCAACCTATAGGAGAGATCTCGAATCTAATAGGAATTTGTGTGTATTAATATTTACTACAGTTAAATATATCAAGATCACAACCACTGTAATAAAGTGCATTCATATGAAATATGTCGATTAGTATTTACTTTTCAAAAATCGTTTTACAAGGTGAAGCCACCACTGCTAGCTGGATAGAACATACTTAACATAATGTCATTTTTGTCATATACGCACATAGAATACAGATCCTACTCAAGGGCTTTAGGTAACTACAATCTTACTCTTAATAATTTTACAATGTCTAACAGGTAAACGTTTGCCGTAAAATTATGAACAATATCATACAATACTTACTAGATGTTATAAAGTGTACAACTATAAAAGGTGATATAGTAATACATGGAGCGTGAGACGTGAAACACAATTAATATCTACATGATAATACCGCGACACATGGTGCGTGAGATTAGTTTGTTTTATTAATTTCACGCAAAGCTACACGAGGGCTATCTGCGCTAGCTGTCCCTAATTTAGCAGTGTAAAACAAGAGGGTTTGGTTTAAAATTCGCGCAAAGCTACACAATGGTTATCTGCGCTAGTCGTACCTAATTTTGCAGTGTAAGATTAGAAGGAAGGCAACTACTCATCAACACCTACCGCCATCTCTTTAGCTACTCTTTTTCCAATGAATAGTGGGATTGACCGTCACATAATAACGCCCCCATTGCTGAAAAGGTGAGTATATTTAGTGTGACGAGAATTCGAACCCGCGACCCTTAGATTATGAGTCGAATGCCTTAACCATCTAGCCATGCTGGGCTCGGTACGTGAGGCCTCAAACTCTGTTAATAACTACACGATAATACTATGACACATGGTACATCTGGCTTCAAAAACCACTAAACAACATACACATGGTAATGATTATGCAGTAGTTGACATTACGTCCAAAAACTGTTATAAAGTACAGAATCTATAAGGGTTGTACAATAATACACACTATATCTGGCTTCAAACACTGATATAAGTTTGCCTAACTGGTAGTAGTAACATATGTAACGTCAAACACCATCTGTTTTTACATTCATGACTCGGTGAAGAAAAATATGTTGGAAAATCGTTAAGATCTAATAAATAAGTATTTATTACTGTAACATTGTTTTATACATTCGCCCGAATATCTGTGAAACTAATAAACTTTTTCCGTGATGACGAGAAAACCCACTTGTAGAGAAAATTATATATGTAAAGCCGGCTGGTATGGGTAGAGAAAGCACTATCCATGCCAACCATTTTTACATATATAATGGTAAACTTTTCGTGCCTACCTCTCGTTAACTGAATACAATACTAAATACTGTAAACCATGTTACGTCATGTTTATGTAAATGTCTGTTGAGATCATTAATTCTGTTAGTGATTAGTTTCTAATATTAACAGTTTTAATAGAATAATCCAACCCCTCCACTTTAGTTCCATTTTATTAATACCAGTGACTTTTTCCTGGAATACTCCAAGTTTTTGACAAAAAACCCGGGAACTATTTGTTAGGTTTTACTGTGTACAACACTAAGTCCTCAGTTTCACTTTGTTATTAGGTTTTTGCCTGTATATTTATGTTTGGTTAAAATCAACTTTTTGCTCCCAAGTCATACTTACATAACCTCCCAAGTCATACTTACATAACGTATTTGTCTTCCAGACACCATACTTCTGGCCTTCCAATCACCAACCAGACAATACTGATTACGGTAAGTGTTGTTTTTTGCTATTGTTTGTTGGTTTTTGTTTTCTTGGAAACACTTGCAAAAACCAAATAAATATATCTTTGAAAGGTCAAAATAAAACTTTGCTGTTTCTTGCAATTTGAAAAATATGCAACACAGATGTTTTGGATATTATATCTTGTAAAGTTGTGATTTCACAGTTTTCATGTTCAAATAATTATACGTATCTTTCTAACAGATGTTTTCAACTCCTTAAAAGGAAGTTGGTCAACATTCATATACCCACTAAGTTAAGTTATAGTTTTTAGTCAGCAGATTGTCCAAAAGCAGTCTGTTGTATTTCGTTTTTAGCACAAAGTGTTATAATGGGCTGTCTGCGTTGTGTTCGTTGCGGGAATTGAACATTGAATTGAAGGATTCCAAACCTTGAAAATTATCACCGAGCTACTGGTGAACAAATCCACTGTGTAAAACAAAACACAGATGTATAATTAACATTGTTTCAGCTGGGTTTTTCTTATTGTTTGCAAGGAAAACATACTCTTTAAAAATACCACTAATATTGTGAGACCATTACGCTTAAGATATCTTTTGTAAACAAATGTTTCAAGTTACAAATAATATAAAGTATATTATTTTACTAGTTTATCTAGATGCTTATATGTGTCGGTAGTTATATAAGATAAGTATGTTTTTAATAGTTCGTAATGTTTAGTTTTCTTTCTGATACTTTTCTATCTTGTCTGACGGTTGTCATGAAGAAACTGGAAATGAAGTTAGACCTGTTTTTCAGTGGTATTGATTGTTGTAACACACTCTGAACCTAAAGTTTTGAGTAGAGAAAATATATATCGGAATGACAGATACCCTTTGTACTCTTTATCTATGCCACTGACGAAGAATTGAAAGTCCGGCCTTACAATGGTCAGAAAAGTAATAACCAGACGTCCAAGTAAGCCAAACCAAGATTAGCATCGAAGTAACTCATTTGTACTGACTATAGGAATTTGTCAAACCTAAAATTATTTAGAACACGGAACAAGGTGTAAGTGAATTTTGGCTGAACATTTCGAATCCGAGACGAGATGAATGCCTCAGTAAAGTGCTTAGATTAAAAAAAAAACGAATTTGGACTCCGTCAGATATAAAAAAAACTGCTTAGTGTAGGTCGTATTAATTAATTAAAATGTGAGTTAATATTTCATGATTTTAGTGTGTGTTTAATAATAAGAGAAATAAAAGCAGACGATCATTGGAAGTCGTGTTTATAATTCATTGATCTGAAGCTATTGAACGTCGCGTGAAATTTTCTGATGTCGAGAATATAGAGATATCTAGAGCGCAAGTAGATAATGTATAAATGTATAAATAGTGTGAGACGAGCGGGAACAGCAAACACAAAGAGCAGACGAGAATGCAAAGTGATGGAAAGTAAAAGTTCGGTCAAGAAAAGTTAAACGTAAAGTTAACTGCCGTAGGAGTAAAAGGCCTAACGATTAATATATTAGATAAAACTAATAGTTTTAAGAGATAAGAAGTATAATTTATTTCGTCAAAGTGAGTTCTAAAGTAATAGAACCAGCTTAAGTGCACTTTGGCAAAAGGAACAGATAATTACTGAAAGACCAGTATACGACTGTGGTAATTCGCGCTATAATTGTAAGTGAACTATACAAGGAATACTGGTGCGATAGAAATAGAGAAAGGTAGTTTGGCTTGTGAACTGAAATTCTAAAGCAATTGTATAGGCATAAGTGAACTTTTGACAAAAGGAAAACTATACAGTGTTTGTAACATGCGTATGAACTCCATAGTGTAAGGAATTTATTGTGCATACGTTTAACTAGTTTTGAATGTATATATGTATGTATTTTGAAAACACATGGAGTGTGTGCTGTTCGTTTATATTTGAATTTATCGCCAACAAATCAGACACCTACTGTAGAAAAACCCTTAGCTCCACACCCATATTATTTGACCTACTTACTAAATACTATTACTACATATAATATTAAGAATAATAACCCTACTTTATTTCGACAGGCTCACTACGTTGAAATGGAAATTTAATCACTTGTTAGCATTGTGTATGGATGGAAATGTTTGTCGTTAATATAGTAGAGAATATAGCCTGGTAATTGATAATCTGGAATTGGCCATAAATCCTAAAATCTCAACTTTTTAGCTTATACTGTTTAATAACTAGTTTGGTTTACTTTATTCTTAATTTGTAAATGTGGGACATTTAACAGCAGGAACCACAGTGTGATTTCAAATAGTACATCATATAGAGATATGGGAGACTAATAAGGACATAAAAAAAGGAGGAACAGAAGTTTCACTAGATTTGAGTGTTTATATTTGAAAATAAATTAACGTGTGGTATGAATAAATTTGGCATAACACCTTACTAACACAACGGGCGTTTTTAACCAACCCCTACTAAACCTCTGTTAGCAAAATATTTCATGAAGGAACTATTCAATTGTAAAGCATAGCTTATTTAATCCAGTGGTCTAAATGAAGGATGAATAGCGTATTTCAGAATTTTTTAGATTTTAGGAAATGACCCACATGTGATAACTTGTAAGATTTTTCATATTATTTTTTGCCCTTTGAATTCGTTGCTTTTACTGGCAGGTATATCTTAAGAAGTCACTCAGATATACCCTTCTATACCAGTTGTTGATTTTTACTAAATTATATTCGCCGTTATAAATTATTTAATATGTGGTTTCGTACTTTAGGCAGAAAGGCTCTTAAACGTTTCAGTTTACGATGGGGAAGAAATTGTAGTGGCTTATGTTAACATGTTATGTCATTCAAAATCTTGGTTGACCATGACTCGTTGAAGAATGATAGTTGCTGGGCTCCAACTATATAAAAGTTCCCTTTCTATAAAAAGGTTTTTCAGGAGAATAATACAATAATGTTTTTAGCTTCGTTTCTAAACCTTTAAAAATGAGTACATCTAGACCCAGGCATTAATAAATCGCATAAGACGACTACAAATACAAATACTGTTAAGACCTTAACAAACATCACCAGTGGAGAAGTAGTCAAACACAGAATCATACATCTGAAGAGGACAGAAAAGCCAAGGTCTCCAACTGGCACGTGGAAATGGAGGAAGGACAAGCAATATTAGTGAGGAGTTAAAAAAATTGGTAGTCAAACACAACTCGTACATCTGAAGAGGACAGAAGAACCAAGATTTTGAACTAGTGCAGTGGAAATAAAGGGAAGTGACCACAAATTCCACTTGACTGGCTATAAAGTTTTTGAATTCATAGATGTCTTACTTTTTAGCATATTGCGTTCAAAATAATAAAACAAACTGAAAACGCTCCTAAATCCTCAATGAGGAGGATACCTTAACGTCTAAGAACCAATTGTATAGCTTTCAGAGAAGAACTTCCTCGCACAACTTTACAAGTGCTGTATTATTTGTGAATGGATAAGTTGGTTGGGAAAAGGTGAAATAAAATAAAATATTATTTTGTAATAATAGTTTTAACAATAAACTTTTGATTTATGTTTTATTTAAAATGAACGAAGAAATGTTCGAATATAAAGAAAATTCTGCTTTCGTGTCAAATACCATGTATGGCTACGTACAGGAATCAGAACACAATCATCCATGCCTGATATTTGGTTTCAAGTAAGAAAACGTTTTGAGCAAGCGTTGAAATAACTTCGTGATATAATCGCATATGGCAACACTCGATTGGTAGCGTAGTGTTGCTATGATATTGGGCAAGAATTGGTCTAATTTTGAAGTAACTTTAGGCTTAATCACTAGAAATATAGTAACACTGATCACTTATCCTCATCGTATATGTGTCGTGGACAGAGAAGAAAGCTTTGCTATCTTTTCAGAAACTTTTTTGGGAAGTTTAATTGCATGCATAATAGTATTGGTATTGTTTATGTGCAGTCTGAAATAGAATTTTCAAACATTGTATAGTTTCATTTAATTAGAAATATTTTCCCCTCTCTTTTCCTTTTTAGCCATTTTCCTGATGAAACGAACCCTAAAAAATAAACAGAAACACGGTTTGGAGGATTACGAACAGGTGAGAAACAGTCAAGTAAAGGTGTGTTTTAATCGCTTTCTTGTTTCATTTGGATTATTTGAAAATGCAGATATTCTTTAACGTGTCGTCCGCAATATATTGAGTATTGCAGTATAATGTCTTTGAATTTAGCTTTTTAAGTAATCCATAAAACGAGAAAATGTAAAACCATAGAATATTGTACTATTATAAAGAAGTTATTGTTCCTTTATTCTGTTTTAGGTTTAATCTAGATATTTTTACTTCATCAGATATTGACGAATTATTTATTTAAATATTTGATTGTGATATATCTTTACAATAAATGACAACAGGCATCACAATTAACAGAGATTAACTTAAATAACATCATGTCCGGCATGGTCAGCTGATAAGTGTGCTCGAATCGTACTCTGATGGTCGCGGGTTCGAGTCCCTGTCACACCAAATATGCTCGCCCTTTCAGCTGTAGAGGCGTTATAATTTGACGGTCAAAGAGTGGACCAAGAGTTGGCAGTGGGTGGTGATGACTAGCTGCCTTCTCTCTAGTTTTACACTACTAACTTAGGGATGGCTAACGCAGATAGCCCTCGTGTAGCTTTGCGCGAAATTCACAACAAACCAGATCTCTCGTGTAGCTTTGCACGAAATTCAAAATAACAAAAAACATTATTTCTTGCTCCTTTCTCACAAGGAAATTCCTGATGTCTGTGATGTATTTGAACGTTGCGTTAAAAGAGTTTTGTTCGTGTATGAAATATATTTAAACAAACTAAGATTGTCTTCAATTACGTTTTCAATTATAGAATATGCTGTATCTTTCATAAGTGTAGGTGTTTCAAGTTAAATTTATACAGTATATTTAGGTATTCAGAAGAAAAACAAATTATTATTTACTAAAAAGCAACTTCTGTTCTACCTTCAATTTTATTCTGCATTTGATCAATTTTATAAGATGAAAGATTTACAATAAAAAGTGAGGTAATTTGTTCCTGTTACCCTAAGCATTGTTTTTCAATAATAAATGAAATATATTGTAACATTGTAATAATATAATATTTTTCATTTTTAGTTAATTGTGTCTAGCCATTTATTACTCTTTAGATCTATGTAATAACTTATTCGGCCCGGTTATTTATGAACATTTTTTAAAATCATATTCAAACAGTAAATTTTTATTTCTTCACAGGATGGATTTTACTTTTTATTTTTTCACACGATGGATTTTACTTGTCACTATTTTAAGTCTTAATGTTGTAATTTTTACCGAGTTTTTTCTGTTGTTATTACACTTAAGAGTATAAATTCTAAATGTTAAACCCTAAGTGGTGGATTACATTCTATTCAGGACTGATGTTTAGTTTCTTATTCTAGATGACGAGAAACCCACTTGAAATAAAAATGTATATCAGAATGGCTGGTATGGGTATTAACACTTTTTCTGACAAAGAGAGAACAACGTTTCGACACTCTTAATTCATCTTCAGATTAACCTGAAGATTAAGTTGAAAATGAACCAGGAGGATCGAAACGTTATTCTCTCCTTGTCAGTAAAAGTGTTAATACCCATACCAGCCATTGTGAGATATATTTTAGTTTCATATGTTTCATTGTTTGCTGAAACTAAAACCTGGATATAGTTTAATTAAATAGTAAAATAGTGTTATAGTGATATAATTGGTAGATACGCATTTAATCAGCATTATATATATATTATGTGTGTGTATACATACATAGATGTAAGTGTATGTATTGATTATTATGAAGGATGCTATCAAAGTAATGACTTGACATTGTCTCAAATATCCAAAGTGAATTTAATTTTCTTTTTTTGCACTAGGAGGCATTGGCACGTTTGAAGAAACTTCTTTGTCATAAGTGGGAATTTGTGTGCATGCAAGCCGAAGAACAAATCAAGTAAGATAATTATATTTTCCTATAATAGTATGTGTGTGTGTGTATGTTTCTTATAGCAAAGCCACATCTGACCATTTGCTGAAGCCCACCGAGGGAAATCGAACCCCCTGATTTTAGCGTTGTAAATCCGTAGACTTACTGCTGCACCAGTATAATAATACTGGACCCTATAATAATACTGTATTGATATTAACTTCCACTAAGAAAAAGATGATTAAGATATTCTGAGTGATAATAGACACCACCAAGAAGTAACAATATGACATTCTGTGAATATTGACACCCTGTGATTATATTAGCTATAGTAAATAGTTGATTTTTTCTTCTAATTTTCAGGATATTAAACAACAATTAGACTTGTTTTAATGTCCCGAAAATTACGTCAATCAACGTAAAATTATTAATTGAGTTTTGGGATTCCAAATATTAAGACATTAATGTTCATATAAGTTTTTTCGGTTGTTCATAGTAAGAATTTTGCTTGATACAGCTGATAAAAAGCATGTGTGAATTAAACAAAACAAAAATCATAGTTGTTTCTAATATTTAAGTCATTAACAGCTTTATTTAGAATTTTCCATTTTGGGCAACCTCAGTGCCATATCAAAATGTTTGGATAGCTTGTACTTATCTTTGTACAAATCATACTCTCATCAAACACAGGTATTTAATGTATTTGTAGAACACGTGTTTGTACATGGTCCAGACCTGTTGTTTTTTTTCACTGTCAAAGTGGTTAAAATTGAAATGTGAATTTTAAGACATTGATTGAGAATTACTCCTCAAATTGAATAAAATATCACGCACCTTTCCTTTCATGTTTCTGCAGACAGTTCTGACCATAACAGGTGTTTATCCTGCCATCATTTGAAGGACCAGCTCAGCAAGTGCAGATGTGATGATATTATGTCGTCAGTGTCTTAAAGCTATCACTTTAGAGAAATTCTACTAAGTTATACCAAAGGCCTCCTTGGTATACCATAGCCATGATGACTTAGCTTATTGGTGTACCATAGTATCATGGTTTAACTTATTAGTATACCATACTTATGAAGATTCAGCTCATTGGCTCATGGTTTAACCTATTCTTATAACATTGTCATTATGGCTTAGCTATTTATATATAGTCCCATTAATGATTGCAAAGCTCCTTAGTGAATGCTTTCTAGAGCCTTGACATATCAGAAGCAAAGCTTTTCAGTGTATACTTCCTAGAGTCTTGAAATATCAGAAGCAGAGCTTTTCAGTGAATACTTCCTAGAGTTTTGACATATCAGAAGCAGAGCTTCTCAGTGGATACTTCCTAGAGTTTTGACATATCAGAAGCAGAGCTTCTCAGTGGATGCTTCCTAAGTGTTGACGTATCAGAAGCAGAGCTTCTCAGTGGATACTTCCTAGAGTTTTGACGTATCAGAAGCAGAGCTTCTCAGTGGATAATTGCTAGAGTCTTGGCATATTAGAAGAAGAACTTTTTATTAAATGCTTTCTGGAGTCTTCGCGTAAAAGACAGTTATTTTTACAATCAGTGTGTCCTGATAATGAATAATGCTTCACAATACCCAAAAATAGTAACGAAATCAGTCATATCTAAATACTAACATTTTAAACATGTTTATTTCAGTCTCGCCAAGGAAAGGAAAAAAACTGACAAAATCGTATTAGACAGCCAAGAAAAAGCCTACTGGCGAGTTCACAGGCCACCGGTAAGTACCTGATGTTTGTATGTTTCAAATTAAACAGAATCTTGTCATTCTGTGTTTCAAATAAAACGTGAAATTTAATTGTTGTTTATATTTTGGGAAAGAATAATTTAATTCTACGCAAAAACAGTGAAGTTTCGTGCGTTACTAAATGCTTGTTGTCAGAATTTTATACATCACTAAGTACTAACTTTCTATTATGCAATCCTGTCACACCAAACGTGCTCGCCCTTTCAGCCGTGAGGTCATTATAATATTACAGTCCATCTCACTATTCGTTGACAAAAGAGTAGCCTAAGAGTTGGCAGTGGGTGGTGATGACTAGCTGCCTTTCTTCTAGTCTTACACTGCTAAATTAGGGACGGCTAACGCCGATAGCCCTCGTGTAGCTTTGCGCAAAATTCAAAACAACCAAACTATTATGCAACAAACAAAACTTGGAAAAGAAATCAATATACGACCAAGTAAATGTCAGTCAGAAATACAACTCCAAAACCTTGTGGTTAAGTAGACATCATAAAGTTTGCTTTTAAAAAAAAAAAGTTATAGTACATATCTCTGAAATTCCTTTTTTGCATGATATACCTTGCAAACTTATTAGTAACCTCTAATTACTACTCAAAAATTATCAATCCAGGTAAAAGTAACACTGATTAAGATTTCCAGAAATATAACACTTTAAGTATGCCAGATTGATAGCTGTGTCTGTCTGTAAATTGCATGAAAATTAAAAAAAACAAAACATTAAATAGAATAAAAGTAAAGGTTAATCAGTGTAAGGTGATATAAATATGATAGATGAGCGTTGAATAAACTGAAAGAAAACACAAAAAAGGCTTAAATTTAAACTCGCCAACAAAGTTCCTTTTATAAAGGTGCTGGACTATGAAGCCGGAAATCCATGAATCGCATCACATTGTTGTAAAATCATGCTCTCCAGTTTAGAGCTGTGTGGTCATTTATAAATATTTGTTTAATACCCCAAAATTTTACCATAAATGCTGTTGACTAACTGCTTTCACTCTATTTTAATGGTTCAAAATTAGTGACGACTGGTAAAAGTATGTCTTGCGTAAACTTGTGGAAGTATTCGATCCAATAAGTAAACCTTTTATAAATAATTTTTGTCATGCAGACCAATGAGCTATCTATGCTTTACCCAACCAGAGATTGAACCCCATTTCTGGCATTCAAAGCCCTCAAACTTTACGCTAAACCACCGGTTGAAAAATGAATTGTTCTCACAATTAATATTTTCTCGGTTAATAGTTTTTATTCGAGCATATAACATCATCGAATAATTATTAATTAAAATTTAACATCAGCTGAGTGTGAGAGACTGAATTTAACTTAGTTTATTTTAACATTTAACTTTATACAATTTTTAAAGATTTATGAATAAAAGTATTAACAACTACGAGTATATCAGACCAAAACAAACTTGTCATCCTTTAGAAAGGGAAGGTTCTACAAATTAGCTTTCGTATTTGCTAAAATATAATGCACAGACACACAACTTTGAAATGTTAAATTGAAAAAAGAATTGTTTTTTTACACATTAGCTGTATACAAAGTATCGAATAGTTTCAAAGTACAATAATCAATCATCGATCTATTAAAAATTTTTGTGTCAATTTTACAAATTTACTGTGAAGTTTATACATGGTAATACACTAAGCTAATCATTCATCTCCACATAAACTTTGTCGTCATTAGAATTGTCATTAACCATCGCATTCATCAGATTTGCTTCCTCATCTTCTGATTTCCACAGCAAGTCATCATCTGTTCCGTTCATTGCACTAGATATGCAACCTCTTTTTAAGCCTTTAATGATGCGTTAATGATTTTCAGTGTTATCTTCAAGTAAAATACCTAAAAAAAATTTAACGCGTGTGAATGTGATGCACAAGTAGTTTTTCTGAAGGTATTTGGAAGAAAAACTCCACATTATATTCAGGCAGATACAGTAACTATAAAGGTTGCCCAAGTTTGAAATAAAGTGATTTTAGAAAGCTTAAGTGTTCATGTATGTTTTTATTAAATATAAAGCTACATATGAGCTCTCTGTTCTCCACCCACTGCTGGTTTCGAAATCTGTTTAGCATTGTTATTTGTGAGACTTAACATTGAACCTCCGGGGGCGTGTTCGTGTAAAGAAACTTAATTTAAGATTTGTATGAAAAAAAACGTATAGATTAACAATTGTTGAATGCCCATCATAAAAGTACACATTAATAATTAGATCAGTCCTAGCTGCAATATTGAACAATTTACAAAATTGATTTTATTTTAATTTCACCATTTAATTTGTATACAATTATAATTATAGTTTTCCGTATAATATACACTTTAATTAATATCTAGAGCTTAAAAGCGTTCCTTCAGTAACAGATGGGCTTGTCAGGCCTAATAATTAGAGTACCGGTCTTCATTCTGGAAGACCCAATATTTGAATTCGTTATATGCTACTTGATTAACACGCTCTGTATTTTCATTGGTTGAAGATAGTCGTTTCCACTGCGGTGCTATTGATTGATCGCCTTTCATCTGATCGGTAATTGCCAGCTGACTTAGTCACGTGTTACGCGAAGTACATGTAGGTTGAAAGCACCAAATACTAGCAACAGATATGTTTCAATGACAACTAGCCTTTTGATCAATAACTGTATCCTGATTGAAATGAAAACATATGAAATAAACGGCTTGCAGTGACCAAAATTTCAACTGTTTATTTACAGCCAGGAATATTTAGTTGTTTGGAAAGAAGCCCAGTAGCTAATAAACAAACAACTAGAAAAGCTAAGACCAAGGAAGAATTAAAGAAGCAGGTAATGCTGTGCCGTTTGAATTAATAACATGTTTTAAAATAGTACATATATATCTATATGGAACTAAATGTCATATGTTCTAATACATTATATATAATTTTAGTCTAAACAAGTAGCTTCTAAGAAATATTTCTGTGATTAATTATTCCATCGTATACCATACTAGTTTGTTATTTGAGTATAATTGTTATAATTCTTAACTTACTTGTTATATATTTATTATGACTTGTTTTTCAGTTCAGTCACACCATGACTGCTATTCTTTTTTCATTATTAATAAACTGATTTTTCTTTTCATAGATTGAATTCCTCAAGCAGTATATCTGTAAACCCAGAACAAGACTTCGTCAAGTTGTTGAGAGGTTAGGTTTTCTTTTTCACTGTAAACCTTATTTTTCAAAAATTCAATCAAGGACTTACTCTATAAAATGCATATTTCTAACAAATCAACTATTACTGTGTCAAACATTTCAAATGTTTATTATGTGCACACGTTAATTATCATTTAAGTACACTGTTGTTATTTTAAAGAATGTGTTGTTTTTCATTTAAGTACACTGTTGTTATTTTAAAGAAGACATTTTACGTTTTTCTTATCTAGAAATATGTACTGTAATTGTATCTGTGATACTTTTTCTGGAAAATTAATTATTCCAAAATAGTTATTTGTCTATTTATTTGATCAGCACAAAGCTATGAAATGAACTATATACTCTGCCCACCGTGGGTATTGGAACCCGATTTTAACATGATAAGCCATGAGATTTGCCCCTGAATTACTGGGTGGCAAAATGTACTAAAACGAAAGTGAAAAGTTAAGAAACGATTACAAATCATTTTGTCTAAGATGCCATAAATGGATAGTTGGAGTTAACTATTAACAAATATATTTGGTTGTTGTCAAGTGCAATGGGGCCTGGCATGGCCAGATGGCTAAAGCACTCGACCCGTAATCGCCCTTTCAGCCATGGGAGCATTATAATGTGGCAGTCAATCCCACTATACATTGGTAAAAGAGTAGCCCAAGAGCTGGCGGTGGGTGGTGATGACTAGCTCCCTTCCCTCTAGTCTTACATTGCTAAATTACAGATGGCTAATGCAGATAGCCCTTGAATAGCTTTGCACTAAATTCAAAACAAAACAAACAAGTGCATTGGGCTATGTTTTATAAACCAACAACAAGAATATAACCTGGATTTTTGTTTGTTTTTAGACCATGCCATCAAATAAAGACCAGCCAAAAATTATTTATTCAAAATTTAACCTGTGCTTCGTGGGGAGTCATCTCTTAATTGTGTAGCTGAGGTGTGATATACCACTTGCTAGTGCATAGTTATGATTATGAAACATTTATTTAAGACATGACTTGTTACTTTTGGAAATTAGGTAATTATTTGTTTACTATGTGACATATAGTGGTCGTGAAATTAAGTATTTGTTGGAGATGTTTTAGATGGCACTTCAAGTGCCACTTAGTGCTGTGACTCAAGTGTTTGATATCACTCGAGTTGTGATGTTCGAAGTACTGTAATGTTTCAGAATATTAACTGGTGTGTATGATGTATTGTATAGATTAATTTTACTTAACTTGAACATAACATTTTTAGTTTCATTAGATCCGTATTAAAAAGACTAATGAACCGTTTCCACAGGGTTATTTGATACTTAGTATGTGGTTGTTACTTCAGTCTCAAATATATCAACAGTGAGCCTTGAACGTTTTATTTGACATTTTTCATGCAGCTCCTATTTTCACCAATTAAGTATTTTTTCATTAAAAAGTATGTATTTAATATTCATTATTAATAAAATCAAAGGCAAAAAATAATTTTTCTTTTCTTTTGTACTAATAACATGTTCAAATCTTATTTAACTGGAAGAAGTGATAGAAAATGTATTTTCTTGTACTTTTGCGATATTTCACTTTTATGATGCATAAGAATTCATTCAGGAATTTGTTTTCAAGGAATTTTGATATTTTCTTCATAGTTTAATTCATCGGTACAAGGAATATGCTGATTTCGATCCATTTATATCGGGTGCTCAGCCATCAAATCCTTGGATATCTGACGACACCACACTTTGGAATCTAAACAATGATTTGTAAGAGCTTTATCAATTGAACATTAAGTGCTAATGTCTAGCATATATAGAGGTCTTTGAAACGTAAGAGGCCTAATGTGAGTTAAGCGTAGTATATGATAAATAATGCAAGTCATAAATCATTTCATATTTTTCTAAAGACATTCTCGATATTTTAAATAATCCAGTTCATAAGGAATGTAATGTTCCACTGTTTCGTCTTATATTTTAGTAATTTATATTATTGTTCTTGGAAAGTGTTCAAATTCACTTTTCAAATACCAGTTGGTGAATATGTTAATAAAAGCTTTGAGTGGCCCATATTTCTGTATGCAATATTTGGAACTAATCTTATTTGAATACTTCTCGAATTTCATGTAAAATTATTCCAATGATATTTAGGCCCGGCATGGCCAAGCGCGTTAGGCGTGAGACTCGTAATCCGAGGGTCGCGGGTTCGCGCCCCCGTCGCGCTAAACTTGCTCGGCCTCCCAGCCGTGGGGGCGTATAATGTGATGATCAATCCCACTATTCGTTGGTAAAAGAGTAGCCCAAGAGTTGGCGGTGGGTGGTGATGACTAGCTGCCTTCCCTCTAGTCTTACACTGCTAAATTAGGGACGGCTAGCACAGGTAGCCCTCGAGTAGCTTTGTGCGAAATTCAAAAACAAAAAAAAACAAACCAATGATATTAAAAAGATATGAGTTTAAAAAATAAAAGGACCCTTTTGTAGAAAATTCATCTTAGTTTCGAATAAATTTTGGGACAAAACGACGATTATTAAGCCTAAATATGTTTAGTTACATAGCCCAATTAGTCTAAGAGATGTTTTGGGCTACTCAAGTAATGTATCTCAGTTCTAAAGTCAGAAAACATTAAGATTCTTCTAAAGAAACTTCAACTGTTTCTGTGTTTTCTCTCATCAGTGGAAAATTCGTCATTAATTAGTAACCAATTGTTCAGTTTTTTTTTAAAGAATATGTCACTTGCATGCTTCTATGAACAACAGATATTGAAGTTCACAGTGAAATAGTAAGACAAATTTATCACTGTTCGAAAAATCATTAGCTGCTTGTGTTTAAAGTCGTCACGTTTTGTCCATAACTTTTATGTTATGTCGTTAAGTGTTCAGTATGAAACTGATGCCCTAAAACATGGACAACTAATGTTTGTTAAGAACAGTAGCAACAGCTTTCACTTTTAACTCCTTTAAATTCATTTTATCCATTACATTTGAAGAAAATCCATTTCCACTTGGTAACTACCCTATTTGTAAACTAAAACTGTTTTAATTCTAGGCAACT
Organism: Tachypleus tridentatus; assembly: GCF_004210375.1. NCBI lineage: Eukaryota > Metazoa > Arthropoda > Merostomata > Xiphosura > Limulidae > Tachypleus > Tachypleus tridentatus. Next base: position 42,343,275 of record NC_134835.1, read on the forward strand.
TCCATCCTGCCATAATTTACATTTGTGTCTCCTAGTCCTAATATTCTCACAATGAAGTATGACAAATAGAATGAACCAACACTATTAATTCCCTTAACAGTCTTAAACATCTCATTCAAGTCCCTTCTAGTTTTTCCTTCTTCAAGAAAAAACAAATGGAGAGATCTTAACTTGCCTTCATATAAAATTATTTCAACCCAACCCAGGAATCACCCTAGTAGCCCTTCTTTGAACCCTTTCCAACAGTTTTGACCTTTTTAAGGTAAAGCGCCTAAGACTGAACACAATACATCGAATGAGCCTTAACCAGTGTTTGTAACTTGTAAGCCTTTATGCTTATATTCAATAATTTTGTAGATACAGTCTAAAATTATGTTTGTCCTACCACAAGCAACAGCACACTGCTTAGATGGCTTAAGAGACTGATCAACTAAAATATCAGGATCCTTTACTTTTATAACACCATTAACATTTTATTCATCAAATTATGCTTATAATTTAAATTGTATTAAACCACATGCATTACTTTTCATTTATTATAATTAAAATGCATCTATTTATCTGCCAACTCAACAAACCAGTTACATTTTGTGTTAAAGCAACAACATCCTTCTTACAATCCCTGATGCTAAAACCTTAATACCATCAGTTAACTTAAGTAGTGTTTTGAGCATTCCTTCATCTTTGTCATTTTCGTCAGTTAAAAATTACAAAGGTTCTAACAAGGAGACCTGAAGAATCCCACTCGTGACATTATCCAGTTTGGCCAGACTCCATTTATAACAATCCTCTGTTTTTTTCCACATAGTGACTTTTCTGTCTATTGGACTAGCTTATCTCCCACACCTATAGAGCTAATATTAACAATATTTGTATGAGACCCTTATCAAATGATTTCCGAAAATCCAGATACACCAAGTTAAAACTTTACCTTCATCAACATAAGCAGTAATCACTTCAAAAAATAACAAAAGAGTAGTAAGGCATGATTTTTCTCTAGAGAAACCATGCTAACCCTCCAACAAAATTTCTGACTTAATCAGATGACTTTGCAAACTATCTGTTATAAGACTCTTAAAAACTTTTTGTCACCATGATTTAGGACTATTAGGCTTATAATTACCAGAATAATGTTATTGCTTCCCATGGAAAAAAGAAATAACATTAGCTAACTTCCAATCCTTTAGCACCTGTACACTATTCAAGGACTAATTAAAAAATAAATAAATAATAGCAAGCCATTCACATGTCTTGCTGTTAATCTTCAAAACCCTTGAGGAAATATTATGTAAGCCATGTGACGTATCATTCTTTTAAACCTCCCAATTTTGTGTTAATAAATTCAGAGTGATGTGATCATCTTGTACTATCATGTTTCCATCTAGTAACTGTTCAGGATAAGGAATATTGTTTAAATCTTTACTAGTAAAAAGTGACTTGAAAAAAAAGTAGAATTTATTAACACAACCATCTCATAATCATCATGAATGAGCTTTCCTTTATCATTCGTTAAATGACTCCACCCTAATCCTAATATTTTGTGTACTCTAAATGTATTTTAAGAAATCTTTTCTGTTAATATTTACATTTTCAGTCAATCTTTCCTCATGTATTATAAACGTTTTTGGTAATTCTGTAATTTTTCCATTCAACTCTTGGCTCTGGACAGAAAAATGTGGATAAGCAGATTTTCAAATGTGTTTCTCTTTGAATCTTAATTTCAAAAATAGGAACCAAAATCAGTTATTTCATAACTGCATTATTGTTAGATCTTTCAAGTTTACAAGTTAGCCTAATGAATGCCAGTTTGAATCTTCATAATCACTTTTAACTTCCAATCAGAGCAAACTGTCTGTTCAGAGCAGGACTAAAAATCTACTGATGAGTATAACTTATGTTGCTACTTATAAAGATTAGAATTAATTGCCTCATCAGTAGGGTAGCTGTAAGATATGAGCAACCCAAACAGATATATTTCTGTTACTAAGTTTATGTGATTAAATTCAATATAAATTACATCAGTCGTTTTTTTTACTCTTTTTCTAGGGTTGAAATACCAACTGAGAAGCGAGTTAAACGGTGGTCGATTTCATTGGAAGAGCTGTTATCTGACCCAACAGGTGTTGTGGAATTCGAAGTGTACCTGCGGAAAGAATATAGCTTTGAAAATATTCGTTTTTGGAAAGCTGTGCAAGGCTTAAAACATGGTTCTCAGACTGGTGTTGCTGACAGGGTGAAAGACATTTACGAGTAAAGTAGAAATTTGTTTCTTTCAGTGGCCCTCTTACTATAATGGTATTGTTCTGTATTAAACAAGTGAAGATAGGAACTAAATGTGTAGATGGCTAATATCAGTTCTTCAAAAACAATACAAACAAAATAGTAGAGATGGCATTTGCATCATTCCTACATAATAACACAGGCACACAGTGTAAAAGAATGTTAATAGACGAAAATAGTAAACTCAGTGGTGATTAAATGGTTATATATATTGTTATTCTTGCCTATTCTATTATGTAGGGATGATGCAAGTTGCCATACCTACTATTTTGTTTACATAGGTTTTGGAGGGTTTATTTTAGCCATCTCTACATTTACTTTCTTGTGCAAAAATATTTTTAATATATTTTTAATGCAGTGTTTCAGTACACATGGGAAGGTTGTATTTAACCAAGTTTTAAATTCAATGATGTTCTAACTGTAATACTCATTGTTTATCTATTATTGGCTGTTACTTTCAGTTTCACTCTGTATTTAAGTTTTTGAAGTAACACCAAATTGCTGTAAGAAACTTAACTTGAAAGAGTAATAATTGCATTGTTTACACTATATTTTGTTTTTTAATTACTACTTATTAATAAACTTATAAAAAGCAGATACTGTACTTGAAACTATGTCACTTCAATAAGATTGGTTGATACCATTGTTTTGGTTTTTGAGTTGCCATGTAATAGAACAGAAACAGAAGAAAGAATAAAAAATCAAACTTTTTGCTATGATATTTATAGACACTTTCAGAAGTGTAATTCTATCACATAACTACGTTGTTATAAAAGGAAACACTGTGTAGTATTGTAAAGCTTTGATGACCTAGTGAAGAAATATTTAAAACACATTTTGATGAACAATCCGAGCCACCCCTACATTGGTATTGCTACCGCCTGCCTGATAAGGGATCATATCATAATTTTGTCTAGAATTTCCTTAATCTCCAAATGTTTTTAACATAATCTTATTCTCACACTGTATATTTGAGTCTAGAATGTTATAATACAGGGTGGCCCATAACTCCCTACCCATCCATATATCTTGTGTATCCAGTGTATCTGTGTGCTGTCTGCCCCTCATTCTCGCTGCATAATATTATGCGACGCCATGTTCTGTGAGACGTTTTCCTCAACATAGCAGGGGTTATTGTTCCAAATGCCGCGGTAACAGCTGCCTTCAACTCATCATTAGTATTATTGAATATAATATAATAACATATAGATGGGTAGGGACTTACGGGCCACCCTGTAGACTAATTAAGTTATATTTAGCATACGTGGATAACAACCAAGTAAAATGAATATGAAATGTAATCACAAGTTATTCCCTGCGAAACTGACGAAGGAATGTACTGTTATTTGTAGCTACAAGCCCCAAATAACTGGTGTTCGACATGTGTGAATTACTGTGTTTTACATTATAGGTTAAATATTACACTGTAAGAAAAGTTATAAGTTAACACAAAGCATGGCCCTCAAACTGTAGAATAATTGTTTGTTTTAGTGATATAAAAAGAAAAGTTTTGTGTTTTCTTAAAACACAAATAATATCCAGTTTTTAATTCAAAATTGTTTTTATGTTAATGTATTATTGTGTTGCGAAGTCACATTTTCATGATGAATTTCTGTATGAACCGTTTAGGAGTAGCACGTGGTTTGTTTGTTTGTTTGTAGTTAAACACAAATGTACACAATGGGCTATCTGTTCTGTGCCCATCACGGGTATCAAGACACGATTTATAGCGTTATAAGTTTGCAGATTTATTACTATGCCATTATCAAATGGTGAAACAATTAGCTGTTTGCCTGAAGTAAGTTTTTAAATACTCTTTTTAGGCGGCGTTTAACTTTTATGTTACGAAATGCTTCAGCTCTTATTTGTGTGTAGATTGGAAAACATTCAATATAACGACTGTGGATTATCCAGCACATTAGTATTCTGTTTTGTTAGCCCACAATCATTGTATCATAATCATTCAAGTATCAGACGTGTTTGTGTTGTTTCAACACATTTTTTAACGAAGTATTCAAATTTAAAGACTAAAATCCTTTTGTATTAAAGGTTTATTAGCAGTACAACTTTCACACAAGGAAGTTTTTGTGTAATACACTAAACTCAATGTTATTTCCTTCTTTTTTCGTGCTTTGAAAAGTTCAATGGACAACAATTACACATGGTCCATTTAAGCAGCCTAAAAACACAGATGTCAGTGGGAGATGTATCTGGTAACTGCGAACACTCTAACTGGAGTACTTGTTTGAACTTTTTTTTTGTGAATTTAACTTTTTAGTTGACTTGGATGTGGCTTGATAAAGCCATATTTTATTGATGTCCAGTCGAAATAAATATGTTATTTCCTCTAGTTTAGTGGTTCCAACATGTCAAACTCACTGCATTTTTCTCATCTCCCCAGATATTTAACTCAACATTGTATCTGTTGTAGTCTGCGAACAACATAAATCGATTGGAAAAAATACTTGCGATATGTTCTATACATTTTCAAAATCTTGTATCACCAGATAATAAATCGCCCAGACTTTGTTGCAGGAGCTTAACTGTCTTGCCCATTGTTAGCAATACTTCATTTGTCACATGTCAGACACTTCTCGTGCAACTTTGTCAGTTGGTGTACCTTTTTATCACGTGTATCAAGAGAAACTTGCGAACACTTGGTTCTCGAGCCGCTTTTGCGATTCCAATTCTATACAGATTGTTTGGCTTACAGTTCCAAGATAGGTTTCAGGACGTTTAAACCGTATAAATGCAATTCACGGGAATTTCCAGAACAAAGGTCATTGGATGTGTAAATTGTTACCAGTTTGTTACTTTCCCATTACTTATTGTATTCCAGTGTACCTAATTTTGATATCTGATTACTCATTTCTACTGCGCATACGTTAATACGCTATGAACACTTTATTCATTCATTGCACGTGTTAATACCTAATTATTACGAAATTCATTTCACTGCACATATTAATTCACCTTTATATGTAAGTTCTTCAATGGGGACGACTTAATATCCAATACAGTTAGTCATTTCATGCCTTCAGAACATTAATGTTCTATTGTCACTCAGTTTCTCTTTTAAAAGTGTGTGATTCCTTGAATGTCATTACACTGTACTTAATGTAATATTATCAGTTAATGATTACTCATTTTAGTGACTATTGATTGCTGATAGTGAAAAATAATAAATAGAAAATTCATAGTGTTGAAACCTTTTCTAATTTTTGTTGTTGTTTTTCTTTGTTACATCAGATACAATTTTCTACAGGTTTGAAAATAAATCAGCAGAAATCAACCAACTGCAGCTTGATTGTACGTTAAATTTATTTTTAAGGGTTTGAACATTTACGGAAGAAACGCAGATGAACTACATTCGATATTCATAATTTGAAAACTGTTTTTCAGAGAATTCTTGGCATCTGGTGCTCCCTGTGAAGTGAACTTGGACAGCAAAACAGTGGAGGTGACCCAAGAGCTCGTGAAGAACCCGTCTCGCTACACATTCGACGCTGCTCAGGAGCACGTTTTCTCACTGATGAAGAAAGACTCCTATCCCCGCTTTCTTCGATCTGAACATTACAAAAATCTCATCAGAAACGCCCAACAAACGGCACAGAAGAAGAAGTAAAATATTAATTATTTAGTATCAGGAACTTTAGAAAATAAAAAAAACCTTTTATTCCTTTCAAGTTTACATCATTAAAATAAAAAATCGTCACTGGGCCAAGTTTTCAGCATGCAACAAAACTACGTTTGTAAGGCAAATTTAAACAAAGTAATTTTACACAATACTACTTTACCCTGATTCTGTTATGTAGTACAATACACCATGATTAAATGTCGATACCATGAGTTAATGGGATAAAAAAAAAGAAGGTCAACAACTCAACGTTATTTCGACATACACCAAAACTGAAGCTTAGTTGAATAATAAGTCATAGTTCATATGAAATTTTGGTAATTTCAGATCATGTCACAGTACACAAACAACATGACGTAAAATAAACTAGGATCGCTTTAGCTTCTTTGTGTATTTCAATTTAAATAGTGATAGACTACAGGGAAAGTAACTAGTCATTACCACCTAACTCTTGAGCTATTCGTTTACAAACAAATGGTGGTATTGAGTGAAACATAATAACCCCTCCAGTGCTAAAAGAGCGAATATATTCCATGAAGGAGATTCAAACCCGCGACCCGCAACTTGTAAGTCGACCATCCTAATAATCAGGCCATTAAAACAGAGAAATGTTCCTAGTACTTTATTTCACAAATGTAGGTTACCTACGTTATCTAGAGGGTCTTTCAGTGAAACATATACTTCCGTCAAGCAGCGTTTATCCATATTCACACTTTAAAAAAGATGAAGATCTGTCTGTATGTCCGTCGTTATTAACCGACACGAACCATTTTGGCAGAACATATTTAATTGAGTTATAGAGCAAAGATAGTGTGAAAAATATCGATTCCAATCTTAACAGGAATGGAGTTTTTTGGATTTTCGCGACCTTGCTCTGACCTTTGATCTAGGCCCTCCAAAAACTAAGTCACATAGCATTACAAATGTGTATCAACTTTCATCCAGATTGATTAATCTGTTTTCAAGAAATCTTTTTGACAAACACACACTGGTGAAAATGTGATCTCTGCATACCTTCAGTAATGGAGCCAATAATCATTTCTATTATGCAAATTTAAGGAAGATGGGCCCACATGTCATACTTATTTGTACAGACTACTGTATCATCCTTAAACTTGAGAACAACCCACATGTTCAGTTATTTTCAGCTAAAGATGTTATTTATAATTCAAATGTGCTTTACATGAGATAAATGCAGATAGCCACATCATTTTAAAGTAAGTAATTGTATTTAGTCATTTTTAACTAGCATACTGAGGTACCTTAGAGTTAAGGACGTTTTGTAAATTTGACAGTGCTGATCTTAAAAACTTATAAAATTCAGTTAAGTATATGTTAATACATTCCCCCTCTAGTGGCTCAGTGGTAAGCCTGTATGGTTATGACACTAAAAATCGAGTTTTTATACCCGTAATGGTCAGAGCACATATTATCCATTGTGTAGCTTTGAGTTTAACAACTACCAAACCAAAGTTAATGCATTTAGACTAATCCGTGATGACGAGAAAACCCACTTGTAGAAAAAATATATATATATAAAGACGGCTGGTATGGGCAAAGAAAACTTTATGTAGAAGAGCGAACAACGTTTCGACCTTCTTCCGTCATCATCAGGTTCACAAAGAAAGAAAGAGGTAACTGACCGTTTGAAGGCGGTTGTGTAACTGAGTGTGGGAATGTAGAGGGCGTGCTTAGATGTTCGATTATATTTATTAATATAGGTATAAAGGTGTTCCTTTGTATTGGTTTATTTTGGTTTTCTTTAATTTTGCGTTTGTTTATGTTTGTTTCTTCAGTTAGTAGTTGGGTGTTTTTCGGGTTATGCTATGTTTATTTGATTTGCAGTGATCGAAAACGTGTAAAGGTGACTTTTTGTGTTCTTTGAACCTGGTTACCATTCTTCTACTTGTTTCTCCAATATAGAAGTCGTGGCAGTTATCACATTGTATTTTATAAATAATGTTGGTGTGGTGTTTGTTAGTGTAGTGTTTACATAGCAAAGACCTTAGTTTTGTGCCTGGTTTTTGAATAAATTTAGTATTAACTGGAATGTCATATTTTGTTACTAGGTTTGTCCAAATGTTGGTTATTTTTCTGCTTATGTCGGGAATATATGGTATACAGCAGTATATGGTTTCTTGATTTTTTAATTCGTGGGATATATTTACTTTTGTTAAGTTGATTTTGCTTTCTGTCTTGATGTGTTTCTTTCTTTGTGAACCTGACGATGACCGAAGAAGGTCGAAACGTTGTTTGCTCCTCTACATAAAAAAATGTTCTCAACCCACGCCAGCTATTTTTAAATATATGCATTTAGACTGTGTACAATTATTGAGTTGGTTCATCAAGCAAGTTTGAGTCGTTCGTAACCTGAGACTGTAATTGTTTACCTTTTTAAGATTCTTCACCTAGTGACGAGATATTGTTTGAAACAAAAGCCACTGGAAGTGTAACTTCCAGCTGCTCAGTAATTCTGTCATTTAACGAGTCATGAATTTATGTTACTTTCTCATATGATCTAGGTTTAAAGTTACCAAATGATCATAATAACTGATAACATTGTGGTTTGAAACTTTCCGCATAAGAACCATTTATCTACTTTTTTTACGTTGTTTTATTGTTGAATTAATAACATTAACGTCATTATTGTCAGGTTTTTCAACTTTGGTGCTCCAACACGTAAAAAGAGCTCGCCAGCAGCTGGTACCAGCAAAAGGAGAAACAGCGGTTCACATATGACTAACAGCACCATGGATCTGACCTTGATTCGACAGCCAAGTGTAGAACGCCCTTTTACGGGAAAACATTCCCACAGTACGAGTGACCTTCAGGATTTAGAAACACCTTCTGATAAGTTGTCTTGTAGTAGGTAAGCTAGCCACTGCTAGATTTATTTTTATCTTTACGTATTCTAGTGATTTTAATATGCTTATAAGTTAATTTAATAATATAAATGTGAAGCCTTTTAATGCCAGAAGCTACGATGACAACCTCAAAATGTAACTGTAGTGAAATTAGAAGAGTAATAAATATATATTTCCTATACCATGTATCTTACTGTTTTCTAACGACTGCACGAAATTATTCGTATGTATACAGTTTTTGGAGTGTAATATAGTCTTGAAAAAGAAAAAGAGTTGATTTTGAAACCAGTTTAAGGCATTTATTTCGATTTAGTTAACATTGTTTTTAATCATTTTCCTTTGGATTCACTTGTACATTCTCGAGGGAAAAGTTGCTTCACAAATGAGTAATTTAATACAATATATTGAAAAGGACCGGGATCTTTCCTACTGATAGGTTAAGTGATATGTTCGTAACATTCTGCCACTAATTTATGTAGGTAATGCCTGCAAACTGCGAGTAATGACATTATATATAATTCTATGGTGTTTTAGCCTGAGAAAAATAAACTGTTGAACAGGAAAACTTTTAAACAAAAGTATGAGGTCTCTAGTACAAGAATTGTCTGTCACCCTTTGAACACGTGTTGCTGAATTCTGTTTGTGTCTCTGTATATTCAATAAACAATTATGTGATTTTACTTTAAATTTATATCCAATCTTTCCTTTAATTAAGTAGAAAATACTTTATACTGTTAATGTAAACTTATATTTGAACTTTCCTTGTTCATTGTTTGATCATGGAAGATATAAACATTGTTTCAGCGTGTTCTTTCAATTTATCCTTACATATTTTACCTTCGTTACACAAATATTCAGAGGTGTTTTTTTTTATACAAGCTCGTTCTCAATCAACCTTATTTTCACTGTGTAAGTATAACCAGCCGCCACTATGCAGATGCTTTATCCACTTCAGTACATGCTTAAAGTTACTTTTTGTGTAAAATCGAGATTGAGAGTTCTCTGTGGTATAACACTTACACATGTATTGAGGTTAAAATTTCATAGTTGTAAGTGAAACACAATTCCTACTATGTAATGTACTATTGTACAATCTGTCGCTAAACTAAGGAAACTGATATTTTCCAGCCACTCGGGTATCGTTAAAATTGTATGTATATACGTATCTTAACTATAGTAAAAGCGTTGTCTCAGTTACAAGAACAGCATTGTATTCTTGTAACACAAGTTACATAACAGTAATTTGATGAAGTAGTAACGACTTAGTGTTCAAGTTTATTTCTGTATAAAGTCTTATTATCGTGAAGAAATACCTTTAAAACTAACATTTGTAATAATATATAAGTTAACAGTATAGTATAAAAACAGAAATCGTCTGATTCACAACTCCTAGGTTGTGATTTTCATTAGTGTGTTTAATTGATGATTAACTAGTAAGTTTGTTGTTTTATTTCATGGAATGTTTGTTTTTTAGAAAACAACCGTTACGTAAGTAGAGCATGATGTCACATAACATAATGAAAGTGTGATACTTTGTTGTTTTAGCGCAGTCTCCGTGCCGTACATGTTTAAGAAAGATTGAAAGAAGTACCAGAGAATTACAGTTATATCAGAAGATGGTATAAATTCAGTACAGTTTTATCAGAAGGTGGTATAAATCCAGTACAGTTTTAACAGAAGGTGGTATAAATTCAGTACAGTTGTATCAGAAGGTGGTATAAATCCAGTACAGTTGTATCAGAAGGTGGTATAAATTCAGTACAGTTGTATCAGAAGGTGGTATAAATTCAGTACAGTTGTATCAGAAGGTGGTATAAACCAGTACAGTTGTATCAGAAGGTGGTATAACCAGTACAGTTGTATCAGAAGGTGGTATAAACCAGTACAGTTGTATCAGAAGGTGGTATAAACCAGTACAGTTGTATCAGAAGGTGGTATAAATCCAGTACAGTTATATCAGAAGGTGGTATAAATTCAGTACAGTTGTATCAGAAGGTGGTATAAATTCAGTACAGTTGTATCAGAAGGTGGTATAAATCCAGTACAGTTATATCAGAAGGTGGTATAAATTCAGTACAGTTGTATCAGAAGGTGGTATAAATTCAGTACAGTTGTATCAGAAGGTGGTATAAATTCAGTACAGTTGTATCAGAAGGTGGTATAAATTCAGTACAGTTGTATCAGAAGGTGGTATAAACCCAGTACAGTTGTATTAGAAGGTACTATAAAATCCAGTACAGTTGTATCAGAAGGTACTATAAAATCCAGTACAGTTTATCAGAAGGTACTATAAAATCCAGTACAGTTATATCAGAAGGTACTATAAAATCCAGTACAGCTATATCAATGGGTACTATAAAATCCAATACAGTTATATCAGAAGGTACTATAAATCCAGTACTTTTAGTTGTTTATTCAATCATTTATAGCATCTGTGGTTTTACTCCTTTAATTTACAACTTTATCAAAATATTTAAACTAATGATCAGATTTTAATGCTTGTTTACGAAGCACTAATTGGGAAGGACAACATTCCCATTGTTTAGAAAAATATAGTTACATTCCCCTTCATAACAAAATCATATACATGGGGAGAACATTTTAAGAGCAAAATTTTTGTGGACTGGTTAAGCCTCTGTAGACTTTCACGTGTACAGCCACAGCCATACTGATTTTCTTACTCAGTCATTAGCAAAGTTGGTTATTGGTCTGCGTCTAATGTTTACTTTATACAAATTTATTGCTTCATCTTAATTTTAATCTAATTAATGACAACGTAGCACCTAATTAGCATATTTAGTGTACACTTATGTTACGTTTATAGTCTTCCTTATCAAGTAGTTACAATTCCAGGTCTTTTGTTTGGTCGTCACTTCCTGTCAATATCCATCTGGTGGTGCCGGGGAAAACTTTGATAAATACTAAATTTTATTCCCTTTAGCAACAAATTACGCTTGTTATGTCAACATTTAATTTCGTGTTTACTTTTTATTTTGGCCCTTCATGGCCAAGTGGGTTAAGGCGTTCTACTCGTAATTTGAAGGTCGCGGGTTCGACCTTCAGAAACAAACTTTTCATTTTTCTTCGTGTCACTGTATGGTAATACTAAATAGTGTGTTTATTTGACTTGCATAAAATACAGTTTTATCAGTCGCTTAAACTAAAGACTTTTTTTTGAAAGATCCTTATCCATTCAGTATCTTAGCAACTGCACGGCCCGGCATAGCCAGGTGGGTTAAGGCGTGCGTCTCGTGATCTGAGGGTCGCGGGTTCGCATCCCCGTCACACCAAACATGTTCATCCTTTCAGCTGTGGGGGCGTTATACTTTGACGGCCAATCCCACTATTCTTTGGTAAAAGAATAGCCCAAGAGTTGGCGGTGGGTTGGGATGACTAGCTGCCTTTTATCTAGTCTTACACTGCTAAATTAGGGACGGCTAGCGCAGATAGCCCTCGAGTAGCTTTGCGCGATATTAAAAAAAAAACAAAAAAATAGTTTAATTACTTAATAGGAAGAACGCTACAACATTAGACATAAAATTTATACGTTTTTAGCCCACAAGTTAAGTATCCATGATAATTATTTTGACCTGTCTAAGATTTTTCGTCATCTATTTTAGATTATCTTCGCCATCAGTATCACGTGACCGTGTGAATGATACTGGCCGAAGTACCCTTCAAGTTCCAAGGGGATCTCAACGTATGGAACATTCTAGTAGTTCACTGGATGAGACTAGTTCAAACCTTTCGCTGGCTGTTCCTCGACGAACCAGGAACCTGGTCGCACCCTGGGAACTGGAAGATTAGTATTGAGAGCAGTAGACCACAAAATCGCAGTTTTACTTGGTTCACTTGCTACTTTAAGATTTCATAATGTAACAATCAATGTTGTTATTAGTAATATTAATAATATTTTCACTTTCATGTTGTAAATAGTTTACATTATTAAGGAGTGGATTTTCAATGTCCAAGATACAGGTGGTCGTATTAAACTTAATGTCGTATCTATTCTATCAAAGATTCCAATAATCCTCAAAGTAATCGAGGTATCTGAACACGATTTTTACTAACCTGATTAACACTATTCTTCTAATTCCAACAAATCAGAGACGTTGTCACAACTTAACCAAAGTTGGAACGTTTGTTTTTGTCCAGCACTTCTGTTAAGAAGCATGTCTTTACGGAACCAATGAGGATGGTTGAAACTTGTAGAGGTATTTAAGTTAAAAAGTAACCACTGCAACCTTCACGTGTTGCGTCACTTTTCTGGTAGAATTTACCAGTAGTTAAGGTGCTTTGTACGTTATATAGATTAAAGTTAATCCAGTTAACTTTTATTGGTGTATGCATTCTCTGTAGTAGATGTTGCCATTGATGAAAGTGATTTATAGTTTATATCAATGTCCAAGTTAAAATTAGTCTATTTACATTCCACTACTGTATAGCTCTCTGGTAATTTCTACCAGTAATAGGTGCCTCATAAGTTATAACAATACCTAGGTTAAAGCTATTTCATTTCACCTTCATTACAATGTAGGTTCATTGGCACATTTTACAAATATTGATTGTAAAGATACGTAGGTTCAAAATACGTTGGTTGGATTTGAGTCTTTCACTGTATTTTAAGATAAAGTGCTTTGATTAAAATGTCCAAATTGAATGTTTATCTTACTTCCTGGAAGGTTTTACCGGTCGACAATGTGCTTTTGAAATAATTTAGTCCAGTTGAACTGGACTGTAGAACCAACAGTTTGTATCATTTTACCAACGGAAAAGTCATACATTTACATCTGTACGAAAAGTTGATGTTAGATATCACTATGCTAAAATTATAAATATATATCTGTAGTAATGAATAGATGTAACAGTAATATTTCATATTGCAGTTTATAGAACCTCTTGTGGATATTAAACCCACTTATTTTTTTCTGACTAGATTTTATATAGTAACTTATCGGGTCCAGTAATATCAATAACACTACCATACAATCGAAAAGCTACCTGTGTTACCGTTAGGCTGGAGATTAACGTATTTACTAGTACTTGGAAGAATCTGTATCTTAAATATTTGGAGGTAGTTTGGTAATTTAGCGTGGAGCAGCTGATTACACGTAATTTATTACAAACTTTAGCCTTGTGTGATACTTTATGTAGAAATAGACCTTTTGACTACCTATTTGCTAACAAGGTTGTTTTAGATTGCTAGATTCCTATGTCTGTTGTTAAAAAAAAACAACCTGTTATATTTGGCTCGATTCTTTGTAATTGTAAAACAAACTTGAGCATTAAGACGTAACTCAAACATTGGCTTTGGTAAATAATTAAAGCTTTATACTTAGTAAAAAATTAGCAGTTTGAACTTATGCTTATTGGACAATAAACTATTTCGGAATTTATTTAGATGTTATGGTTAATAGGTGAAAAGATATATTAGTGGACAAACTGTTCGGATAATTGGTGGAAATCTGCTTATGGATGCTCTAATAACAAACCTTTTATCACTTCACCAGAACAGTTTTTCATTTAAGATCTCGACTTCAGTTGTAAATTTTTCTTTTGTGTTATATTATGCAATTACGTAATACTAGAAGAAATACAGGGTCTGCCAAAAGAAGTATCGGGATTTAAAACTGCAATAATTGACAACATTTATTGGTATAAATAATTTGTTTACTATTTATGAAATTATAGCTCACTAACGTTTCTTGAAATCATTAAGTATGTATGAGAAATACTGTTTGGTAGGTGTCTGCCATGAACTGCTACACACTGGTAAGAATGACACCTTCCGTTACAGAGGTCAAAGTTTCTCGCATGAGGTCATTAATTTCGGTCTTTATGTTATCCGTGGCTTGTTGATATACACCCCTCAAAAAGTAAGTACTGCTTACAAATCTAGGCGACGTGGAGGCCAGTTTCTGTTTCATTTACTAGAAATTGCCCTCCTTTAGAACAGTTCACGGAACACTATCATTATATCTTGAGCTGTGTAACAGCTGGCTTCATTTTGTATAAACCAAGAATCCCACTAATTACATGGAATAACTTTAATACCAAGTTTTTTATGGTACGCTTTTATAATAGTAATAATAGAACATTCGTTCCTAAAATAAAGCTCAACAGCACTGTTGGATTGTCCACCACCTATTTATCAACATAGTTCGAACCTTGAATCTTCATTCAGAAAATAGCAATGTTTTTCATTAACACTGTAAAATCTAATTATATGAAACCCCACACTTCTTTTGGAGAACCCTGTATAATGAGCTCGTGGCAACATATACCAAGCTGAATGGACTCCCCATTATTATAGTAATCTTTAAAACAAACTTTACTTTTCCAACTTGGATATATATGTCTTAATTTTTATATTAAAAATAACTCGTACAGATTTGAAGAAAGACAACTTTAAGTCCATGAATAACTGACCAGATTCTGAGTACACGTAGAATTTCTGTGGCCAGTGTACTTTTAGGTGTAGAAAAAGAGGATCTACAATTTTTCACTTTATCTGTGATTTACTTTATAAATAGGAATTTTATTGTATTTTGATGTGAAATACGTTGCATAATTATTTTATAACATATAGTGTATGTGTGTAGCTATACTATATATGTTGTATGTATGAGGGTGTGTAAGACGTCTATAACATCATTATTTATACCTGGTTATAACGAGCTGGTTTCAACACCAACGAAGGACGAAGATTGAAACATAACGCTCTGTATTGCTTGAATGCAAATACTTGTACCCATATGGAAGTTTAAAAGGTGCTTAAATAGGCCGTTTAATTCTATATTAGTTTTAAAACTCAAAACTAAAAGACTGATGTTAAACTATGGAAAACAAGCACGATGCCCAGAACCTGACGTGAATTAACTTGTTTGTTTTTTGCTATCTCATTTTTATAGCAATGTCTTTTGGCATTGCTACATAAACCGAAGGCTGGAAAGTCATTACAAAAGATGGTCCAAATAAGAAGGTGTCGCTAATAGCCTAGTTATGATAATGTAGTGTCATGATTCGATAACAAAGTTTATACTTTAAACAAGCTTGCAAAAGTGAAAGACTTCAACCCACAGACATTTAAATCTTTTTCACGCTTCGCATCATTATTCAATCGATTCTCCCCAATTATGTTCTAAGTCTTTTCACTTAAGTTTGACTTTATTTTTTGCACATAGAAAGTGCTTTTTGCGACGTTGACTTGCTAGGTGTTGTCGCCAAATCTGAATACACTGGTGACATTAAAGTTTAACCGGAAGTGTATTCCAAATGAACTAGGTTCTATTTTCGAGCAGACGTGCGTACACTTCAGGTAAAATCTGATTCTTCTGAGGTAGCTAAATGTAGTTAGTGTTGCATTATCTCACACAGCTATAACATGTTTAGACTACTACTAATATCCATTCACTTTTTTTCATGCTGTATTCTGCATGCTGTTCTCGCCTTTAACTAATCTTATCACATGTAATTTATGCTGTTGAATTGTCCACTATCTATTTAAATTACCTTACATAATAAACATGTTTCAGTTTAATCTTTCTTCATATTCTATATTTATTCATATCTTGACATTTCTTCTTTTTCGTATATCTTGCACAATTTTCTCTGTCTTCCACTCTATTGGTTTAGTGTATTGGTAGCTATCCTCCCATAATTCCCTGTGATAGTTATATATTTGTTTCAGTTTGATCGCTCTCGCCCTTCACTGTAGTTCGTCCTTTGAAAAGTTTCCTTTTTAAAAAAATCTATCCGTTTTTATTTTCTGCTACGTTAAGTCTGTTATTTTTCTCTATTTCTTTATTTTGTAAACTTCCACTGATATTTAGTCTTCCGTTCTAAGTCCTCATTGTTTAAAAGCATCTTTTTCACATTTTCTATAATTATTTAGTCGATCCTCCATCCTTTCCGTTATGTTTACACTCTTTCCGTCTAAACATACCTTTAATTCCCATTCCTAACTAAGTTTCAATATTGTCTACTGTTATTTTTCATTTTACCTTTTCCTGTTTCGCTGCACTTCAGTGTCGTAGCGGTGTGACTGCGGACTCGCACCAATGGAAACTCGATTTCTGTACCCGTGGTGGGCGGAACACAGATAGCACATTGTGTAGCTTTGTGTTTAATTCCAAATAGCCAAACTAATCTGTTTCACCATATTTGAAGTCTACTTTTCAGTATTCCTTTAATTATCTGAACAATTTGCTATTTAATCTTTTACACCGTAAAGAAATTTCCATTAAGTGTCAATCTATTCTTGTGCATTTTCCACTATTGCTCATTATGTTCTCCAGATAATCAACCATATGTTTCGCTATATTATTTAATACAAGATTTTCCCACAACTACTTTGTCAGTTCTCCTGTTTATAATTCAGGGCTTGTATATATCGAGATTGTTCAACTTCTGTACTGTGTAAAGTGATCCAATACTATAGGAAGTGCTTATGATGCTAGATAATAATATTTTTTCCAGACTTATCAGATTAACTGGTGCTTATTTCATTGTTGTTGTAAATTGTTTTATTGTAAAATAGTTTATATCACTTTTATCAGTGTATACAAATGTCAAATTAAATATTAAGGGACACGGAAAAATTTACACCAAAACCTAATTGTGAGCCTTCAGAACTGTTTCTTAATATTACTGCAAGCTATGCACATTTCTAAGAGTTAAAACTTAGTGTAAACGAATAACAAGTTTAGTAAAAAAGTATCTATTTCAAAGATTAACAGTTTTTTTGTTATACTGTTTAAATACTACGCATCTTTGTTGCCTAATAGGTAGAGTTTGTGCATGCTTGTGTGAATTTGTATTGAGTATTTAGCCATATATTAACTGAACAAGGAAACGTGAAGTTTTTCAGACTCATAACAGTTAGCAAGTTTTAGCCTTAAATCGCATTAGAAATCCAATGCTGACTCAAAACGTTATGTGCACCCAGCAGATAAAGCGTTCCTAAAAACTGGTTTTAACAAATCATCACTTCGACACATATTATCTTCTTCATATATTTTTATCTTCGGTTAGTTGAAATGTAAAATGTGTAACTAAGTCAACAAGCACTTGCAATCTAAAGGCTCATTACATGAACATTCTGTAACTTGTAGTACAACTGAAGTCACAGCTGCTAATAAGATATCACCTGGAAATACGGTAATTCATTTTTCGTTTTGAAGTAAAACTAATAATAATGAAGCATAATTTTGTCAACTACACAGCCTAGTTCTTCATTTATCTAAAGCATCAGTTGTATGAAACATGGGTTTACTTGTAATAAATCACTGAACTAGTAATTTTAACTTTACGAAATAATGTGTTAACCATAAGTTGTAAAGTCATCGCACAACAAGTGATCTGGTCAATAAATTTGCTAACCGGAATGATAGGTTGGTTGTTGAGACTGGAGTTTAGTCATCGAATTTAATAACCACACGTTTAGTATTTACCTCATTAAAAAATATATATGTATTGTCGATTTGTTGCTATTCAAACCTGACCGTAAAATAAGCTAACTAGACGGTGTGAATTTGCTATTTACAAGTCTCAGAAAAGAAAATGAAAAAAAAATGATTTTTTTGTAATTTCATGGTTTAAAGTGAGCAGTTCACTTTTATCAACAAACAAAAAACTTCAACCCATGCGCATGTTTCACCCAGAACTTGGCCAGTCTTTCTCCTATTTGTTTCTCTCCTCAAGGGCTCGAGAACTGGTTTTCATCAAGTTTTAAACTAGAGACAGTGGTGTCATGCTGTAAGCTTCTCAGTAAAGAAATGTTTGGAAGTAACAACTTTTCAGCTTCTATAGTAGAAAACACGTTTTAAAATTTCATTTTAAATAACATGGCCTTGTGATTAATATACTTAGGCTGTGAATCAGATAATTCGTGGTTTGTGTCCCTTTTTCGCAGAAACGTACCCTGCACTTTGAGGTTGTGGGCACGCTTTAAGAGTAACGGTTAAATCCTACTATTTCGTCAGATAAAAAAAGCACATAGGTTGGCATTAGATGTTGTTGTCTAGCTTAACTCTATGTTAGTTGAAAATTAGATAGCTATGCGCAGATAGAAGTGAGCAGGAGATTAGTCCACACTGTCTATGTGCAAGGGCTGATCAGGCATAACAATACGTTAACCAATATGAAATTATTTTATTTTCATTTTTAAAAGTTTACATCTCTGTAGTTTGTCTTTACCAGTGAATAAAAGTTGTTTTGTACACGTGAGTTAAGTCGCGTGTTGTTGCTTCTCGTTATTGTATTTATCTATTAAGTTTAATAATATTTTCCATGATAAAGTAGAACGAAATAGCATGTGAAATAATAAGTGAGGCAAAAGGAAGTAGTAAAGGCGCATTTCCCTTTGTATTTAAGTAAATATATCCACTGGTTATCTTTCGGGTCTTTGTGTGCTAGACATGCGGAAGAAAACCTGTGTATGACCACTGGAAAGAAACGATCTTATCGGGTACAAGTTGTTTCGTGTGGTGTTTTATTCATGGCGTAATATTACAATAATGAAAGTTTCCTATCTGATCTTTTATTTTATTTTTTTAACCTCTATTTAAACCACAAGATTGTAGTTCTAACACATTGGTCGGTGATTTTACCAGATAACAAATTTTGAACAATTTTATGTTTGTGTTCAGAAATTTAAAAATACTGCTCTGTAAAACCCGGTGTATATTTTGGTTTCATGTTTAAAACCCCTGTAACCAAAAAGATGTACCATTTCAAAATGGTGTTATTTAAAGGTTAAACGTTCAAACCATATTTCACCCTATTTCAAATATTTTTTGAAAGAAACTTGGTATTACTTATTTGAATATAAGAGTTTATAATTACAGTGATGTATTACACAATTATAAGATTTATTTCAATCTGTTGTTACTGAAGTATGTCTATATAAAGTTAAAAGTTCTATTTTCTAATAATATTAACCAGTATGGTATCATGTTAGTTTTTCATATTTATTTTGCTTATATTTGTTGTTATTCTGTTTATAGCAATCACCAAAGGAAAACGATCAACACACAAACTCAGTTCAAATCCCTCTGGGATCAATATTAACGACTGACTTCAAATACTTTTTTAACTTCCAAGAAACAGGGATTATCTTGTTTCTTCCACCTACTACACATGACCGTATTTTTGAAAACAATAAAAATGAACATGTACGACTTACCAGGAACTTTTATGATGACATTCCATTACAGACGTATTTTATCACGCGTTATTCATTTTTAATGTTAAAAAACTCCCATAACTTTAAGATCCATTACTCATATTTTCTTTAATTACTCTTGTCATTAAAAAAGTATATACATTAAGAGAATTATTTAAGACGCAACAGAGGTTAAATATTAAGTAATCAATAATTTTAAAACTTTCATGTAATTGAAGGCGGAAGATAGTAAAACATTATAGTATCTTCCTATGAAAATGTAACCTCGAAAAACTTGGTACAACTCATACGTGATTAGGCTTAAGATAAGGACAAGATAAGCTACTCTGGACCGAAACATTCCTTGCAACCGTATTAATATAACAAAACTAGGCTGTACAGAATGTGATAATTTGTTTCTATAAGAGAACTTTGATTCAAAGTTTTGTTTGATACCAAGCTAATGGTGGTGGTTAAATACTTTTGTGTCAGCAGGTTATTTCACTTATAAAACTAAGCGTGTTAAAACATTCTAAAAAATACAAAGAAAAAGTAGCTTCTAATATTTATTCACATTCAAATCACTTTGAAATAAATAATATTTCGTTTAGCTTGTTCACGAGGTTTAGTCCGCTTTCCATCTTGAGTATTCATATATTTTGCAGTATTTCAGAACGATTTTGCTCACTTAGTTCTATTCAAATCAAAAGCAATTCTTACATCAATCAGAACGATTTTGTTTTGTCTGGGGTAATGTTAAGTTCATATCCTAAAAAGGAATGAACCTAAAATCATAATAATTCTGAAATGTTCCATGCATGTTGTGTAAAATCAAGACTGAAAACCGTAGTCATATTATTTGCCTAAAAAAAAAATTGACACACTTCATATATAATGAACATTTTCTCCTAAAATTATTTCTTAGACTATGCGGATGAATCGTTCCTGGTGAGATTTTCTATTGTCCTTTAAGAATTAAACTCCAGTTATTCCTAAGATTTTATCATCTAGTTATGGTATTGGTCTTAATAGCAGTGATTATAAATGTAGTCTATAATTCTTCACGTTTCAAATGAAGCGTTTTCTTTTGCTAATTGGTAAAATTTAAGTTCAGTTTCTTTAAATATTATGCCAGTGAAATTAATTTTATCTATTCCAGAAGAACGACAGTCTGTTATTTTTACAAGTTTCGAAAATTGTTTAAAGTACTACAGCCTACGTTTTGGCCGTTGTTTTAAAATATGTGTTAGGTGATCCTTCTGAGTGCGTTTTTCCCGTTTCTGTTAGCTAATAATTTACAACAAATGACCCTTTTGGTCAATCCCACTTCATGTACTTTAGTGGCACTGAACAGTTGTATGTGATAGAGCTGTCTACATTAAACATTGTGAAAAGTTATAATCCTGGTAAAAACGTTTTTGTGGGAGATATTTTGAACAATATTTGTCATCGTATGATATATAAAGGTTTTATAAAATTAACATCTTGTTTCGTTTTCACCTCTTCCAGTGTACAGCTATATTTTTTTTTCGAAACTAAATATCAAATATAGAACATAAACAGCTGAAATATATGGTACTCGTTCCAGGTGGGTAATGTTAATCTAAAAATTTCAGTCCTTATTTATTTCTTGTGGGGCATAATCATTTAATAGTAGATGTATTTATCAGTAGCTGTTGGAATAGAGAGTGGTTACAAGGCCTTGATTATTGTTCCCGTTTATTACTTTTTCCAATGTATATAAGTTCAAAATTCAATGTATTTGTTAGAATGAAAATAAAAATTCATCTATTGAAAGTGTGTTTTTTGTACTCACTATTGTAGTAACTGTCTTAAAGAGGGTAAGTACTAAAAACGATGAAACTAATAATTAAATTTTCATGGCATACATATATATATATAAATATATAAATTAAAAGTACTATATACATATGTATACGTGTGTATGTATTTATGTATTTTGATTATCAAAACAGGCCTTGAGAAAAAAGGTCACTAATGTAAGGTCAGACTGTAATGTAGATTATAAGATGTGCTCTGGGTTTTGGAAGTGACTGCGGAAATATGACCCACATTGCAGTGATTATTCCCCATCTACCTGTGTTAACTTCCGTTCGCTAAATTCGCATGTTAAAGACAGAAAAATAAAATAAAAATAAGAAAGCCAGCGAAATGTGGGTACTCATACGTACATCCATACCACTTTTCACTCCCTGCAGGAAGCTGTGGGAAGATGACTGGACTCCGAGAGACCTTGGTTTGTTTTTTTCTTTAATATTTCATATTTCTTTGGAGAGCAGTCGCTTTCCCCACACGTCTGCGGGTAGTGGAGTGTGATACAGATATGGGACAGGTGGTTAAGGCGCTAGTCTCGTAATCTTAGGTTTGCGGGTTCGAATCCCCGTCATACCAAACACGCTCACCCTTTCAGCCGAGGAGGCCTTATAATGATACGACCAATCCCACTATTCGTTGGTAAAACAGTAGCCCAAGAGTTTGCGGTGAGTGTTGATGACTAGCTGCCTTCCCTATAGTTTTACACTGCTAAATTAGGGACGACTAGCGCAGGTAGCCCTCGTGTAGCTTTGCGCGAAGTTCAAAAACAAACAAGGTGTAGGACGTTGTGAACTTAATTAATCACTCACATATCACTCTTCTTCCTACATTAAAAAAAAAAAAAAATCTGTATTTGACATCTAAGACTAACGATCGGAGATTAACACAGTTCGATGGGGTATCATCACCGCAATGTGGGTCATATTTGCGCAGTCACCTCCAAAACCCAGAACGCATCTTATAACTCACATTACAACCTAGGTAGTAGTGATCTTTTTAATCTATGCAACGTTTTTGTTTTTGTTGAGGCCTGTTTTGATAAGCAAATCTTTTTTTTTTTTCATCACAGGTTACGGTTTACTATTTTTAACGCAGTCCTTCCTTTCGATGTTAATGTTTACATAACTGTTTGTTTGTTTTGTTTTGAAATTCGCGCAAAGCTACACGAAAGTTATCTGCGCTAGCCGTCCCTAATTTAGCAGTGTAAGACTAGAAGGAAGGCAGCTAGTCATCACCACCTATCGCCAACTCTTGGGCTACTCTTTTACTAATGAATAGTGCAATTGACCGTAACATTATAACGCCCCCACGGCTGAAAGAGTGAGTATGTTTGGTGTGACGAGGATTCGAACCTACAACCCTCGGATTACAAGTCAAGTGCCTTAAGCTTGCATTAATGACACAATAGTGTTTTTGCATACACAAACACACACATATATATGTATGTGTATATATATATATTAGCTTTATTTTTTAATTAAACTGTGTACCAATAATTCGTTTCACGAAGAATAAAACATTATTCAGTTCACATTGTACCTTAAGTTACTTTTTTTTACTTTTAAACCCCGAGTACTTCATAGAGTGTAAATATCAAATACATACTCAGATGTTTAGGCATTAGGTGCTCTTTATTATTACTGTGGTTGTTTTTTTTTTTAATTTCACACAAAGCTACTCGAGGGCTATCTGTGCTATCCGTTCCTAATTTAGTAGTGTAAGACTAGAGGGAAGGCAGCTAGTCATCACCACCCACCGCCAACTCTTAGGCTACTCTTTTATCAACGAATAGTGGGATTGACCGTCCCATTATGACGTCCCCACGGCTGAAAGGGCGATCATGTTTGGCGCGACGGGGATTCGAACCCGCGACCCTCAGATGACTAGTCGCATGCCATAACATGCTTGGCCATGCCGGGCCTTATATTGCTGTGGGAGAGAAACTTTAAATATTTTCAATATATTGTTAAAACTGAAAAAAAATACTGCAATGTATTAGGAAAGTAAACAAAGATCGTAATTTACAACAATATTATTCTTAACATGTGACGTTAAAGACAAAAAAAAGAAACTATAATTTGAGGGAGCAAACACCAGTTCTACTTTTCAAAAACGCTTATATTATAGACTTTCCTATTTTTGTCTTTAATCAGTTTTTTTGAAGTGATATCTTTTCCTAACCTCGTGAATAACTTGTGATATTAATAATAATAAATCTATATGACTGAGTAATTTATTATTCAGAATCATATATAAACTATTGTAGTGTCGCTATAAATATATATTTTTGCTTACGGTTTGGACTGGTGCATTCTCACAGTTGTAAAAACCAAATCATATCCAAAACATTATTCATGCTATTGTTACACGCAGACTAGTTCGTCAAAAGCAAACAAATAGTAGCAGACTGCAGGCTGCCCAAGACATCAAACAGAATGGAAGTTACCTCGTCGAATTTCTCACAAAGCTCGTTGAGGGCTATCTTCGCTAATCATCCCTAATTTTGAAGTGACAAACTGGTTAACTAACACTACCAAACGCCATCTTCTTCTGTGAAAGGCTGACTGTTTTGATTAGAATGTCCAGTGTTCCAACCTTTCATCAACAAATTACCGATGGTCGAGTTGAGTGGTGGCACTCATAACATCAGTGCTATGTTCCACAACCATTTTTATTTGGATGTTTGCGAGATCCTTTAGTTTTGGTACATTTATCATAATTAACTGTTATTGGCAAGTCGTGGCACTTATAAACTTTAATGAACAATGGACTTTACACGCGGATTTAGAGAGGAAAGGGGCGCGTTGCTCTCTAGATGTATGCTACCCCAGTAGTTTTAGTAATATAATGTGTATATAGGAAGGGGCGCGTAACTCTCTAGATGTATGCTACCCTGGTAGTTTTAGTAATATAATGTGTATATAGGAAAGGGTGCGTTACTCTCTAGATGTATGCTACCCCAGTAGTTTTAGTAATATAATGTGTATATACCCTAGATGTATGCTACCCCAGTAGTTTTAGTAATATAATGTGTATAAAGGAAGGGGTGCGTTACTCTCTAGATGTATGTTACCTATTAGTTTTAGTAATATAATGTGTATATAGGAAGGGGTGCGTTACTCTCTAGATGTATGTTACCTATTAGTTTTAGTAATATAATGTGTATATAGGAAGGGGTGCGTTACTCTCTAGATGTATGCTACCCATTAGTTTTAGTAATATAATGTGTGTATAGGAAGGGGTGCGTTACTCTCTAGATGTGTGCTACCCATTAGTTTTAGTAATATAATGTGTATATAGGAAGGGGTGCGTTACTCTCTAGAGGTATGCTACCCATTAGTTTTAGTAATATAATGTGTGTATATAAATATATATGTGTGTAAATGAGTAACATATATTTTCTTTAGGGAAAACACCCCAATGAAATAATCAGACCAAAAAAATAAATAAAGTTGATTCAAGGGTAACAAAAATTAACTCCTGTCATATAATTATTTGTTGATTTACTGTAGTTTTGTTGTAGTGTTGTTTTGTATAATTTTACCACAAATTCCCCAAAACACGGTTATGACAAATGTTAGGTATTCAGCCGGTACTAGGCTTTCACTGAGTTGTTGAGGTTGACAATTAACATCCCAGTCTTCCACAGAAGCGCTAAACGTTAGATTTATTTACACTATGCTAACAGACTGAATCTAGATAAAGACTACCGTAGAAGAAAAAATAGACGTACAAACAACTAGAAGGCATGGTACACGTCCAGCATCTTCACAACCTTCTATGGACTGAAAACCACCTGACATGTTTTTGTTGGTTTCGTTGTTTTTAAACTTCAGACTAGAGATCGAAGTGCCGTCAAAAAATAAAAAACGCCAGACAGTTTTCCATCCACAGAAGGTTTCTCAAACGCCCTTATCTCTACACACTCTAAAAGATCTACAATGATGTCATGGACAAGCTGTAATTGATTTCACTTTTACTGGTTGTGGTACTGGTATAGTTGCGAGTCATTATTATCTCGTGTTATGTTTTTTTTTTTAAATATATCAAACAGCGCATATGCAGCATGAAAATAACCAATCCCAAAGATGCTGATAAGTGTGTTAAAACTTCATAATAATAGCGGACGTGGTATAATTTATAAGTTCATAGAACGTGCAAATATAAAGCAAGGAATTCCTTTTTACGTTTAGAGCGCGTTTAAAATTGAATGTAACTATATGTAAAGTCTTTATTTTTAGGTCTGGTTGACTCGTCTAGGGATGAGTATTATTTGTTTATGAGGCCTTAGATGAAATTTAGTTTCTTGTTATATTTGATTCATCTTGAGATAAATATTAACTTCTTTACAATTTGGAGGTTTTAGTTCTAGTCTTAGTTACTGGTTTAAAGAAAGGTATTAACTTTATAATATCTTAAACAAGAGTGTTTGCTGTCAGATCCAGTTGACTTGTTTATGGAGAGTATTTATGGTACGTAAGATTTTTCCTTTATTGACTGATGTAGACAAGCTCATTCATTTGTTTACAATGTCTTCTATATGATGTTTTATTATTAAATCTGGTTGTTTCATCTGAGTATTAACTTTTTTGGAATGTCTTTACAATATGTTTGTTAGTTGATTCAGCTAACTTGTCTCAGTGTGACATATAACGAAATAACAGAAATGTTATTCCTCCTTTTTATAGTTTGAGTATTTGTCTTTCGAATTGTCTGGTAAATATCTCAAATGAATCCACTTTTATATTTATAAACATACTCAAGAGGATACGTTTAAAGTAATTTTTAGCAACTTTAAAACCAATAAGTGTAAATTATTATAAAAAGCTCCAGATATTTTTTTGCTTTTCATTTCTCTCTCTGTTGTTTACGGTATTCTTTCATTTACGTAGAAGATAATTATACTTAAAAACAAGAAATGAAAGCGTTCGTACAAACTGCATCACTGCACCCATCACTTAATCACTTATATATGTTTGCTTGTTTGTTTTGTAATTTCGCGCAAAGCTGTATGAGGGCTATCTGCGCTAGCCGTCCTTAATTTAGCAGTGTAGGACCAGAAGGAAAGCAGCTAGTTATTACCACCCACTGCCAGCTCTTGGGCTACTCTTTTACCAATGAATAGTGGGGTTGACCGTCACATTATAACGCCCCTACAGCTGAAAGGGCGAGCATGTTTGGTGCCAGAGGCGTAGATCCTGGGGGAATGGGTGGGGGTATGGTGCATACAATCATCCTTCCCTACAGTTTGGTCTGTTGGTTTGTTTTATTGCATCACAGGCCTACAAATTGTGTGTTTGTTCTTGTGATTCTCGTGTTCTTACCAATCGAATTACATAATTAGGCCTAGATGTAAGCTTGTTCAGTAGCCAAAATGTCCATCTTTAATATAGGCGTGCTTCTAAGCTTTTCGGTCTAAGCGATAGTTCGTAAGTATCAGTCAGTAGGCCTAAGTATACCTGCAAGGCTTGCAAGCACTATCACAGAATCTACCTACGTCTTGTACGTAGTGTAAGATTAAGTAAAATTTTCATCACAACAGATTGAACAGAGCATGAAATTCGAAAATATTACTCCTAAGCGTAAACTCCTGTGATCTAGATCTGGAAGACCATTTGTAGCTTGTAGCTGCATCAATCTCATGTGTATATTGTGCGGTTTTCCTACGCCATTTGTTCTTATGCATGTCTAGCCTGTTTTATTGTCCAACGCCTTACTCCCCTTAGCTGCCGACGCCGCTGACCATAGTGTACGTTTAGTGTATACAATTAACGACAGATTCGAGCTGCTCTGATCCAGACGCGCCCTACATCACCCACTCCGCTCCCTTTAGTCTGAGCCTCGATTTTACAACAGGGCTCATTAGACCTGTGTTTGTGGCCCTCATTAATCCATGAAATTTCAGATTATCACCGCCCTCTAATAAAGTGCTGGTGCTTTATGGTAAAAGAACAATATGTTCTCTTATCATATATAGTAAAAATATTGTATTTTATTGTATAATTAGAACACAAAAGGAGCGATTTCAACGGCATGAAGCCTCTACTCAAATTGTATTGCTAGTTTTTGTTTAGGTGTTTTTATTTAATAGACGTGCTTATAGTCATTATATCACAACGTGTTTGCCTTTTGATGAGCTTTAACAGGAATATAATATATTTGTGATTGTTTAAGTATTTTTCGAGAAACTTGCAATTACTTGTGTTGTAACTAGCACACATTATTGTCCCAGCGATGCCCAGGTGGTCAGTCGGCTCGGTAGTCACTGTGAGGTTCGCGCGTTCGACTTAAATACATTGTACAGTTCAGTCTTACTTCCATTCTGTTTTATCTTCGTTCGTTGTACGTTAAAGTTTTTCAATAAAGACTGTATTTTAGCCTGTTGAGTCATCTGGGAAACAGATTCCAATTATGACAAGCAAGCGTCTGAAACTTTCCGATATTAGACAGTTCTGCAAGCCAGTTACTGGTACTACAAGTGACAATGCAGATAATCCAACAACCTCAAGCAAAGGAATAGAAACTTGCCATACAAAGGAAATACCATGTTCATCAGAGGACGAGTCTGAAAATGCTTGTGCAACTATTACACATCATGAACCACCAGATAGTTGTGAAACAAGTTTGTGCAGTAATGAAAAATCTGACACTCCACAGATACAGTGTGGAAAGCCTTATCATCCAGACGCACAACTAAAACCACGACAGAAAGCAAAATATCAAAATATCAACTTCCAGGGCAAGTGGTTTGATGAGTTCCCATGGCTCCACTTCGACAATCAGACTCAAAAAGTCATATGCTTTCATATGCCAAGGCGGAAAATAGAGGCCTTTTTACAGGGAAGTTGGAGAGGCCAGTGGAGTATACCTTCATATCCACCGGTTTTTGCAACTGGAAAAAGGCAAAACAGAAATTTAACGAATGTCAATCCTCCTGTCAGCACAGATTCGCTATATCTCCAGAAGGTTCACTTGATGTAACTCCAGTGACTGTCCAGCTACATGAAGGAAAAAAGAAGCAGCAGGAAGAATGCACAAGAAGTCTAGTCAAAATATTCAGAAGTTTACGTTTCTTACTGCGTCCAGGTTTAGCATTACGTGGACATATTGATACGGAGGGAAACTTCCTGCTGTTAATGAAGCTCGTGGAAGAGGAAGATCCTGAGTTAACGGCCTACTTGAAAAAGAAAACCACATTCACATCACCCCAGGCTCAAAATGAAATAATGGAGATGTTCAGCCATCAAATACTGAGGAACATAGCACACGAAGTGCAGCAGAGTAAAATCTCTGCGTTAATGGTTGATGGCACTCAAGATGTTACAGGTGCCAAACAGGAAGCAATATATGTACGATACGTAGATGAGAACCTTGACGCCTATGACACATTTCTTGGTTTGTACAGTGTTTCCAATACAACTGGTGAAACAATATCCTCGACTATACTTGATGTACTGACTAGACTCAATTTAACACTGTCAGGATTAAGAGCACAAACCTATGATGGAGCTGCTAACATGAGTGGTGTGTACAGTGGATGCCAGGCAAAAATAAAAGAGAAGCAACCGTCAGCTTTGTTTTTTCACTGCGGAGCACACAAGGCTAATTTAATAATGCAACATGCAGTTGAAGCTTGTGAATGTGTTTGAGATTCTATTCAGTGGGTACATGAACTTGGTGTCTTCCTTTAGAGGTAAGGCAAATACAAGATAATCTTCGAAAATATTGTATCGTCAGACAGCCACAATGGTCCAGTTAAATACATCCGCCCACTGTGTCCAACACGCTGGTTGTGCCCCCTAACTGCAATTACATGTGCTAATGATCACTATAGTTACATTGTTGATTCTTTGTCTGAATTAGCAAATGAAAAATCAGATGTAGCAGTGAAAGCACGAGGTTTGCTGGACAGATTTGACAAAGGAAAGACAGTTTTAGGATTGTTGATGGTTCAGCATCCATTAGCTGCATTAGAGGAACTAAACCGTGCATTCCAAGCAAAATCAACGACAGTATCTGGCATGATTGAAGTATCTGCAATGACAGTTGAGCAACTGCGGTTATTGCGAACATAGGAAAATTACAACAAGATATTTGATGAAGCTGAGAAAAAGGTAACTTCCCTAGATCTGGTGCTTATTGAACTACCACGCATTCGCAGAACCCCCCAGAAGGATCTCAGGTGATGGCTCAGCACACCATTCTGCAACAGCTACAGATTACTACAGAAGCCAATATTTTGAATTTATGGACACAGTCATAGAACATCTGACCACTAAATTCAATGCAGACAACAATGGCTTGAAGCAGTATCTGGCACTTCAGAACATGATCACATCTGGCAAGATTGACAACTCGGTTATAAACTTCCATCCAGAAATCTCTGCACAACGGCTCGAGTTTCAGTTGCCCATGTTCAAAGGAACAACAAAAGCAGTGTCTCTGAAAGGTGCGAAGGATGCTTACTGTAAAATGCATGAAACAAGCCAGCAGATGTTTAGTGAAGTGCTTCTTCTCATGAAAATTTTGCTTGTGTGTCCAGTATCCAGCTGCGAATGTAAACGCAGCTTTTCTGAATTAAGATGGTTGAAGAGATTGTTAAGGTCAACTATGTCTCAGTGCCGCCTCAACCATGTGGCAGTCTGTCACACTCACAAAGATGAGGTCGACAAGATAAATATAGAAGAGCTTATGAAATAATTCATAAACAGATCATCACATAGGAGGTCTACGTTTGGGAACATGTAGACTAGAGGACTAAATGAATTTTACTTCAATGAAAAGTATGAATAATTAAGTGCTACATTGTATTGATGTGTAATTTTCAAGAGTTCGCAAAGACAATTTAATTATTTTTATCAAACAACATGAACAGTTTTTCAGTAGATATAAACTTATCAAGGGTAATTACTAATTTTATTAATATTTGAAAATGTAATCCATGCAATGAAAGCTATGAGTAACCTTGTCAAGTATAATGGTCATCTTTTATACTGTGCAGTGTTCAGGAATAAATTCATGTGGCAGTTACTTTGTGACACATTTGTCTTTATTCTATTAACATTTTGAAAGCTGTTCGCAACACCTCACTTATACAAACCTACATGGAAACCTTGAAGTATCGTAGCAACAAAATTACTCTGTGACTGCATGTTTACAGCTTTCAGGTTCACGTGATCAGAGATTACCAATTTGCAAATTGAACAGTCCACATGAGTGGTTACAAAAATCATCCCCCCCATCGGGTGTAAAAAATTTACGCTCCTGTTTTGTGCAAGGGGGATTCAAACCTACAACCCTCAGATTACGATTCGAGCGCGTTAACCACCTGGCCGTGCCGGGCCTTCAACATGTCATCCCCAGAAACTTTAATAAAGTTCAACAAAATGAAATTCGTGAATTAAAGCTAATATTTTAACAAAACCACGCGATTATTGTTCTACACAATATTATTTGTATTTAATTAATTAAATAGCAGTTAGTGGGTAATTTCAGGTCGGTAGTTGTACAACTCAGAGTTTGTTATTGCATTAATTAAATTACAATATTATCTCGAATCAGGCCTTCGATGCTTTTCACAATATGTTTTCTTTCTTTGGCTCAGTTAAGCTCAGTGATTGGAAGAAATTTTCTAAGTTCTATAATTCCAGAGGGTTCAATCATATATTATGTTCCTGGATGTAAGATAAATTCAATTCCTGAAAACTTAATTGTTTCAACTGAAACGTAACATGTAGGAATTACTGGATATATTGTAAATTCACTTCTAAAACATTTGCTTGTTTTAACTGGAATAAAACACGTAAATATTATTGGATGTGTGGAAAATTTACTCACTAGAAGTTTAATTGTTTTTACTTGTGTAAAACTGTGGATATTATTGGATTTATAGTAAATCCTGTTCCTGGAGACATGATCGTGTTAACTGGAGAAAAACATCTGTGTATTGTTAGATTTATGGTAAATTGAATTCCCGGACACATGGTTTTCTTAACTGAGGTGAAACATGTATGTATTGTTAGATAAGTTCAATTCCTGGGGGCATGATTGTTTTAAATGCAATAAAACGGTGTTGGATGTCCAGTAAAGCTAGCTTCCGAATGCATGGTTGTGTACTAGATAAAACATGTAAATATTTTTAGATACATGATAAAGTCAGTTACATTAGGTATGATCTTGTTAAGTGAAATAAAATAATAATGGATGTTCTTGGTGTGTGTTTTTTGTGTTTTCCTTATATCAAAGCCACATCGGGCTATCTGCTTAGCCCAACGAGGGGAATCGAACCCCTGATTTTAGCGTTGTAATCCCGAGACATACCGCTGTACTAGCGGGGGGGGGGCGTGTTCTTGGTTTTATTGGTATAATTACACGTAAAGATACTGTTATATAAGTGGTTATCTCAATTTGTAGATGCATGGATGCGTTAATTAGAGTAAACATGTACATTTTGCTTCAAGTGAAGTGGCTGTGGAAACCAAACATCCTTGAGTATTATCTGACAACACTAGAAATGACCTGTTTTTTTGTGTGGGTGTTCTTTTCTATGTTTGCTAGCCTTTTCTGCAACTGGTCTGACTTGTTGGTCTGAATCTGTATCTATCTAGTCTTTTCTAACGTTTTAAAATTCACATTTCTCTGTGTTGTAGTGGTCTTATTATTTGTGGTTTTTTGAAAACTATGAAAGCTTGATTTCAAGTGCTTCTCAAAATCCTCCGAATTATATAACTTATCTTCTTTATTACTCTTTCACATTTTATTCAATGCAACTAATTTTACTATCAACGATGTTTTCTAAATTATTCTAGTTTTGTGTCAGTTAAGTCTGGATTTTTAAATTAAACTCTTATAGGCCTGTCCTGGTCTGGCCAGATGGTTATGGTTATAGGCCTGTCCTGGTCTGGCCAGATGGTTATGGCTTAATCTTATAAAACTAGCATTATTGTGTCAGAATGAGGACAAGAAACACATGCTTAAATGAAATATGAAAAGGTTATAAAGCCTCCACTAGAGTAAATAAATATGGATGAACAATGTAAACCTAAACGCTGGAAACAGTAAAGAATTTCAATTATTCGGGTTAGGTGCATTTACCTATTGTAAAGTGTTCTTTACGATAACACACTTCTTCGAATACTGACTGTTCTATTATTTCTATGTGAGACTAAGAAACTACAATTAAGAGTTTTCGATTAAACGGAAATGACTCAACAGCACCTTTCATTCTACAGAGAGAATTGAGTGCATGAGTCACATAGGGTGTTTGTTTTAGCCGAGTATGTATGTGATGATGGTTTGTCACAAGACATGAGAGAATCAGGGTAATGGTTGACCTTTTCTTTCCTCATTAGTGTGGTTAAGCAGATGTTCGAGAACACTATTATCACTATTAATGTAAAATTACTATTTCCGGATTCATGCAGCAACCGCGTGCGCAATACAAGTTCCATAGTTTTCCGCACACACAAGTGTCCTTTTTTTTGGCTATATCCATGAATGAAAGACTTGGCATAAACAAGTTTCTCTCTTTTTCTTTAACACACCTCATCTTTTTTAAAACTAACGTTCCCTTTCTAAGGACTTAAAAATGTTCCCAACATGTATCCACTTTTCACTGTTAGTTTCTCTTGTTGGATCAAAATTTTAGCACCTCAGCGACACAGAGGTAAGTCTACGAAATTATAACGCTAAAAACCGGGTTCCTATACCCATGGTGGGCAGAGCACAGATAGCCCATTGTGTAGTTTTGTGTTTAATTCAAATCAAGAACAACATGTTAAATCTATGAGTTTTGCATTCAGCATGTTCTTTTAGAGTTGAAAGGTAACTCACGTGGGTATTTAAAGGAAAAAAAAGAAAAATACACATGTATCAGTTCTTACAAAGTCTAACTTAAAAGTTCTATATCAACAAAAAAAAAAGATGTTTAGGCTGGAACAGGTTTTAAGACAAAATTTCTCTAATAATTATAACTTCTGCTGGGTAATACTTTAATTTTAACTTAGGCTTTATAACTTTGTTTGAATGAAATCAATTAGGGCAATTTCTAAATTCGTACTTATAAATATTAACAGTATTGCACCATTAACTCGTGGACTACATTGTAAAATAAAACTTTACATTTTCATTCTACGTCTTCTAAATCTAATTTTTATTAATGCTGAATGACTCAAACAATTAATAACAAGCTTGCTTTTTATTCCTTTTGGCTTAACACTCTTTTTATACGATTGTTTAACGTTATCATATCACGTAGACATTGCATTCTAGTCCTAACCCTGTATATATTTTTTAATACTTGCGGTCTACGCCTGGTGCTATAATCACAGTATTTGTTTTTCAACAATAAATTATGTAATGTTGGTAGTTTGTAGTGCTACTGTTTTCACAGTTTGAAGAAATTGTTGCGATGTGGTATTCTCTGAAATTTATATTCAGGTTTCTGATGAGAAATCTTGGATCTTGTTCGCATTAAAATAAAAATATTTTTAGTAATATCTAGACGTGCCAATTCTATAATCAATTAATAGTAATTATGTTTGTTTAAACACACTTCTGTAATTTTTTTTATCTCAGGGGCAGATATAAATCAAATTTAGTCAAAATAATTTGCTGTAATGGATTAAAAAAGTATAAATACGAACCTGTTACAAAACATCTCGAGTGACTGTTTATCTTTAGATATGAGAAACAAATACTCATGATAAGAATTTTTTATGTTGTTGTTTTTTAATTTAACTCAAAGGTATTCGATAGCCATCTATGCTAGCCGTCTCTAATTTAACAGTGACATAAGTAAGGCAGCAAGTCAACACCATCCATCACCAGCTCTTTGACTGCTCTTTTACCAATAAATCGTGGATTGATCAAGGAATAATCACGTTTACACGGCTGAAAGGGCGAACGAGTTTGGTGACGGGGATTAAAATACGCCACCTGCTCGTGTTAAAGAGTTGTAAAGAGTTGAATAGTTGTCACTTACAAGCATACCAGCTCATAAAAAATAAAGAAATGACAGGTCCATGAGAAAGTGTAACAGTATTCACAGCTTAAAGCCATGAAAATGAAATATATAAAGGTTAGTTTGACAGACATAAAGACATAGTGGACAATCTGAAAGGTTAGCTAACTGATGCACTTACTGACAGGTTTCTTTTAACCATAACATCAAGAAATAATGACAGGAAGAACTAAACAGATATTTGTGTGTGTAAGTTTGTTGTTTGTTTGTTTCAAATCGCTTAATGAAATTTAAATGTATGGTGAATTGTGTCGAAGATTTCCAACAAAGCGCAGAATTTCGTCCCCGCAAAAACAGGGGGTTCGTTTAGTTCATATGGAAGTATGTTTCCCAACTGGTCTGACGATTAGACCACGAAGAATGAAACAAGCAAACCTAAAAAGGAACGAATATCTAATTAAAATATTCAAAGTTTATAATAACAACAGTGCACCATTGTGCATTATAAGACAAGTGATCATGTGCTCATATGCGTATCTGTAGAAAAAGATCTATGACAAATAATTTATTGAACAATATGCTCTTGTTACTATATGTTTCACACACTGTACTTTTTGTATCTAGCGTACAAAAAGAAGAGAGGATCACAAACAGTGTTTCCAAATTAAAATGAAGCATACTACGTTAACTCTTATATTAACCTTACTAAATAACAATGATAATTAATATTTTAAATTAAAAATCTCGGCTCCAGTATCCTGTGGAACAACTTACAAACTATTCAGTGGCGATCTTTTGTTGGCAAAATCCAAACGGCGCCTGTACAAATGAAAATAAAAATTAACTTTAAAGTTACAAAAGAATTTCGAAAGTTCTCGGAGAGAAGGATGACATAAAAATATACAAAGCGAGAACTTTAATAACAGTTCATGTGTTAAAGTTACAAAAACAGTTTCATTTCAAAATGAAGAAAGCTCTGTTATTTTACTAGAGATGTGTAAGATTTGGTAGAAATTTTGGTAAATTACGTAGGAAATTTACGTAACTTTTAGTTAAAACCTTTGAAAAATCTGTGATAAATGTGCTCTCTCAAAAACCAACAATCTTTTAAATAACAAAATAAATTATCGAGTTTCTGAAACACGAAAACAGTAATTGGTGTCTGTTAAATCAAGGCCCGGCATGGCCAGGTGGGTTAAGGCGTGCGACTTGTAATCTGAGGGTCGCGGGTTCACATCCCCCCGCACCTAACATGCTCGCCTTTTCAGCCGTGGGGGCGTTATAAAGTGACGGTCAATCCCACTATTCGTTGGTAAAAGAATAACCCAAGAGTTGGCGGTGGGTGGTGATGACTATGTGCCTTCCCTCTAGTCTTACACTGCTAAATTAGGGACGGCTAACGCAGATAGCCTTCGAGTAGTTTTGCGCGAAATTAAAAAAACAAAAACAAACTCTTAAATCAGTTAGCCTACAGGCAGGGACGACCGCTGACGACTCCACTGCCTGATTTGCTAACAAGAATAACACAGAATGCTAATTAAAAAACAAGTTGTTTTTTTTGTAAGGGAACCTAACAAGAAAGCGCCTAATTTCCACTTGGCCCAATTAGCCCCTGCGGGAAGTTAGAGATATAAACTTGCTTCAGCAGCACTATGTTACAATTGTTGTGTTTATAGTCAGAAAGAACAAATTATCAAACTTAACTGTAAACTAAAAGAATGTGGAAAACTTGTAGTGCAGCCTGGCTCTACAATGGTCATATAAATTAAACACATATTACATAAGTAAAGAATGCAATGACCAAAAATTGTAGAGCTTCCCAGTGCAAATACAATGTAGTCATTGATTATTATTATTGTATTTATAAAATAGAAATGTATCATTACTTGAATTAATTATATGTTTTTCGCAATCTGCTTATCTTGAGTGTGTTTGTGTTTTCTTATAGCAAAGCCACATTGGGCTATCTCCTGAGTCCATTGAGGGGAATCAAACCCTGATTGTAGCGTTGTAAGTCCGTAGACTTACCGCTATACTCGCGGGAAACGCTTATCTTGAGAATACAAATGTTTGCAGGGCCCCCGCTAGTGTAGCGGTAAGTCTATGAACTTACAACGCTAAAATCAGGGGTTCGTTTCCCCTCAGTAGGCTCATCAGGTAGCTTGATGTAGGGTCCGGCATGGCCAGGTGGGTTTAGGCATTCGACTCGTAATCCGAGGGTCGCGGGTTTGAATCCACGTCGCATCAAAAATGCTCGCCCTTTCAGCCGTGAGGGCGTTATAATGTTACGATCAATCCCACTATTCGTTAATAAAAGAGTAGCCCAAGAATTGGCGGTGGGTGGTGATGACTAGCTGCCTTCCCTCTAGTCTTACACAGCTAAATTAGGAATGGCTAGCGCAGATAGCCCTCGAGTAGCTTTGCGCGAAATTCTAAAACAAAGTTTCGTGGATTGTCTTCATCAGAACAATTGGTTGATGATGAATGATTGAACAATTCCTCCATTACAAAGATATCAGAAACGGGGGTGGTTGGGGTGCTATAACATTTGACTTATATAACAACTGAAAATTACAATACTATACTAATTTTTGTGGGTATGCTCCCAGGCCCTTCTATATTGAGCTTCCTTTGAGAGCACGGGAGCTGCTTTTAGTAGCTTCCTGTACTTTTAATTTCTCGTTGCAAAACCTGCATGTCTATCCAAACATCCCTCTTTTGCAACTCTTTCCTACCTCACTGCATTTGTAATATTCCACCACAGATGGACTCTTAGAACTACAGTACTATGTTGCGGATATGTTGTATATTTCTCCAATGATGTGACAACTGTGTGAAGAAAGATTGTCTGGAAAATACTGCGTTGTCTTGGACTCTGTGAAGATGTAGCTTTCGTAAAACCAAAGAAAGAATTACATCAGCCAGGTCAAAATATAACTCCAGTTGTTACTTCCATAATTCACTCTATTAATGAGCATTTCATGATAATATTCCTCTTAAATATAATTTGAAAGTACTATAAATTGACGTTAACTATGGAGGTTTTAAAGTAATAAGACCTAAAATGTGCAAAATGGTGTTTCGTCAAGGAAAATATCAAGACCGGTATTACCTTAAAGGTGAAAATAAACCCAAAAGATCACGCGTGAGAAATACACTTGACCAAAATTATGTTAAATTCAGTATACCAGCAAAATGGTAAAAGAAATGAAATGTGTGTATGAGAAATTTATGTATATAAGTTAAAACAGTCGTATTTTTTAAGTAATTACACAAAATGTACATTACAAGTGGTTTAGCATTTTGATAAAAATCGAAATAAATACATGCCAGGTATCTTTATACATGGATAGTATGTTTGACATCAATGTTACAAAAAAAAATTAAAAAATGCAATAACTAATAAAATGCTATGTGGTTGTACTTTTAAAATTATATTTTTAGCACTATAAGTTTAAACACTTTTTTCATTGATTTGCAATTATCAATTAATTGCTTCAACCGAAGGAATATATTCTTGTCTGGATAGCTTTATTTACATGACAGAAGAATAAATATAATAGTTTTAAAAATAACTTTCTTTCATTATTACAGAGAAGAGTTAAAACTATGGGATAGGATGAGATTTGTATCATTTAACGCTGTTTAATTTCGTAGCCCAGCAGGGCCAGGTGGTTAGAGCGCCCAAATAAGTCTAATTAATTTTGAGTGCTCAGTGTGGAATATTATAACACCCCCATAGCTATAAAGGAGAACATGTTTAGCTTGGTGTGACGGGGATTTGAACCCACGATTATCAGATTACGAGTCGAGTGCCTTAACCGCCTGGCCATGTAAGGCCCAGTATATAACAAGACACACATTACTGTGTCATGAGGCCAAAACAACCTGCAGAATACAGTCTTATCAAGAGTGACAATTTAGTGAGTTTCCAATTTCTGTAGATCGGACTACTGTAATCCAAACTAACACATATTTTCAGTGTATGTGCTCTATTGAACCGTTACTTCATATATCAAATTTCAAAACAACTCATTTAGAATTACCCGAGACAACAAGTCTCCAATTTCGATTGAGTTTCTTATTATTTCTAGCCGCGGCATAGTGGCTATAGAATGGCTCGAGTTTCTCGAATACAAACTTTTAGCTTGTAGTTTCGTCATCTCTTGACTGCTTTAAGAACTAATTACAATTTTGATCTCCGAAAGTCAAATCCAACTGATGTATTTGACCACTTCCAAAGCATCATAGATTAACTTAGTCTAATCTTGTAAAAAAAATGTCAGTTTGAGAGTAGGCTTGTAGAGATCCTGATGTGTAATAAAATATAATCTGGTATTTTGGCACCCACACTTAGTATTGCTGGTGAACAATAAATATAGCTTATAAAAAGGGAAGAAAAGGTGTCGCAGATTAATTTGTTCTAATTATGCTTAAAAGAATTTCAACTGTCGTAGCTATTGAGGATTCCTTCTTTTTCTTTGTTTTTTGTTATTCGCATAGAAAGTACGGAAGCTTTATTTCATAGAAAAACAAGTCCGGCATAACCAAGCGTGTTAAGGCGTTCGAGTCGTAATCCGAGGGCCACGGGTTCGAATCCCGGTGGCACCAAACATGCTCGCCCTTTCAGCCGTAAGGCGTTATATTGTGACGGTCAATCCCACTATTCGTTGGTAAAAAAGTAGCCCAAGAGTTGGCGGTGGGTGGTGATGACTAGCTGCCTTCCCTCTAGTCTTACACTACTAAATTAGGGACGGCTAGCGCAGATAGCCCTCGAGTAGCTTTGTGCGAAATTCAAACAAACAAACATTAATATAAAAATATACTTAGCTTTATGGATTTTTTTAAAATTTGATATACTGATATATTTTTACAACCCACAATTAGGTGTCAGATTTGGTCTAAACATAAGCTACATGTACAAAATAAAACCGCTCAGTTTTTACCAAAATGTTTTTTCCCACCTATACATAAAGTCAATTGAGCTATATTTAAAACTTTTTTACTACAGCTTTACGTTAGAGTAAAATTGGACCATCATTAATTTCTTATCATGCGGAGGTTAAAGACAGCTGATTTAAAACAGCAAAGCTTTGAGTTGAAAGCACGTGTGTTTGTGAATGAAATGATTTTAAATATCATTGAAGATGTTATATCTAAATTTATAAAATATTTTGTTAAGAAAGTATATTAGCCTTTAATTCAAAAATATACTTTTATCTTTCTATTGTGGAAAATATCCCTAACTCATTTTCATTAGAAACCTTATTCAATTATTAATGTGTCATCAGTTGAAAATGCAAATACTTACTTCTTTGTTTATTTTAGGACAATAAAAATCAGTGAACACAGGAAGCCACTTTTTATCATCTTGTGGAAGATATAGTGAAATAGCAAGCAACAAGAACAATACCTGGTTAAAAATATCTCCAAAAACGCAAGGTAAAGGATAAAGGTTATTTAGTATGGTAACATTTATATAAGAAACAGTTTTGTTTGTTTTGAATTTTGCGCAAAGATACTCGAGGGTTGTCTGTGCTAGCCATCTCTAACTAAGCAGTGTTGTAATACTAGAGGGAAGGCAGCTAGTCATCACCACCCACTGCCAACTTTTGGGTTACTCTTTTATCAACGAATAGTGGGATTGACTATCACACTATAATGAACCCATGGCTGAAAGGGCAAGCATGTTTAGTATGATGGGAATTCGAACTTGTCACCCTCGGATTAAGAGTCGAGTGATTTAACCACCAGGCCATGCCGGGCCTATAAGAATCAGAAAAAACTTGTCAAAAACTATATTATTATTACTATTAAATAATATTGGGGAAAAATAAAAGAGGGAGCTAAGAAACCCTGAGCATATTGATAAGATAGCAGGATGAAATACATCGTCTTTTCCAAAGACTTGTTGAATTTCCCACAACATTAATAGAAATACAAGAAATAGTTCATAATACATATTTTCCAGTACTAACAAAATATAGTAATACACAGATGTGCATAAAAAAAGATGGGTTAAAGAACCACCACAAGTTTTCGTAGATTGCATGAATAAGTGGAAAGTAAGTGAGAAAAGGAATTGAACGAATAACTGTTTCGTGCTGCTATCCCATTTTCACATACATAAGATTAACAGTCATTATGAAATTGATAAATGTTCAGAATTTCATCGTTATGCTTTTTATATATGTTGAATGTACTGTGCATAATATTTAGTGATATAAAAGTACAATTTATTATGGATAAAACATGCTTTTTAATATTTTAACAGTATTGAGATTTATTAAAATAATGCAGAGACAATATTTTTATTAAGTAATCCTTTTAATCTAAAGCAGTAATGCTTTGTAAAAAAGTTACAAGTATAGAAATTATTTTTGGCAAAGAACATATTGAATAACAGCAATTGTCTAAGCTTTATAACATAAAACAAAAACGAGGACATATGATTTAGAAACTAGCAAATTCAAATATTACCCTTCTTCTGTTACTTACCTGTATTTAGTAAAGTACTGAATATATGAGTAACTAGTATTTAAATATGTTACTAAGCAGCACAGGAAATATTTTGGTAATGGTTTAATGCATAGTGATAATGTTTGTTTGCTGATACAAACATATACAGAAAGCAATAAATAATTATCATTGTAGGAAAGTGCACTTGGTATAATTTATTAGTAACAGAAACGTTTTGAGATTATTTACTACAGAGAATTAGCTTGGTATCACAGGAGCTGTTTCATAGCTATCATCTACTTACTTATCATGTTCATATCATGTTTGGTTAGATATGTGGCAATAAAGGCTATTGCTGTTTTGTCATGCCCAAAATCTTAACCTTTGAAATCTGCCCTGTAGTCAACAAAAAGCTGTTTCACTTATACAATGGCTTGCAAGCTGTAAATTCTGTATTTCCTTCTGATATGGTGCTACATATTCATTACCTTTAAATGGAACCTGCAAACAATTTTCTGAGGGAGAAGGTATACTCAGTCACCACTTGGCAGAAATATCTTCTTTTCCTGATAGTCATGTTATGGTGAGCTATTGCAAAAAATATATTCAGGTATTTGTTGTACTTATATGTGTGTGTGTGTAAATCATTGACTGGACATGAAAACACTTCACTGTTTTTCTTCCTTGTATGCTTCCTTCTGGCCCAGCATGGCCAGGTGGGTTAAGGCGTTCGACTCGTAATCTGAGGGTCACAGGTTCATCCCTGTCACACCAAACATGCTCGCCCTTTCAGCCATGGGGATGTTATAATGTGATGATCAATCCCACTATTCATTGGTAAAA
Organism: Tachypleus tridentatus; assembly: GCF_004210375.1. Classification (NCBI taxonomy): domain Eukaryota; kingdom Metazoa; phylum Arthropoda; class Merostomata; order Xiphosura; family Limulidae; genus Tachypleus; species Tachypleus tridentatus. Next base: position 42,385,319 of record NC_134835.1, read on the forward strand.
GAGTAGCCCAAGAGTTGGCAGTGGGTGGTGATGACTAGCTGCCTTCTCTCTAGTCTTACACTGCTAAATTAGGGACGGCTAGCTCAGATAGCCCTTGTGTAGCTAGGCGTGAAATTCAAAAACCAACAGACAAACAAAATGTCCCCTGCTGGTACAGCAGAAAGTTTACAGTTTTACAATGCTAAAATTAGGGGTTCAATTCCCCTTGGTAGGCTTAGCAGATAGCCTGATATAGCTTTGCTATAAGAAACACATACACACGCTCTTCCTTGTAAAGATATAGTTTCTTGAGCAAATTTGATTTGGCTTATGATGAAAGGGTGATTTTAAATGTATTATGTTTATTTACATTCAGAAAAATGACAAACAACTTCATGAAAAATTAAAGTAACATGTTTGTACCTACATATTTAATTTTCTTTGTTATGCACGTTTTTGAATGGTATTTGTTTTTTGCAGAGGTATTTATTATAGATTTATATGGTATGGTATGTATATGCTGTTACTTTATCTTGTAATATTACATTTTTCTTTGATTTTTGTTACAAAATATGTTAGTTATCTTTAATTCTGATGTCTGCTTTTTTAATATTTTTCATACAGAGTAATAACTTTACCTAATGTTTCAACCTGTGTAGAGTTTTGACTTTCTTCAGTACAGTTCATCTTATATCCACTCACTTGCTGTAAGGAAGGTGTGTAACAATACATGTCTCACTTGGAATGTAAATACAATTTTGGTCTCTTTGTATAACAAAAATAACATGTTATTGACTTATTTGAAAGACTTCAGAGAATTACTGGGATGATTCCAGGGATAGAAGAGTCATCTTATGCAGGTAGGTTAAGATCTCTTATTTTATCTTAATAAATATACAGGTGATAGTATTGAAGTCTGAGGGATCAATGAGGTGATGGCTCTTGAAAGTGATGCATGTGACTCAATATCATGATACATTATCATTTTTATATTAACACACTGTACCTAGTTTTAAAATACAAAACAGTAGACTTGAACTATATGTCTAATAAACAACAGCAAACAACAACAAAACACTGCAAGTGTATACATGAATTTTATATAGTTTCTTTACACATTAAAAATATTTATTTCTAAACTGAGTAAAAAAGTGGCATTTCCATGGCTATATCAGCCACACTGGGTCTTACTATGCTATTTTTATGCTGTATTGTGAAATAATTAGGTGAAAAGACACAGTCTGAAGATGTAGAAATATTCTAAGTAGAATTTGAAGTTTCAAATGTTTTACTACTATAAAAATTATTTAATTTTCATTGTTATATCTTGTTCCATATCTAGGATAACAGAGAACACATAATGGCACAAAAAATTAGAGAGGTGTGCTTTTTTATGCTGTAAAATGACCAAAAATGAGAATTTAAAAACATTTTTTGTCATATTCTATGACATGCTATAATGATCTGTTAGATTTTAGAGATAGTATTGGATTAAAATAAACATATTTGGACTTGTAGGTAAAATGTTAAGTTTTGATAGAGGATTACTTTTTTCTATATGCATAGCCACATGCAAAAGGTCAGAGATTACTTGATTTTAGTAGGGACAAAGGCTTAAAGGGTCTTGATTCCAAAAGAGCCCAGAGATATTTTATTTTTTAATATTTAATTTTAGATGTGACAACAGTTCAAGTGAAAATAAGTTTTTTTTACAAACGTTTTATGTGGCAAGTACATTTTTGTTAAATATTTATCTTTGAAAAAGTGCCCAAATTCTCTAAGTGACCAAGTCTGGCAGGTATATATAGAAACTTCATATTTTAATGTACTTATTCTCTGTTTTTGACTGCTTTTTCAGTGCTATTTACTACTGGAATGACACAATGTCTCAAAGTATATATTAATTAGTCTACTGAATCATGAATAATTTTATATGTTTATTAAAATTTCTATATCTTTCTTAAGTAATTATATCATGGGTGAAAAAATATTAAAACTCAAAATATTTTCCACTTTGATAATATTCCTCAGTGGGATAACAGAAAGTCTACAACCTTACAAATCTGAAGTCTGAGGTTTTGCTCTAAAGAAATAAACCATTTTGATAAGCAATATGTATAAACAAGAGAAAATCCTCAATAACTATGGCTGTAATTATTTTTCAAATTGGTTAAGGGTTAGAGCTATGAGCTGAAAGTTTGTATTGGAGAAAAACTTAGAGCCACTCTATGAGCTGCTATACAACAAGTAAAAAAAACCTACATATTTTCTCTTCCTCATTGTGTATTTAGAAGCTATTATTTCAAAGCAAAATCTCCATATTTGTTAAAGTTACTAGCAGAAGTAAAGGTAGTAAAAATACATAGTTAAGTAATAATATTGTCTAAAACTGCTTTTCTCAACATCCATACATTGAGCATTATCATGAACTTATAAAATGTTGTTCTTGTTATTTTCTAAATATTTTGTTGCTTTCTTTCTTTAATATCTTTAAATGCACTTGATTAGAAGATTGGCTCGCCTGAAATGTTAAAAGTTGTATATTCATATATTTCTCACATTCAATGATCCTTTCAAATTTGTTTCAGAATATCATTTCATATACATGTTTGTAAACACAGGATTAAGATTCTTGCTATTGTTAGAATACTTTGGTTTAGATATAAAGTTTTATTGTTATTGAAATGAAAATAGAAACTTGGTTAGAGATAATATGGATAGATAAGCTTGTTATATTGAAGGTATGTGTGACACAATTATAAATTTTTTTCAATTTTTTTTTATTCCATAATCCTTAATCAGAATACAGTATCAGTAAAGTGAGTATTTCCAGCAATTAAACAAAACAGAAACAATCTGTAAAGATTGAACCTTATGTATTATAAGTGTGGAAAGGTTTTTAAAGATGATCTCAAATGAGAGAAGTTTGTTTGTGAAATAAAAAGGGAGAAATTATTTCTAGCATGAAATGTGTTCCATAATATTTTAAACTTCCAACACATTCAGTGAAGGTAAAATAAAAATAACTAGTGTTTGCTATATGTTTAATTCATTGAAATAATTTTTATTCTTTTTAAGTAAAGAATTCTGAAATAACAGCTTTGATGGCCTCTCATTTTACATGAAAATACATATGATATATGACAAATCAAATAATTTCAGGTGTACGCCCCTCGGTGTGGATACCTGTTCGTGGTGAGGGGACCTCCAAGGGAACGTTCTGTTCTGTCTAGTAGCCTTCTCTGGGATCTAAACATCCACCCACGTGTTTGCCGTGCGTGGTGACCCGTGAAGGGGAGGAGAGGATCCTGGTGGTTGAGGGGTCCAACCCTAACACACCACTTTGGCCTTGAATTCCTGTAGACGGGCGGCCTTTGGGTGGCCCCCCTTGGGTCAATCGGCTGGTCCATTTGTGCTAGAGTCAACCAAGTACCAGTGTTGGAAGTTCTCAATGGGTGTTGTGGACATTGTGCCTGATGCTGGTGTTTGGGTATAGTGCTCACGAAACCCTGGCGTTGCTGCATTGTCCTTGTATGATTTTGTAGTGCGTCCCCTTGTAGGGCTCCATGGTGGGTGGGGTCAGTGGGTACCGAAATTTTTCCTTTTTCCTATGGATCCTCCTTCAAAAAATTTAAATAAAATTGTGAAAAAACAGTCAATGGGTAAGCGACCACGTCTTGAAGACTCTGAACAGCAATCTTCAACATCTGTAACACACGTACCTCATTTTCTTATATTACATTCTCTTTTGGAAAAACCTTTAGGGCAATTGTCCCCCTTTTTTATTCAGAAGGGTCTAGAGGGACTTGCTGGCTCTCCAAAGTCAGTAAAGAAGCTTCGATCTGGAGACATATTGGTTGAAACATCCACATCCCAACACAGTGAACTCCTCTTGAATTCAAAGGCAATTGGGGATATACCTATTGAGGTTACACCTCATGCTACTTTGAATTCATCACGAGGAGTTATTGTTGAGAGGGATTTGAAGAACGTCCCTGAGTCAGAGATTCTCGCTGATCTCTCCACTCAAGGAGTTTCTGCAGTGAGGCGCATTTCCACTCGCAAAGATGGAGTTATACTGCCAACAAATACCCTCGTTTTGACATTTACTTCATCACGTGCACCTGCCACATCAAGGCAGGTTATCTCATTTGCAGGGCATACAATACAAACCCTCTCCGATGTTTCCAATGTCAGAGATTCGGCCACTCAAAGACATCATGTCGTGGTTCTCTGACATGTGCTCGTTGTGGGGGCAAGGACCACGATGCATATGAATGTGACATAGACCCACATTGCATCAACTGCAATGGTTCTCACCCCTCTTACTTTCGTTCTTGCCCAAAATGGTTGGAGGAAAAAGAGGTGCAGCATTTGAAAACGATACATAACATTAGATATCCTGAGGCCCGGAAATTGCTGCCCACCACTCCATCTCGGACATATGCTGCTGCACTTCATTCCACAACTACAGTGGGAGTGCAGACAGATCTCTCTGTGCCTCCAAGACAATCGTTTTCAAAACAAATGAAAAGCCTTTTGACCTCCGTGGTTAAAAAGGTTGATGAATCGACTTCCACGCCCATCTCTGTTCCTCCCATACGTTCCAACAAACCTCAAGATCCACGTCCTTCAGTTTCAAATACAGGCATTTCTTCTGATACATCTTTTTTCTCCCACCCCAAGAGGCAAAACAATCATTCGTTCACGTCCTCAGTCGCTGGAATCCCCTTCCAATAACAAAGACCTGCCCAATCAACCCAGGGCAGGATCCATGGAGGTTGATAGACCTCCTCCGACTAAGGACAGTAAGGAAAAAAGACGTGGTCGTAAACAGAAGGGTTCTCCAGCCACTTCACCTACCCGTTTTTAAAAATGGCCACCTTGATACAATGGAACTCTTGAGGTTTACGTTCTAATCTGGATGATATCAAAACACTGATTGCTTCCTACCATCCTGTTTGTCTTTCCCTACAAGAAACATTTCTCAAACCTGCTGATACAGTCTCCATTCGGCAGTTTTCTCTGTACAGAAATGACAGGCTGTGTGATGGACGAGTACATGGAGGGGTGGCACTATTGGTTGATCAGCATGTGCCCATCTTGTCTTTGTCACTCAACACACCCTTGGAGGCCGTAGCCATCTGTGTTTCCTTGGGTCATACCATCATTGTTTGTTCTCTCTACCTTTCCCCTGGAGAGACATATGATCAATCAGACCTTGATGCTCTCGTTGAAGTTGAACAGTTGCCGTCTCCATTTCTAATCCTGGGGGATTTTAATGGACATTATCCCCTCTGGATTACCCCCACGGAAGGCTCAAAAATGGGCTTGGGATACTTTTTATAGATATCCCACACTTTCAAACCCCGTGCACATGCTAGGTGGGTAAGACGTCAAAGACAGAAGGAATCTTGGATTAAGTTCACAACTAGCATATCTTCTACCACCAGTTCCAAGATCATATGGGACAGGATTCGAAAGGTTAATGGGCGCTACAATTCTGTCCCCCCTCTCGATCTTACTCTCTGATGGTCAGGAGGTGGCTGATGTCCGGAGCATCACTGATACTCCAGGTGAAAGCTTTTGCTGGGTATCTAGCACTTCTGCTTGTTCCTCCACCTTTTTGGCCATCAAGACTCGGGCAGAGCGTTCACCTCTTTCCTTTCGAACTGACTGTTTCTTTGACTATAATTGTCCCTTTACACTGGTGGAACTGAAAATGGCCCTTCATCGGTCTGCCAGTACATCTGTTGGACCTGATGATGTTCATTATGACATGCTGCACCATCTATCTCCTGCTTCTCTTGATGTCCTTGATGAGGGAAAGATCCAATAATTCCTTCAAACTACCGTCCAATTGCTTTGAAGAGCTGTCTTTGTAAGACCTTAGAAAGGATGGTTAATGCTCGTCTTGTTTGGTTCCTCGAATCAAACAATCTCCTCTCGCCCACCCAGTGTGGGTTTTGACGACAGCACTCCACCACAGACCACCTAATTCATCTTGAAACATCTATCAGAGAAGCCTTTCTCAAACGCCAACATCTTGTATCAATATTCTTTGACATTGAGAAGGCTTACGACACAACATGGAGGTATGGCGTTTTGCGAGACCTCCATACATATGGGTTACGAGGCCATCTACCCATGTTTATTAAAAAATTTTTAATGGACAGGAGATTCCAAGTTCGTGTGGGTTCGACACTTTCCCGTTCTTTTGTACAGGAACTTGGAGTCCCTCAAGGCTGTGTTTTGAGTGTCACACTTTTCAGTATAAAGATAAATGCCATCACTGAACAACTCCCTCTCACTATTGTGAATGGACTGTATGTCGACGACTTTCACATCTCATGTCAGTCGTCGAACATGAGATATATTGAGCGGCAACTACAAACTGCTCTCAATCGTGTACTGAAGTGGACTATGGCAAACGGCTTTAATTTCTCTCTCTCTAAAACCGTATGCATGCACTTTTGCCATCAACGGGGTATCCACCCTGATCCCAAACTTCATATCGGTGAAGTTTTGCTGCCAGTGGTCCCAGAGACCAAGTTCTTGGGGCTTATCTTTGATCGTAAGCTAGCCTTTATACCACACTTAAAGCAGCTTCAGGTCAAATGCACAAGAGCACTGAACATCCTCCGTGCCCTCTCTTCTACCAGTTGGGGAGCAGATCGATGTTTGATGTTAAAGGTATACCGTGCTCTTATTCGATCAAAACTCGACTATGGAGTCTATGGATCTGCCAGACCCTCGGCCTTAAAGATGCTGGACCCCATTCATCACCAAGGACTTCGACTCTGCACTGGGGCTTTCCGTACCTCTCCAGTTCAAAGCTTATACGTTGAATCTCATGAACCTTCTCTGCACCTTTGCCGTTTGCAACTATCTTTACAATATACTTCGAAACTTCATTCCTTAACAAAGCATCTCACTTGGGGATGTGTATTCCTTCCTCGGTGGGTTGTACTTTTTCAGAACAGACGATCTGTCATTGCTCCATTTGGCCTTCGCATTTTGGCGCAATTGGATGAATTGGGTCTGTCCTTGGATAACATTGCAGATTCCACAGGTCAGCCCATCCCACCATGGCTTATTACAGCCCCCAAATGTGACCTTTCTTTCAGTCATCTAAAAAAGGCAGATACTCCAGATTGGAAGTACCGTCTTTTATTTAATAAACATCTTTCGAACAATCATTCAATTCCCATTTATACAGATGGTTCCAAATCAGGTAATTCAGTGGGCTCTGCTGTGGTTTGCTGTGGTTCAGTAATTGCACGCAGAATCCCCTCTACAGCTTCTGTGTTCACTGCTGAACTGTATGCCATATCTCTTGCCCTGGATCATATTGCAGCTGAGCAATACTCCAACTGCACTATTTATACTGATTCACTTAGTTCTATACTGGCCCTGGAATCGCTACACGTTGGCTCACACCCTGTTCTCGCTGATATTCAAAACCGACTGGCCCATTTCTCATTAACTGCTACTTCTATCCAGTTTTTCTGGATACCAGGCCGTGTTGGTGTTCGCGGGAATGAGCTTGCAGACACAGCAGCTAAATCTATCTGCTCCGGCACTATCACCCCTGTGCCTATTCCGTACATGGACTATGGTCTTGTCTTCAAGGCTCGGCTCCGTACCAGCTGGCAGTCCACTTGGAGTGAGCAACGTGACAACAAGCTTTTTCAAATCAAACCCTATATTGGACTTTGGCCATCTAGCTTCCATAAAGTTAGGAAGGAGGAAGTTGTTCTAACTAGACTACTCATTGGTCACAGTTTTTTAACTCATCGTTTTCTTTTATCTGGAACTGATGCACCAATGTGTAGTTTGTGTGACACTCAAATCACTATCAGCCACGTTTTACTTTCTTGCCATCGTTTCAATTCTCAACGACGGCAATATTTTAAACATATTTTTTCCCAGGGTCTATCTGTAACATTGGACAGTGTTATTGGTGATGGTATCACTGTCCACCTTGATAAAGTTTTTAATTTTTTAATGCCCATTAATTTTTTTAATCTCATTTAAGTGTTGCATATTTATTCATTACACCTTTTTAATTGTGGTTCCTTTTTTACAGTTTTATTCTCTTTCGTTCAATTTGACATTGGAAAATGGCCAGAACATCAAATAACTCGACATCAGGACTGGAAAGGCCAACTTCAGGTGACTAACTGCTGTTTGAACTATTCGTTTGAACTATTCGTTAGTCATCCTGGTGAGTTGTTATTACACTTTTGCTGCATGTCATTTCACACTTTTACTACTTTACCTTTTATTACTGGCCATAATGACACATAACCCGGAACCAGGACTGGAAAGACCAACTTCAGGTGACTGATGGTGGTTCTTATACTTACCTGTTAGTCTTCCTGGCAGGTTATGATCATTACCATTCTGCTACAGGTAGTCCTTTACAACTTTGTAGACTGGATGTCAACATTGGTTTTTACGCCATTTTCTGTTTTATTTGCTGTTTTGTTTTTACCTTCATTTACTTTTACAAATTTTACTCCATTTACTTTACTTTTATCTTTTTACTGAACATTTGTCTACTCATTATTACGATTTTGCTATGTGTCTTTTAAAACTTCTATTCTTTTACATTTTGATAATGGCTGCTATGACACATAACCCAGAACCAGGACTGGAAAGGCCAACTTCAGGTTACTGACGGTGGTTCTTGAACTTACCTGTTAGTCTTCCTGGCGGGTTATGATCATTACCATTTTGCTAGAGTAAGTACTTTACAACTTCTTTTACTCTGCTTTCTCTCTTAACGTTGTACACTAGGTGTCAACATTGGTTTTATACTTTTTTGTTTTACCTTCATTTCCTTTTATGTATTTTACTACATTTATTTATTTTTACCTTTTTACCGGATGTTTGGCGCAGATAGCCTAGCTGCTTTGTGCCATAAAACACTCAATCAATCAATCAATTCAGGTGTACGTTTTTACTGAGGATTTTTGTGTATTTTGACTTCAATTTATTCTTTTAACATAATATTTAAAAAGTTTTAGGTAAACAAATATTAGTTCTTAAATTAAATGCTTTTCAATTGTAAGTCACCCTCATGGTATGAACATAAACATAAAATTTAAAGACTACAAAGAATGAGTTAGCCCATCTAATCCATTTCCTTCACTAGAAGTTTAAGATAAACAAAGCCCACCCTTATCATTCAAATATTTATCGAGCCTTCCCTTCCCTTCCCTTAAACTTAGGTCTGATGTGGCCAGGTGGTTAAGGCTCTTGACTTGTAATCCAATGGTCATCAGTTCGAATCCCCGTCACACCAAACATGCTTGCCCTTTTAGCCGTGGGGATTGCCATAATGTAATGGTCAATCCCACTATTCATTTATAAAAGAATAGTCCAAGAGTTGGCAGTAATGACTAGCTGCCTTCCCTCACACTGCTAAATTAGGGACAAGGGTTAGCACATATAGCCCTTGTGTAGCTTTGCATGAAATTCAAACCAAACTCTTAAACTTACTTAAATTTACTTCATCCATTTTACCAGAAGGTGACCCATTTCAAAGGCTAAATACCCTTTTAGAAAAATAAAACTGTTTTCTCTGAAGATAACATCTACCCTGCCAAAATTTGTATGTGGGTCCTTTAGTCCTTCCATTACCACAGTTAAGTTTACAAAATATGTTGTGTGAACACTGTCAACTCTTCTAACAACTTTAAACATCTCAATCAGATCTTAACTTGGCCTTGTATTACAACCTTTTTATCCTAGTTATCATGTTAGTAATTCTCATCTGAACTTTTTCCAACAATTCAATGTTTTTTCTAGGATAAGATGACACTGAACACAATACTCCAAATATGGTCTTAACAGTGCCCTATAAACTTTTATTAAGCATTTCTTTAGCTACAATTAAAATCCTATTTGCTCTATCACTAGTAGTAGCACATAGCCTGAATAACTTAAGAGATTGATTGCCTAGTACATGAAGATCTTTTCCTTCTATGATGCTTGATGTTATTCTCATCAAAATTATAACTTTAGTTATGATAACCTACTTGTATTACCTTGCATTTAATATAATTAAAAGCCATCTGTCATTTATTCACCCAATAAACATTAACATTTTGAGTAATTTATTAACCATTCTTTCATCTGTATCAATAATGTGAATCAAAAGGAGCAAAGTCCTAGCACAGAGTCCTGATGTTTCCCACTTAAGACATTAGTACAATTTGACTGAACTCCATTTATAGCAGTTTTCTACTTTCTTCCATCTAACCACTTTTCTATTCAGTGAGTCAACTTATTCCCTACACCTATAGAGGTCATTGTTTTTATATCTTTTATGTGACATCTTCTGAATTGCTTCTTGAAAATCCAGTAAGACAAGATTTTCCCCTGATAAAACCATGTTACTCATATGACAAAATTTCTGACTTTATCAAATGGCTTTACAAACCAACTTTTATCAGACTTTCAAAAATAATTTCTACCATGATACAAGATTAACAGATCTGTAATTGTTGGAAATAATTTTATTATTTCCTGTTAAAAGAGGAATAAAGTTAACTAACTTCCAGTTCTCTGGCACCTGCCCACTATCCAAGAACTTAAAAACAAAACAGTAGCATATGGCTCAAATATCCAATCTTTAACCTCCTTCAAAACCCTTGGGAAATATCTTGCCCAAGATACTCATTACTCTTTAAATATCCCAAAGTTTTTCGTAATAAGTTCAGACTTAACGTTGTTATCTTGTTTACATCTAGAAACCATTCTGAATGAGGAATATTTTAAGCAGAAGTAGAATTTAATGATCCAGCCATCTCATAATCATAAGATATGAGCCTTTCTTGATCACCCCTCAAAGGCCCTGCTCCTATACCAACATTTTGTTTACTTTTAATGTATTTAAAGAAATCCTCATGGTTAGCTTTATATTTTCAATAAACTTTTTTCATGTAACCTTTTTTATTTCCTGTTTGACAAACTGTGCTGATCTTCTGTAACCCTCTAATTTTTCTCTCAAAACATTCAGTTTAAATTTATTAAACTTATAATGCTTTTCTTTGTTTATTCCTTTTAGCTTTTGTGAGTGAACTTGTTCTGTTTTTCATTTGCACACATTCTTTTTTTTTTAATAAGGAATATGTCTTTCTTGAATATTTAAATTTTGTTTTGATATTTGATCAGTATCTACAGTTGATACAGGTTATTTTTATTGCATTTTTTCAAAATTTGTTGTTGCTTTTTTTTATTTTTAACCAAAGTAATAATTAATTTCTGATCTCTTTATGTAGTAAAACATCAAACTTTAATGATCAATTATTACTTACACCCAGAAGTTTCCCATTTTCCACCCTTTCAACCATTTTTGTATTAGCTGTTAACAATAATTTTAAAATGTCACTGGTCCTATTAGGTTCCCAGACCAATTGATGAAGAAAATAGTGCATTGTGAATACTTTCTAAAATTTAAAAAAAATTCATAATCTCTTATGGTTTGACTCAAACATTTCACAATCTGTATGCCTAAAACTAAATCCTCCATAATTATGAGTTCACAGCTGAGATCTTAATCTCACTGAAGTATTTCATTAATTTCATATGTTTCATTTGGTGTTCTATAACAAATCCAGACTAAAAGCCTTCTCCTTCTAATAAAAACCCAAACAGAAATAAATCCTTGTTCTTATCATTCACATTGTCAGGATGTAACTTACATTTTACATATAAAACAACTAGTCTTCCTCCTTTTTAGTACTTATCTCTCATAAATAACCTATAATTCTGTTATTCAAAGAAATGTTTGCCATGCATTTAATGAACTTTAAGTCATTCCCATTATGCCAAAATCCATTATTCTGACTAGTTCTCTAAAGTGATTATTTCATTTCTTATACTTCCAGCATTAGAACAATGACAATTTAACTTACCTACTCTTTACACTATTTCTTTACTTTGTACCTACACTATACCTTGTTTTTGACATCGTTTTTATTTCTGCATATAGTTTAACCTAGCCCTCACCATTTTTTTACCTTTAGTTTAAAGCTGCCCTTACAGCTGAGTTATAGTCCTTGCACAAAACCCAGCCCCTATCCTACTTAAATCTAAACCATTCTTTCCAAGAAGCTCCCCTTTCACCACTGAATTGATCCTACAACTCTAGCCAACCAATCTTCTGATACTTTCATATTAGTCTTATATTCAGCTCTCGTAACATACTTATAATTTCGTTCTCACAGTGAAGACCCTGCAGTATTATTGACACAATTTATGGCTCTTTCCTTTAGATGCCTTTATCAAACCTCAGTATGTATCAGGTAGCTTATATTATGCTTATTGTTTTACTTTTGATTCCTTAAATAAGGAACTTTTTAACTTTATAAATACATACAGTTTAGTTTCTAAATTTTTCAAATTTTTTAAGCATGAAATATTTTGTTTAAGAGAAAGTTTAGACAAAGAATACTGTATTTGGTTGGAAACTATATTTGCTTTTAAAGTTTTAGATTGACATTTTGAGTTGCTAGTGTAGGTCTGCAACTAGTTTGTTTTTTTCTGAAAGAAATAATATTTTTATTTAATAGAATTAACTTCAAACTGATTTCAAGCAGCTAGTGAAAAGTCTCTGAAAAACACAATGCTATAGTTAAGTCTGAAAAATGACAAGGTAATAAGCTGGAGTAATTAGGCTTTATTTTTAAACTTGTTGGTATGCAGTGGCTAAGAAAAAGTGCATGATTTGCATATAATGTATACATTTTTTAAGAGTAGCTTATGCACACAATTGTTAGCCATTTGTTCACTCAGTAATGATTGAAAACTGCAAGATCTCTTTTTATATGTGCAAGGAATGAAATATTTCATTAAATATTATTATTCCCATGAGGTTCATTACTTATGCCACATACACAGCTATTTTTGTTCAGTGCTGCCCTCTATTTGCAAACATTTTTTCACATACAATAAGCCTCTCATTCACACACACATACCTCAATTTACAAGATTTAACTGAGTATTTCCTGTGAACTATCATGTGGCAAACATCTTCCAGTACAAGTGCCACACATCCTTGTGACTTATAATTCCCTCTATGCTGTTCTATCTAATTGTCACTTCTTGTTTAGCAGTGCTTGTGTTTGGGCATACAGTTTGTGTTCTCTTCAGTTTTTTTAGGTTTTTTTTCAATCTTCACAATGATTTAGTATTCATAATAAACTCTTACCGAGTTTATTATTTGTTATCCAGTTGTACTAATTTCTAAGTTATACTGAAGTAGAATTATTTTATATTTCTACCAAGTTTTAAAGGTTATTTATTAAATACAAGTATTTTCATATTTTTTATTTCTTTTTACCAACATAACTATGTTCATTATCCATTTTGAATTATGAATTCTGAAGTTCCAGTATCCACTTTAAAGTTTATATCTTCTAGTGGGGAGAACCTCAACTATAGAATTATTGGCAATTAATCATCTAGAGATTTGAGCTAACCACCTTCACCTGGTGTTGCCCAACTTTCTTCTGAACAAACCCAACCTGTTTCAAGTGAAACATTTGACAGCTTTTTTCTTTCATCTGAATTTGCTGTGACGTCCCAAGTTCATGCTGTAGGATCAACTAGGTCTCATACAGGTTGTTTTTTTAATATGATTTCATGGGTATATTTTGTTTTATCTTTTCCCCAGTTACTTATAATTTTCTTCCTTCGTTATTACATTATACTCCTTCCTCTCAGTCTTTTGTGTTTCCCCATTACATGAGAGTCTATCATGCTTTACGCTCCACAGACTTTGGATTAGTTTGCTTTAGTCTACCATCAGGATGTTTTTCCATTCCTTGATTCTAAAATCAGTTTTGCCCATTTTGGGGGTGGATCCTGATTATCCTGTTCATTTATTCAATGCCCAATTTTCTTATTCTTACTTTTGTCTTCCCATCACATCTATCCTACAGTATATGTCCACCATCCACTTTCCCTCTGAGGCAGTCTACCAGATCCTGAAGGTTTTTCAGGGAATACATTCACCTTAATTACATCAATATTGACACATTTATCAACTTTGACTCTTTCTTTTCACACATGGTTCCTCTGTTTTTGGAATCTTTGCATTGTCTCAAGTCTGTTTGGCACCTACTTATATTCAGGACTTTTGCTTTGCTTCTTTTCTTCCTAGGTTGGTATTTGGAAATCTGACAATTTTGTAATCCAGAGTGGAATCAGCAAGACAACAATTAACTCTTCTTTTTTTTCATTGGTTGATCATTTGTCTTGCCCTGAGCCTTGACCATCCCTTCTTTCCATTTCCCATCTATAACCTGTTCCTTCCTGTAGGAGGTATTCCTCTCTTTGTTTTATTTGATGTCCATTGTCATGTCACAAACAGTATCAGTGACTATCCTGTGGGTTTCAGTTCAGTGGAGACTTTATCTGAATTCTCCAAGGATCTCTGGGTGTTTCAGTTTTTAACTGAAGGCCTTGTCATCAACTTACTCTCCCCTCACTCATTATCTCAGATACTCGTTTCTTTTCAATTGCTTTAGGTTCCTACCACATGCCAGCATCTTTCCTAGGTGATACAAGAAATTCTCTTTCAGAATGCCATCAAACCTGTTATTCACTCTTCTCCAGGATTTGATTCCAGGTTGTTTTGGGGATACAAGGAAACTGGTGACCTGTGATCGATCTGGAGTCATTTTTCACATTCAGGTGGATTTTTATCTAGGTTTATGGATGACCAAGGAAGATGCCTTGAATACTTATCTACATATTCCTATATCTTGTCTGTTGAGACACTGTCTTTGGTTTGTTCATCACAAGGTAGTTTATCAGTTTTGGACTCCCCCTTTTGGACTTGCTTCAACACCATAAGTATTTTGTTTAGTGCTTTTGCTAAACATATGCATGCTTGAGAGTTGTGCTTATGCCATAACATGGATTAGTGGCTACTGTTGGCTTATTCCAACCTGGTGTCCACCCAGCATGCTCGTCTTCTTCTTATGGAGGTGGCTTGGGCTACCTTTTTCATCAAGTTGAAGAATTCCTTCCTTGTTTCAACCCAGTATCATTTGGGTATTTTTTACACTTATCTCGGTATGGCTCAGCCTTCTCCTGGACTCCATTCTATGGAGCTGGCAGTTTTCATCACCCTTATTGGTCCTTCTTTTACTGCTTAGAGGTCCTATCTCTTTTGGGAATGTGGTTTTATATGTCAGTATGACAGCACTCATTCCCATTGGTTGTGCTCATGTGAGATCTCTCCAGTGGTCTCCCTATGACCAATGGAACCTTGTGCAGGATTGCTTGAATGTTTATATTGCCTTTTCTCCTTCTTTTATATACAATCTTCATTGGTGCATGGGCAAGGCTGAGACATTGTTAGATGTTCTGCTTCCTCCCCCTCATCTGAATATACATCTTTTCACAGACACTTTACTTCACAGCTGGGGAGCATGGATTGAGTAGCAAGGAGCTTCATGTCAGTGATCTCTGACTAAATGGCTTTACCACATGAATATCCTGGAACTTCTCACTATACATCAGGCTTTGGATCATTTTCTTTATATAGCCAGCAGTCCTATGGAGAGGTCACATATTAATCACCAGGGAAACACTCGTTCTCATTTATTTTGTAATAAAACATTGGATCTCCTTTTTTTAGGCCCACACATAAAGTATTAATCTCCTTGCATGTCATGCACCTCTTGCTTTCAACTTTGTCACTGATTGTCTTCACCCCAGAAATTATTTATTCAACAAAGTGGTCTATAGATTTTTAAGTGTTCTGGTAGCTATTCATTATGGGAGGTATTCTACACCTGGAGGCATTTGCCACAATTCTCAGTACCATATTACTTTGGTTAAGTCTCCAGTACCTCATTCACTTGCATTGGCTGTCTGAATTCAGTCAAGATTAGCCAGACAAATCTTTTTGTTTATCTTCCTATCTGACTCCTTTCGAGGGTGATTTTTATTATGCTACTCCATGTCATTTATTCTATCTTTAGCAACACTCACTCTCAGATAGTTCATCCAGCGCTTTCTATACTTCTTTTTCATGCCTGGTTTTTATCTGAACTTTGGCAAAGAAATCCAGTTTGTCACATTGAGTAGCTTCATTTTTAGTACATTTCATTTGCCCTATCTCCATAGAGGTTTATCACTGTAAGTGGAACATTTTCTGCCATTGGTCTTTGGATTGGTGGTTAATTTTAGCTAGGCACAACTAGAAGGTCAATATCATATATATATAGATAAGTATAATAATATTAATATACTTAGTCTATACATTTGTTTTCTTGTTATAATTTGTTATTCTAGAATGAAACCCCTGTTCGTTCCACTGTTCCTGTTATTATGGGACTTCTATCTCCTCAATCACAGGTTACCATGCTGCCTTATCTCACACTTTTTGTTTTCCTATATGATACAGTTTTTACCTCTTATGCCTTATCACTGTTGCTGCATTCCTTCTGGATTAGTCAACCTTCAAGGCATACAGTATTTCAAGGTTTACTTTACCTCTGTTTGATTCTTTGTTATTTTGTTCCATCTTTCATCTATCACTTAAAACATATTTCCTTCTCCTTTTGACATGTGGATCTTGTTGTTTGAACTTGCTTGCCACTGATATTCTTCCTAACCCAGATTGATCTGTCCTTCCCAAAACTTTGGCAGAGAAATTGGATAATACCTTGTTCTTGCAGATTTCCATTCCTTCTATTTTCCACTTCTATTTCAGCCTGGCATGGCCAGGTGGTTAAGGCGCTCAACTCGTAATCAGAAAGTCATGGGTTCAAATTCCCGTTACACCAAACATGCTTGCCCTTTAAGCTGCAGCAGTGTTATAATGTGATGGCCAATCCCACTATTCATTGGTAAAAGAGTAGCCCAAGAGTTGGCAGTGGGTGGTGATGACTAGCTACCTTCCCTCTAGTCTTACACTGCTAAATTAGGGATAGCTAGTGTAGATAGCCCTTGTGTAGCTTTGCATGAATTTCAAAACAAACCTAACCACCTCTATTTCCAGTTTGATCTATATAGACTTCTATGTCCCCTTTGTACTCTTTGTTTTAATATATTACACATATGTGCTAACTGTTCCACCTCTTCATCCCTTGGCAGCTCTCCTCTGCTTGTGATCTTTCTCCTTCCATCCTATACTATTTATGCAAGCTCACTCACTCATGTGCCTTATTCACAGATTGGTGGTGGAATTTCCTCCTCCTGTCAGTTTAACTTGAGATGAAGATGGTATGATCCTCATCCTACCCTTTCTGTACATCCTTTAATTTACCCACATTCTATTAATAAGGGGCAGTGGCTCAGATCACTGTCCAACCTGTGTTCTCTCTCATTGAGGTGTAGTTCTCACAGTTTTCTGTCCATATCTGTCACACTTTTTACATATCTGTGCAAAGAGTATATATGGCACAGAAATGGTGTTGTTTCCCATATATAATTGTCTTATTAGAGGGCTCCCTCCTTTGATTGCCCTTCAGATACTCCTATTTTCTTCCTTACACCAGTACCTTCACTTATTCAGTGTGAGATTTTAGCTTTGTATGCAAGTGGAAGTAAGGTACCTAGTCAAAAGTTATAATTTTCTTACTTCCACTCACAATTATCATCCTTCCTCCAGACTGTCAACCAGTGCTAAAGTTTCTGGCTAAGCTAGAAGTGATAGTTAGGTAGAACAGGATAGAGGGAGTCACATGGGTATGTGGTATTTCTATTGATGGATGTTTGTCACATGATAGTTTGCATGTGAAAATCGGTTAAATTTATCATGTGAATCAAGGGGTGCATGGAATGAAAGGTTTTGTGGCATACAAAAAAATGTTTGTAACTAGAAAGCAATGCTAAACAAGAATAGATATGTATACAAACAGAAGTAAGGACCTGTCAGAAATAAATTTTCAGAATAGGAAAATTATAATGTCTTACAATATGGGTTCATAATATATATTTAATTCATAACAATAAGTCAGTTTCAATCCTTAGATCTTTGCTGGTGGATCAGCAATAAAGTTATGGACTTGTAACAGTAAAATCTTGGTTTCAATTCCCACAATAGAAAGAATGTATATAGCTAATTGTATGCTTTTCAGCTAGAACAAATGAAGTCTTTAGACTGAGGCACCTGATATTGAAATTGTAGCTCAAAGATTTTTAATTAAAAAGTCAATTAAGAAGGAAAATGCAATTCCTTCTATATTAATATAAATTCAAATTACTTTATACATGTAGTTGTAAAGTTTTGCTGCAACCAAAATTATTCAATAATATTCAATGTTTATAATGCTTAATTAATGTAACTGTGTTTATGGAATTTTAGATAAGAACAAAAACAAACATAAATTCCTTCTAACTCAAGTTAATGCTCTTTAGAAAAGATTTTAAATTTAAAACCAAGTATTTTATCAAATGCTATATTATAAGTATTCAGTAAGATACCCTTGTTGGAAAACAGAAAAAAAGTTAAATGTGTAAACTTGAAATGTGATAAAGATTTTGCTTTCGTTCTTTTTTATAACCAAAACATTTGTTTTAATTTTATAGTGGAGGTTTTGCCAAGCACTGGCACACAGGACCTGTGCCCTGAATCCCCAGTTGATGTATTGAAAAGTTAGAATATAAATCCATACTGAGAACACAGAAAATTCTAGTGCCTATATTAAGTGAAGATGTAATTCTTCCAAATTGATATTTTAAAATAGCTATTTCCAAAATTATTTGCATGATGTGTTAATTTTTTCCATTATCATGTCTACCAAGATTATATTATTTTTTGAGATAAATGTAATAGGTTTTCAATTGCATGCATGCAAAAGATAACACATAACGTATTTAAAAAGTAAACACAATGAAAATCTTTGAAAACTGGTGTTTATAATAAAACATTAATACATGTATAGTTAGCATAAAATGATAAGTAAATATAAGTTACACGGCATTATGTTATGAAGTGTTTACTCCCAAATGGCCAAAATTTCCTTGCTTTTAAGGATACTGTGTTTTACAACTGTTGTAATTTTCTGTATTATGTTATATTTCATAATTGTTTTAAAACATACTTGTTATGAAATACATGTAGTCAAATCTTGTTGTACATTATGTGTGATTACAAAGGAAAGAATGTTAAGTAATGTTTACTATTAACAGCAAAGAAACTTTACAGCAGTAAATCCTATGAATAACGCAAAAATAAGTGAGAAAGCATACTGCATATGATGAACAACAGAGAAGTTCATCATGAGGTAATTGTAATCTCTAATGGTAAATGTTAGGAAATACATTTGGTTAACAAGGGCTATAGTATATGTGCAGTTACTAAAAAAATAATGTGTAATTTTTAAGCATGAAGGAAAAAGAAGGATAATCGACTTTTTTTACTTAACATTATTGAACTTCTGTGAAATGTCTAACTACAGAAGAAATCTTGTACTTTTTCCTTTTATCTCTTGAGTTGAGGCTTCAGATTTAACATTTCAACATTCTTTCATCAGTTTGCATTGTTTTATTTGTGGGTTTAATAATATACACTAGTATTTTTGTATATTACATGTATAAAATTCTCTTATAAATTAATCTTTTGTATCTTATGTTAATTCACTTTTGATTCTTCTCTTTCTCTCTGATTTTGTGTAGTGTGTAAAGATAATATTTTCCATAATAAGATCATTTTAATTCAAATCACAAAAATCCTTGACACAAGTAACATGGAATTACAAATTGAAAGCATTACATTATGTAGGTGCTCCAACTAACAGTAAACAGTGAATGCTGTTGAGAAGAAAAAATTAAATTTGTTATGCAACACACAATTCAAAAGTATCTTGTAAGTTGCACTTCTTGTAATCAAAATTGTGTTGTACATATATTAGAATGACCTGTAGGTGATGTCCTTATTTCCAGAACTGTTTTTTAAATATGTTAAAACAATTTGTGGCTGGTGTTTTTACTTCCAGAGAGAAAGATCTACACATTTCAAAATTTTAGTTGTTGTAATAAAATGCAAAAATAAAGAAAATGTAAATGAATAATATACATTGAAATATCAAGCTTTGCTTTAGGTCTTAAGCTTAAAACTGAATTTATAAAAATAATTACTACGTGTATGTTTAACATATAGTTTTTAAGAAGTAACTGACACAGGTGAATCCTTTTTTTCTTAACTGTAGCTTGAAGATAGCTCTTAAGAGAGGAGTTGAAACATTTTGTGGAAAGTAATCTGTATCTGGTGTTTTTACTTTCAGGACTGTTTTATAGATGTATTGAAATAATCTCAAGCTGGTGCTTTTACTTCCAGAACTGTTTTGTAGATATGTATTAAAATAATTTGTAGCTGGAGCTTTTATTTCCAAAACTTTTACTACATGTGGAACACATCGTATTAAAAAGGTGAAATCCAGTTTCATCAGCATTAATATCATAGTCATCTTTCATTTTATCACAAGCTGATTTAAGTCTTTTTGAATAAAGTCATGTATGATATTGATGGTTTTCCTTAATCTCTCTACTTATTCTGTGTAAGACTTATGAGAGACTATTTTCTGGATAAGAGTATGGAAAATATAACAACCCTTTAAGTTCTCTACCATACATCAGTAATAATGGTGTATTGCCATTTACTGTATATTGTTCTGTAACATAACCCACTAATAACTGGGACACATTTTGATACAACATTGTTTGATGTTCATCCATATAAATAGCTAAGTTTGCAGAACAATGTGCAGTTTTAATTTGCCACCATGTAGAGAAAATGGTTGTTGTCCTGGATTTTTTATATTCCAAGAATGTAACACATTTCCACAAACAAGTCTGACTCAGAGTTTCTTCCTTGAAGTGGATGAAGTTCCATAGACACACCAAATCTTGAAACAAATTTGTTGAAAAGTTTCCTTACTAAAGTTACTGCTTCCTGATTGGGAAGAACACATATTTCTTACTTTTTCTTGAAGTGGTTCATCATGACCATAGCATGTTTTTTACCACAGCTTCACTGTAGCCAAAACCCAAGTACATTGACAGCTTTTTTCCTGGAGCTCTAATAGATTAGTACTGTTTCTGCCCATGCTGTTTCATCTGTCTTTTTTTTTTTTTTTTTTTTTTTTTGTCACAGCAGGGTTCGGTTGATTTAAATTCTGTACAGATTTCTGACACCTAACCCAATATAAACATTCTCTTACTACCTACAATGTCTTCTTAACACGTATGTGTCTGGACATCAAATAGTTGCAAAGATGTTAGTGCCTCAGAATGAAGACTGTACTAATTGTTTCTGTCCTCTGGTTTGACATAACAAGCCCTCTTTAAGCATAAGAAATCATACTGTGCCCATTACATTTTTGTCTTTGGATGTATGGAGTGACTGTTTGACAAAAATATTTTCTGCATTATTTTTTATCTGCTAAATGATTCATCTGAAACTCTTATTTTTTGCCTGAGCATCTTTCAGTTAAGTGTTAATTCTTCATCACTTATGTATGTGATGTTCTGGATTATACTTTGTTGGTAGTCTTTTACTATCCTGTACTTCCCTCTTTTCACTATTTTGATCTTTCAGTAAAACATGGTAATCAGGATAATGCATTGGTTCCATCCAAGTTGATCCACAATATTAAAGTTGTAGATTTTAGAGCCATTCTGCTACCTGGCCTTCTGAATTCCAAAACTTCACCAACCATTTCAATGCTGCATTTTCTGTTTGAATTGTTAGCATTTGTCCATATTGGGAATGATGGAATTGACTTAGGGCACAATCGTCTCTTATTAGATTTTTCTGAGTTTTACGATACCTCTTTCCTGCAACATTCAATGTCTTTCTATAGGTAGATAGTTATGGCTTTTCTATAGTAGACAATATGTGTTTTGTCTGTGTCATACGTGTGACAAAAATGCTCTATCTCAAAATCACTGGTGGCTTTATTTAAAATTAATGGATCTTTCAGAATTAGTGTGCTAGGCAGTGGTAGTGGTCAGTTCTTTCCTCAATTTGTCAAATGCTTGTTCACAGTCAGCAGTCCAGCAAAACGTATTCAGCTTTTCAAGTAATATGTGTAAAGAATGAGTTATCTCAGAAAACAATTTCAGGGAACAATTGATAATAAGAGCACAGTCTAGGAAATCCTTTTAATTCATGTAGATTCTTTGGCATTAGCCAATTCTGACAGAGTAAATCTTTCACGCATCTGTAAAAACTTCATATACTGGATATGTGTCCCATGGAACTTGTCTGTTGATAGAATAATTCACAATTTTTATAGGATTCAACTTAAGTTCTCTATCTTTGTCTAATCCACAACCTTTCTTAGTTTATCATTGTATTATCAAAGGTTCTCCTACATCCAGTAATATATGACAATCTAGGGTTGTTCAGACAAAACTAATGGTCTTCTATTAAATATCAAGATGCAACAAAAATGGTTTACATAATCAGAAAGGTAACACAGCAAATTGACATAATCATTTCCTGCAGTACAAGATGTTTTCCTTATATTTGCTTTATCAAGTTGTACGTGCCAAAATCCCATGTCAAAAATGGTTTTGATCCAGTCCATTACTTTATTCACCTTATAGTAATCCATACAAAACCTTGCAAATCAAAGGACTAGTACTTAATTTTGTCAATTTTTATTTTTTCATGGCTTCTATCTCTTTGAAAGCATTAGCCTGTCTTGCAAATGGAAATCATCCGACTAACTGATGTATATTTATTATCAATCTTGAGAGATATTTGTCTCTCCTAAGTCATGAGGTCTGCTGCAGAAGATGATATTGAACAAGTTGTGTAACATCTGGTACTGATTAATTGTGAGACCTCCACAGCTCTAATAATGCACTTCTTGTAAGTTAAGTGGTAAGCTACCATTATGTTGGGATTTTACATGAGACTTTCTAAATTTTTCCTCAAAAGTGTGTGTGTATTTTCTTATACAAAACCACAGTGGGGTATCTGTTAAGTCCACTGAGGGGAATGAAATCCCTGATTTTAGCATTGTAAATTTGCTGTACCAGCAGGCAACCCTCAAAAGTGACTATTTCAGATGTTCTTTGATGTGGAAATAATACCTGTAAAATTTATAGTTTTATTTTTCTATTTAATTTTAACCAATGTTATGAAATAAATTATTACTATTGATTAAAACAAATCTTTAAAAGTAAAATCAACCTGGAAATATTTTAACGTTAATAGTAAAATTACAAAAATATACAATACAAAAATTCCAGATATTTTCATGCTTTATTTACTTCGTCATGAATAATTATAAGGTTTATTCTGACTTACCCATATAATATGCTTAAACTACTGAAATACACGTCAGAAAACACTTGTGGATTTTTATTTAATAAATATTTCATATGCTAAGGGTCTTTACTTAAAAGTTAGAGAAAAGGCTTCTCTAACCCAGATAACAACATTGAGAGCTGTGTTTTTCAAAATTTTTATTTTATTTTCATTGCAATCCCAAAAGGGAAAAGATGGGGGGAAAGTTTCATTCAATCCATTAAAATAATTAGAATTCAGAAATAAAAATTACTCATAGGAAAGGAATAATTTTTTTGGAATTTTAATATGATAAATAAATTCACTGTTTGTCTCAAATTATTTGTTTCTCCAATATAATACAATATTTATAAACATAAGTTGCATGTTTAGCATTACAGTCAAAATAACCTTCCTCTGTATATTATATCTGTCCTTTTGGTCCAAGAGTTAAATTTTACAATTTAAGATATGATTTTGCACAAATTAAAATTTTTATTACATGTTACAATACCTTTTCTGTTCTTTAATTATGAAATTTTTAATCAATATAAATTTTACAACTTTCAAAACGTACTTTAATTTGTTATCTGCAGTTTATTTTTGAATAAATTTGGTATTAATCGATATTGCTAGACAATAAATTGTGTCTAGCAGTATATTTTCTCAATACACGTATATATATTTTATCATTTACGTAGTGACTTATTTTTTTTTACCGAGTTAAAACCTCTGTAAGTAATCTTCTATAGAAAGTGACATTTTATCAAACATTTCTTCAATTTTATAATCTGAACAATTTCTTGGCCAAGTGGATTTAGGCGTTTGACTCGTAATCTGAGGATCGAGGGTTCGAACCCCACATCTCGCCAAACATGCTCGCCCTTTCAGCCGTGGGGGCGTTATAATGTTACGGTCAATCCCATTATTCGTTGATAAAAGAATAGCCCAAGAGTTGGCGGTGCCTTCCCTCTAATCTTACATTGGTAAATTAGGGACGGCGCGAAATTTAAAAATAAACAAACAAACTAAGATTTTTCCTCCAGATCAGATATTATGTGTATAAACGTTTGCAAGGATAACATGGATATTTCATTTAGTGACTTGGTATGATTGTTAAAAAAATTAAATGTTTGTGTTAATTGGTTGGTGTGGTATGACATTAGTCAACACTTCATAATTTACTTTAACCAGTATAAGAACGACTAATAATGGTATGTTTTCATCATACTCAACATAAATTTGTAACTTCATAATTTTATTTAACAAATATAAGACGATCTAAAAGCGATATATGTCTTCTTCATACTCATCGTAAATTTGTAATTTTCGTTAACCAATAAAAGACCGTCTGAAAACGGTATGATAGTTTTATTATATTCAATGTAAATTTGATTGTTTCATTTAATCTATTAAAATGCTGGAAAAAATTTCAATGTTATTACTTTTGTTACAAACAGTAAAAGAGCCATCTAAAAACTTCTTGCATAATTATTTTTAAATAACTTACATAAAAAATTGCAAAATATATTGAAAGAAAATCAAACATTTTACTTTTAAGAATGCCTATTTCAAGTGTTGCGTATATTAATGCAGCTTTAATGTGCAGTTTCCTAAATTTAGTAACAAATTTCCTCTTCAATTACAGTAAAACATTTTCATAGAAATGCATGTAGATCATTTTAAGTATCCTTCTTATAAAACCTCTTGTTAATAGAATTCATGTAATTACAAAAATAAAATTCAATTCCTTTGAGTCAAAAATCATGTTATATAAAGTAAAAACATCAAATGATGCTAAAAGATGGTTTTACATTTTTAGGGAAATGATTTACAAAGAATTTACTGTCTTTGAGTTAGTGTTTCACATTTGAATAAAAATTTATAACAATATCCAAAAATTATTCAATGATAATATTTTTTCTCCCACAAAAGGAAAGATTGACGTGTATAAAAGTATTCCGATCTTTTTCCCTTAATGTATTCTTTCTATGTGTCATTTTCTACAACTTGGGTAGCATAAAAACAATTTCCTAATTTATTTTGACCGAAATTACATTTAGTTTCTTGCTAAGTAATGCACTTTCAAAATTCGATATATATCAATTTCATTTTTATGTTCTTTATAGAGAAGTTTAACTCTTTTATTAAACATTTTGTCGTTACGATTATCATTATGAAGGTGTTTCTAACGCCGTATTTGTATAAAATCTGGTTTCCATTACAACCAAAACACTATCCTTTTTAATATATATATAAAACACGATATGTTTTTATTTTATTACAAAGTAAATGTAATTCCGATTTGATTCCACTTTTCCAGTCGATTAAAAGTCGACTCCATCTTAATAAGAAATTTATCTTCTTCCGTATTTAAAAACATAACTCTTTTGAATATTACCTTTCTAGTAGATTCACGTAGATCTTCCTTAATTTGAATGTTATTAGGTCTGTTATTTAATCTGGATTTAATTCCTCGTTTTATAAATCTAATTTCATTCACAGCTAAGTCCATTTTACTTAAATACCTTTAGGTGTTAAACTAGGGTTATTACAAATTTATTTTTACCTCCAGGAGTCATGCCTCTTTGTTTACATTGTTCAGCCTATCAGCTTGTATTCTATCTTGACTTCTACTTTTATATGCTGAAACTTCACTCCTGTAAAATCTACTATTATCGTTCACTTCAGAATGGCAAGGATGGCGTTTTCAGTATAAATTTTATTACATGTTTACATACTAAACTTGTTTTCAAAATTTCTTTAGAGGTCTAGGATCTTCCAATACCAAACTCAAATTAATATTAGTCATTAAATTGTTTTATTATTCCTCTTTTCTGAGGATTTCCATCCTCTTCTAGCTGTTACGTAAACCATTGTTTTTCTCAACTGAAGTTCCTGGCTCTGTCTATCTTTTTTTGACACAATTTCTTCTATTGTTCAGTCACAATTTAAAAAAAAAAATGTCTAAAGTCTTCGTTTACACTGAAATCAGTTTCTATATGTTTTAATTCTTAATTTTCCACTCTATGTTATACTAATTCAATTTCCATTTTTACCGTTTCGAGTTCTGAATATTTTTGAATATTATTTTTATTCTTTCAAAAGAATACCAATAACTGATTTATGAAATTTATGGTAGATAAGTGGCGTTTCCTCGTCCGTACACTTTAGCGTAAGAAGTCGGGTTTTCTTATATCAAATTCAGCCAAAACATAAATTTTCTTTCATTTAAACGATTCTTCATAAAATTAGCATTATCTTCCAATACGCCTTCTATTCTCTAATATATACGTTTAGCCAAACGTACTGTTGGGAATCCACGGATCAGTTTTTTTTAATGTATATATAATTTTATCTTTGGTTTTTAAACTTATGGTGCTGTGTAAAAGTATTAGGACATGGGAATATTTTGTTACTAATACTATTTTATGAGGAATAATTCTTCCATGCCACAACATAAAGTAGATTTCAACACTATGGTAATGCTTTACTGATCCCTTTTGACAACTGAATATGACAGGGTGAGAATACTTATCATTCTTAAGAATTCCCATATACTTGTATCAAGGGAATGTCATAATGGTTCTGCTTGAATGAACATACTGATCAAATTTAGTTTGAAATAATTGTTATTGTGCCCCATGATGTCTTAACTATATAGAAAGTAACCAATATGTGGTGCCTGTATTTGCTAGAAGAAATTAATTTAATAACACTCCACAAATAAACCTTGATAAAAGCAGTGTTGAACACGATATATAAAGGTTTGGTGTCATGCTACAGCCCAAAAAGCATAGAAAATTGTCAGTAGAGCAGAGAGTTTGCATTAAAGTTTTACATGATGCTGGTTAGACTCTGCGACAAAACGCTGCAGTCTTGAAATGCTTCTCAAACACTGCTAAGTATGCCCTAGATCGTGATACCGAGACAGGTAAGTTTGAAAATAGGAAAGGAAGAAGTAGAACACTAAACCAAATGATACTGTTGTTAAGTATCATTGTTTATGCAGCTTCTGAGACGGAAGGAAGACTACCAGTGACATCATGCATGAGCATAAACGACCAAGTACCAAATGATAGAAAAGTGTCCAAATCTAAATTATCAAGAAGACTTAACAAGAATGGAATATTTGATCATGTAGCAATTAAAAAACTTTTACTTCGATCTCCAAACACTGTAAAGAAATTGAAATTTGCGATAAAAAAGAGCGCAAAACTGGATTGTTGGCGACTGGAAAAGGGAGTTATGGACAGATGAGTCTTAAGTTTGAAATATTTCGTTCAAAGCGTTGGTTGTACGTCCAGAGGAGGAAAAGTGACAGATGCTTACCTCATTGCATAGCACCTATCATGAAGCATAGGTGTGAAAGTGTGACGGTTTGGGGTTATTTTTTTTCCTGTGTGGTGACAAAAGATATTTGAAAAAAACATATGGAACAATGAACCAGCTTAAATATCATGAGATACAAGTACACCCAGTGGTTTGTGTATTATTGGTAAAAGATTCAACTACCAAGAAAATAATAACCCCCAACATTCGTCCGATCTGTGTAGAAATTACTTAGCTAAGAAAGAAGCTGCCGGAGTCATCAAAGTGATGCAACGACCTCCACAGAACCGTGGTCTCAACCCATTTGAGCATATCAAGGAAATGATAGATCAAAAACTTGACAAATCAAAATTTACTTTCAAAGAAACTTCATGGGAGTGTATTAGAAATACTTGGAGTAAAACCCCAAAGGATGCTTTGGTAAAATATGTTACAACAATGCCTGAAAGACTGTTTCCAATCATTAAATAAAAAAGGAGAGCAGACAAAATAACTGTTTGCTGAACTCAACCACTTTTACTGAGTCTTCTGTCGTACTAAATATGAAGATTTACCTTCCATTGTTCTTTGAAAATAGTCTGAAATTTAATTTTTGACTTTATCACCTTTGCACAGTGTTGTATTCCCGGTATTTATAACAGTTTTTATTCTTTTTTTTTTAAATGAAGTCCGGGCCCGACATGGCCAGGTGGTTAAGGCACTCGACTCTTAATCTGAGGGTCGCGGGTTCGAATCCCCGTTGCACCAAACATGCTCGCCCTTTCAGCTATGGGAGCATAATAATGTGATGGTCAATCCCACTATTCGTTGATAAAAGAGTATTTCAAGAGTTGGCGGTGGGTGGTGATGACTAACTGCCTTCCCTCTAGTCCTACAATGCTAAATTAGGGACGGCTAGCGCAGATAGCCCTCGTGTAGCTTTGCGCGAATTTCAAAACAAATGAAGTTTAAACTTGACAGAAATTTAATGAAGAAATTATTCAATAAGCTGTTGAATTTTTACTAAATATTCTTCACTAAGAGATGTAAAATGTAATTTCTTAAGATCTTGAAAAATATTGTTTGTTTGATTTAGAACAAAGGAACATTGAATACTGTGATATGCTATGTCTACTGCGTGAAATCAATCCTCGCATTTTAGCGTTGTAAGTCTGTAAATTTATCACTTTCTCATCAGGGGACATAAAATACACTGAGAAACATCTTATCGGTAAATTAAAAAATAAAACGTTATTTATGGCGTGCCTGCAAATATGGAGAAATATACTTTGGAGAGTTTGTTTGTTTTTTGTGAAACACAACGCTACACAATAGACTATCTGTTTTTAGCGTTATAAACCTACAAACTTACCGATGAACCACTAGGAGAAACAAAAAACCAATGACAATTAGGCTCAAGGAAAAGGCTTGAGCAGCAAAATCATTCAGTTCTGAAAAAATGCAATAATTGAGCATTCTCTTACGAGTCGGCCCGGCATGGCCTAGCGCGTAAGGCGTGCGACTCGTAATCCGAGGGTCGCGGGTTCGCGCCCGAGTCGCGCTAAACATGCTCGCCCTCCCAGCCGTGGGGGTGTATAATGTTACGGTCAATCCTACTATTCGTTGGTAAATAGTAGCCCAATAGTTGGCGGTGGGTGGTGATGACTAGCTGCCTTCCCTCTAGTCTTACACTACTAAATTAGGGACGGCTAGCACAGATAGCCCTCGAGTAGCTTTGTACGAAATTTCCAAACAAACAAACAAACAAACAAAACTCTTACGAGTCAGCCTGGTTTGATCTTTTGATAACGGTACTCTACTTGCAATCTTTGAGCCATGCTCGAATTCTGTGACCGAACATGCTCGTTTTTTAGCTGTAACGACTTTGTTAATTAACATATTTACAATAAGTGTATTGAACGTTTGTGTATAAGAAACATGTTTTAATAACTTTTTTTTATCGGAAATGGAGCTACAGAGAAATCCAGACTTTTGAATTTCCTGTAGTGAGTTTTTCAAGCATAAATTTGTCATTTTTTATGTGTTTCTTATCCCAACAAGCATTACCCTTTATCATCACAAGAGATTGCAACAAGAATAACGAAGTTTATGATAAAAGCTCCGCTGTTTATTTTTGTTCTTCCTTTGGTTTTAAGTTTTGATATTTTTTGTAAAGATCGAACCCATCAGTGCATGTTGGGCTTTTATGAAATGTTTCGTGGGATCATTTTTTTTTTTCAGTTTTGAGAATCTGGAAAATCCTTTTTTTGACGAATATGAACATAGTTATTTAAAAAGAGAGATTTCATCATTTTTGTATAGCACGAAAATGTTTTAATTTGTTATACACTTCATTCCTGAGCTCAAAGTATTTTTCTGACGGTAAAAATAACACATTTCAACCCAGAGATACTTATCTCAACATGATAATGTTTTTGAAGCTTATTATGCCCCCAAAATATGTAAAACAAACTGTAAGAGATAAATGTCACCAATGTTCCATTATATATATTTCCTCTTCTGGCATTTTCACTTCCTCTTTTCCACTCCCTTCCGGTTTCATTATGAGTTTTGATCCAATGGGGGAAGACTCGTAAGCTCTGTAGTTTATCATATTTTTATATGATAAACGCAATAAAGGCAGACACAAGACTACTGATTATACGGAAGACATCTTGAACAAGGGATTTAGGACCTACTTTGCATACGTGAATCCTGTTGCGGATATTTGAATATTTGACCTTTGGTGCAAGCATGAACTTTGCCTATTTTTACATCATATGTCGTCTTCCATTCCCTGAGAATATAATCCCTGATCCTCCCACCCTTCTTTTATAGTTTCACAGCTTTATTTTTTTAAAAAAAAAGTCGACATGGAAGACGTTGAACTAGCTTCCTGAGGTGTCTTAGACCTTCATGGAATCTCAACACTTCCAACCAGGGGTTTTCTAGTGTACAGTTTATCACAAATTGTGCCTCTGTAACAATATTTATGCAGTTGAAAATTCAGCCATATAAGCAAGTTTAATATGATAGCTATAAAAAAAACATATTTAAGATTATAACGCTGCATTCCAGAGTTGACAAATAAATATTTTTAGCGGAATATTCATAATGTTGTGGATCATTTGTTACTAGGCCTATATATCTCAGTTGAAACAGACGTCATGTATTAGGAAATGATTAAGTTAAAATATAACTGAGAAGTTGAAAAAATCCTTAGGAAATAATCTACTTTCAACTCTTGACCTCTGGAATGTTTTACTTTCGCTCTAATGACAAGACCAGCAACCTGAAACATGTTAATGAGGCAAGGAAGGAGTTATTCTACCAGTGGAACGATACAATTTCTTATCCAATATTTTCTGTTTCAGCACTCTATGAATACTGCTCACGAGGCTGTTATCTGAATAAACAGCATATTGTCTCAAAAACACACGCCCACTCCTGAGGACTAAGGTTAGATTTGGGATAAGGTGGGTCATTTTTGGCTTTCTTTCTGAATTACCTACCCATGGCCTCCAAAGCCTGCAATAAAGTGATAAAGTATGTGTGCTAAATTAAAAATGACTTTGGTGTCAGGTGTGTTTACAAAAATCTCTTTTGAAATGTACCAACTTTGAAACTGTAAGTATGAAAAGTAACGCCTAGGAAAGAGCTCAAGTTTCCTCTTTGAATTAAACTCGTGTATACATCATGTAATATTGTATTTACTATGAATAAAAATAAGAATTTTAAGTTCGATTTCACATTCTTTTAATGGCATTTACTACATTTGTAACATCTCACGTTTTCGAAAACTATGTCTGTACCACATGGAATTGTACAATCTGTAAATGCACTGTTAAACCGCTATTGAAGAGAAAGAGATGTATTACACATTAAATTAAAGCGTTTTGACAGCTAAACTATAAATCATTGTTTCGCATTTATTTTTAAATCTACAGGTTTTACATTATGTACAAAAAAGCGAAAACATCTTCGCCACATCAGGAGATGGTTATATGAAAAAATACTGAAAACGGGTATATGATGGTTCAAAGGCCTTAGATTTAATTGATTCTACCAAAAACGTCAAATCTTAGGGTCTAAGGATATGCTTACTCACATTTCCTGCTTTTATCCGGAATGTCTTGCAGATAAACAATTTATTAATAATGCTCGGTTGTACCTCAGTTTCGTTGGGAGGGGATTATCCAAAGTGTTCCTCACTTGGCAAAATGTGGAACAAAACATGTCAAAATTTTGAAAATATGTGAAATAACTTTAAAGTGCACGTTTTGATACGCACCCGTTATAATTTTGTTCTAAATAGAATTATTATTTTTTTATAATTTAACCATAATTAATTATTCAGTCATTTGAGTATTTTCCCCGAATATAAGTTTCATAACAGATTGAGAAAAACCTCAAAATTGTGTGATGTCGTTAAGATAATTAATTGAAGTCTCCCGATATAACTCCTTACAACAAATCTTAAGTGTTAAACTCCTAACTGTTAATAGCACAGTGTAGGTTTTAGCTCCTAAAATAGTATCACGATTACATTATTCTTTTACAAACAAGGTTAATCCTTATATTTGACATTATCAGTTGGACATCAACATAAGCGTTAGCACAATAGATGTTATCACTATCATCTGTTAGGATTCAAACCTTTATTCAAAGCGGATGCGTATCGTATCAACTGATTTACATCAACCATAGTCGTTCGAGATTATGCTATATACTTCATATTTTCTGTCCGTCACTTTAACTTAAATGTTTAACAACACGTTTTTAATACTTATTTTTGCTGTATTATTTCTTCAAACTGTTTGTCTGTTGAATTTCGCTGACTATCTGCGCCAGCCATTTGCGATTTTGAGTAAATAGCCAACTCTTGGACTACTATCTCCCAAATATAATGGACTGACTGTCACATTAAAACGCAACTATGGCTGAAAAAGAAACCATGTTCGGTACTAGAACTTGAATCTGCGACTCGCAAATTGCGAATTGGGTACCTTAATCACCAGGCCATGGTTTAAGTTATCTATCCAACATTAAGACCATTATGTATTTTTAGCTGGAGTATCAATCAGTACGTTGGATGGTTTTGTATATTTGTAATTAAGTACAAAGCTACACAAAGGACTATGTTTTTTACACCATGCATATCGAAACTAGGTTTTAAGCGTTGTACGTTCGCAAAATAAAGCCCGGCATAGCCAGGTGAGTTAAGGCGTTCGAGTCATAATCCGAGGGCCGCGTGTTCGTATCCCGGTGGCACCGAACATGCTTGCCCTTTCAGCCGTGGAGGCGTTATAATGTTACAGTCAATCCCACTATTCGTTGGTAAAAGAGTAGCCCAAGAGTTGGCGGTGGGTGGTGATAACTAGCTGCCTTCCCCCTAGTCTTACACTGCTAAATTATGGACGGCTAGCTTAGATAGTTCTTGTGTAGCTAGCTTTGCGCGAAATTAAAAAACAAACAAACATTCGCAAAAAATGCCGCTTTACCACTGAGGGGGCCGTTGTACAGGTAAAATAAAGACTTGTGTGTAACATATTGATAGGAAATTATGCTTCTATTTTTTCTTAATATAATAAGCATTAAAAGTGCAATAGAAATGCTTGAAAGACGTATTGTCTTCCATAATTTTATCAGTGTGAAATTATATGAGGTGAGTGTTTTCTTATAGCAAAGCCACTTTGGGTTGTCTGTTACGTATGCCGAGAGAAATTGAATCCTTGATTTTATTACTGTAAATCCCAAGATTTACCACTGTCCCACCAGAGGACATAGGGTAGGAAGGTGCATTCCCTCATGATCTTCCTCATGGGTGTCATCCTGTATCACTGTGTCAAGTTGTGTTGATTGATCAAGAAACCTGGAAATGTATGCATCCCCATATTGACGTTTTTTTATATACATTTGTTAGTTCAAAACCGGCCCCCATATAGTACAGTTGGATGTCTACGGATTTACAACGCTAAAATCAGGGGTTTGATTCCCCTCAGTGGGCTCAGCAGATAGCTCGATGTGGCTTTGCTATAAGAAAATACACTTTTGGATTTTTTTGTTATGTTCTAGCTATTGTTTTCATATATTTCTATATTTATGAAAACTGTAAATATGGCCTTTCATCATTTGTAGTAATCTGACCAAAAATATATCAGAAGTGTTATGTAATAATTTATTAAATTAGAATTTACAACGCGAATGACAACTGACGAGAGAGAATGACGCCAGTAACTGAAGGGCTTTGTTCAGATCTTTGATTTGTCTAATGGGACCAAGTGTCACTTTTATAACTCACACAGCGTATTCAGCGGCATTACACTGTTTCATCGAATCACACACCCCAATATGTTAATAATCAATTCCCGCGGGCTAACGATTTACCAATATGTATAATTATTTTGTAATTTATCGGTTTTATTCAGTTTAATTTTACAATTTAATTCTATTGCTTAATTATTTTAAGTTATTTATGTTATTAAAAATACAAAATATGTCTTGTCATAAGATTAAACCTAATTTTTTGAAATAACTATTAACTTTGTAAATCGTGTAACACCTAGTACAGTTTTAATACGCGACTGTTAAGTACTTGTAAGTAATTATAGTACCTCTGCTGTGTTATGATAGGATGTATGTTTACTTTGTTTGTAAACAACAGAGAGCATGCTCGTGAAACGTATATAATTTCACAAATCCACCAATAGCACTCAAGGACATAACGTCATCCAGCAAGGCAAGCTGTGGTCTGTTGTGTGGAGTGTATACACCACGTTTGTTTTAAATGGTTTCGGACGGAGTAAGTGTTTGTAGTATTTTGTAATATTTCAGCTGTTATGGAGTCGTTAAGGGAACAAGTTATGATAAATCAGTTTGTTTTGGCTGCTGGGTGTGCAAGAGACCAAGCCAAACAGTTATTACAAGCAGCACATTGGCAATTTGAGGTAAGTTATACCGAAACTCGTATCTTCAGATCTTGCTGATACTAATAGTTGTGGTTCATTCATTGACCTCTTCTACTAATGTTTAACTAAGACCAACAAACATGGCAGCGTGTTATAATAACCGGTCTGTAGGTTAATCACGACTTTCATGTACATTACTGCTGTGACAGTGGTAAAAGGTGATCCGTAAATAAAACGTACAAAAGTAAGGAAACTATGCAACACTAGACTTTTACTTTCAAATCTATCAGTAACAGAATTTGAAGTTCTTTAACATTTCATAAATTTTATGTCCAACTGTATCACTTTATCACCAAATAAAGGATTAACGAGAAATATTTATCTTGTATTTATTATACTTAATGACTAAAAAGATAATTAATTAAAGCATTGGTAGAAATACAACTGGATTACTTCATAATGTGTGTGTGTGTGTGTGTATATGTATATATATGTAATTTTAAGTTTCTATTTAAAAGTGTATATAACTAATTTACGTATTCTCTGTTAAGTTGAACTGTTTGGTTACTACAGATGATTCATTAGTTAATGTAATTGCCTACTTGTGTTAATATGTGAAATAATCTTTTTTTTTTTTTTTTCATCTAAATTGGAGAAGTTGTGTAGTAAAGTATTACAAAATTCAAAACTTGCACGATATTATTTTTTAATATATTTCAAAGCTCTTTCAAATTAACTGTTTCAAGTGAGTTTCGTTTAACAAGTCTTATAGTAGAAAATGATAAATAGTCAAATGATGATAACAGACTCTTGTAAGATAATTTATGAATAAATGGTGCGATGATAAAGGATACATATATAAGAGATGTTGCTGATTTAGCTAAATTTATGGTTGTCATTAATTTTAAATGTATTTTTCTAACTTGTGTGTGTATAAAAATTGCTTCTGAATGTGTGCCTTTTATTGATTACAAGATTCCTCTAGTGACATAATCGGACATAAAAACAGCATTGTCAACATTAAAATTAATCCTTTTGCTTACTGCTGGAATTTTCTTCATATTTTATATAGAAAATTAGTAATTTCAAATCTTTTATTCATTTTCCTCTACATCATGTGTCATCACAGCCAAAAACATAAAATTACTCAGTATTCTAAAATCTGTGAATAGTATAAAAACAAGTGAATAATTTGAGAATTAGAAACGTAGGAAAATTTTAGTAGAACACTACATTATCAGGCAAACCATCCCATAAGCATGTAATCCTAACAGAAAAATTTTGTCAAAAAATAATTCTATACCTGGACTTTTAATGCTTACTACTTATTATTAATGGTCAAATATACATTTACAAATCTTTTTTTTTTTTTTTTTATTATTATTCCATAGCATAAATGACCATCAATAGGAAAATTATATAAGTATGATAATTTTTAGCTGCATTATTAAATCCTCAATTCTGTGTTTTATATAAAACAAATCCAAATCAAGGGACCTCAGTTCTGGACACAAATTTCTGAACACTTTCACTGCCACGTGCTTCTTCAATGTTTCACAACCAACTTTTAGTTATGGACTAATGAAAAATGTGGTTGGCACTAGGGTAGAAATTATTAATACCTCTGGTGACAACATATTCAATCACTTTTCACTGTACTGTTTCTGTATTCATTCTACATGAATGAAAATGTAGAAATGAAAATGAAAAATTGCACAAACTCATACGATCATTTTATCAGTAGTGAGAGAGCCACGTGTGGAAAGTTTTTATTCTGACTGCAGCCACGTACATTTAAACAGTGAAGATAACATCTTTACTTATAAATAAATTTTTTTTATAAATACGTGAAAACTTCACAAATTATTTTACTTCTCTTTGACCATAATGAACTCTAATCAACAATTACTTAAATCCTTCCACTCCCACCTTCTTACAACATTGTGTTTTTTAACACAACAGTTAAATTCTTTACAAATTTCCTTGCTTGACGTCCACAATTATATTTTCTAATACAACAGCTAATTTTTTTTAATATTCTGACACACAATTACTAAAATCATATTGAATCCTTTTTAAATTATAGAAACGTTCTTCAGAGAAACTTCTTTAGCATTT
Organism: Tachypleus tridentatus; assembly: GCF_004210375.1. Classification (NCBI taxonomy): domain Eukaryota; kingdom Metazoa; phylum Arthropoda; class Merostomata; order Xiphosura; family Limulidae; genus Tachypleus; species Tachypleus tridentatus. The sequence continues at coordinate 42,421,907 of NC_134835.1, forward strand.
TATTATCAACAGCAAATTTAGAAATGTTAAATCCTTAAAAACATTCAAGTTATTAACATAAATTAATGTTTTCAAGAAATCAAAACAAATATCTTGGGTATCTTTAGTTTCATACACGTAATTAATGTTAATAACTATGTAACAAATATTTGGTTTCTACCAGTTTTATAAAGGTCCAACTTTGTAATTCACTTTTTATTGGTTAGTCACCAAAACCATATTTTCCAAGGTTGTGTTGTATACAATTCATTTAATATTAACGCTTTTAAATGTAATTCACAAAACAAAAGGTCCAACATTTAGTGTATTTGGAAAATTAGATCTGAATACAGTCCCAAAAGTCTGTATACACATCTTTAGTTATGTATATTGTTCGTGTTATGATAAGTTGCATTTGTTTCAGTAAATCATCATTCACCTAACTGTGATGTTTGCTTGCAGTAAGTAGGTGTGTTTTAGAAAAGTATACATTTTCAGAGGCATTCAAAAGTTAGCTAACCAAATATACACAGATAAGAGACAGCTTATATTGCTTTATTCAGGTTTGAAGTAGAAAGGTTTTCTTCACTCTACCAGTACACAAGATAATCTGAACATTTTCTGTCAGCTCAAAAGACAATCTGGACAAAGTCATAGTATAATTTATTTATTTAAGTTATATCAAAACACATAACACATTTTTTAAAAAGTAGATAATATTTTAATTTGAGAAATTTGGATCAGTTGATTAGCTGAAAGGGTATAGACTGGTAATAGAGAAGCTCAAACTTAAAGGACATGCATGTATTAAAATAAAATTATTTAGAAATAGTTTTTGTTTAAAAACTATTAATATTTTCAGATTTAAAAATAAATCACTATGCAAAATAGTATATACTTTTAAAATTTCATTCTGTATTATGTTTAGTAAAATATTAAGGAATCATTTTTACTGTTATTTTCCTCTTTTTTTTTGTTATTTAAACAAAAATGATTTTGTAATGAATGTGTGCTAAGGCTTATAAAGTGTGTTTATAATGAAGTCACTTTTCACCTGGTAGTTCTTAGATCATATATTGAGGATTCATTACATCCTGTAACAAGAGTGATATTCTGAAGACCTATGCTTCTTTTAGAATTATTTCATAGGTAGTATCTCTTTGATGGTACCAAGAAATATGTGGAGTGTGGTTTCAGAGGCCTGTTGGTGTCTTAAATAGTTACTTATGAATTTTTCTTTTGCTACTTTCTCAAAATGCTGTCTTTTTAGCTCCACATCATTTAATCTTGCTCTGTAAATATCGTTTTTCTGAAAGAATTGATATATCTTGCACCCATAAATCTTCTTGAGTCTACTGTGCTAAACCATGTTTACTGATTTGCAGTAACATGCCACTGTGTTATCACATATAGTGATTTTTTATAAGGCATCTAACCTTCTCTATGATATACTTTAAAACTCGGTTGTTTTCTTTTCATAACAAGTTTTTGGAGTAAACATTTTGTATTTATGTTTTTCAGACTGCATTGAGTATATTTTTCCAAGAAGCTACAGTACCAAGTTATTCTCATCAAAATGGCCATTTTAATACAGTAAGTGTTTTTCAACTCATTTATCATTGTAGTTTGTTATGTTTGAGCAAAATGTATTGCTATGGTTCTCAATTTGTGGTCCTTGGACCCATGGGGGTCCACAAGTTCTCCAATAGGAGAGCTACAATGGTAATGATCTTATTTCCGTATTGTAGTTTAAAGAAGACTAAAAAGAGATAGAAATTATATTTTGTATAATTGAATCAAATTAATGTTTCATTTTAAAATTTTATTATCTTCATACTTGTGTGTGTGTGTGTCACTTCTGCTTTTATACACTATTGAATTTAAGAAATAGTTCAGAACTATGAATGTATGTGAATAGTGTTAAATAGATTTAAACTCTCAAGAAATCTAAACCATTCTTGATTCTTAATAAAGTATTGTCAAATGACTAAACCTAACAAATTTTCCTACAAATTATTTTCACCTCATTGTAAATTGTTGGATGATTTCATCTTTAGTGATGTAATTCCTGTCAAGAACAAATAAAGAAATTTCAAAAGTAGAAAATTTAATTTTGACAAAAAAATATTTTTATAATGTTTTTATTAATTAAATCTTAAAAATGGGTGTATAAAAATTGCAGAAATAAGATGATTTTTTGTGAGAATTATAAAGATACATTGACTGATTTAAATAGTTTTAAACATTTGTCACAGATGACATGAAATAAAATCAGTATAGGTGTTTAGGGTGAATGACTGACTGCAGTAAAAAGATCTTCCACACAGTTACCCAGTGTAAAAGATATTATTTATCGATGCTGATGCTTACATATTTATTTACATAAATATATGAATAGTATATATGCAATCACAACTGTGCTTTTTGATGCTGTTTTAATAAATTGTTATTATTGTTCTCTAGGTCAAATTCATTGTTATTGAGGAAGCAGTCTAGGGTTACTCAGAATTCTCGTTTGCAGTATATAATATAATTATTTTTAGTGTATAGCATAATAGTTTGTTTATATTATTGTACAGGGTGTTTGGAAACTCACTGTGCACATATATTTATTAACAGGAATGCTTCAATATAGAGTACAGGAGGTAAATATGAATGACAATTATAAACAATGTTGAAAGTGACCCCTGTTGGCATCCAATATAGGCCTGGATCCTTCTTATTTTGTTTTTAAACACTGCTATCAGTTGTTGGCTTGAAATAGACTGAATAAAATATGATTACAAAACTGCTCAGTGACTTTCTGAACACTCTGTATAACCGTATTTTGTTGCAGGCATATACCTCTTTTTGTCTTTATTATAATTTTGTTTCTTCATCCCGTTCTAGCTTTTTCTTATTGTTTTCATATTTAGATACAATTTATAATATTAATGCTTTGATAGTATTTTTCAGTAGCTTTTGCATGTGTCTATATATATATAAAAATGGGGAGTAATGCTGCAAAGCTCTTAAACAGTTATACCATTAGTTTAAAAATTTAATGACAGTCTGAACAGTGAATACCTTTGTAAAAAGCTAATATTTTTACATGTTTGAGAAATTTTTTCTGAAGATTTTTGTGTATAGTAACATTGAATAAAGTTGTGTGACCTGTTTATTCTCAGTTTTTAGTGTTAACTTTGTGTTCATGTTTTTGTGTAGCCATGTTGTTGCCAGTTGTCCTATATTTGTTAAGTTTACAACATGTATAAGTATTAACAGAGCTGGATGATTAATGAAACTTGATAATCAAAGATCCAGTTCATTCAACTAATCAATTATTCTGGTATGAGATGGTCAAAACATTACCACACTTTTAAGGAATCAAGTGAGAATTATTTGTTCCTTCAGATGGAGGCATTTGTTGACACAAAATTGTTCAAAACTGTATAATATTGTGTTACACATTGTAGACCATAACTTTTATTAATAATAACTTTCAAGTTTCTTACATTTTGTGCAAATGTCTTGGATGAGCTTAAACTACTTTGTATAATGTAATTCGACAGTCGCATGATTTCGTTTGTACAAAGTGCTTATTGTTGATTGGTTTGTGATGCAGTTTTGTTAATTATTGTAAACATATGATACTAACATATTATTAGCTATGGTATAAAAACACGTAACTGTCGAGAATTAGATAATCAAGTTTTAATTAGTACAGTTTATGTAAGCAGTACCATCTAAGTAACATGCTGCAGTGCTTGACTGTATTTGCCACTCAGCCTGTCTGGTGTTTATGAATAGTCTTGTGTAATTTAACTCTGTGTTAATAGTTTCTTTATAGAATTAGTTGAAGCTACTGTAAATAATCTAATTATCATGTTAGTGAATGAGATGTCTATAAAATACAAGTTAAATTAGTCTCCTTATTGACAGAGCATACAGTCATGTGAAAAGTTAGGACACCCTATAAACCCCTGTGTGTTTTTGTAACATTTTTGGATATATAGATATTTAATCTCAATTTTAATAATACTGAGAGATTACAGGAATATAACCAAACAATCAAAATTGAAGAAAAGACTTTTCAAGATCTTCTGTAAATGTAATTCTACAAAAATGCATATTCTAACTGAGGGAAAAGTTAGGACACCTTACTCTCTCTAATAGCTAGTGTTACTCCCTTTGGCTGAAATAACTGCAGTGAGTTGCTTCTTGTGGCCATCTACCAGTCTCTGACATTGGTCTGAAGTAAGTTTGCCCCACTCCTCGATGTAGAATTCTTTCAGCTGTAAGATGTTTGAGGGGTTTCTTGCATGTACAGCCCATTTCAAGTCACCCCACAGCATCACAATGGGATTAAGATCTGGGCTTTGACTCAGCCATTCCAGGACTCTCCATTTCTTAGTTTTCAGCCAGTCCTTGGTGGATTTACTGGTATGTTTTGAATCATTGTCGTGTTGCAGGGTCCGGTTCTACTTCAGCTTCAATTTTCTTACAGATGGTCTCACATGATCTTTAAACACCCTCTGATACACGGTAGAATTCATGGTGGATTCTATGATTGTGAGCTGTTCAGGTCCTGCTGTAGCAAAGCAGACCCAAACCATGACACTTCTGCCTCCATGCTTCACACTTGGTATGAGGTTCTTTTCCTGGAATCCTGCGTTTGGTTTACGCCAAGCATGTCCTCTGTTCTGGTGTCCAAATAATTCAGTTTTGGACTCATCTGTCCAAAGAACATTATTCCAGAAGTCCTGGTCTTTGTCTACATTCTCTCTGGCAAACTTCAGTCTGGCTTTGATGTTTCTCTTAGAGAGCAAAGGTTTCCTCCTTGCAAACCTCCCATACAAGTTAAACTTGTGCAGTCTCTTTCTGATTGTAGAGACATGCACTTTCACATCAACAGTAACCAAAGCCTGCTGTAGATCCCGTGATTACATGTTAGTGTTTGGAGACCTTTTTTAGTATCTTGTGGTCTGCTCTCTGGGTGAACTTGCTTGGACGACCAGACCTGGGCATGTTGGCAGTTGTTTTGAAAGCCCTCCACTTGTTGACTATTTTCTGGACAGTGGAATGGCTGATTTCAAAATTTTTTGGGATCTTTTTAAATCCCTTACCAGACTCATGAGCTGCTACAATTTTCTTTCTGAAGGCTTCAGACAGCTCTTTTGCTCTCACCATGGTGCTCACTCTCACTTCAACAGTCAGGAACACACCAAACTAAATGTCTGAGGTTTAAATAGGGCAAGTCTCATTCAAAATGCTGAGTAACGATCTTCTAATCATGTGCACCTGGTGTGACTCACCTGTGTGTGAGTTGAGCCATGTTAAGTGGGAATAAATGTGGGAGTGTCCAAACTTTTTCTTTAGTTAGAATATGCATTTTTGTAGAATTACATTTACAGAAGATCTTGAAAAGTCTTTTCTTCAGTTTTAATTGTTTGGTTATATTAATATAATCTCTCAGTATTGTTAAAATTGAGATTTAATATCTATATATCTGAAAATGTTACAAAAATACACAGGCTTTCATAGGGTGTCCTAACTTTTTCACATGACTGTAGATAGCTCACTGTGTAGTTTTGTAATTCACAACGTACGTGCAGCAATATTTTGATTACTTGGACAGTTGGAATATTTGGAAATAATAATTGGAAACCCTAATTTTGATCAGGTGATTACTTTTGTGAGTTGTGACACTAATTTATTAAAATGCACAAATCTGAATTAATTGAAATAATAATGAAAAATTGCAATAGCAGTATTTTAATTACTGGATAGTTTGTATAACTGGAAGAGCTAATTTTGATTAGTTGATTATTTGGGATATTAATCAGTGTAATCAATGCTTATAAGTAATCCAGCTAAATGGACAGATCTATATATTAATGCTATTTTGCACTATTTTAGACCATATTACACAAATTAATGTATATATCATAATCATAGTTAATTACTAATTTGAATGTGAAAGATGCATCTGATATTCTAAAATATTTTAATTTTAACACATGAAAACTCAGAAAATGTATCATTTTATGTGACGTTTTAAATTGATTCTTTTTTGTTTGTTTATAGCAAAGTACCCAATAATTTCCCTTGTTTACATTTTTGTTATTTAGTAACATATAAGTTACAGTTAAGTTTGATCGTCAAAATAATGTAGAAATTGTCTGTTTACAGTAATGTATCAATATACTTTGTTATATTTTCATTTCTGTGAAATAGATTTGGAATAGATATAGGTTTCTTATGATACATGACTGCTTACTTTGATAAGTGTTGGGAGTACATTAGTATATTATGTGATTGGGTAGTTCAACTTGAGATTGTAAATGATACAAATTAACTAAAACATTTCATAGGAAACTTTTTTTTCTGAATTTTAAATACATATGAATTCATACGTATTTTAAAAACTTAAGTGATGAATATGTAACGGTACATCAGCTCCACTGTATCTACTATGTCCAGTGTCATTGAGGTGTTTCATCCAGTAACATAGCTTATGAGACCAGCTTGGATACAACAGACAGTAATGGTTGAGGTGCTGTTTGTATTATGAAATTTCATGGACAGTATCTTTTGTAGTTTGAATTAGATTAACTTGGTGAAGTGTCATTTTTATCAGTTCTATTTCAGTCATTTACGAATAAATATAAAGCAAAGGATTATTATTTTCATTTTAACACTAATTATTTATTTATTAATATATATTTTACTTGAGTTAACTTTACCAACCATTTGGAACAATTACCAAACAAGTTTTCTTATCTTTTTTGTTCTTGGAGTGAGTCAAGCAACTGCAGCATTCATAAGAGAAAACAAAATATTAAACATTACTGAACACCTATAAATTTGCTTAAAATCAAACTGGACAAAAAAAATCAACATTGTATCAGTTGTCATCATTAAGATATTTATTTCCACTCAAAGTATTGTATCTATTAATTCATGTAACCTATTTCATCATTAACTTAATTAAGACATGTCATCTTGTTTATAGGAATAAAAACAAAGTAATAGCATTATTGAATCCTATGTCAATATTTAATAAGTTACCTTTATTCTAACTATCTCAATGCTATTTTTATTATTTCTTTAATAAAACACAATTTCTGCTGTTATTTTTGCACGATCTCCTAGAATAGAGTGATCGGTTTTAGTAATATGTTGAACTACAGCTGACTTGGTATCTTCCCTTTTAAGTGGTTATTTTTATCATTAAATTTTTCTTACAGCTAAAGAATGTTTTTAGTTTGTTCAGCATGTGATTTTATATATGAACAGTTACTTTATAAATTTTTATTTTTTTCAGGCTAGTATTATTCTTAAAGAAATGTACTTCATTTCATTACATTTTTCAAAAGTCACCTGTAAATCATTTTCCATTAACTAATACATTTGCTACTTTTATGGAAAGAGTAGAACAATGAGTAATGCTAGTGAAGTGTTCATAATTAGTATCGGTCAGTTGGGTTTATAATTAAGTTTACTTAAATTTTAAAAATAATTTGTCTGTTATAAGTGACATAGTGATCAAAATAAAACATTCCTGTATTTCTACAAAATGTAACTTTGCTTGAGGAATTTCATCTTTTTTAGTTTGCTTTCTCAGTCAAGAATGTATGGCCCATCTACATTTCTTTAGTTATGACCAATGAAGGTGAACATATTGCATGGATTAAATAAAAAAGAAATTTGTGAGTAAATTCAACTTTACATGAGGGAATGTAGTCTTCATGATTTTTTTGCCCTCCAGTGAATATAATTTAATTTCTATTCCTATGATATAAAAATTATTTTGACAACTAATGATTTCAAATATCATGCATCTCTTTGAATTCTCTTTTTATCTAATGGGAGTCTAAGCATTCTGTAAGCCATAGTTTTTATGATTACTATTTTGTGGGAAATAGTGAGGCAATTGTGAATGAGAAAGCAAAACTTGTACCTTTCTTTATGTATTCTTTTTTCTAATTTTTTTCTTCTCTGTGGAGTACTTTCACATTTAAATAAGGGAAACAGATTTATTTTTTGATCTTAATATATGAAGAATCTAGCTTTAAAAAAAAATATATATATATATATATATATTAAAATTAGATACCCAGCTATACCTTTTGGATGTTTAAATAAAGTTACTGTTTAAGTAATGTCTGTGAAAAACAACAACAAAAAAACAGGTTTGAAAAGAGTGTTAGACTTAATATCTTCTTCAAATTTTGTTACTTATTTTCTTCAACATAAAGTAGTCAGAAAATGGGAAAAAGATCTTTTCTGACTTAGCTGGAACTTTGAACGATGAAACACCGATACAGATAATTACAAAAAAAAAAAAAAGTGCATATCATTTTCTTCAGTTAACATGTGAACATTTTAATCACCAATGTGAAAAGTTGTTGGGGAGGTGTGCATTGTAACCATGACAATGATTAAAAAAAAAATACCGTTCTAAGTGGAATGGACTCAAGTGTGACAATGTAATGTAAAAATTCTCTGCCAGTTTGAACAGTTAGACAAGAACACTTAACTTGCACTTGGAATAAATGAACTAACTGTTCATCTGCCAACACCTCCCACCCTTACCCCTTCTCCCAGCTTAGAGACCCACCTTCCCATATCCCTGTTCATATAATGTATCACTGTAACATAATGTGTAGTTATATAGATACTGACCATATTACAAATTCCGTAGTTTCTTTATCAGATATTTTCTTTTAGTTATGCCAAACATTCAATAGCACTTTCTTTTTTTTTCTTTTTTTAGCCATATTATTAAATAGGGATTTGCAAGCTGGAAAAACATTAACTCTTCAAGTTGTACTCTATAATTTTTAAACAAATTAATTTGAACTTTTTTATATGTAAGCACACTTAAATGTAAGAGCAATTCTAATCTAATTTTTCACTCATCATTTGAGTTTATTGCTATACTTTATCCACAAAATTCCTGTACAAAAATATTGGAACTTTATATCTTAAACTAGCCAAAAAGTATTTCTACAGTTTTACTAATAACTACATATATGCCCTTGATAATGTGTATCAATAATTGAAATCCATCCCATTCTTTTACTTCAAATGTTCTAAATGTTTTTATATAGATATCTAAATTAATATGACCATATTTGAAATTAACATTTTTTATTTGTTTTTACTAGTAAATTTAATTTCAAGTAGGCACTTATCTCTAGGTCCAAATTTTCCTGTAGTTTTGGTCTCAAATGAGATGACAACTTAAGGAAGTGAGAATAGGCTAGTCCTGCTCTGAGCATGTGCACACACGTGGTAAGAGCTGTCAGATGCATGAGTGTTTTCATCTTTCATCAGATATGCTGTCACCTAAAGATAAATGCAAGTTGTAAGGGTAGAGGTTTAGCATGATATAAGACTTTTAAAGAAAACTTACTGTGTACAGAGATAAATTTCTGTTTGAAAGTAATTGTAGTTTCTATAACAAATCTCAAATAACCAGCCTTATTATTACTGTATAGAGCAACAAGTACAGTTTGATGCTAGTACAAAATATTACACAATAATAATATGACACATTATTCTAAGGATATCAAACCATGGTTAGACATTGTTGTTGTACAATGTATTAGTGGTACAGTTTTTACTGGTATTTTTTAATAGGTTAAGATAAATTTAAAACAATTTATTTCATGACAAAATTACAGACACCATTGATATAACTTCTATCTGGCCATCACCTTGGTAGATTTTCGACTGACTGTAATCTAGTACACTTTATAAATACATTATTCTAATGTGCTAGTGATAATGTCTATTCTTATAATGATTTATAAGACATTAGTGTTTTACTTCTTGTTACAAAATGTCTAATTTTAATAATAATAATACCTTATGTTTACCCCAACAATTTTAATTCATTTGTTCATGTTGGAAATTTTAAACTTAATGCTATTTTTTTAAGCAGTGTTAAATTTTTACATCTAGACCAGTGTTTCCCTAACTGTTTCAATTTGCAGCACACATTTAATACCAAAATTTTTGTTACATGTGTAAATAAGTCCGTGTGACATGGCTAGTGGCACCCTCTTAAGACAGTTAAAATTATGTCATCTATGCTACGTATCAAGGAGAAGATATATCAAGTTTGAAATTTTACAAATTTATTAAATTAATAACAAATTTACATTACCAAATAAACATTACTGCACACTTGAGACAAAAGTGGAAGAAGCATTGAAAACATATTACTATTTCTTTGCAGGACATTATATAACACTGTATTGTATGAATGTATTGTAGAAGTATTCAATCAAATCAAAACAATCCAAATTTTCAACCTAGTGTTACTATTTTCTATACTTTAGATAATAAGTAGTTCTCTGAGATTGTACTCACTCACTGGAGTGCAAAAGTTTTGGGAAAATATTGTTATACACATTTTATATCTGAAAAGATCTATGACTGTAAAGTAATACAGTTTGTTTTTAACAAAGGTTTAAGAGTCTGATTAGTGAAGATGACTGATTTTCATGATTTATTATTTTAATACCCACTTTAAATATATATGAAATATAGTAAATCTTGAAAATTCATATTTGTCATAACAGTGCCATGTAATTCATTTAGATCCAGCATGTTTTGTTGTTGTGATTTCATTTCATACTTTTTTACTGGTTCAAAGTGCAAAAATCACATTTGTAACAGATGTGTCAAGCTGTGGAACTTTAAAATAATCTATCCATCTAGTTCTGTTTAATCAAGTAAACAAGAAATGAAAAATACAATCCCAATATGTAATCATTATTATAACAAATATTCTATGTTACTGAGAAGGTCTAGTTTGCCCACAGTTGCTGCTTGAGAGACTGCCATATAAAGATCTTCTGTATATGTACACATAAAATATGTCCACTATTTATATTAACAAACTAACAAAGTGAGTGATGCTATTTCCAATAAACACTGTACAATGAACTTTCTGATTACTAAGAGGTAGAGTTGTGTATTGTGTATACTATTTAGTTGTTTTTTGTTACATGACTTTATGTATACACATTAAAAAAAAAATAGATGCAGTCTAGTAAAGGAAAGGTCAGTCATAAGTCCCTCCCCTTTTTTTTTATTCATTTGTATAAATTTTTTTTTTTTTCTGTTAGTGTCATCAAGCTCAAGAACCAAGATTATGATTTTTAAATTGAAGGAGTGATGAGCTTTCTAGAACTTGAAGCTTCCAACATGGTTTTGTCTTAAATTTCTGTTCATGTACATGTATGTACAGTGTTATACGTATGTTTGTAAATTTTATATTCTGGAAATCTGTAGTCAAAATGACTTTTTTTTAGCCATACATCTAGCCTGCTGTGAATAATTTAGCTTTGTAGAAAGAGCCACTTTAACTTATTGTGTAATAAGATTTTATGTAGTTAAACTTTGAATTGTTTTTAACGTTATCATTTCATGGTTCTATCTGTAGCTTACACTTTCTTGCACCCATTTTTTAATATGCTGAGTGGAGTTTGTAAGGTTACTTTTGTGTAGTTTCTGGTATCAAATGTATTTCGTGAAGTATATCATAGTGCTTACACAGAATAATATATTGTAACCACTAACAAGGTAAATTTAAGTGAACTGTTTATCATGAAAGTTGCAGGATTTTTAAAATTTACTGGAAGATGATATAATGTCTAGCATGTGTATGTTATGTTCCACCTTGAGATGAATTCCTGTACATGGTGAGGAGACCTCCCAGGAAAGTTTCTGTATCTTCAGTTTACCTCCTCTAGGATCTGAATGTCCATCCATTTTTGCTGTGTATGACATCCTGTGAAAGGGAGAAGAGGATTCTGGTGGTTTAGGGGTATCATTCATGGGTTCATTTATTTGTGCCATTTTAACACATTACTCTAGCTTTGAATTCCTGTAGATGGGTAGCCTTATTGAATGGCTTACTCAGAGTCATTAGGCGAGTCCTATTGAACTACAGTAAACTGAGTACTATTGTTTTATATTCTCAAAATGTGTTAAACACATTGTTTATGATACTGAAGTTTGTGTTAAATGCTTACAGAACCCTGGCATTTCTGAAGTATTTTGCTTTAGCATTGTAGTGCATCCACCTTTCCATGGTGGGTAGGATCAATGAATATTGATGTTTCATTATTTTGTATGGATCCTGCACCTGGTGTCCCCCTGCCAGAAAAAAAAATTGATTAGGAAAGTAACCAGGTTTGGAAGACTGAACATCAGTCTCCACCCATTATGTACCTGTACCTCATTTGTTTTGCATGCATTCATGATTAGACAAACTTTTAGAGCAAACATTTCCCTTTTATATTCAGAAAGAATTAGAAGGGCTTGTTTGTTCTCAAAAGCCAGTTAAAAAGCTACATTTTTAGGACGTCTTGGTGGAAACATTTACATCAAAACACAGTGAACCTCTCATGAATTCAAAGCCCCTTGGGAAAATAAAGGGCTCTCCATCCTCACTCTCTCAGAACTAAATTATTCTGTCATTAGTCCATTGATGACTGCAGGGAAGCAGTAATTGATTGTATAATTCAAGCAGCTGTTCATTCTATTCACAAAACCTTGACATCTTTTATGTAGTCTTCTGCCTGCCAGAAGGCACGGAAGACTCGGAAACGGATATGGAATACCTTTTGACGGGTATCCCACTTTTTCTAACCACATTGCTTTCCTGTGCTTGACAGGTCAGGTGTCAAAGCCAGAAGGAGTCTTGGATTAAGTTCACCACCAGTTCCAAAGTTACTTGGAACAAGATTCAGAAGATCAATGGGAGGTATGCTTCCCAACCCCTTTCCACCTTGCTCTCTAATGTCCAGGAAACTGCTAATATACAAAGTATTGCCAATACACTTTTCTAGCACTTCATTTTTTCTTTTGCTTTCTTGGCTATCAAGTCTTGGGCTGAGTAATTGCCTCTTTCCCTTTGGGCTGATCACCTACAAGGTTATAATTACCCATTTGTACTGGTGGTACTTAAGCTTGCTCTTTGTCAGTCTGATACTATATCAGTCAGATCCAATGATGTTCACTATGAGATGCTGCAACATCTTTCTTCTAACTCTCTTGCTTTTCACCTGGTTGTTTTTAACTGTATCGGGTAGAGTAATATTTCACAGATGCTTGGCTCAGGGCTAGTGTTCCTTTCTTAAAGCCTCGGAAAGATTCAAAGACTCCTTCTAATTATTGTCCAGTTGCTTTGACTAGTTGTTTCTGTAAGGTTTTGGAAAAGGTATTTAATGCACATCTGCAGATGGTTATACTTTCTCTTCCTCAGAAACTGTTTGCATTCATTTTTGCCTCCAAAAAGGTTTATACCTGATTTTGAGCCCTATCTTGTTGATGTTATTTTTCTGATGGATCCTGAGGCAAAATTCTTGAAGCTAATCTTTGACAATAACCTTATTTTAATTTCTCTTATTAGGTAGCTTTGTGTCATTTGTACAAGGACGTTGAATATCCTCTGTCTCCTCTCTTCCACCTCTAGAGGAGTGGTGTGATTTTTTGTGTGTTGGGGATAGATCTATCATACCTTTTGTATGTTTTTAATTTGTCTTTTTTATATTTAGGCACAGCTGGCTGAGTTGGATCTGTTATTGGATGAATGTTGCTGAGTGTGATGATCAGCCCAGCTCTCTGTCTCATCACCTGCACCTGTGACCTTTGAGTTATCTGGGGAAGATAAATACTCCAGATTGGAAGTACCATCTTCTCTTCGACAAACATCTTTTGAACCATTGTTCTGTTTTCATTTTTACGGATGATTCAAAATCAGGCAACTCTTTGAGCTCTGCCATGTTTTGGTATGGCTTGGTGGTTGCTTACAGGACCCTCTTAACAGTTTGTGTTCACTACCAAGATGTATGCTATTTATCTTGCCTTGGAAGCTGAGCAGTATGCTAACTGTACTATTTATGCTGGTTCTCTTATCTCTCTATTGGGCCTGAAATTATTTAATGTAAGTACTCACCCTGTTGTCATCACTATTCAGAAATGACTGGCCCACTTTTCACTGTTTTATATTTCTATCTAGAATTTCTGGGTTTTTTACCATGTTGGTATTTGCTGGAATGAGCTTGCTGACATTGCAACTAAGCTCATTTGTTCTGTTTCTGACACCCTGTACTTGTCCCATATATGGACTATAGTCCTATAATAAAGGTCCAGCTTTGCACTAGTTTAGCAGTTACCTCAGGGTGAGCAACTTCATAACAAGGTTTTCCAGATCAAATCTACTATTATTTTTGGCCATTTTGGATCAACATCAGGAGCTTATCTTGTGTAAGCTACACATTGGTCACAGCTTTTTACTCATCCTCTTCTTTTATGTAGTACTGATCTGTCAGTGTGTATGTTGCCTTTGTGGCACTTTGATCACAATTGCCATCATTTTAAGCATCAGCAATGGCACCATTTTCAACATCTGTTTTTTAACAGTTTACCCTAGATGGTGGCTTTGGCCATGGTGACATTGACCAACTGGATTGTGTTTTTATTTATTTTTTACTTTTATTTAGATTTTTACCTATGTTTGAATATTTTTTTTAACTTCTTTTACATTTTATTATATTTTACTTGCAGGTTTTTTTTCTGATTATTTGGCACAGATAGCCTAGTTCCTGTGCAGTAATGAATGCTAAACAATCAACCAACTAACTTGTTATCCTCAAGACACTGCAGTTTGATTTAATCACTATATGCTGTATAATGATAAACAAGGTGAAGGAAGACTGAAAGATTTTGATTTTTTTGCATGTCATTCTTGTTATGAAATGGTTTTGGTGGTTACCACAAGGTAACATTTAATGAAGTAATCATTACAATGCATGGAAGCTAAGAAAACTTGCAATAAATAATTACAGTGCAAAAATTAGGTCAACTAATTTGACCTAATTGAGCATGTTTTACCACCATGTGGAAAATGTCACCTGTACCTTGTTCCTTTGGTGTGTTTTATTTGCTCTGTACTAGTACTCAGACTGAAAACAACTGCTACAATTACTTTTCACATTAGTATATAAATTCATCATTGGTATATTTCTTATTGTGTTTTCAGATGTGTAATTGGAAAAAATTAAGATTTTTTAAATATGTATTTTTCCTTACTCTTAAACTAAAACTACTTAATATCTACAGCAATCAAGTTAATTGTGATATGTGATTTTGTTTGCTTCAAAATTTTGTACAAAGTTATGCAAGAGTTATCTGTGAATAATTTTAAAATGATAGCTAAGAAGAAGCATCTGTTTATTAGAACTCAATGTCAATCTTTACCTTACTCTCATCTTATTAAATGGTTGGATTTGGCCATCAGTATTATGGTACGTCCGTGACCCCAAAGTGCAGTATTTTTTAAGCAGTGAATCATTAACCACGAACCATAGGATTCACAGTTTGTACATATTCAGATAGTCCACATTCAACCTCTGTTACTTTGTAATACATTAGCTGTTAACCTTTTACTGACTTAACTTTTTATGTTAAAAATTTATTGCTTTATAAAAACATCATACTGACATTACAGTTTTTTGTTTTTTTTCATGTATGTTAATATATAGAGTTATAACTAGAAATGTAATACAGTGAAGTTTTCTGGGGAAAAAGCATGAAATGTTATCCAGAAGAATGGAAATATAATCATTAAGTTTGCACCATCATTTGGAGATGTAATAGTTTTAGTTGTTGAAAAATGCCTTAGTAGCAAGTACAATTTAGTTTGTAGAGCACTCACTTGGGGTGTAGACAGGTCTCAGGTTCAATTCTAAGCTGAGAATTATATATTATGAAAATATAAATTGCAACAGAAGTTAATATCAAAATGTACAAGATGGGGTTCTTAAAAAAAAATCTCAAGTGCATCTGAATAAAAACCTTTAAGAATAACTAATGGTTGTCATATCTTATTGTTAAATTCTTGAAATCACATAATATTGTTGTGACCCATTCTGTTGTTAAGTGGGTTCTTTTGGATTATTTGGCAAGAAATGTGTCTTCCTGATGGTAAATGTTAACCTGGCACTTGCCATCTCTCTGTAGAAGAAATCCTGGACATTCTGGAGTAGTAGTGAGACCTCATCATTCAGTGAAAATACCCATTGTAGATCAGGGTTTAAAATTGGAAATGTAACTGGAATATGTCAGATGTAAGTTTGGAATGAGGAATTGACTGTGACTGGAATTTAACCTTAAATTAATTAATCTTCAAATGTAGAGGTTTACTAAGTTCTAATTGGTCAGATCAGATGCTCGCCAGAGTGTATAAGTTAAAGGCAGTCATAATGTTGGGTTATAACAATGAACTAGTTGCTGGTCAAGATTCACATCTGTGAGCTTAATGTGTACTTGTACCCATTCTTGCTTGAAAAATCTGATAACTTATCAATCCTCTAGTTTTCCTGGGTTTTCATTCCCCTAGTTACTAGTGATTATGCTACTGGCTACTGCCCCTGCTAGACAATGGGAACATGTAAACCAGACTCATCCTTAGCCTACCATCTAGTTGTCATGTAGACAGGCTAGTAGAAAGAAATGTGTGTCGAGACTGTTCAGGCCCTGTCTAGTTAAGCTGACTCAGATTAAACAACACTAACCTCACCTTTAATTATTATTCTTTTCCAACATGTACAATGAAAAACTTGTCATTTGTAAAATGTTTCTTTGTTGAAATGTAAACATTCTCTCAGCACTGATGAAAATCACCAGTATGCTGTATTTTTCAGAAATACTCTTGAGGTTATTTGTCACACTTAATCTCATATTCATCAGTTCTTAATACTGAGATTAAATCATTTGTCATTAATTCTTTAATTTTTCTATAACATCTGTGAAGGACTTTCATATGTGGAATGCCACATGTATATTTGTTTACATGGGTATGGTCTCTTTACATATACTGCTGTTATACTTCATAAAGTGCTCTGGTAGTTTCTACAACTTGCCTGCAATCATGAATCACTTCAGTAGCTTTGAAATTACATGTGAAATCTACATTAGGTAGCATTGGTAGTGTTTTTAAGGGTTATCAAACTACTACATTTATAAGGGCTTGCTGACAAAATTCTCAAGAATCAAGGTTTTCAAATAAAGGTTTATTTACCAAGATTAAAAATTCATGCTTTCATTAATGTACTCCAGTACACACTCGGAGAAATGTAGGATCCCTCGCTGATTAATGAAAAATCTAGCACTTACCCACAGCTCTTACTACTATGCTCAGTTGATACACTGAAGGATGATTCACATTTAGAAAAAAACGGCATTCGGTGGCTTAGAAAGTAATGGGTGAGAACAACCTTTAATTACTAGTTTCTCAATCACATGATCATTCTAACTATCAGTAGTTAATTGGTAATTCTCCACTGTAGTGTGTGTGTGTATTGCATCTCAGTATCACTTGTTAACTAAGCAAGTGAGTAACATACAGATCAGCATCTGTCTTAACTACATAATTGAGCAGCAGTCACAAATTTAATTTATATTCTGTCAGACATTACTACCTAATGGCTCAAGAAGTAAGAAACACTAGTTCTTTACAGTCATCAGTTGTAACTGTAACAACAATATCATGCATACACTGTGATTCCAATACATCTTGGTGGCTTGGACAGCAAGTGGTTTGTGACTCTCTTTCAGCTAGTAATCTTCCAACTATCAGTCTATCTTAGCTTTTAATAATTAAGTGGAAAGTAGGGATATACATTATAGTGTGCATTACCTGATATCTTAGAAAGTGAGAATGTTTTTCTTTCATCCATCAGATACTCCACCTAATGGTAACCATAGCAAATCATCCACCAGTTGAATTTGTTAATCACTTCCATTTCCAGCAACTCTTTATCTAGTTCAACATAACCACCAAATAAGGATCCTTAGCTTCCTCTCCCTAATCAGGCACATTAGAGTAACTCAAGACTCTTTCTTCATTCTCCTCTGTTTCGTCAGTTTTCTTTTCAGACTCCTGGTCAAGTCAGTTCATCTGTAACATATGAATGAAGCTTAACAATGTGTTCCACATGTTTTTACCTGCTTTGTGTCTGCTATAGTTGATATATTAAAGAATAAACTTGTCATATCATCAGGTATGAACTGTTCTATGTAAATACAAATTGATTTAGTCTATGCACAAGAACCATAAGCAGTCAGTGTATTGTAACATCTGCTCTTCTAACTATCCAGTTGTAGCATCTTTGTTGATATATTGTCTTCTCAAATTATTGTCAAGCAGATTTACATGTATTGACCTCAGCCACTCTATGCACTCTTGGGAATACTGTGAGACTTCTTGTCATGGTATAAAATTTTATAGCATGTCCACGGAGTTAAAATTCCTGTCTGAACATGAGCAGGTTTGACAAGCAGCCTATTGATTCCTGTTCCTTGTTTTTATATCCTTTCATTACATATATGGAAAGTGCTCATTGCAGTCAGTTTTGTCAGGATTAACATACTTTGCAAGCATCATTTTATAGCCTGAATAATTTATTTGACCATAAACTTGCTTTTATTTCTCACATCAAGCAGCTGTTTGTATCGAGTGCACAAGGGCACTGAACATCCTCCATGTTTTATTTTCCACCTTTTGGGAAGTGGATTGATCTTCTGTGCTGAAGAACTATTGTGCCCTCATTTGATTCAAACTGGATTATAGGCATCTGGTCTGTGATGCTGCCAGAGCTTCTGTTTTGAAAATCTTGGATCCCTTAACCATCTTGGGCTTTGGCTCTGCATGGGGGCTTTCCACACATCTCCAGTTCAGATTTGTACACTGAGCCTCACAAATCTCCTCTTCAACTCTGCCATTTGCAATTTTCATTGCAGTATGCTACCAAGTTTCAATCCTTAACACAGCATCCCACCTGGAGTTACTTCTTCCTTTCTAAGTAGGCTATGCTCTTTCAGAATAATGATCTGCCATTCCTCCCACTGTCCTTTGTATTCAAGTGCCAGTGGCTGAATTGGGTCTGACATTGGATGGCATGTTTGTCTTCGCTGATCAACCCATTCTGCCACAGGTAATAATCATCCCCACTTGTGACCTTTCTTTAAGTGATCTGAGGAAGGCAGATACTTCCAATTGGAAATACCATCTTATCTTTGTTGAACATCTTTCAAAGCATTCTTCTGTTTATATGGATCATTCAAAACCAGAAGATCTTGTGGGCTCTTATTATGGTTTGTTGTGATTCGGTGGTTGCTCACAGGATTCCCTCTACAATTTCGGCATTCACTGCTTAGTTACATGCCACATCTTTTATCTTGGATCAACGTAGAAGCTGAGCAGTACACAGATTGTACTAATTAAACTAACTGTTTTAGCTCTCTGCTGGCCATGGCATCGCTTAACATTATTTCTCATCCTGTACTTGTTGATGTTCAAAAACGAATGAATCATCTTTTTCTGTCTTCTATTTCCATCCAGTTTTTCTGGACACCTGGGCATATTGGTATTTACGGAAACGAGCTCGCTGAAACCGCAACTATGTCCGTTTGCTCTGGTGCCGTCACGGCCGTGCCTGTCCCATATTTGGACTGTGTCCTGTATTCAAGGCTCGGATTATCATCACTTGGCAGTCGGCTTAGGGTGAACATCATAATACACTTTGCCAGGATAAACCTTCGTTTGCTCTTTGGACATCATGTTTTCGTAAAGATGGGAAGGGGGAAGTTGTCCTGGCTCTGCTACACATTAGTCAGTTTTTAACACATTGTTTTCTTCTCTCTGGGATTGATTCACAGATGTGCAGACTTTGTGATCCTTAAGTCAAAATAGATCACGTTTTACTGTCGTGACGTCGTTACGACCGTGAGCAGCGGCATAATTTTTCACATATTTTCTACAAGTTTATCCTTGATGTTGGATAGTGTTATTGGCGATTGTGACACTGTCCAACTTGATCGCGATTTCAGCTTTTTGCGGAGTTTAAGCATTTTTAATACCTTTTTAAGTTTTTACCTATTTTCTTAAATATGTTCAAAAGTCTAGACAATTTAATATCTTTCGGCTGGTAAGACGTTTGAGAAATAGAGCAGAGCATGTCATAAAGTCTTCCCATGCAGTTTTTGCTGGCGAAGGTTAATGTTTTAATGGTAAATTAAACATTCCGTCAGTCAAAAAAAACAAATGCCAAAATGCGCTCTGCATACTATCTGATCAATTTACTGACACCATTATAAGAAGTGAAATATTATATATGTACGAACAGGATGTCGGTAGCAAAGCAAACCATTCAACCCCATGTTCAGGTCAACTTATCCGGTCCTTTGCAAGATACAAGTTTAAAACCTCTGAGAGTAAACGACTATTTGATCCTTTAAGGCTGTCCTTGTGTGCCTACCCTTCAGAAAAGTAAACAACAAACCGCCATTTATATTTCGGAAAACCTTTGATTCCCGTTTTAAATTCCTGTGAAGTGCCGACATCCACTGTTGTAACTCATTCTGTGTTTAAAAACAAACAACTGCCTTAAATGAAGTCCATCTTTTTATTTTTTGTGTCTCATCTTGTTGTACTGTCTTCAAATACGACACAAAGAAATCCAAAGCATTTTTTTTATTATTGATACCATGAATGGGTCTGGCATAGCTTGGTGGTTTAGGGCGATCAACTCGCATTTGTCGGATTGCGGGTTCGAACATGCTCACCCTTTCAGCCATAGGAACGTTATAATGTGATGGTAATTCCACTATTTATTTGTAATAAAAAGAATGTAGCCCTATAGTTGGCGGTGGGTGGTGTTGACTAGTTGCCTTCGTTCGAGTTTATCACTACAATATTATATACGACTAGCGCAGATACCCTCCGAAATTGATAACAAACTAAACTTATCCTACACAGCGCCAAAAGTTCATATAATTTATCATTAGCTGCGTTTGAACTCGTAAATGCTAAGTGAAATCATGAGGTGTATTATTTATGATAATATCCAAAATATACATTCGGTAGAATGATTTTCGTTCTTTAGTTTGATATCTTAGTGTGCTATGTTAACCACAGGGAACCTAACTTCTGAGTATTCGGTTATTTCAAGGTACTAATGCATCTCATTCTAGCTTGAAGTATAATAAATGTGTAATGGAATTTTTTTTTTTAACTGGTAAACAGATACGTCATGTACGATTCATTTTATTTTTAGCTTGTTTTTCAGGAAATGTTTACTTAAGGAACAGTGTGAATTATACAGAATGATATCGCGATATCATTGACGTCAGGACTTAACGTTGTTTGTTTACAGACTTAAAATTCACAACATATCTATAAATGTTTACGTAATCCGGTAAGAAAGGAAACATTTATTAGATTTGAATAATATACATTTCTAATTTGAATTTACTTTTTCTTGCTTGGCTCAGTACAGCCATATTTCACATTAGAGAAGGTTCATAAACGTTACACTTGCGAATGTTTACGTCATTAACCATCTTACCATCGATCCACGTGCTCTTTTATTCAGTTTAACGTAGTACTAGTATGAATCTATTATCCTCGTTTTTTCTTTGTTCTTTCACTATTTACGCATACCTTGATCTTTGATATTTGTCATTCCTTTCTCAGTACATTATTATACAAGCTCGGGTAGTTTTTGTATTTTAATGACAAGATAGAATTGTTTAGTTGCTGTTGTTTGTTCTACTTGTGTACTTTTTAGCATCAGTTAAACTTGTTCGTTTATGATTGTCTCTTGATGCAGGAATTTCTATTTCACTATTTCTGCAGGAGACCTCTTATTTTGGGAGTAATCCTTGCTGTGTGTCTTAAGGTTATTGTATGTATATACAGTATAACAAAAACTTACACTATTTTACTGGTACACTAAACGTAAAAGTTCATCTACTTATTTCAAGCTGTTTTCAAAATGCAGGAAACACGTTTATTTAGTAAGGTTCCCATGGGGATTCACAAACATGTTTGGAAATCGATCGAGAAACCTTGCATTGATTAATCTATACTGTCGGTAGTTTTCGAGAATCGATTCAAGGTTTTATAAAGGACGAACGAGTAGTTAGTTCATAGGTTATTTGTAATGATAACTGCTCAAAAATGAAATAATTGATTTTCCACAATAGAGTACCCGTAACAGTTGTTGCAATAAACCTCCGTTTTGTTTAATAAAAAGGACGCATAGTGTATGAGAGATGGTGAAGTTCAACTCTTAATTTGAATATATAATTATTTTCCTTAGAGTACTGTAATTATCTGTAGTAGTTCTTAACCCTAAAAGTTACTGACCCAGTTGAATCTCTAAACACATTTTCCGGTGCTATTTATGCATCGAATTGCTCGTAACCATGCTGTTTGGTTGCAGGGTCATAATTAATTTGTAATAACGAGATACCCACTTGAAGTAAAACTGTGTCTCGATATGCCTGGTATGGGTATTAAAACTTTTATTAAAATAAAGTAGAGAACAACGTTTCTACCTTTTTAGGTCATTTTCAAGTTAACAAAAAACGAGTTTGCAAACTCTCTCTATGCTAACCTGAAGATGACCTGAAAAAGTCGAAACGTTGTTCTCTAATTTATTTTTAATAAACAGTTTAATACCCGTACCAGCCGTCTTAAAATACAGGGTCATAATTGCATTGGTGTTAACATAGAAACAAGTTAACCTCGCTAATTATAACTAGAAGCTATGTATTTTACCTAAAATAAGGGTGATTTTATCCAGTTGTTTTGGTCAGTTCTTTTCATTTAATGTTGTGACAAACAAACTTCTAAAATTACTCAATTTGATGGACTCATCGGTTGAGGATTAAATCGGACGTTAGTGGAGAAAAAGCAATGACTTTTCTTATTATTACTGAAATAAGAAACTTACTGATAATGTAGACGGCATGAACTGCCCTTTACAACAGCTGTGGTTTAACTTGTATGTAACAGCAGGGGCGTCGCTAGCTTCCGAAAGGTTTCGATGGAATTTGGCCCTATG
Organism: Tachypleus tridentatus; assembly: GCF_004210375.1. Lineage (NCBI taxonomy): Eukaryota > Metazoa > Arthropoda > Merostomata > Xiphosura > Limulidae > Tachypleus > Tachypleus tridentatus. The sequence continues at coordinate 42,444,802 of NC_134835.1, forward strand.
GAGCAGAAATTATACAAAATAGTTAAACAAATGTGCAGTATATTATAGTTAATATAAGATAAGTCTGGGACACAGTGAGGTACACCCAGCGACTTCCCTACGTGACAATAACAATATTGAAATAAAATATATTCTTAAAGAATATTAAATTACACTCAAAGCCCACTTCAGTTATTTGGCACAATAGTAAAGGCCCACATATGCAATTGAATCGTAAGTTTAGGAAAGTAACTTGTCCTAGCCCGTAGCAACTAATAAATGCACATCTAACAGCCTGCTGATAGGCTGCGGTACATCTGTTAAGAGTTATAACCCTAGAGCACCTTTCAGCTCGTAAACGTCCCCAATAGTACAGCGATACGTCACGGACTTACAACATTAGAAACCGGGTTTCAATACCTGTAGTACAGTGGTTCCCAACCAGGGCTGCAAGATAGCGTTCCAGGGGGTGCGAGATAACATTTGTTTTGGCCACCTTCACCTTTATTCTTGAATAAATAATTACTGTGAGGGGTGCGAGAACATATTAAAATTTTTTAGGGGTGTGGGGCATAAAAAAGGTTGGGAACCACTGCTGTAGTAGGTAAAGCCCAGATAGTCCACTGTATAGTTTTACGCTTAACTACAAACAAACAACAAAAAGTTCGTGAATGTTCATGTTGTAAATCCTTTGTACATTCCCGTTTATTACGGCCCGGCATGGCCAGGTGGGTTAAGGCGTTCGACTCGTAATCTGAGGGTCGCGGGTTCAAATCCCCGTCGCACCAAACATGCTCGCCCTTTCAGCCGTAGGAACGTTATAATGTGACGATCAATCTCACTATTCGTTGGTAAAAGAGTAGCCTAAGAGTTGGCGGTGGGTGGTGATGACTAACTGCTTTCCCTCTAGTCTTACACTGCTAAATTAAGGACGACTAGCGCAGATAGCCCTCGTGTAGCCTTGCGCGAAATTCAAAAATAAACAAACTTGTGTATTACATTAATGTATCGTGTTTCATTGTTCATGTATATTTTGTTTGTCTTATCAATTTGTGTTGGTTTTTTTTAGATCTCTCACGCAAGGTATCTACGGTATCAGTGACCGAGTTTGTTTTCTGTTCTGTTAATTTTGTTTTGTTTACCCTTCAGCCGTGGGGGCGTTATAATGTAACGAGCAATCCCACTATTCGTTGGTAAAAGAGTAGCCCAAGAGTTGGCGGTGAATGGTGATGACCAGCTGCCTTTCCTCTAGTTTTACACTGCTGAAATAGGGGCGGCTAGCGCAGATAGCCTTCGTGTAGCTTTTCGCGAAAATTCGGAACAAACAAACAAAATCGTTTTATTTATTTTTTTTTGTTAGAAACACAAACAACATACATATTTATCGACAACCTTAATTTCTCATGCATATCAGCTGTTCTTGCCTCTTGCAATGCAGAATGTTTAGCGTCAATTCATCACAATTTCGATCTAACATAATGCTATTAATAGCACAGTACTACACACTAGTTATTTATGTAGCGGAACTTAGAGTGTACAAGTGAACGTGGACTTTGGTAACTGGTTCCGTAGCCATGTATAGTTCATTGCGTTTATTTGAGTTGCTATTTGATGCCCCAGGAAGCAGTTGTTGTTGTTTTTTTGGGTTTTTTATTTTTTTTTGCTTATAAGTGCACAAATATCTGTTTTTGTCTTTTTATGTTTGTTATATTAAAACAATAGTTTGCTACACCCTCCTGTTTCAACGGATTTGACAAAATATCTATTCTATTGTCTGTGTATAGACAACTAATTAAACAAAAATAGTTGAAATACGTTTGACCTATTTTTGTAGGAAAATTAATTGCCGTTGTGGAACCAGGCTATATGTCTTTTTAGTAGTAGTTCCAGGTTTAAACAATGTATAGAACCTAAAAACAAAACTTTTAATATTGTTGGTTTTGGATCAACCAAACAATTTTAAGTCAAGCCAAATGTGAATAAGTTTTGTGATATACGCAGAGAAATTGACTTAGTTTGGGCACATTTTTTATTAAAGGTAAAAGTTGTACCATGTGGTTAATGATATCTGACAGAAAACGATATTAATCTATCTCATTTATTTTTTTATAAGAAAGTCAAGGCTTAAAGTAATAACTGTGTGTTCGGTATCCAGCTTGTATCATAGAATTGCCACGAATTAAGAAGAAACGCTGATGTAAGCGCTTATTAATTAAATGATTTATATAGAAAGCCAAGTTGGTATTAAATACTTGTAAAGTAAGATTTTTCTAAGAATATATGATGTCAGTTTATCGTATTTTGTGGGACGATAAACTGTTCAGGTCTTAGTTAAAGTGACGGACAAGAATAACTGGAACTGAAAAATTATCCTAAAAACTTTTGGTAAAAATAATGATTAGTTGTTTGATAAATCTTGGATGCTACCGTAGAAAAAGTAAGTTACGAATTTGTGTCTGCAGTTTTGTTAAAAAACAGAACAAACAGTTTTGTGTATGATTACCAACGCGATCACATTCATACCGTAACAGATGTTGTCAAGCAACTTTTGTTTTTTTATAGTAATAACATCTCGACCACTATCATGCCTCGTCGTATTTCCGGCCATCACAAAGAGCCCTGTTATTAAATGACAGGCCTCGTAGGCATTCAGTCAGTAGATGTGGTATAGTTGACATGTTGTGAGACATTCTTCTTTACTTTCGCCCACAGGTTTTAGAATTACTATTGTAGTTTTGTCACGTTGACCTCGTGGGTTTTGGGCCCTGCACGGCTAGATGGTTAAGGCATTCGACTCGTCATCCGAGGGTCGCGGGGTCGAATCCCCGTTGCACTAAACATGCTCGCCCTTTCAACAATAGGAGCATTATAATGTGACGGTCAATCCTACTATTCGTTAGTAAAAGAGTAGCCCAACAGTTGGCGGTGGGTGGTGACGACTAGCTGTCTTCCCTCTAGTCTTACGCTGCTACATTAGAGACGGTTGGCGCAGGTAGCCTTCGTGTAGCTTTGCCCAAAATACAAAAAAAACAAACTAGAACGAGACTGGACAATGAGTTAAGTTAATTAAACTGAAAATAATTTGCTGTTAAGACAATTAAAATTGATTTTATAACAAGTCTTCACCAACTTGTCTAGATCACATTTAACCGTTGTTCGTGCGACTTGACAATATAAATACTGCCACGGTCATTGTTATGTCCTTTCCTTTCTAAACAGCACAATAAGCTCTGGTGGAATTGGGCGAAAAATCTTGTCGGCACTGGATATAGCAGATATAGTTCGTTTGAAATATTTCTAAACATTCTTCTTAGCTTATAATTTACACATTTGTCTGTTTTCATTTGTGTACGCCTTCAATCAATAAATAGAAATCAAACTTAAAAAACTAACACTGCATTTGGGTATAATGTAACGTATAATGCATCTTTTAAAACATTGTGGCTAATCTCTTCACCGATTCAGCTGTAAATCGATATTACATAGAGATATCACTCACTGTGTATGCCAAGTATGTGAATTTGTTTTGTTTTTCCATAATTGCGAAATATGAAGTAGGAATCGTGACAGAATTTCGTAGGTCACTAAAACTCGTTAGATTTTCAACCAACGATAACCTGATAACGTATTGATCAATTTATTAAAATTTCTTACATTTTTGTCTTCAGATACTTCCACGACTCGGAAGTAGATTTATTTTGCTCATTATGTCAAACTTATTTGTTTTGTGTTTTTAAGTACATAATTATAGAATGCGTAAGATTTGATAATGGGAGATACAGCCGATTCGTGTTAAAAGTATTCTCACAACTACGTCGTAACACCATCATCGAAGAATCGTTAATTCAGTTTCTATATGCAAAAATGACCAATGGTTTTCACTAGAAATTAATAATTTGCCATAAAAGTTTCAACTGCAAAACGTAAATAATACGAAATATACAAGTAATTATAACTTTGGTACTGGAATTGGTATTGATTTATTATAACTTTTAACTGTTTAATAAATAATGAGAAAACTATTTTCCAAACGAATGAAAACAGAAACACGGACAGATGAAAATTCTTGTTATTGGAACTTTCTAATGTTAGACTGCACTAGTGGCATCTGAGGGTCATCGTCATGGAATCTGTTAGATGAAGCTTTCAGGATACTTCTCATGTTTCAGGGATCTTATCTGTTTTGATGTGAGGCTGGCACTCCGAGTTATAAGAGGGATTGAGCACTATCAGTTTTACATGACTTCTTCCGAGTATAAAACGTTTTTAGCTTTTTGATCTGGTAAAAAGATTACGTAACCCGTGTCTTCAAAATTTCAATAGAACTGTGTTGAAACCTCAAAATGCGATAGCAGTAGAGTCACGTAGGCAGTTACAACTGTTTCTCCCAGAATTGCCGCTAATATATCACTTTTTTGTTTATCCTTATATTAATGCAGCACTATGAGAGTCGAAGCTGTATCAAAACCCTCACTGAATCCTGACTTGTTATGAAGTTTGTACAACCGTCTATAAAAGATGGCGTATGCATTCTCAAATATATACATGTACATTAAACTCGTATTCCATTAATTCCACCGCCAGATTTCATGTTTATTGTTTTAATATAATGTTAAATAAAGAAATTTCAGTAATATATACCAGAGCTCAGAGGAGACTCTTTTTAAGAATAGTAGAAGAAACGTGCGTTTTTGTCTGCGTGTAAAACCCAGTTACTCAATTCCACGTTAATATGTTTATAGATTGAAAGATATTCACATACGTATGTATGAACCTTGACTTCAGAGGCGAGGTCAGTATTGGTGCTTGTATTTCGATATGAACTTTTATTTTTTAAAAGTATGAATTTTATTTATTTTGTAAATATGTATTTTAATCTTAGTATAAAATTTACCTTTTAACTTTGGGTTTAATATCGGTACATACACGAAACTCTGATCGCATAATTAATTATCAGTATATTTACTGCATAACAGCTACGTCAGCTTTTCTTCCCATCCTTAAAGTATACTGACTATAACGTCACTTGAAGGACTAGGTCATGTTTGACGCTAATTAGTCAGCACATCTAGTTCGTGTTAAAATAAAACTGTTCTTCACTCGCTTTAGGGCCAGCATGGCAGGGTGCTTAAGGCACTCGACTCGCAATCTGAGGGTCGCAGGTTCGAATCTCTGTCACACCAAATATGGTCGCCCTTTTAGCCGTGGGGATGTTATACTGTACGTTCAATCCCACTATTCGTTGATAAAAGAGTAGGCCAAGAGTTGGTGGTGAGTGGTGATGACTAGCTACCTTCTCTCTTGTCTTACACTGCAAAATTAGGGACTGCTAGCTCACCTAGCCGTTGTGTATTTTTGCGCGAAATTCAAAAACAAACAATCAAACGCACTCGCTTTAAGCTCTTTTATAATCCGGAATTGTGTGATTTATATTAATAAATCTTATATTCCAAAAATAATAATAATTACATTAACTTTTTACGTACTTGATTAGTAGTGGAATTTTGTTCGAATTTTTAAAAGAAAAAACAAATACAGGTCTGACACTGCCAAGAATTCCAAACATAGAGCAGCGAAATCATATTGTAATAAATTACATGTAAGGTGAAAAGTGTATTATTATTATTATTGTTATTTCAAAAATAAAAAGGCCGAAAGAAACGTTGTTTTGTTTGAATTGTCCCCGACAACTGAAATGTTTAGTTACCCTGGAACCCTAGGATGTTTAGAAACGCAATATTGAAGTTCCAACTAGACTTGATTATACAATCAACAAAAAATTGTTTATCTATTATATAAACAAAACGGATTAATTAACACATACCTAAAAATACAGGTTACTTAATGGAATGTATCAATAATTTCCTGAGCTTTAGTTTTCATGGGGTATATCTTTTCTGTTTGACTGTTCCATTTTGAATTAGGCACAAGTCAGTATGACAAAATAATTTTAAATCAATAAATTTTATGTATTATTTATTGTTTAACTACATTTTTCAAGTCAGTGTTAGATTTCTTCTGCCTAGTTACAGACTTATAGTTAGTAACAGAACATAGGTGCTGTTGATGACGATTTAATTAACCAATCGTAGAAGTGGAAAAAAATCTGTTTTGTAAATAAACATAGCGAGTTGTTTATGGTTTTAAATTACACAAAAAACAAACTGACAGTAAAGAGGTCACGCTTAGGATTATCAAATCGGTAACAACTTATGCAAATATACAGCTTGGAACTCTATTTCCGCTCAGTAAGTTGTTCTACGAGTTGCGTTAATAGGTTATGTTTATATAAATATACGCCCTAAGTAATTTATTGAGCTGTTGATTTAAGTATAACCTTTTATGTGAATAGGGTGTGCTCGAAAATCCTGTAACAATTGCTAATAAAGAAAGTAATGTTTTTTGTTGTTGTTTTTTTAGAATATTTTACTCGCGTGAAGGAAACGGTAACCCCCTCCTGTTCTCGTACGTTTACATATTTGTTAGGTGTAATGTAGCTCTGAGTAAATATCACACCTCTTCGAAGTTCTTGTTACAAGTGTTTTCAAGCAAAGGCCTGATGACGTAATATAGGTGTATTATTATACTTGTTTAATTTTATAAAAAACATCGTTTACTATATGTTCTGCTTATTTATCTTTATGGACGTCACAGTATGAAGCAGTGGCTTTTTTATTTAAGTACTAATAAATATATTTTACACAATGAAAACGTTAACTTTATAACAGGCCCAGCATAGCCAGGTCGTTGAGACACTAGACTCGTAATCCGAGGGTTGCGGGTTCGAATCTCCGTCGTACAAACATGCTCGTCCTTTCAGCCGTGTGACGGTCAAACCCACTATTCGTTGGTAAGAGAGTAGCCCAAAAGTTGGCGGTGGGTGGTGATGACTCGCTGCCTTCCCTCTAGTCTTACACTGCTACCCTTTACAGTAATTTTCGTATATTAAACACTAATTGATTTGTATCATTGGGTATGATAAAGTAACATATTTTCTTTAGTATGGAAAATGTTGGAGGTAACTATAACACTTGTTACATCAACAGAATTAGAGGATTAACTTTCACATTATTTTTGATTTGGTAAATTTCTCGTAAAAAATATTTAGAAAAAAATCTTTATTATACATTTTTGCATTCCTTCATGATGTATTCAGTTTCAATACGCGAGAGGTATCTGCGCTAGCCATCCCTAATTTAACAGTGTAAGACTAAAGAAAAGGCAGCTAGTTAACGCCACCCACCGCCAACTTTGGGTTACTCTTTTACCGACGATTAATGAGATTTACCGTAACATGATAACACCCCCATGGCTGAAGGGACAAGCATGTTTGGTGTGATGGGGATCCGAGACCGCAGCCCTCAAATTGCGAATCGATCGCCCGAACCACCTGTTCATGCCAGGCCTTTCATTCATGGACAAAACCAAAGAAAAGACACTCGTATTGCGCATGCGGTTGCTTCATGAATCCGGAAATAGTAATTTTGTATTAATAGTAATAGCTTTCTCGAACATTTCTAAACCACACTAAGGAGGAAAGAAAAGGTCAACCATTACACTGACAAACCACTATCATATATATACATGTATACTCGGCTAAAACAAACACCCTATGTGACTCATGCACTCAATTCTCTCTGTAGAATGAAAGGTGCTGTTGAGTCATTTCCAGTTAACCGAAAATTCTTAATTGTCGTTTCTTGGTCTCACACAGAAATAATAAAACATCCAGTATTCGAAGAAATGTTATCGTAAAGAACACGTTACAATAGGTAAATGCACCTAACCCGAATAATTGTAATTCTTTACTGTTCCCAGTACTTAAGTTTACGTTGTTCATCCATATTTATTTACTTTAGTGGAGGCTTTATAACCTTTTCATATTTCATTTAATAAGCATGTGTTTTGTCATTCTAACACAATGACGTTACTGGTTTTATAATATTAAGCCATTGCCAAAAGACGTAACAAGAATGAATGTTTTGTGTGGAAGCATAAAGAGCATAATGTGAATTACGCATTAGACTGCAGATGCTTTTATTGCATCGATTTTTATTTATATCACCATAAAATCTTTACTGTTTTACAAGGTTAGTAAACTAGTAGGAAAAATCTTTGTAGTCATTCCTGTGTTTTAATGTGTGTACTGTTTATCAGAGATTTATCTGTGGTTTACACAAGAACATTTTAAGTTGTCAAACCTGGTACGTACTTTCAAACAGTTAATTTAAACTTTATACTCTAAATTTAGGTCGTTCACAGGAGGTTTGTATACATCTAAATCGGCTGTGTTCGAGCCCTCCGTTTTCTGTTCTATTTTGGGAAATTAATGTAAACACAGCGTATGCGTTAGAAGCGCCTTCATTTTATGCCTGGCGAGTGTATAATCAGCTATTGCGAAGCTATTTTTATAGTCGAAACAGTTTGGGTGCTTCTAAATCATCAGCTAAGGAATCTGTTTTTCTTTCATCTTTTCACATATAGTTCATTGGTTATTATATTATTTCGAACAATTGTCACAGAAAAACAAATTATGTCGCACAGATGTTCTTTCAAATAATTGTTTCTATTACTAATGTACCTTTATAACACTGACACTAATCACTTATCACACCAACACCAATAGTATTTTTTTTGTGAGTTATACCTTTAATGATTAATTTAAATCTTAATTTGCGACCTTGACGTGTAGATATCACCATAATCCAAGTTGAAACGAAGGAAATCGCAACTTCAAAGCAATTTTACTACCAACCTAATTATGTAAATGTTCCACGTAATTATAATAAAAAAAAGCGTAATTGTTTTTGATAGGTATGTTGTAGTGTTGGTGTAAAAGTAAATTAATGTTTTAAATATCACGACCATGTATAGTACAGTTGGGAAATTCTTGTAAGTCATTTTTTTTGTACTGCATACCAGCACTAAAAGCTCAGGTAGAAATAATCAAGAAAAGTTCGAATTATTTTGAATAAAACTGAGCTTATTTTTAATGTCCAATAGAAATATTGTATTTTTTAATGTTATTCAGTTTTATTATTTACCTGTAGTCAGCAACTTAATCCTGTACTTATCATTTTAATGAGATAGACTTTTCTGTTATTCAGCTATACAATTAAATATCAAATATAAGCTTAGTTTTATCTCTTGTGTCCACGACTTCAGTAGCATCCTTGTCAGATTTTCTCGAGCACTTGTGCATACACAGTACTGAGCAAAAGTGTTAGAACAAAGTCAAAACTTAGACTTCAGGCTACTTTTTAAAGAACAATGGACAGTAAATCACATGTGAAACATCAATATGTTATTAAACTTCGTATTTGGTACAATAGAAACTTAGTGGAAGTGTTTGAGTTCAGTAAACACTTAATATTTTATGTTTCTCTCTTTTCCTATAACCACAGACAATCTTTCAGACATTATTACAGCATATTTAACCACATACAACCTTTGGAATTTTACTACAGATGTCTCTAATACATCCTCATAAAGGTTTTTTGGAAGTAATGTTTGATTTACAAAGTTTTTTTTTGTTTTTTTAATCTACCAAGTCTTAGATCTGCGAAGTTGGGTTGAGATTAGGGCTCTGTGGGGCCATTGCGTCATTTGAATGACTCCAGCAGCTTTTATCTTAGTTAAGTAATTTCTGCATAGGTTGGATGAATGTTTAAGGTCATTATCTTCTTGCTAGTAGAATCCGTTACCGATAACACGCAAACCACTGGTCACACCATAACGAATCAGTATCTGATGGTACTTGCGCTGGTCCATTATTCCATCACTAATTGCCCCTCTACTTCATTGTAGATGCTATGCATTCAGGTTAAGTATCTTTCACCTTTCTTTCGCCAGACGTACAATCTACTCATTGAACTAAATATTCCAAGCTTGGACTCGTATGTCTACAACACCTTTTTTCTAATCATCAATACTCCAACAATACCTGAAGATCGAATTAAAAGTTTTTGAACTGCCACACGACTAAATATTTCATTCTCGCCGGGTCTTCTTGATATTGTAAATCTGGACACTTTTCTATCATTTGGTACATGGTCGTTTATCTCATGCTTAAAATCAATGACAGTATTCCTTCTGCCCTGAAAGCTACATAAACGAAGGTACTTAACATAAGTATAATTGAGTTTAGGTGTTCGCTTCCTTTTCTATTTTCAAATTTACTTATCTCAGTCTCACGATCTAGCGTGGAGAGAATATCAAGTCTGTCTGTAGTAGTTTGCTGCAGAATCCAACCAGCATCACGTAAAGCTTTTATGTAAACTCCCTACTTTTTTAGATCGTGTTATGTTACGTAATATACAGTATTAAACACTGTCGTTATAAATGTTTGTTTATGCCAGCTCATTGCTAGTTTCTTTCTGTACCATAACAGTTATTTCAGACTAAATTTGATCGTTCAACCCTTATAACATGCTCTTGTTAACAGTATATGGGAATTCTAAAGAGTAAGTTTTATCACTCTGGTTGATTCAGTTGTCAAGAAGAATCAATGAAGCATTTCCATAGTGTTGAAATTTACATTCTGTAATGGCATAGAAGAATTAGTCTCATGAAGTGGAAAGAATTTCAAAGTATTTTCTTGTTCTAACACGTTTGCACAGTACTGTATTTGATGAAAGCTGTGACGTCTTCCTTTAAAATTAGCTCCTTCACTAGTTTCTCATTTCTATAGAGTTAAAACCGAGACTTTAAGCAGATCATACAACTAAAATGTGGATTATATGACTTTGAAAGTAAGTGTTGTTGGTTGTGTGTGTTTGTGACAGAAAATATTTCTCTTGACCTGCTCTCCAGAGAAACTGTCATGACCGTGTTAACAGATTTCTTGAAGTCCATGGTCGTTCACAAGCATACTCGAATTTCACATATAAAGTCCACGCCCATGTAGAGAATTCATCTTACGTCGTGAGAACCCCACGAAATCTTTGAGTTAGCGCAAAAAAATTATATTTAGTCGTTGTTTTTAAAATGAATGTGTGTGTGTGTTTTCTTATAGCAAAGTCACATCGGGTTATCTGTTGTGTCCACCGAAAGAAACCCCTTATTTTAGCGTTGTAAATGCGAAGACTTACCGCTGTCCCACAGGAGGACAAAGTAAATGAAGTACACATAACTTCACAAATTCGCTGCCAACCTGGCATTAATGCGCAGTCAAAGCACAGATCGTCCTCGTATTAGAGCTCAGTATTTGTGAGTTAACGAATCAGGTTCGAATCCGTGCGGAAACGCAGAATACATTCTGTACATTTAAGCTTTGGGTGCGTTATAAGAATGACAGTCAACTCCTAATCGTGAGCGACGGGCGTTGCTGGCTGCTAGTACTTCCTTATGTCAGTAGATCAGTGTTAACGACCAAATACCAATCTGGTGTTAAATGCTTTATATTAAGCAAAAATCTTTGTCAAGCATTCTGTAAGCTTGCAATATGGTTGATATGTCGTAGTCATTTCTAAAAAAAAACTGCTTTTACGAAGAGCACGTGGCGTAAACTTGTGACGGGATACCCGTTCATATGTGACGACATAAACCTTACATGTAACTTCTTACATGACATATAAACCATTTTTAAAAAACCATGCTAAAAAGATTAAGAAAACCACAAATTCTCAATATCTCGTACCGTCGCAGGCTTCAGAAAATTAAAAGAAACTAGCCTAAATTCTAACTAAGTTGATAAGTTATTGAGACACTTGTTAGCTTGACTCTTAACCTGAGGTTTGCGAGTTCGAATCCCCATCCCACCAAACATACTTGCACTTTCAACCGTGGGGTGTTATAATGTAATGGTCAGTTCCACTTTTCGTTAATAAGAGTACCACAACATTTTGCGGTCGATAATCTTTCATTGCTAAATTAGGAGCGGGCAGCGCAGATAGTCCTCGTGTAGCTTTGCGCGAACAAACCAAACCTTTCCAAGAAAATAAAGCAGGAATTGTAACTTTTATGGTTTTTACCTCATTTGTTTCACATCGTTTTGTTTTAGTGTCATGATTATCGAAGGCATTATTACTGTTGTTATTTTTACAGATACTATTATTAAAATAAGCCATATGTCATAGCCAGTCAGTTGGAATTAAAACAGTAAGAGGTAAAATGCTTGCATTGATTATTGGAGAAATGGTCGATGGGTGTATTATCAAAGATCCCTTAATAAAGGGTCACGGTCGTTATTATCTGCAAGTCTTCAGTGTTTCTTGTGCTAATGAAACTGCTGACCCTTGACCAGTGTGACCAAACCGACAAATTTTCTTGCATTTAATGGAATATCGGCTTTAGCAGAAAAATCTAGCATATCCTGAAATTAGCCGAATTTTATCTTCATATAAAATACATGTTTTAACTTATTAGGCACTGCTGCCATTTTCTAACAAATGAAGAGCAGTAGTTAGCCCTACTTTGTGTTCCCTTCCCTAGTGGTACGGCAGTATGTGATGCGGACTTACAACGCTAGAAACTAGATTTCGATACCTGTAGTGGGCAGAGAACAGATAGCTATTTGTGTAGCTTTGTGCTAAACTACAAACAAACGACCCTTTATTTGTGAAAATCAATCTTTCTATCTCGATTTTTATCCTATCTATATCTGTGCATTTTAATGATATTGTACTCATTGATTATTTTAAAGAGTGAGCTAAAGTTTGTTTGAAGTTAAGATCAAAGCTATGCAATGAGTTATCTCTGTTCTGTCCACCACAGGCATCGAAACTTGATTTTTAGCGTTGTAAGTCTGCGTTACATACCGCTGTGCCACTGGGGAGCTTTCAAACAGAAGTTGTGTTCGGAAAATTATGATAGAAATTTCGGATTTTTGTGCATTTCATCCTCCTGTGTAAAAACCTATAATGGAGGTAAACCTCTTGGAGCATCCATTGGAGACAAAGTATATTTCAGTTATTTTCTTAAGACAAGTTATTTACGAGACTGCATATTTACTGTATAATAAACTTTTTATACGTGTTTTCGCGGCACAAGACAGAGAAAGAACACACGCTGTGATACAAGTAGAAAAGAACATAATTCTTAGCTCACAATACCCTATTACTCATGTTCACGTGCAAGTGCAAATTCTTGAATGGAGATTTAAACATGGAAGCAGGAGTCGAAGAATCGATAAATTATACATTGACGTCAAAGTTTGCTTGTAATATATAGGTAGTTTCAAGGCCACATCAAGAATATTCGCTCACATAGCGGCTTCTTGGTAGCTTTGAAGTGTACATACTCCAGAGTTACCGTGGCATCTTTATTTCTTTTACAGTTTACTGATGTATCGCGTATTTTTGTATCGAAACATTAACAGATATCTAGGGTTTATTTTTGTTGTTTTGGTCGCACTGCTGAATTTTAAGGAAAGGTAGCAGTTTTTGAGTACCTGTATTGTTGACGCACGACGTGTCATGTACAATAAGTACTGTGTGATGTGGACAACGTTAATGTTGGTGCTACAAATCCACTCGCTACTTCACGTTTGTTTCGTGTTGAGGCTTTTCAAGGCTTCTCTTGTTTTCGTCAAACTTGTTTACTAAACACATACTGTGTTACAAGATTATAAAACAAAAGTTACTGGAATGTGAATATATACCAAAGATTATATTCATTGTAAGGGTGGACGTAAAAACACTGTGTGAGTGATATATTGTTGTAACTGTTTTTTTTTTTGGTTTTTTTATTATTTGTTTAAAATAAAGACAGATCGAGTCTACGTAACAATAACGTATTAACTTATTTCTTTAACTTATGCTACAAGTTACGTTTACTTTGACACGAGTAGTATGTTTAAGTTCACAGCGTTTCAAGTGAAACTTCAGTATTAACAGTACTGACATATAACTTGCAAATAAACGTCCTTGTAGAATTCCCCTGCTAATAGAGACGTTAATTGTCGTTGCTAACGCCAACAAAACTCTTTACTAGTATTAAATAGCTCATTAATTGACTACTTCACTGTGTCCCTCATTCATATTGTTCCCTAGTTTCTATATACTATTCAGTCACTAGATTCCACAGAAGCCTTAACTTTCATGAACTGTCTAGTTATGTTGAATAATCATCTTCGTAATTAGATATTTGTAGCAAACAAACATCTAAATTAAGGTATTAAAACTAGAGCATACGTTCCATTCTTTGATTGTGGCGTCCCTTGAACGATTCTTATATACAAATAAAACTACAATAAGTTGACCATTCAAGTTTTGTTCCTTGACGTTTATGGTATGCAAATTGATAATTTCTTGTACCTTATTGTCACTGGTTCGCTGTCCTGTCACTGGGGAAGTTTTCTCTAGATAGGTGATCTAGTTAATACATTGGTGACTCTGTTCTTGGTTATTCTGTGAAATGGTCTTGACAGGAATTCTGGGCGGGTTTACTTTCTGCTGGTAACTTTTTCACTGAAGGTATCGAAGTCGTCGTCCACTCATCTTTGTTCTCACAGAGATGGCCCAGCATAGCCAGGTGGTTAAGGCGCTCGACTCGTAATCCGAGGGTCGCGGGTTCGAATCCCCGTCACACCAAACATGCTCGTCCTTTCAGCCGTGAGGGCGTTATAATGTGACGGTCAATCCCACTATTCGTTGGTAAAAGAGTAGCCCAAGAGTTGGCGGTGTGGTGATGACTAGCTACCTTCCCTCTAGTCTTACACTGCTAAATTAGGGACGGCTAGCACAGATAGCCCTCGAGTAGCTTTGTGCGAAATTTAAAAAAAAAAACAACACTGTAGGCTCAATCACCACTTGAGATGTGAACTTCAAAAGCAAAAAAATAAAAATGCTCGTTACTTTTGGTTTGGGTTTTATTTACTCTTGGAGAGAAAAGCTTTCAGGGACCCTGCGCAAGTACATCTAATAGTTAATAATAAATATTAGGTTGAGGAATAATTCGTGAGCGTTTTAAATAATTTCATTCAAGCATTACATGCAAGACCATACAATACTTCAATGCATGAACACATTACACCCAAAACATTTATTATGATACTTTATTTCATGTAATACCTAGGTATATAGTATGCATTGTTGTAAACGAAATTGCAAGAAATTAAATGCGAAAAGCAGATGGTGTCGAAAATGCTCGATTTTGTCCACTTGACATTCCATTTAATGAGCTGAACATGAAAGCAAAAATTAAAGACATATGAAAATCAAACACACCATCTATTAGAGCAAAAAAATATCTACCAAATGACATGAAATATTTTGCGAAAGCGTTTCATTTATGAATATATTTTTTTTAACTTGAAAAAAACGCTCACGAATTATTCCTTAACCCAATAAATAAAGAGCTATTGTGGAGCTACGTAATTATTACGTTAAATTTGTTCTTCTAAATCGTTAGGTTATGTATTTCTTTCAGTCTCGGTTTGCAGTAGAAACACAGTGTAAAACGGATTACCAGTTTATGGATCGAGGCTTGTAACAGAAAAAACATGTTACAGGACAAAAAAGAAATAGCAAAACTGGAAAAATAGCATAACTGTATAATGATGCTTTTTAACAAAGAGAATATTTAAAATATTGTCCTAACATAGGAACCTAGCCGAGAGGGGGCAGCAGGGGCTCTTGCAACGCCATTTTGAACATTTTAAAACGAAATTTTCTCGTCTCATTCGCCAGTAATTCCTCATATTCCCCTTCCATCCTTTTAACAAAGTTATGTACACGTGATTCCTAATCTTCATGTCATGTATAATTTTGTAATTACGTAATTAACTACTGCATAGCCAGTGTAGTTATGTTGTCAAAGTTCAGAAACCCGAGACTGGTTTAGTACTCTGCATGCTACTCAGGCAAAAACTTAGGCATTGGATCTTTAGATCCCAGCCAAGGCAACTTTATTGCCATGCCCTGAATCGGGTCATTTATGTTCACATTTACTATGCCATCTGTCTTTCGGGACGAGTTCTGGCTGTTTTCTTCGGTGCTACCTTTGCCTTGTTCATGAATAATATTAATTATGACCAAATTCACTCCTTCACCCCAAACAAAAAAAACCAGCTAAATTCAGTAACCTTCCACGAAAGGGAACGAAGAGGAACCACAACGTTCCTGAACACCCCAGTTGGAGAGATAATTCTGATTTCTCTCTCTCTCCAAACTAAACCCCTGCCACGTTAGTTTGCGTTTGCCGTGTAACTCAGTACCTTACATACAGTATATATGAATTAGTAAATTAAAGTACTTTTCAAGAGGGGCATAAAACTATAGGCTTGGCGTGACCTAGGGGTTAGTGTACAGAAATGTGTT
Source organism: Tachypleus tridentatus (assembly GCF_004210375.1). Lineage (NCBI taxonomy): Eukaryota > Metazoa > Arthropoda > Merostomata > Xiphosura > Limulidae > Tachypleus > Tachypleus tridentatus. Next base: position 42,461,040 of record NC_134835.1, read on the forward strand.
CTGAGGGTCCATGGCTCATTTCCTGTAACCGAAATAAATTCCCTCCCCCCCCTCCCTGTATTTTTGGAGCCTGGATGCTTTATTAGAGTGGTAACAAAATTTCTGTATGATCTATTTAACTTGACTTAAGTAGCCATGAAGAAGTTGACTAGATGCCCTGTAGGTCTACAGTTAAAACTTAGGAAAGATAAATAGCTATTGTATAACTTTGCAAGAATATCCAGAATAAATACGAAAACAATAACGATGACAGACGTGAAAACAAACCTGATATGTTTGTATTAACTTCCTGAAAGAGGAACAAAAACTGTTTGAAAAAATAAGTTGCATGGTTTAGCACTGAAAATACCCAGTTAACAAATGCTAAGAGCTAATCTGAGTGAAGTATATTGGCTATTGGAATTGAAATGTTTTAAAAGGTGAAACCTAAAATGAAAGGTGTTGTAATTCTAGTCTCATGACTCTTCTTAGTTTACTGAACAGTGTTTTATATCATAACTTGGGGAGTGTAATATCAACCATATATACTATAATTCATAGTGGCATTACAAAATGAAAGAGAAGTAAAAAATGAATATTTATTTTTAACATTGTTAACAAAATGTTTGCCATAATGCTCAGTGTAATAAATTTATCCAAGAGTTTAATCTAATTCAGCTTAGAATGGTGCCAACTTCTAATTTGTCATAATTTTTGATGTATTATAATTAGTGCTTTTTCATTACAGCAAGAGCAGTTTTGCTATTGAAATGTTTCTCCATAGATTTGTAATGGCATAAATAGAAGCCAGTGACTCACGGTCACTACTGAGCTCTAACTCCATGTGTATATCACAATGCCCAAAATCTATTTGTCTTAAACTGTAACTATGTTTTAATTATTTTGAGTAGTAGCTGCTGCTTCTTGAGGCCAAAGCATCAAAAAAGTTTTGGTAACTAGCAGTGCACCTAATAGAAATACCAGTACATTTTACTACAATATATTAATGTGTGGTGTTTTGTATCCATTGCTCATCTTATTAATATATCATGTGAAAGAATAACAATTGTGCATATCTTTTTTTAAAAAATCTACAGGTAAATGACTGGCACTTAATATAAGTATTCTCAGAAGTTATTGGTCTATCCAGTCACATAAATAGTCCAGATGTACCATGATTGGTTTATTTGAAAATTTGTATTCTATTGCATCAGGAGCTAATGAAAACTATTATGTTGCTTTCAGATGTGTACTCCAGCTAATACTCCTGCAACACCTCCAAACTTCCCTGAGACATTACTGTCTTTCTCCAAACTGTCAGCCTCTGACAAACTGAGTACATCTCCACCTGGATACTGTTTTCAGTCTTCTACCTCATCAACAGGTAATGCTTATCAGCACAGTTACAATAACACCAGTTCCACCATCCCTATTAACAATACCTGTGGGGCAGGTAGTTGTGCAAGTTTCAAGACACCGCAGTCACCATCTTCACCTCCCAGCATGGAAGTTGAAGCTCAGAGGTAAAGTCTAAAGACTTTCAGTGTGATCTGCTGCTGCCACGATATATATCAGAGCAATGGAACTTATGAGCTCTGTTCAGTTGGATGTTCCTGAACACCAGAATAGTTGGTTTCTCCCCTAATCCCTGGTGTAAGTCTCTGGTTGAGATGATGAGAGCACAGGAGTCTTCCTTTCTTGCCTGTCCTGCATGTTTTTGAAGAACATCATTTACCTGTCTCATTATAGTGGTTATGTTTGTGTTTCAGTCAACAACACCTAAGGATTTGCTAGATTCATACACACAGTCATTTTGTGTACCCTTTAGTATAGTTATCTTGATGTATGTTTTACAAACTTTCTCAGATGTCATAAGAGTTGCTCTTTTGAGCTGTACTCGGTATTAATGTGGACTCATCATAGTTTAGTAGATTGGTATAGACTCCAACAGTAATTTATGGTGTTTGTTCTCAGGATACTCTTAAGATTGCCAAAATATTATTATTATTTACTAATGGTGATGTTTGAACTGAAAAACCTCAGGATGGATGGCTTGAAATACGAAGCTATAGCACAGAACGAAGATTGGTGGGCAAGGAAAAATATGAAGTTGGCTTGATTAAAGGAATAAAAAATGAATTGTGTTATTGTAAGTGTGTTTGTAATAGTTATGTACATTATCCATAGGTTTTTATTTCTTTTATGAGTAATCAGTGGATCATGACTTAGTCATAATGTTCAAAATGTATGTGGACAATTAAAAGTAAGAAATAATTTGTTAGCACTTTCTTTCACTATAGAGTAAGTGATTGCTTACATGTAATTTAATATGTATATTTGATTTCTGAATAATGTAAAATAGAGTTGTATCAGTTAGTCATATATAGTCAAATTCAGTGTTAATCTGTGTACTTTGGTTGAACACTAAAATATTAATTGCTAATTCTCATTGTTTATATCTTCCATAAATTTTAGAGCTTGCTGGTTAATGTGTATTAGATTGAATGCCATATCAATAGTAAATTGTTCATGGCTCATATAATTATATAGAAGGGGAAGAACTGTTCCCATAGCTACTAGACAACTGGGCACATTGAATTACCTCTGTTGACTAACTATAAACAGGTTTATAAAAAAAGAAATTTCTATAGTGTGTTTTTGGAAAAAGTATAATGGTTATTATTGTGTAGAGTCTGGTGAATGTTTTTTTCTAAATAAAATCATGGCAGTTGATTCCAAATTACCTATGTAATGTTTTTGCACTTTCACAATAAGGTTTGTAAGCATACTGAAATTGTGCCAAGGCTGTTATCTATAGCTAAACCTGTGAAAGTTTGAAATGTACACTATTGCTCTAAGAAACAGTAAATAATAATAATAGATTTACTATTATATAAATGCTAGTTTCTAAACTTTTAAGGAAAAGGGACCTTCACAAACAGTAGTATATTTGAAAGATGAAATAGTAATCTTATTATATGACTTATATTTCTGACATTTGTAATTTTTGTTGTGTGAAAATAGTTTTTATCTTACAGGTCTCCCAATAGGCCATTCCAAAAAGTTCTTTTTAATGTTTCCTTTTTCCAAAAATAAGAGAAAATTTGTGGGCTGACAATTACTGTTGAATATATATATAATTATCATGTATATAATAATTTATATTTGACTAGTAATAAATGTAAAATTTCCATGAAGAAATTCATTATTTTTGTGTGATGACAGACATTTTATTGTGTGTTGATGAAGAAGTTCTGTCAGTAGAACTTAAGGCAGAGTAGATATAGTAGGCTTGAGAATTTTAAATGGACTGTATCTACCTGTTGAAAACAAAGGAGATGATGTTTGTGATCCTGTACTAAGGACCTGAAGAAGGCCTTTGCATAAAAGCCAAAACATCCCCTCTTTTTCAACAGGAAGATGTAGTTCATTAAAGTTCTCAAACATGCTGATAAAAAGCTTCTTATTTCTTCAGATTATAAATGTTGCAAAATCATTATTTCCATTGACTTTCATTGGATAATTATGGTAATATAACTACAAGATAAACATTTTATGGCAATGTTTTTGGTTAAAAATATAGATTTCCTTTCTTATTTATTTATTTTAAAGAATTTTTATGCTTACTTTGAACAAAAATAAAGTAAAATACAGAGTAAGAGGGTTTAAGATAGTACATACCCTTTGAATGTCAGAATATATCGACTTATTTTTTGCATATTGAGTCTTTAAGTCCTGTACTTTCAATATCCAGTGCAAAAAAAAAGTCTTGGCTAAATAAAATATTTTCAAACAAAAACAAAGGATGAAAATATTTTTCTGACTAAAAAAAAAAAAAAAAAAAAAGCCTAAACCTAGATAATGGTAAATACTTCCTTTAAAGATTTCATTGGGAGGCCTGTTAGGTACTCAAACATCTTTCATCATATCAGATACACTCAGATATGTGTTTGTATCTTATGCAAATACATGGGTTTAAAGCTGTCTCTAAATTTAAGTGTTGAAACTTTTATATCAAGAAATATTTAATGTAAATTATAATCAAATACAAAGTGAATTATAGGATTTCCAGAAATTCAAGTAACTAAAGTTAATTTACTATTTACTGAACAAATAATTATAATCAAGATTATGTGAAAATACATAAACAGCTTATATATTGTTTAAAACTGCATATCAGTGAAGTTTGTGCATCTTTTAAATGATTTATAAAATTTAAAAGTGAAAAAATATTGTATACAATGAGTTTTGGAAATCTATTGCATATAAAACATTGAGCTACAAATCTCCAATTTTTCATGACAATGGAAAGGAAAAATGTATCAATATTATTTTTCACATATTCCTTAGAAGTATGACCATATTATTTAGTTGTTTGTGTGTGTATGCATATATTGCTATGTTTGATACCAATAACAACTTTTACTTCAGCCATTTAGCACAAAATAACAAAAACTGGCTTCTAGATGCTTCACTAATTTGACAGCCACTCATTAAACATTTGGTTTAGAATGAAGATTCAGTCACAGGCACAAATAGTGGTGTTACTTTAACTCTAGAATTATATTAAATTTTAATAACATTTTCAATGTTTACTGACATTTCTTACTATGATATTACCAGCTCTAAATAATAAAATGTAAAAGTTGTAAAGTGCATTTGTGTCACACCCCTCCCATTCACCCAAAAACTTTTATAATTTATTACAGAAGTAAAAGAAATATGTTAGAGAATTCTTTAGTTCAATTTAATGTTTTTTAAATTATATTATACACAGAAATGTGCAGTGTTTTCATAAACTGTAGAAGCAATAAGTATTCACTGCTTCTCACGGCAGTAGTCTTTTTATCTATCGTCATTTTGTGAAAATAAAATACATAATGTTACTAGTACCTAGTAATGTGTATTTGTAATAAGTGATCTATTCCATCTTTGCCAATATTAGTCTTAAAGTAGAAAAGAAAGTACTAGATTAAGATCGTAACCATTCTTTGTATAATATAAACTTAAATACAACTGAGAAGTGTAAATATTCACATGCATAAAAAATAGGTGTATGTGTAGCAACATGTTTAGCTTCTTTTTAAAAAGGTAATTTGAAATTGATTTCTACTGTGCTTACAGACCATCTGTTTTTTGTTGTTTATCTTGTATTTTTGGTAAAGTTAAAAGAAAGTTACACTTGGAATGTTTGATATGTATATTAATGTACATTTTCAAATGACAATTTCTCTTCAAGAGTACCCGAGTTATTCAGTTTTATCGTACACAACTGTAATGTGTTTTTCTTTATGATGAGCTCAGATTTTTTTTACACAACAAAGGAATAGTCTTGTGCAACTAATTTAACTTGTAAAACAAACTTCAGAAAAAATTTGATTGTAATAAAAACTTGCAATTTGTATCATGTATTGTATTTCTCAACATTTTCAAAAGGATGAAAAACATTTTCATCTGCCTATATACAGTAGAAATATGGTTGATAGATATATGAAAAATTGCATTATATCTAGGAAAAATGCAGTTGACACAAAATCATAGAAGAAAATGATTTCTAACCCAAAAGCATGGAATGTGTTTGTTTCACATCAATTAAACTGCATGATATCCAGTAGAAATATAAATTTGTAAAGCATAAGATGTGGAGGTAGAATGTGCTTGATACAGATGTGTGAAATTGCACAATACCCAGAAGAACATTTAATACAGAGCTGTGGAAGTTCAAGAACATATGCTTCCATGCATGTGGTGTACTAGGTATCTGATAATTGTTAACAAAACTGTCCACTTGCACATTAGGAGGTGAGGTTTAAACCTCTACTGCTAATATGCTCTAATGTTGTTACTTGTGCAAATCATGCAATGGAGAAAAACATGGCCTGTGGATATGAGTGCTGTAATTAATGTTAACAAATTGGCTAACATAATTGCCAGACACTTAGTATAGTTACTTCTATCTTAACTGTTATACCTACCATTGAAAAGAAGAATTCAAGAAAATTCAGTTTATAAATATGTTTGTTGTCATTTGCAAACAATGTTGGTCCTTGGTGATACCTTCACTTGAAATAAATGACAAATTGAGGTATTAGGATGAATAACTTATCATTAAACAAGTGTCAGTTTGCGAGTTTAAAACTGCTTTACTCGTTAAGGTAAAAAACAAACAAACTATATTTAAAATGTCGGTGATAACTGTTGATGTATTTGTAAAATCCATCTAATTTCCAGAGTACTATTGAAGTAACATGTCTGAATTTTGTTAAATTATATGATCAACTGGACAACACCATTCAGTACATGTTAAAGTAAGAGAACTATTGTAATTAAGGCTTCTGATTTTTGGTTTTAACTGGTTAACACCAATAAAGCACTTCTTGTACATATATTATACATGTTAGCTTCACCTCTTTCCCCAGTGCAATGTCCTTCCTTTCTGACTTATATGTAGCACAGATTTGTTCCAAATAGTTTTAAAATGTACATGATCTACTGCAGAAGAGCAATGGTTAAACTATGAATAAATTAATTCTCAAACACATAATAAGTAATCTAATACAAGTAGACCCTACACAGGTAGGAATTTTGAGATAAAGGTCCAAAAATAGAATCTTGCTGTAGGCAAAAAAGTGAAAGCTCAAAAGAAAAACTGTCTCAGGCTACCTACATAAAACTCAAAAGTAGCTAAAAACAAGCACTAAGAAAATACAAGACCGTGTGTGTTATATTACAATTTGTATATTATTTTGTTCATCACACTTGCATAGAACTTTTTTTTTTTTAAATTTAGGGCTCTTGACCTATTAATCACATTTGGAATCTAGGGATTTGGTTTGGTTTTTTTTTTGTTTTTTTTAGTAACCATTATGTACAGCCTTCCTATAAATTTCAATTATGTTAATTGTTGTAAAGTTTTCATTTAAAACACACCAATAAAACCAATGTAGAGTGCTCTTATGAAATGAGTAGTTGCTACTTAGTAAAAAACTAGAAACTTGAGCATAAATGCAATATTTCAGGGTACTTTTATTTCCTCACGTGTCAAATTAGCATGTAAATAATCCTAGCAATTAACTTCTCAGTAAAGATTTTTCACAATTGCTATTCATCACTTTACAAAGGTGATAAGTTAAGACACTTCATGATGACAATAAAACCAGGTAAGGTTGAAACTTTACTTGAAAACTACTAATTGAGAATACTACGATAGTCATGTGGTTGATGAAGGTAACATAGATAATTCTTTCACACACTATAAATAATGTTGAGAAAAAGAAATCAGTCTAAAGATTGAAATAGTTTAGGTGACAAAAGTGGCACTTTTATTGATGGTGACCACTCATATTTAGAAATTGTGCTTCCAATACTAGCATTAAAAATATATACATGAATCTTTCAAAGAGCACTGTTTCCTAAGTGTTTTAAAATAATGTTTTTATAAGTAGGCTGTAAGATTGTACATTGAATTTTATTTATAGCAATCTCCATTATGTGTGAAACTGAAAATATACGAGGTCTGTTAAAAAATACGAGGACTGTGTGAATTGCGCGGCTCCAGTTGGTTCCAGGGGAATCCACTTGGTGTCGCTAGGTTCGCACAGATCAGCTGAATACGACGCCATTTCCCGATTGCAGATATCTTCATTTGTGTATTAGCTACGCGGTTCTAAGTGAGATTTTTTCGTTTGGCAGATTTCAGAATGAATGACCTGAAGGAGCAATGCCTTGCTGTGAAATTTTGTGTTAAACTTGGAAAATATGCGACTGAAACTTTTGCTATGCTTAACACGGCTTACGGTGATTTTGCTATGAAGCGTACGGCCTGTTTCAAGTGGCATGAACATTTTAAGGATGGTCGACAGTCCATTGAAGATGATGAGCATCCTGGACGTCCTTCCACGTCAACTGACGACCCACACGTCGACAAAATCAACACCCTGGTGCAGGCAAATTGACGTATGACTGTCAGGGAGCTTGCTGAAGAGCGTGGGATATCAGTTGAATCTTGTTACGAGATTTTGACCGAAAAATTGAAGATGCACCGCGTTGCTGCAAAATTTGTGCCTCAGAACTTGGGAGTGTTTGGCCAAACACTCGATCACTGTTCTTCCCCACCTCCCCTACTCACTTGACCTTGTTCCTTGCGATTTTTTCTTGTTCCCCAAACTCAAAAGACCCTTGAAAGGAAGAAGATTTGAGACAATTCCCGAGATGAAGGCAAATGCGATGAAGGAGCTGGAGGACATTACAAAAGAAGCATACCAGGACTGTTTCAACAAGTGGAAACACCGTTGGGATAAGTGTGTGCGTTAGGGAGGAGAGTACTTTGAAGGGGTCCCAGACCTGTAACTTCTAAATAAAGTACATTTTGTTTTATGACGTCAGTCCGCGTATTTTTTGAACAGCCCTTGTATAGTTGTTTTTATCAACTCTGCTGAACTACTTGAAATATCATAAGGCATATTAAAAATTAAAACTACAATGTGGTAATTTTGTTTCCACTTTTAAAGAGATAATCTGTTTATAGATGTTTATGCAAAGCAAAGATTTGACAGAGTATTTCATGAATGTTATGTAACATACACTTAAAAGTTTTCATTCTCAATCTTCAGTAGTTGTTAAAGGAATAAAATCTTAAAGAAATTTGGTGTGATTGGTGTCTTAACAGCAACTGAATTACCTGTAATGGTGAAACTCAAAACATATGAGAACATTAAAACTTAGAAATGGCAGTCAGCCTGTTAGAAAATATTTAGCTGTATGTACGTCCTCAGTTAAATGGACAAAACTATGATTAGAAAAAAACTTGCAAGACATATCTGAAGTGTTAAATGTAAGTAATGTTGTAATGTTACTTGATGTAGTGGGCAAGGAAGTAGTGATAAATGACTTTTACATTAATCTTGGGTCATCTTATAGTTGAAACATAAAGTGACTATGCTATTAAATCTCAGAACTGTATTTATCTGTAACATATTTTAATGCAATGAATCGTGGTGGTTTTAGCCATCAGATTATCATGTTATTTATGGCTGAACACCAACAACAAAAACATGATTTACAACTTAATTTCTTTTGGTATAAAATGACTTTAAAAACTGTTTGCTTGCAGAACCACACTTTTGGCCATTTTTATATTTGTTATTACTAATCTGTACTAAGCAACAATCTAGTAGTACATAAACTATGAATATACCAAACGATTTGAGGCTAAATTCACCTTTTAAGAGTAGTTGTGATCCAACATATATACCCTGTTCCAACTTTGAATCAAACAGCCAACAAGAAACACGTCACTTTCTCTGTGAGCTTAACATTGACCAAGTGCAATTAAATGAATTTATATATATGTGTGACTTACAAATGACCACGGTAAAATCTTTTCTTATTACAAACAATTACTCCTTACAGTTCTACAATTGAAAAAAAGGGAATTATCACTTATTTTACAAAACACACAAGCTAAAATATAAGTCATGCACTAAAATTGATGAATTTCTACTAAAACTATAATAAATGATAAAATTAAAGATAAAATCAATTCAATATTTAAGAGAAATCTCTATACATTAAGCCTTCTACTTAAGTTCTTTTTATATCATATCAGAGATAATCTTAAGACATCAAAAAAACTATTTATGGTCAATTTTATCAATAAAAACATAATTTATTAGTGCATAAACCTGATAATATAACTGTAAAAGTAATTCTGCAGAAATAAAAAATAATAACAATTAGCAAAGTGGAAGGTTTCAATTTGATTTTATCAGTTACATAATGCGACTGTATATTTTCAAAATCCATGTTCATTGTTCACTTTTGTATTAACTTGACAAAGACTATTTCATTACAACTGACAGGAAACTATGCAAAAGCATTGTCATAAACTTTCCTCAACAGTACGATTATGTTCGCCATTAGTGTCCGACAAGACAAATTCATCAATATTGAGAGTTTTCTCTTGACAGTTTGTGACAAGTTCTTCTTTACTTGGTACCTGCAGAAGCTCCGTTTTATGTAAGGTAGGGTTACCTACTGTCTCCTTATCTTGTAACAATTTAGCCTTGAAGGAGAATCTGTGTCCTGCAGTCGATTAGAAACAAATTTTATAAACACATAGAAAATGTAGCTCTACAAGAAGTAGTGTAAATGCAGTTTGTGGTATGGTACAGTAAGTTTACAGATATTCCTTTTCTTTGAAATAGGAACATTAGCTTATTTACCACAACAACTATATGTCAGTAATACTAAAATTTCATTGGATACTGACCATATACATTGCAGTATCAACCCACACACACAAAAAAATAATTCTTTGTTACATGTTCACTGATTAAACATTACTAATTATAAAAGGCTTATTCTATTTTGTTACTTTGTTGAGAATAGTTTCATACTTATGTTGATAATGCTCAACAACATACACCATCTCTTATTGTTCTTAGATCAGCTGTGGTGTTTGTGTTGAATAATCAATATTCATGTTGAGTTGTTAGAAAGATTTACTTTTTTTTATTTATTTTATTGATAACTTTGATGATATAACATATATAACAGTATATCATTTAATTCAAAAGTTTTATAACACTGAGTTGTAGCCAAAAGCAAAATAAAATTTACCGAGTAGTATTTCAGCTGAGCACTGCATTACATTTATGTATTAAATTAGACTACAAATAGGCCTATTATTATTAACTTTACAGAGTTTAAAACTCTGATGCTGTGTTTAAAACATTTTAAGTGGTAAATAAATGTTAATTAATAAATATTCTTTTGGCATTTTGACACATTACCTACTTGGCCCTTAAACATTAAGAAAATTAAATGTATATTACTACCAAATATCTTTTATTCTTTGTATATTTCAGAGATACAATATGGTCTTTAATCAGCCTTTGTACCTGTGGAAAATATCAAATACTTGTCTCTCACTTATACTATAGATTTATGTGAACCCATGGTTAAAGTGTTAAATTTATTTTAGTTTACATATATTTCAGAAGAAATCCTGTGTTAAAATTTAACATTTAATCAAGCTATTTTTTAACCAACTGTGATGTGTCCTACAATACTGAAATTTTAGGGTTTTTACTTCTATTATTAGATGAAAATGATTTTATGTTGTTGTTGTAAATATGCATTTGCCACTAAAAATCAGTGCAATACTTACTACACTAACCACAAAACAGCAGACATGACATTAAATATTTTGAGTAAAACTCCAACATTTATGTGATTCTAAGTTGATAAGAGAAAACCATTCACATGGCTGATCATGTTTTCTACCATAAAATAACAGATTAGAAAATATAATAAAACCATTTGAACTACACCATAAGAAAGAAATATTAAAAGTACTAGAGCAGACTTTATATATTTTGTTATTTACTCAACTAAATATTACCAGGTGATAAAAATAATGCAACTACATTTACATGTGGAATAAAATATCCCAATTTTTTTACCATTATGTATTTGTAAATTTAAAAAAAACATTATTTTTAAATACACAAATCTGAAATGAGTATTCATTTTAAAAATAAAAAAAATATTTTTAGTATATTAACATTTATAAACTTACTCAAAATATGTAATCAAGTCAAAGTAGGTGGTGAATAACAAACAAACTGTTAAAAGTAATTTTAATGAGTTTGGTCATATTAGGGATGAACCATGTAAACACTACATTGTATCTTATAGTGTTTAATAGGCATACACAAATAGTAATAAAGTGATGAGTTATAACTAAAATGGCTTACCTGAACAGTCTAGGACTTCTGTGTACGTTTTCTGTCGACAGCAACCTTTGCATAGCTTATAATCACATTTAGTACCCTAGGTTTAATCAAAACATTTAACACTTTAGTTTACATCCAAAATAATAACAACAGAATGTATGTATTATGTCCAAATATCTTAAAATACAACAAAAAGAACTCACATAAGGTATGAAATATAAGAATACAGTTTTTACAGCTTTATTCAGTAAAATTAAACGAATAATAGAAAAAAAACATCTAATGCTACTTCAAGTGTATTTTTGGAGCCACATTCAGCTCTAAAACTGACACAGAATTTTTTATATGTAGACAGCCTGATATGTTCCTAGGGTAGTTAATAAAATATATTTACTGTGTGCAAATGTCCCAAAAACTACAATAATGAAATTCATGGAACAACATTAAAAATGCATTAGTTTTGTAAGTTGTTTCTTTTTATCAGCTTTTATAAACATTTAAAGAAAGAACAGAAACAACATTAATTACTTAAAGTAATTTCTTTCATGGAAATTAACATGATATATTGGTCTTTCACATTATACAAAAAATAACTACTGACTAAAAGGTTTCATGTAATAGAGAAATCCAGTAACATAAATTTATGACTGTAGTCTTTATCTACAATTTCTAAAAATATCCTAGTTATTGTAATCAGTTCAAAGACAGTAGGTAGTATCTCTCACAATAGCTAGTGAGAGAATTTTTAAAAATTGCTTCAAATTTCAGTAGTTGTACATTAAAGTGAGTTTCAATAAATAAAAGATTTATATTAAAGCTTACTTTACTGTTACAAAACAAATCGTTTTTGATGACGACTCTCTGCACTAATCTTTCATAATTTTGAAGTGATTCACAAGATTCAAGGCAGATAATTAGCACCACTCACTACCAGTCCTTGTCAGATCAAATATACTATATGAAATGACTTATTTACAATAACTAAAAATACTACTAGCTGCTAATCCTGTGCAATGAAATTTTGTTTCCAAGAGAACTACAATACATATTTTAGGTAAATATTTACAGTCTATTTAACAAAAATAAAGCAAAAGATTGTGACATTTCATCACCAGCAAACAAACTGTAACCTCATCTAAGACAGTCCATTCCAAAATTTATAATTTATTTTTATGCTGTAAAGATAAACATTCAACTTACTTTAGGATTAGGACACTTTAAGCACATAAAGAATGCTTCTTTCTGTTGGCCAAACTTCTTTTTTGGATTCCTTTTTAATTTTTTTAGTTTCTTTTTGGATAAAGGTTTATCTTGGTTTTCTTCATAAGAACGCTTCTGTGCAGCAAACCCACCATTTACAACAGCATCTTTATTAAGCTGCTGTTGATCACGAATTATCTGCCGTTTTCGAAGAGTTTCTTCAGGGCTTAAAATAAATACATATTGTAAATAAAAATGTATCTTAGTTTTCACTCATAAGCCAAATTAATTAAAACTGTATATTTGATTTTTTTATTTTGAAAATTATAAACAAAAAAGTAATCCTTTCTACATACAAGTCAAATTTGCTTAATATTTTCATTAAAATACAAGCTAAGTATTGTTTCACTTTAAAAATATAACACCATCACATCCTGTGCAACAACTTTCTACTTAACACTCATGATACTTTATTAGTTCAAGTCAGGAGTGTGTTACAAGAAAAACAAACTTTCACTAAAGACAAAGCACAATATCTGGGTTTAGACATCAGCATCATTAATCTAAATTCTAAGTTTTCAATAAAATGAACACTTACAACTTGACAGTCCAAACAACTTACTTTACAATGTTTACTACTCACAACTTATTAGGTACAGTAGAATTTGTCTAACATTACAATACTTTGAAGATAAGAATCTGTAAGTTCACTCTCAGGTTTTTCAAACAAAGTTTCTCAGTGCATTTTGTAAAAATGAAATTCATTTAATTTTGTAGGAAATTTAAAAATATTTTTGCTACTGATTATGGGTTTAGAAATTTTTCAGATTATTATGGTGTTTTACACTCTTTCAAGTCTATAATTAATTCATTTAAATACTGTTTAGAGTAAGAGTGAATTTCTTTATTATTATTGGTCACCACTGATTATTATCTCCCACTAGTTTAAGCTCTTATGAAATATAGTTAATATTATCTCATAAACAGTACAGATTATAGTAAGACATTAGTTTATTAGTTAAGTTACATTGGTTTTTGCTAATAACTTCATTTGTCAAATTAATGAGTGATTTAACTTTTTAATTTTGTATTATTATCATTGAACTTTCAAGAGGTTAACTGAGTTTCATTTTTGGCTTTTACAGAAGATTAAAATTAATTAATTTCTTCTGTTGTCTGATTCATGTGTTTTGTTGAGTGACAAAAATTAGTTACGAGTTGATTGGGAAAGGTTTTGTGTGTCACACCTCAGAATATGTTTAATATGTTTTACATTCAAGGTTCTTATAATTTTATTACAGAACAAATATTCTATTTACTGTACAAGTAAAACATTATTTTAATATAGTAGTTGTTATTTTGTATCTTTATAAGCATTAATTTTTTTATTATACTCTTGGTCAGTTTCTACCACTTGATGATACATATAAGCAGTAACATACAACATAGTAATGTCCCACACACCACACTCCTCTTAAGTAATACTGAAAGTATTATTTAATGGGTTTTCATTGGTTAGAAGGCATGGTTAGTATGAACTGAAAATTCAGGAAGTTAGACTTATGTCACACTTTAAAAACAAATTAATTCCACATCAGTACATAAAATATACTGCTAATGTTTGTATGTTTCCTAAGTAAGGTATGTTGTATTATATCCTTACTGTTACTTTCATTAACAGTACGGGTAGAACTGTTTAATATAACTAATTTTCTTTCTTTCTTAATTGTTTACTATTGTAATTTTATTATAAAGATTAATTTGCATTGTTAGCTTAATATAGGTATTTATAATTAACCTAAATCCCTTAACCTGGCCATACTTTATGAGATATTATTAGGATTATGGCCAAAAAATACTGTTAAAAGCAGTAGTAACTAAGTGATGAAAGAATACATTCTAGTGTTAGTAAGCAGAAACATAAGATAAGTAAATCAATTAGCTATAATCATTACCAAGTTGATTTTGTTTTTTTTTGCTCAATCATTACAAACTAATGGTGTATCTCAGAATGGCTGGTATGGGTATTAACACTTTTACTAATAAAGCAGAGAACAACATTACATAGGAAGGTCAAAACATTGTTCTCTGCTTTATTAATAAAAGTGTTAATACCAATACCAACCACTCTGAGATACATTTTTACTTCAAGTGGATTTCTCATCATCAAAAACTAATAATGGTATATTTTGAAAAAGGTCACTGATCAACTGTAATGAGATCTTTTCAGATTCTAATAAATCTTGGAAATTATTTATCATAAAAACTAATGGGGTACCTTACATTTCAAACTTATGTCGTTATTGTAAATGTGTATTCTACAGTAAACTCCATACAAGTTACCAAGAAATGTATAACTATCTACCCCATCTTATCTTGCAGAACACAGTTACAATAACTTCTGTGGAAGTACATAGTGTAAAACACACGACATTATCATTGATAGTTTACAAAACACTAGTTCTTTACAGGTCAAGTTATCCACAATTTAGACAAGTTTAAACAGCCTACACAAATTTGTCTGGTGAAATTAGATTCACATTCATTCCTACAGAAATAAGCAAATGCAAAGTAACTGACAAAACTTTTATCAAAGTACAGAAATATCACAATCAACAACACTGACTTTTCTCATCAGTAAACAGTTATGATTACAACTAACATACAATGTTCAGAAAATTTAAAGTTCAGTCACAATATATAATAGAATGTATCTGATAGTAGACAAAAGTGGAAACTTATCCTAATTTCCTTAGTAGTAGGTAAATGCACCAAGTAAACAAACTTCTCATAGTAGACAATAGTAGAAAAACTTCTATTTGCATATTTGATAAAGAGATAAGTGCTACACAATTTACATTAACTTCTCTAACAGTAGAAGACAACAATATAAATTTATGCCACAAGTTTCAACAAAGTTGACAAGTGTAGTTACCTGTACAACTCAATTTGTAGTAGAATGATACACAATGACCTACATTAAATTTCCATGTTGGTAAACAGGCAGAGAATTGTGTTGACAGACATAGCAAAGAGTTTGAACTGTTGTCTCAAAAACTAAACAGAAACCATATTCAATGCCTCAACACACTGCCTTAAACTTTCCACAAAACAAATACACCATTTTTCAGATAGCTGATTAATGTACAACAATCTACATTCAACTGACATTAAAACCTTAACTTTTCTGCAAGGACTCTCAATCTAGACTAAGGTACTTGGTAACATACAAAAAAATACAATCTTCCCACACAGGTAATTTCTGTAATAATCTACAACAAAAAAATCTGAAATAGAAGGGTATGCATGTATCAGATTAAACTGATTTTCAGTTTATTTGTTTGTTTTGAATTTCGTGCAAAGCTACTTGAGGGCTATCTGCACTAGCTGTCCCTAATTTAGCAGTGTAAGACTAGAGGGAAGGCAGCTAGTCATCACCACCCACCGCCAACTCTTGGGCTACTCTTTTAGCAATGCAACTGGAATTGACTATCACATTATAGCACCCCACGGCTAAAAGGGTGAACATGTTTAGTGTGACAGGGATTTAAACCAGGGACCCTCAGATTAGGAGTGTCATTAGCAGCAATCCATGACAAACAGTGTAACTGAATTACTAATTATATCAATCACTTACAAAACATCACACTTTACTGTATATAAAACTTTTACTTAGTACTTTTACTAAGTAGTATGGATAGAGTTTCTCCTAAACCTTCCTATGAATCTAAGCTGACTCAGTGGGCTCTAAATTGAGTAAAATCCATGATAGCAGCACACAATAGAGGACATAAAATGTTGTTATGCACGTTTTTTTCATATGAAGCAGTTTCTTTAAGTGAACCAACTGATGATCAAGTTATGTTCCTAAAGGTTTTATTTTTGTCAGTTAATAATTATATGTTAACATTATATGCAACAATCATAATTATTATATCATTGTCAGTGCTTATGATATTGATTGATTGATTTAGTGTTTTATGGCACAAAGCAGCAAGACTATCTGCGCCAGACATTCGGTAAAAATGTAAAAAAAATAAATAAATAAATGTAGTAATAGACATAAATGGAAATGAAGGTAAAACAAAAAAGTATAAAACCAATGTTGACACCTAGTCTACAATGTTAAGATAGAAGGCAGAGTATAAGAAGTTGTAAGGTATTTACTCTAGTAAAAAGGTAATGATCACAACCCGCCAGGAAGACTAAAAAGTAAGTTCAAGAACCACTGTCAATCACCTGAAGTTGGCCTTTCCAGTCCTGGTTCCGGGTTATGTGTCATAGCAGCTATTATCAAAATGTAAAAGAATAGAAGTTTTAAAAGATACATAGCAAAATCGTAATAATGAGTAGCCAAATGTCCAGTAAAAGATAAAAGTCAAGTAAATGGAGTAAAATTTGTAAAAGTAATTGAAGATAAAAGCAAAACGGCAATTAAAACAGAAAATGGCGTAAAAACCAATGTTGACATCCAGTCAACAAAGTTGTAAAGAACTACCTGTAGCAGAATGGTAATGATCATAACCCGCCAGGAAGACTAACAGGTAAGTATAAAAACCACCGTCAGTCACCTGAAGTTGGTCTTTCCAGTCCTGGTTCCAGGTTATGAGTCAATATGGCCAGTACTAAAAGTTAAGTAGTAAAAGTGTGAAATGATATGCAGCAAAAGTATAATAACAACTCGCCAGGGACTAACTAACAAAGTAGTTCAAACAGTAGCGTTAGTCACCTGAAGTTGGCCTTTCCAGTCCTGGTGTCGAAGTTATTTAATGTTCTGGCCATTGTCCAATGTCAAATTGAAGGAGAGAGATTAAAACTGTAAAAAAGGAACCACAATTAAAAAGGTGTAATGAATAAATATGCAACACTTAAATGAGATTAAAAAGATTAATGGCCATTAAAAAATTAAAACATTATCAAGGTGGACAGAGTCACCATCACCAATAACTCTGTCCAATGTTACAGACTGACCCTGGGAAAAATATGTTTAAAATATTGCCGCCGTTGAGAATTGTAATGATGGCAAGAAAGTAAAACGTGGCTGATAGTGATTTGAGTGTTACACAAACTACACATTGGTGCATCAGTTCCAGATAAAAGAAAATGATGAGTTAAAAACTGTGACCAATGCGTAGCCTAGTGAGAACAACTACCTCCTTCCAAACTTTATGGAAGCTAGATGGCCAAAGTCCAATTTTGGGTTTGATTTGAAAAGTTTGTTGTCACGCTGCTCACTCCAAGTGGACTGCCAGCTGGCATGGAGCCGATCCTTGAAGACAACACCATAGTCCATGTACGGAATAGGCATAGGAGTGATGGTGCTGAAGCAGACATATTTAGCTGCTGTGTCTGCAAGCTCCTTCCCACGAATACCAACATGGCCTGGTATCCAGAAAAACTGGATTGAAGTAGCTGCTAATGAGAAATGGGCCAGTTGGTTTCAATATCAGCGAGAATAGGATGTGAGCAAACGTAGCAATTCCAAGGCAAGTATAGAACTAAGCTTAATCAGTATAAATAGTGCAGTTGGAGTACTGCTCAGCTGCAATATGATCCAGGACAAGAGATATGGCATACAGTTCAGCAGTGAACACAGAAGCTGTAGAAGGGATTCTGCGTGCAACTACTGACCCATAGCAAACCATAGCAGAGCCCACTGAATTACCTGATTTGGAACCATCTGTATAAATGGGAACTGAATGATTGTTTGAAAGATATTAATTGAATAAAAGACGGTACTTCCAATCTGGAGTATCTGCCTTTTTTAGGTGACTGAAAGAAAGGTCACATTTGGGGGCTGTAATAAGCCATGGTGGGATAGGCCAACCTGTGGAATCTGCAATGTTATCCAAGGACAGACCCAATTCATCCAATTGCGTCTGGATGTGAAGGCCAAACGGAGCAATGACAGATTGTCTGTTCTGAAAAAGTACGGCCCACCGAGGAAGGAAAACACATTTCCAGGTGGGATGCTTTGGTAAGGAATGAAGTTTCAAGTATATTGTAAAGATAGTTGCAAACGCGAAGGTGTAGAGAAGGTTAATGAGATTCAATGTATATACTTTGAACTGGAGAGGTACGGAAAGCCCCAGTGCAGAGTCGAAGTCCTTGGTGATGAATGGGGTCCAGCATCTTTAAGGCCGAGGGTCTGGCAGAGCCATAGACCCATAATCGAGTTTCGATCTAATAAGAGCACGATATACCTTTAACATTGAACAGCGATCTGCCCCCCAACTGGTAGAAGAGAGAACTCAGAGGATGTTCAGTGCTCTTGTGCATTTGACCCGAAGTTGCTTTATGTGTGGTATAAAGGTCAGTTTATGATAAAAGATAAGCCCCAAGAACTTGGTCTCCGGACCACTGGCAGCAAAACTTCACCGATATGAAGTTCAGGATCAGGGTGAATACCCCGTCGACGGCAAAAGTGCATGCATACAGTTTTGGAGGGAGAGAAATTAAAGCCGTTCGCCAGAGTCCACTTCTGTACACAATTGAGGGCGGTTTGTAGTTGCCGCTCAATATATCTCATGTTTGACGACTGACATGAGATGTGAAAGTCGACGACATACAGCCCATTCGCAACAGTGAGTGGAAGTTGTTCAGTGATGGCATTTATCTTTATACTGAAGAGTGTAACACTCAATACACAGCCTTGAGGGACTCCAAGTTCCTGTACAAAAGAACGGGAAAGTGTCGAACCCACATGAACTTGGAATCTCCTGTACATTAAAAAATTTTTAATAAACATGGGTAGATGGCCACGTAACCCATATGTATGGAGATCTTGCAAAACGCCATACCTCCATGTTGTGTCGTAAGCCTTCTCTATGTCAAAGAATATTGATACAAGATGTTGGCGGTTGAGAAAGGCTTCTCTGATAGATGTTTCAAGACGAATTAGGTGGTCTGTGGTGGAGTGCTGTCGATGGAACCCACACTGGGTGGGCGAGAGGAGGTTGTTTGATTCAAGGAACCAAATAAGACGAGCATTAACCATCCTTTCTAATGTCTTACAGAGACAGCTTGTCAAAGCAATTGGACGGTAGTTTGAAGGAATCTTTGGATCTTTCCCTGGTTTAAAGAAAGGTAAAATAATAGCCTGACGCCAGGCATCAGGAAAAACATTCTCCTGCCAGATCCAGTTGAAAACAATCAGAAGGACATCAAGACAAGCAGGAGATAGATGGTGTAGCATGTTATAATTAATATCATCAGGTCCAACAGACGTACTGGCAGACCGATGAAGGGCCATTTTTAGTTCCACCAGGGTAAAGGGACAATTATAGTCAAATAAACAGTCAGTTCGAAAGGAAAGAGGTGATCCTCTGCCCGAAGTCTTGATGGCCAGGAAGGTGGAGGAACAAGCAGAAGTGCTAGATACCCGCAAAAGCTTTCACCTAGAGTGTTAGCAATGTTCAACATCAGTCACCTCCTGACCATCAGAGAGTAAGATCGAAGGGGACAGAATTGTAGTGCCCATTAACCTTCAATCCTGTCCCATATGATCTTGGAACTGATGGTAGAAGATATGCTGGTTGTGAACTTAATCCAAGATTCCTTCTGGCTTTGACGCCTTACCCACCTAGCATGTGCACGAGCCCATTGGAAAGTAACCCGTTTGAAAGTGTGGGATATCTACTAAAAGTATCCCAGGCCTGCTTTTGAGCCTTCCGTGCTAAGTGGCAAGCAGGATTCCACCACGGACGAGGATATCGTGGAAAACATGTCGAGGTTTTAGGAATACACTGAGCAGCTGCATGTGTAATACAGTCAGTTACCGCTGCTACACAGTCGCCTATTGATGGCTGATTTACAATGGCAGGATCAAGTTCTGCGAGCAGTGAAAGTGGACCAGTCTGCCTGATCCAGCTTCCACCGGGCACGCAGGTAGGGTGGCATCGACCACGCCAGTCTCTCTCAAAAGGATCGGAAAATGATCACTGCCTAGTGGATTACTGTCAACCCTCCATGAAAAATGGGAGAATAATGAAGGGGAGCAAACTGAGAAATCAATAGCGGTAAAGGACTGACTAGGTGCATGAAAGTAAGTGGAAGAACCAGTATTGAAAAGAGAAAGATTGTGATCAGAGAGCATCCGCTCTACAGATCGGCCCCTCCCATCATAATAGCACTGCCCCAGAGGGGATGATGTCCATTAAAATCCCCTAGGATTAGAAATGGAGATGGCAATTGTTCAATGAGAGCATCAAGATCTGATTGATCATATGTCTCTCCAGGGGACAGGTACAGAGAACAAACAGTGATGGTATGACCCAAGGAAACACGGATGGCTACAGCCTCCAAGGGTGTGTTGAGTGACAAAGACAGGGTGGGCACGTGTTGATCAACCAACAGTGCCACCCCTCCATGTACTCGAACATCACACAACCTGTCATTTCTGTACAGAGAAAACTGCCGAATGGAGACAGTATCAGCAGTTTTGAGAAATGTTTCTTGTAAAGAAAGACAAACAGGATGGTAGGAAGCAATTAGCGTTTTGATATCATCCAGATTAGAACGTAAACCTTGATAGTTCCATTGTATCAAGGTGGCCATTTTAAGAACGGTAGGTGAAGTGGCTGGAGAACCCTTCGGTTTACGACCACGTCTTTTTTCTTTACTGTCTTTAGTCGGAGGAGGTCTATCAACCTCCATGGATCCTGCTCTGGGTCGGGTGGGCAGGTTTTTGTTATTAGAAGGGGAATCCAGTGACTGAGGATGCGAACGAATAATTGTTTTGTCTCTTGTGGTGGGAGAAAAAGATGTATCAGAAGAAATGCCTGTATTTGAAACTGAAGGACGTGGATCTTGAGGTTTGTTGGAAGGTATGGGAGGAACAGAGATGGGTGTGGAAGTTGATTCATCAACCTTTTTAACCACGGAGGTCAAAAGGCTTTTCATTTGTTTTGAAAACAATTCTCTTGGAGGCACAGAGAGATCTGTCTGCACTCCCACTGTAGTTGTGGAATGAAGTGTAGCAGCATATGTCCGAGATGGAGTTGTGGACAGCAATTTCCGAGCCTCAGGATAACTAATGTTATGTGTTGTTTTCAAACGCTGCACCTCTTTTTCCTCCAACCATTTTGGGCAAGAATGAGAGTAAGAGGGGTGAAAACCATTGCAGTTTACGCAATGCGGGTTCATGTCACAGTCATAGGCATCGTGGTCCTTGCCTCCACAACGAGCACATGTCAGGGAACCACGACAAGATGTCTTTGAGTGGTCAATCTCTGACATTGGAAACATCAAAGAGGGTTTGGTATGTATGGCGAACCCTGCAATGAGATAACCTGCCTTGATGGTGGCAGGTGCACGTGGTGAAGTAAATGTTAAAACGAGGGTATCTGTTGGCAGTGTAACTCCATCTTTATGAGTGGAGATGCCTCACTGCAGAAACTCCTTGAGTGGAGAGACCAGCCAGAATCTCTGACTCGAACGCTCTTCAAATCCCTTTCAACAATAACTCGTGAAGAATTCAAGGTAGCATGGGGTGTAACCTCAATAGGTATATCCCCAATTGCCTTTGAATTCAAGAGGAGTTAACTGTGTTGGGATGTGGATGTTTCAACCAATATGTCACCAGATCAAGTTTATTTACTGACTTTGAGAGCCAGCAAGTCCCTCTAGTCCCTTTTGAATAAAAAAAGGGGACATTTGCACTAAAGGTTTTTCCAAAGAGAATGTAATATAAGAAAATGAGGTAATGCGTGTGTTACTGATGTTGAAGATTGCTGTTCTGAGTATTCAAGACGTGGTCGCTACCCATTGACTGGTTTTTTACAATTTCATTTAAATTTTTAGAGGATCCATAGGAAAAAGGAAAAATTTCGGTACCCACTGACCCCACCAACCATGGAGCCCTACAAGGGGACGAACTACAAAGTCACACAAGGACAATGCATCAACACCAGGGTTTCGTGAGCACTATACCCAAACACCAGCATCAGGCACAATGTCCACAACACCCGTTGAGAACTTCCAACACTGGTACTTGGTTGACTCTAGCCCAAGTGGATCAGCTGATTGACCCAAGGGGGGCCACCCAATGGCCGCCTGCCTACAGGAATTGAGGCCAAAGTGGTGTGTTAGGGTTGGACCCCTCAACCACCAGGATCCTCTCCTCCCCTTCACGAGTCGCCACGCACGGCGAACACATGGGTGGATGTTTAGATCCCAGAGAAGGTAACCAGATAGAACAGAACCTTCCCTGGGAGGTCCCCTCACCACGTACAGGAATCCACACCGAGGGGTATGATATTGAAGTTTTTCTATTGCATTACTTTTTTTGCAACAAATTCAAGAGATCTACATAATGTAAAATCATACAATGTATTTTTAAAATCATGCAGAATGCACTTGGTTAATTTCTCTTCTTTTGGTTATAAACTTTTATCTAATTGCTGCTACATTTTGGCACTTAAACAATATTTTTAGCTAATCAGTTGGAAAAGTAGTTAAAGTGACTTAACTCTTTCAACCCCAAACCTTTTGAACATCTTACTGGAATTATTTTCATAATGATCTAAAATTATCACCACACCTTATAAAGTGTCTGGTCTACTTATAAAAGGTAGACAGTAGCATGGTTTGGATAAGCTTTCAGCTAGAGATAAATTTATCAGACACTGTCACCATCCAATGTGTAAATCAGGATTTTCATCCAATGTTTGCAGCATCTGCTTGGGCTTAAAGAGTTAAATTGGCAGAATCTGTATATTTACTGAGATTGTATTATTTAGAAATTCAAATACATCTACTTATTTAAGATATTCTTTTAATCTAATTTAATCTTGCTCATGTCACCTGACAATGAATGTCCTTTATGATATTGGTAAATGTTTTAGTTACTAATAAAATTTTGACAATTACTGAACACAGTTGGTACATACCTTGGTCTAACATAAGGTTGACATATCCATGATGGGAAAGGAAGTTTGGAATGAAAATCATCTTTCATATTCTGAAAAACATAATTAACACAAAGTAAAAACCTGAAGTAGTGATTTTATCACTTGTATAACAAATGACTCTTCTGCTATTTCTAAAAAGTATTAAAAATCCAGAATGTCAAAAAAAAATTATAACAGGGGATACTTGATAGAAAAGTGCTGAACCTTTTAACTTTGACATTGCTTTGATCCCTGAAGTGGTTACTTGTTAAACCAAGTTAATTATTAATTTACTATAAATTAGAGTAAATCAATAGTAGTCCAATTTGTTATCAATTGGTGAACTATTCATGGCAAACAGAGTTTTGAAATTATTGTAACAGGAAAAATGTGTCAAGTAACAATAATATAACCATTTAATATTGTAGGGACTCAGTCTAATCTGACCAATAGATGCAAAAAGAACCAGTATATGCTCTACCAGCATTCATTAAGAAATGAGCAAACAGACATCTTTAAAACAAGCTGTAAAAAACAACATTTCATTAAAAGAAAAATGTACTGATATGTTTTTATTATTACTTGATAATAATAAAAAATATTGAGCTTCCTTATATAGCTCAATATGTTTTATAAATGCAACAAAAGAGAATAATAATAATAACATATAAAATGCAGATCAACCTACGTTAATAAAAGACACTGGTCTTATTCGATATTTCAAGTCCCCATGGCTGACACAGCCTAACCCAATAACAGTCAACCACAATTTGTGGCATGTAAGGACTGGTAACTATGAAGTTTGTACAAGAATGCAAAGATATATTGAACAGTAAGTGTAAATAATTTGTAATACCTATATTACAAATAAAAAAAGTGTTGAAAATATTAGTGATAACATAAAAAAACAAATATAATTACATTAAACATTTCTTAAATGTTTCTGAATCTTCTCTAGCTTATTGGAGATGGAATTCAGAAGATTCCAAAATGTTTATAAATGCTTCACATAACTTCATGTTCTTCTTTATCATTAAAGTACATTTTCCAAAAACTTAATCAATTACTAATGTAAGATGAATTTTTTTTTTTAATATTTGATTCTTTCCTACCAATATCTAAGTTTCCACACTTACCAAGCAATAACATTTTAATTTTACAGAGTATAGACTACACTTACAGCAAAATTATGTTATTAAGTTGCTTCTTTTAAAATAACCTTTGTATACAAAACTTGCAAGGTTTTACATCCAAAAAAACAGTTCATGGTTAAGTGCTTTACGCTTAATAAGGCTAAAGAACAACCTACAAAGTTCCACCTGATATACAAAAACATGTAACAATCTTTGTTCAAAGATTTCTCAAGCCACTACTGTTTAATAACATCCATAAATATGCTGTTAGTTTGTTGTTTTTGTCAAAACTAAAACATTATATATTTTGTTGAGAATTTCACAGATGAAAATTAGGTTATAGCATGAGGACAGACTAAAAAGTTCAAAGAAACTTAAAACTACTGTTTCACTACACTAGTTGTGGATCTTACCAACAACCTACTAAATGTACTCTTGTTTATTATTAAACACATTTTCATTCATAAGATCTTTAAACTTAAAACTGTGCACATTTTGCTCAAGAAAGCCTTCAAATGTAATTATAATACAGATACTTTAGATATATCTGATGAACATTAAGCCTATTATAAAAAAGTAAATATCCGGTAAGATTTATTAATAATTCTTTATCGTTTATGATAATCGTTAAATATGATTTAAAAGAAAAATTATTGAAGCTTTCTTATCAAAACATAGAAACTCTTTGAGAACAATTATTATAAAAATATTTTGGTAACATCTTATATATTAAGGACTGATGGTGTAAAACACACAACTCTTTTTCTAGAACTCTTATATATCATATTATGTGATATAAATTATTTTACAGGTGTAAATTTTGAAGATCAAATTTAAATGTGTAGCTCTACATTGTTTGCACTATCTTCAAATCACAATCCAATCTCTAACAGCACCATGGGTTATGACACATTAAAAATTCAAAGAATACTAAGCACAAAATTATATAAAAAACAAAACACACCAGCATAACAATGTATGAAATATCATGTACATAAGAATTAACAAAACATATAAAAAAAAAAAAAGAGATGGAGAAAACTCTTCTCAGCATCTTATAATTTCAGGTTCAAAACACCCCAGAAGGTTCAAGGTTCATAAAGGTACTAACTCGAATTAAAAAAATAATAGCTTCTTAACATAGTTGAGTTCATATCACATTTTTGTTACTGAGAATGTGTTTCTCTATGTTTAAATATATCTGTCAATCCTCTTGTATTGGTGAAAGAATCTGAATTCTGCAATATTTTTTGATTGACTGAAATTAATTTTGTGTTTTGTTGTGTAAACATGTAACACTAAATTAGATTTTTCATCTTCCTTCCAAAAGTAACCTTGATGTTCATTTAATCTAAAAAGAGATTCTTTTATTTGGCAATTATAGTTGGTTGGTTTGGTGTTTTATGGTGCAGCAAAACTAAGCTATCTGCACCAAATATCTGGTAAAAAGTTAATATTAAAGTAAAATTATCAAAATTTATAAAAGAAAATGAAGATAAAACAAGACAAAAGTTAATTTTTGAGTTATAAAGATAAACAGATTAAATGCAATTTTTACATCTAGTCTACAGCGGTAAGAGAAAAACTACAGTAATACAAGTTGTAAAGAACTTTCTGTAGCATAATTATAATTATCATAACTTGCCACAATGACTGATGGGTAAGTTCAAAAATCAGCATTAGTCACCTGAAGTTGGCCTTTCTAATCTTGATGTTGAGTTATTTGATGTTATGGCTACTTTCAGAAAGTAAAGTAATACAAATCTTAGAAGACTTGTAGCAAAATGTTAATTATTATAACTTGCCAGGATGACTAATGGGTAGTTCAAACGAGCAGCATTAGGCACCTAAAGTTGGTCTTTCCAGTCCTGGTTTTGAGTTATTTGACATTACAGCCATTTTCTAATTTCAATTCAAATCAGATGTACTTTGATTCTTAAAAGGGAATCACAAAAAAAGTCTAATTTATAAGTTAAAAACTTAAACAGCATTAAAAAGATTAATGGCCATTAAAAAACTAAAAACATTTCTAAGGTGGACCATGTCACCAAAGCCAATAATACTGTCTAACGTTCAGATAAACCTTGGGACAAAATATGTTTAAAATGGTGCTGTTGTTGAGAGCGGTAACAATGGCAAGACAGTGAAATGTGGCTTATTGTGACCCGAGTGTTACACAGACAACACATTGTTGCATCAGTCCCAGATAAAAGAAACCTTTGAGTTAAAAACTGTGACTAATGCATGGTCTAGTTAGGATAACTTTCTCTTTCTGATACTTAAGGGAGCAACACAGTCAAAGTTCAATAGACAGTTTTATTTTGAAAGCTTGTTTTTGCATTGCTCACTCCAAGTCAACAGCCAACTGGCATGAAGCTGAGCCTTGAATACAGGTCCACAGTCCATGTATGGAACAGGCACAGCAGTGATAGTGCATAAGCACACATATTTAGCTACAGTGTTTGCGAGCTTGTTCCCACGAAAACTAATGTGGCCTGGTATCCAGAAAAATGGACAGTAGATGTCAAAGAGAAATGGGCTAGTTGGTTTTGAATATTGGTGAGAAAAGTGAGAACTAATGAGAAGTGGTTACAGGGCCAGTAGAGAACTAAGTGAGTCAGCATATATAGTGCAATTGGAGTATTGCTTAGCTTCTATGTGATCCAGGGCAAAAGAAATGGTGTACAGTTCAGCAGTGAACACAGAAGCTGAAAAGGTATTCTGCACACAACCACCAAACCACAACAAACAATGGTCTCACTTCAATTGAATAAGAGCATGATATATCTTTAGAATAGAACATCAAACTGTTCAGTCTCTCTCAAACTTACAGAAAAATGGTCACTTCCTCATGGGTTATTGTCAACCCTCCATGAAAAGTGGGAGAATAGTGAAGGGAAGCAAAATGAGAGATCAATAACAGTAAAGGACTGACTGGGTGCATGAAAATAAGTACAATAACCAGTAGGGAAAAGAGAAAGGTTGTGATTGGAGAACATATGCTCTACAGAGTGACCCCTCCCATAAATATCAGCACTTCCCCCAGAGGGTATGATGTCCATTAAAGAACCCCAGGAATAAAAAGGGAGACAGCAACTGTTCAATGAGAACATCAAGGGCTGATTGATCATAGGTCTCTCCAGGCAACAGGTAGAGAGAACAAACAGTGATGGTGTGAACTAAGGAAACACTGATGGCTACAGCCTCCAAAATTGTGTCGAGTGGCAAAGACAGGGTGGGCTGATCAATTAACAGTGCCACCCCTCCATGCACCTGTCCATCACACAGCCTGTCATTTCTGTACAACAAAAACTACTAAAAGGTGACTGTATCAGCAGGTTTAGGAAATGTTTCCTGTAATGAAAGACATACAGGATGGTAAAAAGCAATCAATACTTTGATGTCATCCAGATTAGAACAGAAACCTTGACAGTTCCATTGTATCAAAGCTGCCATTTTTATTTATGTGTAGGCTAAGTGGGTGAAGAGCCCTTCTGTTTATGACCACGTCTTCTTTCTTTATTGTCTTTATTTGAGGGAGGTCTGTTGATCTCTGTGGATCCTGCCCTGGATCAACTGGGCAGATCTTAGTTAGAAGAGGATTGTAGCAACCGAGGACGTGAACAAATGATTGTTTTGCATCTTAGAGTGGGAGAAGATGTACCCAAGGAAATGCCCATAACCAAAACCAAAAAAAGTGAATCTTGGAATTTGCTGGAAGGTATGTTTGGGACAGAGATGGGTGTTAACATTGATTCCTCAACTTTTTTTAACCATAGAGGTCAAAAGATTTTTCATTTGGTTTGAGAATGATCCTTTTGGATGCACAGAGAGATCCATCTGCATTCCCACTGTAGTAGTGGAATGGAGTGCAGCATCATACATCTGAGATGAAGTGGTGGACAGCAACTTTTGAGCCACAAGAGGGAAAATGGGAGACATCTGCACTACAGGTCTTTCTGAAGGAGAATGTGGTATAAAAAAATGAGGTAGATGTGTTACAGGTGTTGAAGATTGCTGCTCAGAATCCTCAAGACATGTCCATTTACCTATGGACTGTTATTTCACTATTTTATTTAAGCTTTTATTTGGAGGATCCATAATATAAAAAAGAATTTTTTAGTGACCACTGACTCCACCTACCATGGAGCCCTATAAGGGGATGCATGACAATGCCAAACAAGGACACTGCAGCAACATCAGGGTTTTGTGAGCACTATGCCTACATATCAGCATCAGGTACATTGTCCACAACACCTGTTGCAAACATCCATCACTGGTACTTGGTTGAACGTAGCCCACATACACCAGCTAATTGACTCTGCCCATCTACAGGAATTCAAGGCCAAATTGGTACGTTAGGGCTGGACCCCTCAACCACCAGGATCCTCTCCTCCCCTTCACAGGTCACCACACACAGCAAACACGTGGATGGATGTTTAGATCCCAGAGGAGGTAAACTGAAAGAACATGATCCTTCCTTGGGAGATCCCCTCACCACATACAGGAATCCACACTGAGGGGTGACAATTATAAATATAATTATAAGAACAAAAAATGGAATAAATACCCTGTCTGTGACAAATTTCTGTCTTCTCTTTCTTCAATTTTTTTTAATTATTTACTGTTTCACCTATGGGCATAATTTTGTTCCATTGTAAAACAGCATCTATTCTGTTTCTTATCAAAGGTAGTATGGATTGTTAGGTCCAGATTATCTCTTAATCTACTTGCAGTTATTTGGTTCATTTTGTTATTATGCTTTTTATTGCTTAACAACTGATCTGTTCAACAAAATTAGTGTTTTGCAATTGGTTAAAATTTAACACTCTCAACACAGGCTTAGTTGATTTGATTGACTCTGTGACCTCTTTGCACTCATTTAAAGGTCTTAACATATTTAAATGCTATTAACTTATAATACAGTATGTATATCTTCATGAAATCTGGCAGTTTGTCACATATAAAAATTCATATTTTTAGTCAACTAAAATAAAGATTTGTCCACAGATACATACATTGAGTATTTGTTTTGGATAGCCTGTGTACAAAGTCATTTTCATGTTAAAATTAAAAATATTTTTCTTTATCTCAAAAATCTCAAATCTCCTAAGTACATTTCAAATGTTTGTCTTTAGTAAAACTTTATATTTTATCTGTTATTTTTCTCTATGCTATTTCTATACAAGGTCAGTCAAACCACCAGAATATTAAAAAAAATCTAAATAAATCTAAAACTTCCTATTTTTCTTTCTAGAATGACTTCAAATTTTAACATCAAACTTCATTTATCCTAATTAGCTTTAAACTCATAGTAAACAACTATTTATAATCAAATTTTATTATCTAGTTACTCTCTGAGCTTTGACTGACTACTATCCACACCATTATAAATTGTTAATCACTCACAGAATACGTAGCTCTTACTACACGAGCAACTCTGAGCTGTTCACTTGTGTGCCTCAGAAGTCATTTTTTTTATATTAGTATTTATTTTACCTAATCTAATCTTAATTAACCGAAAAATATCCCTATTTTTAAATTTTAGTTACTTTTATAATAATAAATAAAGAATAAATTATACAAAAGATTTATATATAATAGAGCATAAATGGATTGTCACAAAAATTTCTTTAAGAAATGAAATATAAATCACTACAGTATAAGTAGTCTTTGCTGCAAGTTCAATGGAACAGAGATCTGATGTTCAATAAACTTACCTCATATTTCTTTTTCATCTTTGTAGCAACTGTAAAAAAAGATTCTAAAGAATTGGCTTTAGCTAAATCATCTCGAAGGTTTTCATTTTCAGGTAAAACTAGACTGAAACAAAAAAATTTTGAAGCTAAAAAAAATTCCTTACATGATATTCAATTGCAATTCATTATATAAAAAACATACATTACTGAAATGAAAACAACAATGAAAATTACAGACTTCAACTTCTTTTACAAAATATAACCATTGATAGTTAATACTTTTAGCTTGTGATTTTTTTTTTTTTTTTACAAGTTATGGTTTTTTCCATCAAAAGGTAAAAAAATGTGGATGATTCTGCAAGGCTTTTTTTAACCCACAGTATTAGTTCATTACCAATTAATCATAAAAGAACAAGTTATATTCCAAAGTATGTTCTTCATAACTATCCAGTATATCAATACATGAAGCATAAAATAACATTAAGAATGACTAGGAGTCAATAACATAACTGATAAAAATTATATACACCAGAAATGCAACCCATTATTCAACTTTTATGCACAAAAAATACACCTTCGACAAATTCAGCATATTCAAAACAATATTTTAAGAATCACATTTATAAAGCACTTATAAAAATGAAATATGTTTGTTCTGTTATTAAACATAACATTATACAATAGACTAATTATGTTATATCAACCATGAATATAAAAAAACAATTTTTAACATTATAAGCCTTCAGAATTACTGCTAAGCATCCTAGATGTATGAATAAAATATCAAAATATATATTCGATAAATAAACATTTTCATTGTTTTCTTTTGTATATGTAACATTAACTGATATTCATCTTATTATGAATTTTTAATGTACACAAGATGTTCCCTGGTAAATTATTTTAGGATGGTTTGGAAATGAAAGTTTGTTTTTTTCTCCAGCACATGTATGTTTAACTTGCACAGTATTAAGTGTCACATTAACACTTTTGAAGTGGATAATAAAACTATTTGCTAATATAGTTTAGAAACATTTATAATTATATAAATATTTGTCAAGTCTACACAAATTAGTTGTTATTTCATTAAATATGAGCAGAAACTAAAATATTTACTTTTGACTGATCAAAGCATAAACACTAAAGTCACAAACATAATGTTTAATCTGCCTTTGACATAGCCTGATATCAAGTTTACAGTTTACATAATAAGTTTTCATCTTTTAAGCTCTTTTCTAGAATTTGTCTGCAGTTTTATTACAACAATGAACACAGTCTTCTAAATATAGATAAATCACTACATAAAACAGTATACTAAAATTATATAATGTGATTTAAAAAATATAAAAATGTAAAGTATTTTCAATTTCTTATTTTAGATATATTTATTATACAACAGAATCAAATACTAGTTGAAAAAGTACTTTTTTTTGTCCAATTGTTGTCAGCAAGTTCACTAAACTTTGAATCAGAAGTTCAATTCAAGTGTATCTTTACACTTAAATTTGACATAAAGAAGGTTATGTTTCTTACTTCTTTAGGATACTTTCAAGCTAACTGGGAAAAGAGTATCTTCCTATAAATCTTGAATGTTTTCACTCTGACATCATATTTGCATCACAAAGGTTGTTAGAATGACTAAATTTGAATTTAGAATAGGATGAAAGAGTTCTTTAGTAATCTAAACTATTTATGCGTCATATTTTTGCTTTGTTACAAAATAAATGGAACAAAACATTTGTCATGATATAAAAGACCATTTAGCACAGATATTATTAATCAGTTTATTTTGTGAATGAATCTCTTACGATTGTTTAGTTTTTGGTTTTTTTTATTATAAGACAGTTAAAAGCAGATGTTTATTGGCAGTTGTGCTTGTAACTAACTGATGTCAAGAATATAGCGAGCACACACACTGGTAATCAATATATTAATAGTACAAGATGATTGGGAAACAGCAGACAGACAAAAACAATAGCAGAAGAGAATAAAGTCACTGCAAAGAAAACTCTGCCAGGGAGTCAACTTCAGTAGAGGTGATATATTTAATGATTAACAAAGGGTTAATGTTTAATATGTTAGAGTAAAATTAAAAGTAGGAAAAGAGATAATACTTTATTTCATCAAAGCATGGTTATAAAGTAACTGTACGTGTGTTTTCTTACAGCAAAGCCATGTTGGGCTATCTGCTGAACCCACCAAGGGGAATCAAACCCCTGATTTTAACATTGTAAATCCACAGACATACCACTGTATCAGCTGGGGACTATACAGTAATTGAATCAGCCTGAATGACAAAAGGAACAGAGGACATTTTGAAGAAGACTAAACAATTACTGGAAGAGCAGTATACGATTGTGGCAACTCACCCCACAATTGTAAGTGAATTATACATAAAATACTAGCAAGATATTAATAGATAAAGTTAGTACTGCTGACAACTAAAATTCTATCAAATTGGTGTAAATGGACTTCTGAGAACAGGAAGAGAACTATATAGTGTTTATGATATGCCTATAATCTCCATAACATAAAAAAGTTGTATATATGTTTAACTAGTTTTAAACATATACATTGTTTTGAAAACAAAGAGTGCTGTTTGTTGATTTTATAATTACTGCCAACAAGCCAGAGGCACCCACCATAGAAGAATCCTATGCCTAACAACAACACAGTATATATTTGTACTATAAAGAAATATATCACTGTACAGTAGGAAAGGGTTAAATGGTTAATAAGCATGTACTTTAAAAACGAATATACTATCTTTAGTGTTCAAAACTCGAGAAAGATCATAAGGTGGAATAATGTTTTTTGAAAGTCTACTTTTACTTAAAGTACAGTGCAAGTTATCATTCAGAATAAGTGAGAAAATAAAAGAATAAAAGGTGTTACATCTTTCTATCATCTTTGTTGTCAGTTTTACAAACAGTTTTTAGTATTAATCCTAAAATTAAAATGTTATCCTCACAACTTATGTAAACCCACCTATGATGAAATAATTTAAAGAGGTGGCCACGGACGTAAGACAATGAACATGGATATTTCTTGACAAATTCCAAGTACTCAAGACCCATCTTCCAAGCAGGTGGACTGATTCCATGGAAAAGAGCAGGATTGTGTAAATTTCCCTCTGTGAAATAGAAAGACTTTTGTGTAATTTTTGAAAAGGAATGATTTAATTTATATTCCTAAAATATCCTTAACAGCACTGCTATGCTTATTTTCATCACAGCTTTCTAAACAGTTGTAGGCTTAAGTATTTAAAACAACAATTGAAAATCATGTGTCTAAACTATCAGCTTAAAGCTTTAACAAAATATGATTATTTCAAACTCGTTTATCAATCATAACTTGAAAGTTACTTAATATAAAGGGATTGAAAACAAACTAAATTTTAATAATGTATGGTAAGCATTTACACAAGCTAACTAAAATATGAGAAACTTGTAGCTGTGCATAAGCATTATTAGAGTTAATCAGTTTTAACTTCATACAAAAGCCACATGTACTTCTGTAAATCATCCTATAAACAAATGTTACATTGAAGTTATATTAATTTTTTTACAGTACACAAAGTACCAAGGTTTTTATTAAAAATGCAGAGTGTGATTAAAAACCTTTACTGATTCCTATTTTTCAGCACTTAGTAAACATTACAAGCACTTATATCACAACAAAGACCCACTTCACTGTTAAAACTTTAGAACAACGTTATATGATCTAACATAAGTTTTCTACAGTTATCACTTTGTTTCCTGCACCAAATCAATCCACTCTTTCCTATAATTTCATGTAAACATTAAAGTGCTTTTATAAAACTGTGGAAAATATCATTTATGTGTGCACTGTTTAAATGTTTTTCCATTCAAATAAATCAAAGTAATCCTTTTAATTCACATTTTAATTTAGATCAATAAATATGATCTGCAAGTTGTTTATGGAAACAAATAATTTAGTATTTGGTCATGTCAGTGATGTACACTTTTAAACCCATATTTTCTTAATTTTAGGATGCCACAGTAAGTTTTGTTTCCAGTATAAAGAAATCAAATATTTATGTTACTGTACCCAATCATAATGAAAGTCTACATGTTAAATAATTCTGTATTTATAAAATTCCTTTCATATATGCTAATCAACAACAGAACAGGAAAGTCTCTTAATAAAAACACAAAAACAGTTGGTTGTTTTTACATTATCAAAACTTACCTTTTGAACCTGGAACCACATATAATCACTTAAAGACTGTTAAAGTAAAACATTCAACTATTCAAACATGTTTAATCAAGAAAATAGTTTTTAAAGTTTTTACTAAACTGATTATATAACTATTTTAGTCATATTAAGGTCATTAAAAGATGAAAGAATTAATAATTTGATAATTTTGGTTTTAACATTTAGAAAATAGATATATTTGATTTCAAATGTTTGTATTACAAAAATGAGTATCTTACCTGCAATCATGACACCATCCACACCAGTTTCTTCAAAGCATCTTTGAATATCATCAAAATATTGTATATTTCCATTTGCAAACACAGGGATACTAACATTCTTTCTGAAAAACAAAGATAACATTTTGTTTTTATAATAAATTTTCAGCTGTAGTTATGCAGGTTAAGAACAATATTATTGGTTTAAGGTTAGCATCTTTTATATATATACACACACACAGAATAGTTTAGTACTCTGAAAAGTTTCTGGTTATATCTGCTCTCTAGGTAGACAGTTCACATATGCATTAATTTCAGAAGTTATGGTAATCCTATCATATAACCATGTTATTTTCATGTACAATTGAAGCCAACAGATTCTTATTCAAAATCACAATAACAAAACGATGGTCATTACTGTAATACAAGCCACTACCCAAGGTTTTATTGGAACAATTCAGCAGCTGAATCAAAGAAAAAAGGGCCATGCCTTCGTGTGACAAAATAGTGCAGGAATGTGTCTTTGGCACACTTTCAAATCAAAGCTCTAGTGGAATATCCCACAATCATAGATCATTACTATATATTTAGAGGGAGATTTAACCCTAACTCATACTAACTTACACAAACCTCTGTACCACTCCTCTGTTTCAGCATGACACACATCTCAAAGAAAAGAGGACTTAGAAACTTATCCAAAAGTAAAGGCTCTAAGGATGACATGCTACATTAGCCAGATGTAATGATTAACACAAGTTTATGACTACTCATTCCCATTAGTATTAATCAAGTGTAGAATAACTATACAAAAAAACAAAATTTAAACAAATTCTTCACGTATCTGAATAAATATATTTCAGTTTATTCTCAGAGGAGGATAAAATCTGGTAATATTTTCACAGCCACATTTTCAATTTCCTTACCTCGTGGCTTTAGAAAGTGTGAACTTTAACTTTAAAAGACAAATTAAGCACCCAACTAACATACTCATGATTTTCATCAATCACATCCTCAGGTGACACACAAGATCATCATCCTTGTACATGGGATAAATCAAAGAGGATTCTATAATGCACAGGAGTCCAACATGAAAGTAGACTAAACAAAACCCATATGTTAAAACATGTACAAGTCTAATACAATGAAAAACTACAGTAGTAAAATACAATATAAAAAAAAACTGAATATTATACAAAATAATACTGACTATAACAGAAACTGAGAATTATACACAGTTAGGTAAAACATAAATAAATTCCAAATACAATGGTATTAAACTTAACATAATGAAAAACAAAATAAATGGGATAATTAATTTAAAATAAATAAAACAAAAAACAAAAAAATGAAATTTGTGAAAAAATAAAACAAAGTAAGCACAGTGAACTAAAATAAGTCTCAGAAATGGTAGTGTCTACATCACCTCTTATTTTCTTTGCAGATGTGGCCAAACCTTTTACTTTCAATGTTTCCAATGATACACTCCAACCTCTGCACTATGAAAAAGTATGAAGCATCTTTTATCTTACATTTCAGAGAACCACAATGTGTTTCAGAGAGTGGCCACCACATTTCTATGGCTTGTAATGATAGTACATTATCTTGCACTTATAAACATATACAATGGCAGATACTATGTTCAACAGTAATGCATTTCCCAGTTTGTGAAGTTCATGTTCCACATTGCTGCACAGCAGGTAGTCTTTATGCTATATATGACTTAGGATTTCTTCATTTGTTCTTTTTTGATGTCCTTCCAGATACAGAAGTATAATTATCTATGCTTCATTAGTACCATCATTGCAATAACTTTGACCATTGCAAGATGTTCAGAAATTAAACATTTAACAAAAAGGACTGCCTCCCTTTGGTTGGAAACATAATCCACTAATATTTGCTGGCTACTATCAAAGATAATCATCAGATA
Organism: Tachypleus tridentatus; assembly: GCF_004210375.1. NCBI lineage: Eukaryota > Metazoa > Arthropoda > Merostomata > Xiphosura > Limulidae > Tachypleus > Tachypleus tridentatus. The sequence goes on from NC_134835.1 coordinate 42,498,041, forward strand.
TAAAACACTTGTTTAGTGTAGTTTTATTAATTTATTTATTTTAGGTTTGTAATTCACTGATGTCGAGGCTATGGAGATTTCTAGAAGGCCTAAGTGACAGATATATAAATAGTTATGACCAGAGAATAAGAATAAAGTCACCAGAAAATGAAGTTCAGTCAGAGAAATGCAGAAAACATAGAGTTAACCATTGCAGGAGTGAAAGGCATAACAGTTAATATTTTAGAGTGAAGCCAGCAATTTGAAAGAGGTAGGGAGAATAATTAATTTCGTCAAAGGATATTCTAAACTAACTGAACTTGCCTGTATGGACTTCAACAAAAAGACAGGTGATTATTAGAAGTTCAAGATACAACTGTGGTAACTCACAAGACAGTGTAAGTGAATTATACATAGATACTATAGTAACAGAAATATCAAAAAATAGTGTGGCTTGTCAACTGAATTCTAGAGCAATTGAATTGGCCTAAGTGGACATTTGACAAGAAGAACAGAATCAGAAAGTGTTTAAGATACAACCATGTCCTCCACAGTGTAAAGAACTTTTGTACATCCATTTATTTTTTGTTTTGAATTTGCAAAGCTACACAAGGTTATCTGCACTAGCAATCCCTAATTTAGCAGTGAAAAACTAGAGGGAAAGCAGTTAATCATCACCATTCGCTACCAACTCTTTAGCTACTCTTTTACAAATTAATAGTAGAATTGACCATCACCTTGTAAGATCCCCATAACTAAAAAAGCAAGAATGTTTGGTGGAAAAGGGATTCAAACCTGTGACTCTTGGATTGCAAGTCAAGTGATCTAACCACCTGGCTAAACTCACATACATTTAACTTCTTTTCAATATACATATATTATTTTAAAAACAAGGAGTGCATGCTGTTTCTTTATTGTCAAATTTATTGCCAACAAGCCACAGACACCTACTATAGAAGAATCCTCAGCCCAACACACAAGTGTAGTTAATAAAAGCTTATTATTATAAAGTTAATTAACCATTTCTGTAAACTTCCTACCATATAAGTTGTAACAGTTCATGTCTAACAAATACTAAAACTACAAGCAGTTCCTTCTTTGTAATAAAGTATTGACATTTAATAACTAGTATACAACTTTCATGTTCCACACCATTCTTACATCTGTAACATTACCATTACAATTCTATTACCATTGTTTTCAGTATTTCAAACAAAGCATAATTTTAATATTAGAATGCTTTTTCATATTTTCCATTTAAAATGAGTATTAGTCTTAGTCAAAACAGAAGGTGGTATAAATATCTCAAAGAATTAGTCACAAACCAATGATAGGGCAATAAAAAGCCTAAAAATGTGTGATCACCCTACTTCGTTTCAGGCTAGGATACATTCTTGACCACTGCAATTTTTTTGCAGAATCAGTAGGCAGTGCTTATGAGATTGAAAAAAATGGTTTCATGGTTTCTTTTTCAAGTCTACATCCCTGATAAATGAGAATATCTTCCATTGCTGCACTCTATCAGCCTCTCAAAAGTAACAGATGTGTTACACAGGCTAAATGGCACAATGCATAACTCATACAATCCTTCTCTCCACCTGAGTTTACTATTATGTGGAAGCCAAATCTGCAGTACTGAGACAAAAGTTGCTTTCCAATACATTCAGAAATATGTCCATTCACATCAAAGGAAGTGCATCCACATACATTACAGAATTTACCCAAAAGAAGTCATATAAAACCTTCATTATTCATTCTTTCTTCCAAGCAATAACTGGTTGAGACAATCAAGTACTCTCCTATGGTTGTATTATTCCATTCTTCAACACCTACTCAACTTCAATATTGACAACATTTGTTTTTCAAATTCTAGACAGTGGTTGTCCTATTGAGCATGTTTCACCAAGGTCTGTATAATGCATTATTGTTGTCCTACCCATTCAGTCAACTGGTCCAGCAAACACACTAGAAAGCTCAGTGAGCAATACACAGCACAATCATAAACCAGTGACTTCAAAATGCAGGAAGCCATGTGTTTACTTTTAGTTTCAATATAACTACAACTGCAGCAAACATGCACAGATGATTTGTATCAGTTCTACCTCTATTATTGTTTTTAATACAATTTTAACTTGAACTTAAATAGCTGAATGCCCACAGTTATAGGCCAGCACCAATTCTCAAAGAGATACATATTCAAGCAAATACAACATGGTCTTATTGAGCAGCCAATTAGTTTTAAAATATTTTGTGTCTTAATGACAATTACTTTAAGAACATGCATATATGAGTCCAGGCTAGTGCAAGCATAAACATATATCACAACTAGGACAAAGAAATATATATAAGCTGCATCAAAACAAACACTAAGCTGAAATTTAATGTGCAAAGCTGACAAGAAAAATCATATTAAATTAACAGCCAAAAACATTTCACATGGTTTTCCCTGCACAATTTATGCTGTGTAACAGATTTACCATTATATGTTTATTTTGATATCTACATGTGTTTTAGCTTGATGCATGTGATGCATATTGTTGGATGTGTATTGCACAAGTCCCACCTGTTATCTATGTTTGTAGAAGATTCTTGAGAGTATGAATCAACAATATTTATTTTACAAAAAATACTAGCATGTTCAAACATTGTTCAACATTCTAGAATCTCATGTGATTAGTATAAAAGCAGCTAGCTAAGAGACACAAAAGAATATTGTTGGTGAGCTACAGACAGTAAACTAAAAGCTTTGGAAGCTATAATTGCAATTAATGCTTGTCAACCAGAAAACTACATATATTTGACTAGGAACATTTATACATTTCAAATATTACAAACCATTCAATTTCAGTGAATTAACGTCAAATGTTAGCATTTCTATAAGGACATTAAATACCTTCATCAATAAAAGTTAGCCGTACAAGACCAACCAAGCTAGTTAGCTTAAGCAAGATGTGACACTATCAACTCAGGATTAATTTGCTCGTTGTGGACCTGAATCATCGATAAAATATTTAGTTCTAGATCAGATACAAGATTCAATATTGTTTGTAAAACTCTTGTACATAAACCATCATTTGTAATAACTAATAGTAATAACTGTTATTATAAATTGCATTGTATTTTGTTTGTATTTTAAAATACATTTGTATTAAAAAAGAAAATTGTGTGTATCAATCTTGTTGGCAAATATCATAAACTTGATACATATTAACATTTAATTAACTTCTACATTCAAATTAAAATTTTTGGCTACTTGAAATCTCAATATATAATATACATAACATAATAAACTGGAGATTCATCTGGGATTAATTATGTTTATAATATGTACCAACTGAAACAGACAGAACAAAGAGCTGCTTGATGTGAAAAAGACTTAGTTATTTCTTGATGTATTTGAGCTTAGTTTCATGTAATCTGATGTCATTCTTGAAGTAATATAAACAGTAAAGTCACAACAGCATCTCATCATAATGGATTTAAAAAAAAAAAAAAAGATAATTGCATCACTAAATTATTGTTATAATGAAATTTAAATTACTGTAATCTTTATGTATCAAAGATCTTTACCCTATTTACTTTTAACATTTAAAAAAAAGAAAAAAAAGATCTATACTGAAAAACCACTGTTGAGAATGATGGATTGTGAATTATATGAATACTTACTTCACAGCTTTGATGTGTTCCCAACTAGCTAGCCCTGTCAATGGCCCTTTCTGTTCCTTAGTTCTTCCATGAATTGTCAGCAACTATGGTACAAAGTCATATCACTCATTTCATGTTTCTTTGGTACTGGAATATTACATAACTCTACATTAAGTTCATTACAATAAAACAGTTAATTAACAAAGAAACGTGTTCACCCACAATCACATTATCTCAAATAATCATATAACATTTATGGTGGGGTTCACTAAAAGAAATCCTATAATTTCTAAAACATATACTCTTGTACTGAAAATCTTCCATCAGTATATGAGAATATCTCAATATTCATACAAATATAAAAATAAGTAAGTTATCAACAAAATTGATTGGAACCATACAAACTGCACCAATAGTATTTAAACAACTGCATTAAAATAAGGGTTAGTGTAATGAAAAACACATCTTGAGGTATTTATATTAAAAGTTGTTTTTAAGATTACAATTTAAAAGCTACATTTGGGACCTGATCAAGTTTTTATTAAAAATATATACAAAATATTTAATCTGCTTTTAACAATTCAACTATCATTGCATTATTTTAAGATTAATAAATAACTTGTGGATGTTTTGAAACACACAAACAAAATCAGTTGAAATATTACAGACTGACCTGCATAAAACTTCCTAAATTCATTATACGTAATAATAATGTATTAAAAAGTTTCATTTTCTCACAGTTATTAAAATCAAGTAATCTGTGTTACAACAAACATTGGTAAACTAGGCCTAAATGAGTTATCACACACAAGTTAACAGTAAGTATATCACTGAACTCATTACTCCCCATGTTTTGCATTATCCAAATTATTATTTGCTTCTGTTGTATAAAAAATACTCTGATGTGTTTTACTCTACACACTTGTCTTTATGCTGTTCACTAAAACTGAGTCCACTTTTTGTATGATATTGAATAACTGAAAGTTTTCACTTATTACAACACTCAGTGTCAAGTAATGACAAAACTGAATGAAATCACTCATTTTCTAGTAAACTACATAATGTACCCCATCAGTAATTACCATCACATTAACCTGTTGACTGACAAGTATTTCAGTTGCTACAATACAACTCTAATGCTTCTTCATTTTGTAACTTTTTTAGTGATGCCATTTTAAATCGAAAGTGAAACAACTTGTAAGTAGGTCAAATGTATGTATGGTGCTAACATATAGCATTGAAGTTAGGTATTACTGAGAACGAATTAACTCATCCGTGGCACTGTGTTACCGATCGGCTAGGACGAGGTATCTCGTCTATGGCACTGAACAGGTTAAAGGACATAAAGAGACCTTTTGGTCCATATAGGTTGTCCTCTCCACTAAATTAACTAAACTCTTAAAAAACACAAAGTAAGCCCTAATCATCCAAATATTCATCAAGCTTTCCCTTAAACTCCCAACAGTTGACTGCATCCACCACACCTGAAGGCAATCCATTTCAGAAGTCATCCACTCTGTTGGAATAGTAAAGCTGTCTTAGCTGAAATAACTTATTCCCTGCAAAAATTTATATTTTTGTATCCCAGACTTACCATTTTCACCATTAAATATAAAAAAAGTATGTATCAACACTATCAATTCCCTTAACAATCTTAAACACAACAATCAGATCCATTCTAACACTTCTTTTTCCAGAGAAAATAAGTTCTTAATCCAGTCTCATATGACAACCTTTTCATCCCAGGTATAAACCTAGAAACTCTCCCTTAAACCATTTCTAAACTAGTTGCAACACTCATAACATATCTAAATTTTATATCAGATGTATGTTATTAGGGACTATAGAACCAACAAAGTAATATGTTAACAAGCAATTTTGTGTATAAAAAGTTTAAAATGAAAATGCAGTCCTTATAATACCCATCAGTAATTCATTTAAAGATATGCACTGATAAAAAACACTGGTGAGTCACAAACCAAGTAAAAATACAAATATCACAAAAAAAATACAAGTGTAATAACAATAATTTAACAGCTCCTGCATTATATAATTGAAAACCACTAAAATAAAGCATACACAACTAAAATAAAGGAAAACTATTAAATGATAGCGTGTTGATTCTAAAAATAATAAAAATGCATAGAACTGCATACAGAAAAACATTCTTTTTAACAAATGCTAAAATATCATAATGTTGTTAAAATATAAACAATCATGCAATTTTCCCATTTTGATAAGTTTTTAACATCTTATACATAAGTAGAAATATGCTTATTAATTTTCAAATAGACCTAGATAATTACATCAGCTGGCATCAAGTAAAATAATCTATTAATCAAAATTATGATTAAATGTATTATCGTCAAGCAAACAATCAACTGGCTGAAATTGTTTACCATAATCATTTATGGTAATATTTCAAAATTGTTCAGCTTAATCAGTTAGTATTACAACTTAAGAAATAATCACTTTTTCAAGTTAATGTTTTCAATTATAACTATTTTTGACAACATCAACTATCTTAGACTTACATGAGAACAACAGATTAGATGACTGTCATCTATTAATGATGCTGTTGAGTAAACCTTTCACTATGGGCTTAGCGCAATATGCACAAATTCATCTACACATCTGCACTATAACTTTTGATACAGCAAGTGTATCTTCACAAAATTTGGCAGGTTTTTAGAAAGGCTAACAAGTATTTAGTACAAAAAAATCAGATTTCTTAATGAAATACTTTTTTCTAAAAATTTGTTTGTGAAAATACAGTATGTTTAGTTACTAGTCTGAGTGCAAAGTGATTTCATGTTATGATAAAAAAAAAACTATTCTTCATCCCAAACATTATTTGCATAATCTAAAACCTCCTAAATATATTTCAAATGTTTGTTTTCAGTAAGACTTTATATTCTATGTTATTTTCTATACTCTAACTGTGCGAGGTCTGTCACTTAACAAACCTTGTAACCATCATAAAAAAATTAGGAAATAAATATAAATTATCCATTTTTCTTGCTAAAATGAAAATACAAATGTTTAGTCTGAGTAGTTTACATCTCATAACAATTTTTATTTACATATATATTTATTATTTTTTATTATATTGATCTCCCAATCATGCTTAGCTGACATTACCTAACTTGCTCTGACAAGGCACATGTGCACTTGTGTTACAAATACAGTAATATAAAACTGACCTTCAGGCTTCCCTGCTTTGGATCTGTTTTAGTGAACTAGTATTTTGTAATATACAATCACATTTCAGTTATTATACATTATATATATATATATGTGTGTGTGTGTGTGTGTAAAGATTTTTACTATTTAGAAATAAATTAAACTTCTTTTCCTTAAAATGTGGAACAATAAATAAAAAAGTAAAGTGAATAATTATATCTTTTTGCTACAACCTTTGTACTTAGTTGCTGCTGGACATAGGTTGCTAAGCCTTTTAAAATTTTGCATGTAGAAGATATCAAACATTTCTTAAGGTTTTTATATATGCAGTTGAATAATCAAAAAGCATAAATAACTATAGTGATATCATAGAATTCCACTATAATTTATTAGGCTTAGTAAATAAGATGTATTTAGATTTTAAAAAATATGAAACTTCAAACAGACTAAAGACACAACCTACCTTCTTGAAATCTTGGATCAAAAGAGTGTGGTAGCCTTTTTGCAAATTAAAATGACTGAGAAAACCACCCTGAGAACATTCTAAAATGTTGGTTGGTTGTTCACAGGTCATATATTGAAGTAAGTGTATATAAAAGACTGTTTTCAAAAATGGAAAGAGGTAAACAGGACTACTGTGTTTGATTTGGTGCCTAAACCATATTTCAGCAAAATATAAAGATATGAGGTTCTTATTTTATATTTTAGCTTGATAGTATTAGTAATTTGAGTTCCTAATTTATACAAAATTATAGACTTGTTATTATTGATAACACAAACATCTAATTTTAAACAGTGCTGCATTTGACACACCATGTGACTCACTAAAATCTATATATATATATATATATATCTGTTCTTTTAATATTTATTTTTAAATTAAGAAATTTCCTAATATATACAAAATTTGAATTATAATTTACAATTTGATTCCAAACTTGTTGACATAAATTAATAAAATAGTAGTTCAATAGAATGTTGAATGCAAGTAAAAAAACTCAATGACATGACCTTTGGCCCATGAACCATCATGAAAGGATTAATCAGCTACTACAAAATTACACTCATCATGAAAGGATTAATCAGCTACTACAAAATTACACTAATCACCATTAATTTATTTCAGACAATATTTTCCAACTATCGAAAATGAAAAAAAAATAATGAAAGAAACCATCCCATACAATGTCTGATTATTTGATATTTGGTAAATCTGAATCTAAGAATACACGTGTTTCCCATAAATATTGATAATCACTATCTGAAGGCACAAATTTTGTAAAATAAATTATTCATCATTCTGTTTAAACCTTAAAACAACACACAAACAACAAATGTCATCATCATGATTGTTGTACTAGTTTACTACAGGTTTGTAATCTTCAAGTAACATTTGATATATTCTATAAACTTTCTTACATCAAAAGTTCAATCTATAAAGCTTTGTGACAGAAGAAATTTATCATTGTTAGAGTAAAAAAATGAAAGTTTTAACTTACCCTGAATAGGTACTGAAAGCAAAAAACAAATAATTTCAGTCTCATCATATAATATCCAAGTTTAATTGAAAATAAAGCATAAATTAACATTAAAAACCTTACCTGACAGCCAGCAGCTTCCAGCATTTGTGCATATGTTACAGTTTTTTCTATCTCAGGAAACACTCTAATTTTGCATGTAATAGGTATTTCTAATTCTTCATAGACCTTATTAACTAGAAGACAATTACAAAAAATACATGTATTAGAGCATACACATACATAAACAATATGACTTTCTTTTTTATTTCAACCAGGATTTGAGACAGAAAAACGTTAAGTTTTTAAAATGATTCTGGAGCCTTTTCACATCATTACAATCCATGTTATCATGTACAATCATGGTATGCCTGATAACTATGCCTATTTAAACTAGAAACCAACCATATAGCTTCCATTTCAAAAGACTATTACAAAGCAACCAAGTCTAAGAAATATAACTCCTCCCTGCCTCCTTTCTATAATCCACATAATGAACAAGAATGATGTTTTGCCAGCACCCATTACAACAGTCTGATCACACAGAAACTAGTGCTCTTTTCAGCAACTTAACTGCCACATCTTTGTATTAAATAGCGTGAATATACTAGTTTCATTATAAAACTGCTTGAAACTTGTGATAACTCAATGGATATATCATGGTAGCAGCTTGTTTACACTAGACTGGTGTTGCTTCTTCAGACAGAAATCTTCATTATTTTGCATGGAAAGGGTGGATGGCTTTAGCCACTGAACATTGTGTCAATGGATTTCATCTGTTCAAATCACCACATTTTATTTACTAAGACAGGTACAAGTTGTTGCAGGTTTCTTTCTAGATGGTTCATAGTATTTTGTTTTCTAATGTCAATAATTACAAGGGATATCTTCACCATGGAAATTCTAAAACCTTAATCTTAATAAACATGAACACTTTTTTTATGATCTGAATGTATGAACATTTTGCAAAAGTGAAGTGTTTGGTAGCAGTATACTACCTACAAAATATAAAACAATGTTGAAATATAGTTATAATTCCTACCATTCCACCACAACAGTATATATATAAACTGTACTTGTCATGGGACTTACTGAATTGCAGATTCCAAATTAAAATATATCACATACTCAACCTCCACATAACAGCACATATTTAACAGACTTACCTTAATAAGTATCACAAGTCCTTAGAAATTAATCTACTCTAGTAAACACTTCAAGCTTCACAAACAAAAACCATTATCACAGTACATATGTACATGAAAGGACTGTAATGTGTGTAAGCCTATAATTAAAATATTATGTTGCATAAAAATAAATATTTGCTTAAATTCTTATAAATGTTCATAAATAGTTCAAACACAGAAGTGATAAAATATATGAAGTGCTAGATTATAATTAGCCAGTTTAAATCTATGTTAAGATTTATAAATATTTCTAAAATATACTGCAAGAGTACTCATGGAATGAAGTAAATCCCACTCTTCCTGAAGAAATGCTCCATAATGGCCTCGTTTTGCTATTGATTGTGGACAGCCAAGGTTCAAATCAACAGCTTCAAAAAATCCTTGAGAGAGCCGAGCTGCCTCCACAAGAGTCTCAACATCATTGGCACAAAACTATACAGAAAACTACACAATAAGTACTTCTATAAGCATATCACAGTTGCACTACATGTACCTCACAACGTTCTGAATACAATAAATTACAACATCACACACACACATGAATGAATTTTACTGGTGTAGATATCAACTCATACTTTCTTTTCAGTCAAATATATCAGTTTATTGCAACTCATGTAAAATGTATATTAACTCTAAAATCTGTGTGTACTCAGGTTTGGCTATAATATTTAACTAATATCACCTATCTACAAGCAACTTGTGATAAACTCTTCAAAAAAAGAGAAACGCAAAAGGCGAAATTTGAGACAAATTGTTAACAAGTTTATTCCGGGTAGTTCTGTATGACATGTGTGAAACTTTGCACATTCACTGCTGAACATCCAAAGTCTGCAAAGACGAAGTCCACACTCACTAGTTGAAGTTTAACGTCACTCAACGTCAATGATGAGTATGCCCCTGTGAGCATCAATAACTGCTTGGCATCTCCTGCCCATGGAAGCGATGAGATGATGAATCACATCCTGTGGAATGGCTGTCCACTCAGCCTGCAAAGCTGCTGCAAGCTGAGGTAGAGTCTGTGGTTGAGGTTGTCGCCGTCGCAGATGTCGGTCTAACTCGTCCCAAAGATGTTCGATGGGGTTTAAATCTGGTGATCTGGAGGGCCAGGGAAGAACGTTGATGTTGTGGTGTCTCAAGAAGACAGTGGTGAATCGGGCTGTTTGAGGACGGGCATTGTCATGTTGAAAAACGTCGTTGACGTTCACCATGATGGGTTGCACATGGGGTCTAAGAATCTCGTCGACGTATCGTTGAGCCATAAGATTCCCTCGAATGTGCAAAAGGTCTGTTCTGGCATTGTAGGCGATGACAGCCCACATCATGACGCTGCCACCACCAAATCTGTCAACTTCCTGCACACAGTTTGCTGCAAAACGTTCACCTCCGCGACGGTAAACATGGGTCCTTCCATCCTGCCTACGAAGCATAAAACATGATTCATCGCTGAACCAAACATGCCTCCATTGTCAATGAGGCCATACCCGATGTGCCCGAGTCCACTGCGGCCGTGTTTGAGGATGATGCCTCTGACTGGACATCGAGGTCGGATTCCTGCATCTTGTAGACGGTTGCTTACGGTATGATCGGAAATCCTTCGCAGCCCTGGTATGGTTGAGGCAGTAGATGTCGCAGTGGTGGTCCTATCCCGAAGGTGATGTAACCAGATGTTGCGATCTTGTGCGGCGTGGTCACACGAGGTCTGCCAGATCATGGACGGTCACGGAGTTGATCCATGTTGTTGGTGATGATTCCATAGCCTTGTGATGGTGCTTGGGTGGACATTCACAGCTCTGGCAACATCTGATCGAGATTCGCCTGCTTCCAATCGACCAATGGCGTTGTTGCGTTGTGCTTCAGTCAGTCTTGGCGTAACTGTATTGTGTGTCGGTGGCTTAACATTGAGCTATGGAAACCGAGAACCCATCACTTTTATAGGGATTTTGCACATGTTGCACTTGCAGAACATGCAGATCTCTCAAACAAATTTATTGGACACGAATGCATTTTGGCAAAAAATCCAATGTTTTCCTCTGTTTTCAAAGTGCACAATTGTATTGTCATTTTGGTCTGACAATCAGTGCCTTAACACTTGTAACATCACATACTCTGAGATTGTAATGTTATTACATATATTTCTCTTTAAAATAAAAAAAATATCCCTTTTGCGTTTCTTGTTTTGAAGAGTATATAATAACAAGATTCTCTTTGACCATCAATGGCCAAATTTGCTACATTTTATACTAAAGCTTAATTTACACAACAAAATAAATAGAAATTTGCATTAAAGTCAGACATAACCAGACTTTAATATGGCTTTTAGGTTGCACTTTCAACAGCCAAAAGCATGCATATAAAATTATTTTACTGGAAATGCAGAAAAAAACAACATTCCTTTGTAGAAGTTACACACCATGATATACTGTAATATGTCAAATGTGTGTGTGTGTGTGTGTGTGTGTGTATGTGTGTGTGTGTGTGTGTGTATCATAATAAAGTTTCACAAGAACACTCACACACATAAACACATGTATTACATATTTGTGTATTGATTGAAAACAAACTGTACTTCCCATTAATAGAAGGATGAGCAGTATAAATTACAAAGTAATACTGACTTTCATGCAAAGGAATAAATAAACTTGTCACTATTTGTGTGACATGCTATAAAATGTTTTTAAAATTTAAATCCAAGACAAAGTGTGTACTTGCTTTCTGGATTTTGGAAGGCCACCTTTCACAAATTAACTGGTTATCTTCCTTTTAACCAATTCACATGAGATCAGGAACATGAATGTTTACTACGATCTATTCCAGAAAGTTGGATTTGTCCAAATGAACTAGCACTACTTTTGTGACTGGTCATTCTTATTCAAATATAGAGGAGGTCATAACTTCAAAATATCACCTGACATACCACTGGAAGACACTGACTGACTAAATTCTTGCACAGCATGCAGCATTTCAGACATGATCCTATGGGCAGAATAAATGCCATCTCCAGAGAATAACAAAGGCAGTTAAAATGAAATAACTCTACCAAAATTTTGAACCCTGTGGTATGGGACATCTACATAGAAATTTTTAAAAAATTAAACATTTCTGCATTGAAATAAAAAAATGGTAGAAAATATATGGTTTGCCAACATATCATACCTATATTCAACTTGTACCTCACTCGTATGATTTTCTTCTCTCTTCTCCAACTGTGTATTTCCCCTAAATAAAAGTTACCATTATCCAAACAAAATGTGTCTGCATAAACCATGGGTGTGCCAATGGAAGCTTAACACCCCAATGAGGGAACCACACTGCATCCAGAACAGGAATTTTATTCACTCAGAATCTAAATCATGGCATTTGGGTGGAAATTAGCATGATCTCCCATCACTTACAGTCCAGACCCAACCACAGAGCCAAGGTCCTATTACTCAGGATTGGAATTACAGGATCATGGTTCCTAAATCCCACACTGATGGCTATGGCATTTGAACTTCAATATATATGTATATATACACACACACACACACACATATATATTTGTGAGTGCATTCCAACCTGTAGCTGTAGAGTGACACATCACATGTCATCTGAATCACAACATGAAAGTAAGCAATGCCAAAGTGGACAAACCTTCTTCTCAACCTGAAGGAGTCCAAAAGAAAACACTTCAAACTCAGAACGATAGAATCCTGTATGCCATGTTTAACCTGAAGAAACAGAATATACACAGTCTGGAATTATGAACACTCATCCTCACTATCCAACTGTGTGGACAAGGTAAATTTCACTTGCCTTTGGAAGTACGAGGAGGGCATGGAAAAAGTGGGAAACCAAGTACCCAGGATGGGATACTCTGCATTCAGAATTATATCGAAACAATGGACTCTCTTATATGAACAATGCACTGACCTGATAGTGATCAAAACGAAGGGTCATGCTCAACTTTGCTCTCTTCTCCAAGAGCTGAGAAAAGTCACTCAAAACTCTGGAGGTATAGCCTCTGTTCACCACCCCAGCAATTAGAAACCAAGCATGATAAGGACTCTCCATCTCCACTATTAGGAAACAAGGTGGGTGAAGCACATTGGAAACTTCCAATGAACAATTTTCTAGGAACAGTGCAACAGGTAAACCAAATTATCTACATTTTTAAAAGCAAGTTGTTCAATCCAGTGATCACTAGGGGCAAGCAGAATTCCCTTATGCTTTACTCATGATAGTTCATGAGTGGCAGTCCAGTTTAGTACAATAATGCAACCAAACTTACTTTGAGGTGGTCTTGTGAAATACTCCATTTCTTTAAATGCCTGTTGCAACCTAAGTAAAGCATGCTGTGTTAGTAGTTACAAGTGCAGAATTTGTTTGCTAAAAGCCTGGGCAACTCTTGCCACAGGGTAAAATCCTGTGACAAAAAGGTAAGGGACCATTGAAAATGAAAAAAGTGACAATATTGGTAATAATCTAGTAGATGTAGTTAAGATAACTATTGGGAGTAATCAAACCCTCACAGGATAATACTGCCAGATCAACCTATGCAGTGTTCTACAGCAGGCACTTCAAATGAACTACTAAGAGCATAGAAATGCGACAAATCTGAAGATGCATGACTCACAGACATCTCACCTTCAACGAGAGCCCAGAATAAGCAATATGGATCAATTTCTATACCTGCCTTGAAAAGTAACTGGGGAGAATTTCCAGAAAGCTGAAAGATCCCAAAGAATAAAAAGCACCTCTAAAAGTATCAGTGCAGACAACATAAAACTCCAAAACCCTCACTGGACAAAACAAACAATCGAGGTCTGATCAGTCAAAGAAGTAAGAAATAGTTGTCTTGTAGTCAGATGAATTGGTGAAAAGTGCTAATCTCCTTCCCTGATTGCTGGTATCTTAGAAAAAAAAAGTGTCCAAGTATTAAAGTACACAGATAGAACAAAAAAGTGTTCTGTGCACAGTCAACACAAACAACTCTGATTGGCAACTTCTGTAGGCTAGCAGTAATGAAAACTAAACCTTCAAGGAAAATTGATACATAATACATGAAGCAAAGGTCTCAAACAGATTTTGAGAAAAAGCATGTAATACAACTATAATATACCAGTTAAGTAACTGAAATGATCATTTAGACTGAATGACTCAAAACAACATGACTAAGATGGAGAGAACTGGGGATTAAAATAATTTTTGTTTTGAGCATCTAAAGGTAAGGCTGCCTTATATAAGGCAATTGTTGAAAAGGCAAAACTCTTGTCAAAAAAAAAGTTATGGCTGGCACTGCTAGTCAAATTAGAGTCAACCTCCTCTGAATATACTATTGCCAATGTGTGGTGATACAGATAAATGTCTATCATGGAACTAAGCAAATACTGCAACAAATACACAGCAACCTTATAAGTTAAACCCTGATGCAGTGTGAAGGACTATATAATCTCCATGCCCAAATCTTGAACTTCAGAATGACTGAGTATATGATGTTGCACAATGGCTGCCTCAACAGAAATGGCCAAAGAGGAAGTGGAAGATGTCTGCATTCCTGAAGGTACTGCAAAAGTGGAAAACAGGGGTTAGCCACCAATCTGGTGCTATCAACAGGATCTGACAAATAGGATGGAATGAATCATAGCTAGTACCTTGGGTAACATATGAATTAGTGGAAAGGTTTAAAAGTGTAATCCTTCCCTATCCTGACAGACTGTATATATTACCAATGCTTGAAGGTGAAGTACTAGAGATCAAAAGGCCTGTAGTTAAGTATTCTAATAAGTGATCAACACATCAATAATAAGTGGTTCAAAGTGAGAGCCAATCCAAAAGAAAACCTCAGGTTGCAGCATCTGCTCCATCAGAAAAATCCATTAAGGTCAAGACAATTGTTCTACCATCAATTTCATCACCACCAGATCATTATCATATTAGGATAATATGATAGAAGTGGTTTTAGGTTCAAAAACAAAGTCCTACACCATGTGCATCCTTGATGGAAAATGTAAGATACCACCATTGAATAATACATCACCAGTCTGATATTTTTCAACACATATCTTAATCAGGCTTAGCCAACTCCTATCTGATTCCAGATACTGATCACCATAAAAATCATAGTCAGTGTCTTACATCACTTGCCTTGAAGTCAAAGTTAGTGATGAACAATAAAAAAAGTGAAAGTGTTACACCTTGTATTTTTAGGAGATTTCTCCTAAACAAATTAGTTTTATAATTCTAAAAACTTATGATTGAGAGCAAAGAAAAATGATAACCACGTAATATCTACTATATCCACTGCTGATAAGACCTGCCCAGTACCAAAGATTATCATATACCACAAACAATAGTGGCTGAGATGTTATTTACATTATTAAATCTCATGAACAAAAGTTGTAAGAAGTAATAAATTTAAAAATTTTATGATCAAACTTTCTGCTATATTACATATTGAAGATAAACTCTTTCTTTTTCTGACAAGAGTGAAACATTTACTTGAAGTTTTCCCCATTTTCTTTCTCCAGATTTAATTCTCAATATTACAGTATAATGTCATGATCAATCCCACTATTCTTTGGTAAAAGAGTGGTCCAAAAATTAGCAGAAAGGGCAGTGTTGTCTTCCCTTTAGTTTACAACTGCTAAATCACAGATATTCACTGCAGGTAGCTTTGTGTGAAACTGGCCCAGTTAAGGCACTCAACTCACAATTTTAAAGTTGAAAGCTCAAGTATGGCCTATTACTCTCATGACATTGTGACACTAGCAGGGGCGTAGATTTTTTACATCCAACCGGTGGGGGGATTATTTTTGCAATGTGGGCTGTTCAATTTGCAAATTGGTAATCTCTGATTACATGAACTTGAAAGCTGTAAACATGCAGTCACAAAGTAATCTTGTTGCCACAATACTTGTATGTATACTTAGGCCTACTGACTGATACTTACAAACTATCACTTAGATCGAAAAGCTCAGAAGCACGCCTATATTAAAGATGTACATTTTAACTACTGAAAAAGCATACATCTTGGCCTATATAATTCGATTGATAATAACACAAGAACAAACACAATTCGTAGGCCTGTGATGCTTTGTTTGTTTTTTTGTTTTGGAATTTTGTACAAAGCTACTCGAGGGCTATCTGTGCTAGCCGTCCCTAATTTAGTAGTGTAAGACTAGAGGGAAGGCAGTTAGTCATCACCACCCACCGCCAACTCTTGGGCTACTCTTTTACCAACGAATAGTGGGATTGACCGTCACATTATACACCCCCACGGCTGGGAGGGCGAGCATGTTTAGCGCGACGCGGGTGCGAACCCGCGACCCTCGGATTACGAGTCGCACGCCTTACGCGCTTGGCCATGCCAGGCCACCTGTGATGCAATAAAACAATTCAACAAACCAAACTGTAGGGGGGGATGATTGTATGCACCATACCCGCCACCTAAAATGAAGGAGGGGATGTATACCCCTATCCCCCCAGGATCTACGTCCCTGGACACTAGCAATAACTAACACAGTAACAATGAGGAGTGCAGACTACCGTCTACACACATGATGTGATAACTAAGAATAAAAATGTTTTTTGTGCAAAAGGAAAAGTTTACCTGAACAATTAAAGGCCTATCTTCTTCGCAAGAAATCATGTTTTCTCGCCTGTATCTAGCATCTTTGACAAACACTGATGCATGCAACATGGGTGTGTAGCAGAGTTCAGCACCGTATTTTCGACTAAGGAGTCGCCACGCCAATTCGCTCTGATCCACCATTGGGGCAACTATGTATTTGGCACTGTTAAGCTTTTTTATCCATAAATCATATCCTTTTAACGTTGGAGGCATTTTGAGATTCTGCTTTATAATAACTCAAAAATAATGTTAAAATAAAAGCATAACCTCAATGCCTCATGATAGGTCTAACACGTAGCCTACATTAGTTCGTAATTTTAAGGCTACATGTACTATTTAAGTTTTCGATATCGCTTAGACACCTGGTCACTGAGATCACTATTACAAATAAAACGTGTCATTATATATAAAAGTTAGAAAGCAAGTATTGGAAATTAATGTATATATATATATGGATTATATACGCTAAAACTAAAAGTATAAAATAAAAAACATAAATATTTAATTTGAATCAGGAGTCTTGTTAAATCTTTCTTAGTTTTGCACGCATTGTAGTTTAAATTATTTTGCATTGTTTATTTGTTTCAAAAAATTTGCGCCAAGGCTGCTTCGTAAACTGTTTCTAATTTCGAAATGATAGAAAGAATCACAGAGAGGACAAGAAGACTGAAAAATTTTCATGGGGCAGTGTCCCAGAAGGACTCCTGGAGAAAGCAGTGTTTACTAATACAAGAGAGTAGGCACGACATACTAGTCTTTTCCCAGAGTCAGTGAAACGTCTTAGTAGTACTTTGGTATGATATATTAGAGAGAAGAAATGATAGGGATATCCAACAAAACCAACTGTAAACTCTTGGGAAAATGTCATCTTACAAGTAGTGGAATTCGGTCGGCACTCTTTTGGCTAATCCCAGCCCCAAAGTGCAGAGCGCCTCGTCCACTTTATACTTTTCCACTTTATTTTTGAGAAACTAAAACGTATATCTATTACGTACTGATAATTTCAATTAAAAAATAAAATATTTACAGTCCCTTTTATTTTTTATCACTATTTGAATAGTCAGCAATGCTGTGTGCGAACACTACTTGAAACCTTGCTAGACAATACTTCACGGAAAGGGCCCGGCATGGCCAAGCGGGATTCGCATCCCCGTCGCGCCAAACATGCTTGCCCTTTCAGCCGTGGGGGCGTGATAATGTGACGGTCAATTCCACTATTCGTGAGTAAAAGAGTAGCCCAAGAGTTGGCGTGGGTGGTTATGACTAACTTCCTTCCCTCTAGTCTTACACTGCTAAATTAGGAACGGCTAGCACAGATAGCCCTCGAGTAGCTTTGTGCGAAATTCAAAAATAAAACAAACAAACTTCACGGAAAATGAACTGAGATCGACAATTCTTGAAAGCTATTAAAATACTTCCTTTATTTATACTTATTAGTTATTAGTAAATGTGGTATATTTTACCAAGATTGCTATATAAATGCTTGTATTTAATTTATTACTGCTGAATTATTTGCGTATTTTAACGTAATATGGCAAACTATGCAAATCAGTGGTGTCAGTAGAGAGCTTAAACATTGGAATTACTTTGTGCATTTTGGGTAATTATTTGGAAATTTGGCGTTTAATGAGAGTTTCGGCGGGCTGTTATATAATCCCAGCATTCGTTGGTAAAAGAATAGCCCAAGAGTTGGCGGTGGGTGGTGATGACTAGCTGCCTTCTCTCTAGTCTTACGCTACTAAGTTAGAAGTGACTAGCGCAGATAGTCCTTGTGTAGCTTTGCGCGATAATTCAAACCAAGCACACTTATAACAATCGTTTTGCATTGTTTAGTGTGGACAAAGAGATTTGTAACGCTATAACAGATTTATCTTTGTACATTTATTTTAGTGCCTATGCTCGTTTCTGTATAATTTTCTTTTTGCTTATGACGTATATTATCCACTGTGTATTGCAAACGTTTCACATGGCCTCGAAAATTGTAGAACGTTCGCGTACATAAAAATTAACAATACTTGTTTGATGAAAACGCGCAAGAATATTGTCGAAATTTTAACGTTACTGAGAAGCACCAAACATGGGACGTGGAAGAGTGGACGAAGGTTTTGTTCTCTGATGAAACAAAATTTAACCTGGCACGATAAGGATATCCTACCGGAGACATTTTGGAGGACACAGTGGAGGAGGTTCCATCATGATCTGGGGTGCTTTTTCCTACCATGGAACAATGGAGCTTCAGGTTATATTGGGCATCAAACAGCAGCTGGCTGCATTGGCATGTTGGAGAGAGCATCCTTGTTGACTGAAGGCCCTCGCTTGTGTGAAAATGACTGGATCTTTCAGCAGGACAACTCTGCAATTTACAATGCCCGCAGGACAAAGGACTTTTTCATGGCGAATAACGTGATTCTTTTGGACCATCCAGCGTGTTTGCCCGAACTGAACCCCATTGAAAATGTTTGGGGGTGGATGGCCATCTTCACCACTTGGAATAACATTCCAGCCATCCTTCTGCAAACGCTTGTATCAACCATGCCAAAGCGAATGTTTGAAGTTATTTGCAATGACGGCCGTGCAACACACTACTGAGACCTCTTGTTGAGCATTTCCTACCCTGTTGAGGACTTTTTTTTGGTATGGCCTTAAACTTTTGACCAGTTAATATTTAGGCTAATTTCATAGTGTTCGCATTTTCCTATTAAATGCTAAAAGGTTTTTTATTTTTATTTTCCCTTTTCTTATTTTCATCTTTCGAAGCTCTACTCAAATAAGTGGTTAAGTCTAACAACGCAAAATGCATATTTTTTCTTTATGTTCATTCGCCTTAAGATTTTGGCCAGCAGTGTATATTAAAATATGTGTGTTAAAAAAAAATTGTGTGTATCAGTCTTGTTGGCGAATAATATTTAAGTAACTACTAAGCTCAAATTCATATTTCCGGTTATTTAAAGTAGTAATACTTTAACATACGTAACCAAATAAATCGGATACTCGTTCGAAATAAAATGTAATACGTAATAGTACTATGTACTTAATAGTACTAAAAGGTAGAAACACATATATTATTGTCCTTCGTTAGTATAGCGGTAAGTGTTCGAATTTACAACGCTAAAATCAGGGGTTTGATTTAGCAGATAATCCGATGTGGTTTTGCTATAAGAAAACACATACATACATATATTATTATTATTACCACCAGAATCGTCTCTCTACGAGCAGCTGTTTGTCCCAGTAATTACTAATTGTAGTATTAATCTGAAGTGTTTTTACGTATTAAAAGTGGTACCGTTTATTGAAAAAAATATTAGTTTTTTTAAGAACCTTAGTTTCTCAGTAATACATCTAAAAGCTATATCAATAAAAATAATAATCAAAACCTCAAGTACAGTCCTAGTGTAAATGGTGTTCTCGTTATGAGGAGAGCACTTTTATTGCAATTGTGTTCAATTATAAAGGAATGGTTGTTAAGCATACCATGGCTATTTTTCTAGGTGTTTGAATCTTGAATACCCAAGATATGATATTTTTCACGGGTTTTTATTTGTGGTGTTCTTCGATAAATGGCACAATAGTCTTAATCACAAAAGATACTCTGGCATACACGCTACATCAATTAAAGTAAGGTTAATAATAGAGGAAATTATACAAAAATTCATTTTTTTTCTAAACTTACAAACTCTAGATTTCAGTTGGAGCTTTAGTCTGGCACAATCAAGACATGTCTTGGGTTGAGTGTAGATAAACACGCGCAAAGTTTACCATATGTTTAATCTACTCCATAGTTTAGTTTTGATAGCAGTTATTGCCAAGAAACTTGCTTCACAAAGTAACTGGATTTGGTTCATTCCTTTACACTTTGCCTTTCTTCAGTTTCACAATAATCTCTATAGTCTTCTTCTTTGTTGTTTAGAGTTTCACGGTTCCATTTTTCAGTAGCACTTTTGACAAAAACTGAACACAAAAACTTGTTCGAATATTGTATCAATGTTAGGCTTACTTGTAAATAAGGGGCCCAGCATGGTCAGATAGTTAGGACGCTAGATGCGTAATCTGAGGGTCGCGGGCTCAAATTCCCATCATACCAAAGACGCTCACTCTTTTAGTTATGGCGGCGTTATTATGTGCGGTAAATCCTACTATTCTTTGGTAAAAGAATAGTCCAATAGTTGGCGACGGGTGATGATGACTAGATGCCTTCCTTTCAGTTTTACGCTGCTATATTAGGGACGGCTGGCGCAGATAGTCCTCGTGTAGCTTTGTACGAAATTAAAAGAAAGCAAAACTCTGGATTTGATATTTATTCCTTTCAATCGATTATTTTCGGATAATATTTGATTGACAAACAGTGTCTGCTTCCTACAGTTCATCCCTATCCGCTAGATCTGCCATCGCCATGTAATTAAGGTACTGGACTCGTAATCTGAGAGTTGCGGGCTCGAATCCCCGTCACATCAAACATGCTCGCCCTTTCAGCCATGGAGTGAAATTCTAAAAAAAAAAACAACCGTATCCACTTTCAAACGGTCATTCAGTAGAGATAACTTCAGAAATACTGTATACAGACACACATAGGGGTTTTTAGAGTTAATGTGGTTTCTTAGTCTTTTTAGGTGGCTTTCCACCAGTGTCTCTATGCAAGAGAATAACTGAAATGATCAAAATGTTTAGGATAGATGAGACCGCGGGTAAGTCGATTTTGTTGAGTGGAAAAGCATGAATATCTGAAATGTCTGTTAAAATGATAGAGAACACTTAGTATTCAACAGACAACTTTTCCAATCAGATCATTTCAATTTTTTTCTTCCCGCTTTACATTTCAGAGGATATCAGATACATCTCTCTCTCACAGTACAATATGGTAATAAGTTATTGAGAAATGAAACACTCATCACCTACTACTGTAACAATAACTAGAATTTAACCTTAGATGTTAAATGATTGAGAAAAAAAAAGTGTTGTGACCAAATTCTAGTTATTGTTACAGTAGTAGGTTATGAGTGTTTCATCTCTCTCTAACAGTACAATATGGTAATAAGTTATTGAGAAATGAAACACTCATCACCTACTACTGTAACAATAACTAGAATTTGGTCACAACACTATTTTTTTTTCTCAATCATTTAACATCTAAGGTTAAATGGCACCAGGTTTCTACCATATCTAGTATGTTCCGAAGTAAAATAAATTGAACGTATACTACTATGGCTTAAATGCTGCAGAAGATTTCAATATGTGTTACTTTTTTAATTTCGTAGATAGCTACTCAAGGCTATGTTAACCGTCCCCACCTTAGCAATGGATTACTCTTTTACCAACGAATTGTGATATTGACTGAAATATTATAATGCCCCAAGGCTGAAATGATGAGTATGTTCGACTACGGAGATTCGAAACTGCAGACTGTGGGTCGAGCACCATAATAATCAAATACAGTGATTTTGGTAAGAAAGAAATTTTAAACGCCGTCGTATGAGTGCAGTTCATCATTTCCGCAATAAAAAGTAAAACCGATCAATGGAATCTAGAATGCTTATCATAATAAATAAATAACAATAAAAATTTTATATTGATAACTTCTTTAATTATGAATTTGATAAATCAGTTATGTGTTAAAATATAATTATAATATTAATTTTATATCAGCTTACAATATTTGATAAATTCTCGTGATCTGTGATATAACTTTCTAGTAAGTTCCAATAGATACAGTTACGACAGAAAGTGTTCGTACCCCTGCGTCCCGAGTGGTTTTTTGCTCATAACTTAAAAAGTATCACGAGTAGGCTAATAGAAGTAAAATATATTATAAATATTATAATAACACACACCTACATAATATTTTATGTAAATTAAACGACAAATAAACTGTTTATAAACAAATAACCAAAAATAGGAGGAGCAGAAAGTGTTCGTACAGTTCAGAACGTGTGAAAAAAATTGATATTCCCGTAAAAATTTTGTTTAGTTTGGCGAATAAACTACATTATACCATTCCAGAACTAGACACTGAGTTCATAATTATTGGAATTTAGCCAGCAAAAAATGTACTTCCGGAAATTTAGTGCCGTCTCCGTCATTATCTGCTTGGTTATCATGGCGAACAAGAAACAACTGTCCAGTGATTAAAAAAAAAAAACGAATTATTTTAAAATACAAGTCTCGTGCGTCTCTTTCCGGTATTGCTACACAACTTAATGTGCCGAAATCTACTGTTCAAAGCATAATTTCCAAGTTTAAGCTTACAGGATCAACTCCTAGCTTCCCTCATTCCGGACGCCCCATCAAAATTCCAGAGAGAACCAAGAGGAAGGTTCTCAGAGAAGTTAGTAGGAACCCTCGTTTAACACGTAATGACATACAGAAACTTGTAAGGAAAACTGGGGTTGAAGTAAGCACCTCTACAGTTCTGGGTTCAAAGCATGCCGTCCTCGTAGAACTCCATATTTAAAGCCTGTTCATTTAGAAGCACAATTGAGGTGTGCAAGAAAGCATGTAGATAAACCCTTTACCCATTGGAAGAGTATTCTTTGGTCAGACGAGTCTGAAATCTAGCTTTTCGGCCACAATGATATTCGCTATATTTTCCGTAAGAAGGGGGAACGAAATCTTCCAAAGAACACCGTCCCTACAGTTAAATACGGAGGTAGGTCGATCAACGGAATAATGAAAAAAGAAGAGTACATTGATATATTAGGCACTTATATCCAGAATGATGTTCGGAACTTGCGGCTTGGGCGTCGTTGGATCTTCCAGTATGACAATGACCCTAAGCACACATCGAAATATATGCAATCCTGGTTGCAGAGGAACCATATAAGCTTTCCGGAGGGGCCATCACAGTCACCCGGTCTCAACCCAATTGAAAACGTTTGGCATGAGTTGAAGACCAGGGTTCATCAGCGTCATCCGAAAAACTTGCAAGAGTTGGAGGCTTTCTGTAAATAAGAATGGAAGAAAATACCAGTCGAGTACTGTCAAACAATCATGGAGGGTTATGAGGAGAGATTGCGCCAAGTAATTCCCCTGAAAGGCTATACAACTGACCATTAAAGTAGACGCACGAACACTTTCTGCCCCTCCTATGTTTGGTTATTTGTTTATAAACAGTTTATTTGTCGTTCAATTTACATAAACATTTATGTAGATGTGTGTTAGTATAATAGTTATAATATACTATACTTTCATTATCATGATCGTGATATTTTTTAAGTTATGATAAAAAACTACTCACGACACAGGGGTACGAACACTTTCTATCGTAACTATAAGTACAGGGTGGCCCGTAAGTTCGTACCCATCCATATATCTTATGTATCCAGTGTATCTGTGTGCTGTCCCTCATTTTCGCTGCATAATATTATGCACAATACGCTCTTTAAGTGTAAAGGCTTACATCGGTCATATTTTTCTGAAAAAATGAAACAAATATATAATACGTGCGTAATTGAATATAACATAACAACATGGATGGGTAGCGACGTACGGGCCACCTTGTATAAATTACAGGGTTTAGTGAGTTTAATCATGACTTTTATCACAGTTTTGATTCAAATTTTTCAAAGCAAACCAACTAAATTTTTTATTTTAAGAAATATACATGATTTTAGTCGAAAAGCACTGATTTCAAAATACATATCCACGTACAAATATATAGTCTACGTAATATACATATACAACTGAGGCTTTTTGTTTTCGCTTTGGGAAAGTGTTATGGCGCTATCCATGTAATCACGTATATTTTGCGTTTGATTATGTGGTGGTGTTTAGAAACAGAATGGAGTTAAGTTTCGTGGTGGTGTATATAATGAAACGTGGCGAAATGTTATCTTATTTTTTTAAAGCATATTTAAGAGGAAGTATTGCTATTCTGACGATGTTAATTATATCTGTATTGTGTAAATCATCTATTTACATTTTAATTTAACTGGAAAATAATCAGTAAAGCTTACATGATAAGCCTAATAAAGTAGTGTGTAATGATCAAACGTGGATTTTGTGGTCTCAGTTTTTTAATATGACACTGATCGAGTAATGCGTATGGAAAGATAGTTACATTTTTATTTTGCTATACTTATGCTTCGATTATTGTTGTTAAAACTCGAACAATTTAAATTATATAGGGCTACTGTACTGTTTAATGTGTATTTGTGTCATTCAACTTCAAGATTAAAGAATTTTAACCCAAGAGCTGGTGAGAAATTTTCAAAGTTAGTAGCTAGTGCTAAAAATAAAATGCCAAAGGAACCAAAAGCATCGAATGAACTTCGCCATATTCGATTGAGGGCCAAGGCTGTAAATAATAAACCAACACCTAATGAGATCTGCCTGCATGTTCTTGGGAATGGAGGTCCTGGTAATCCAAGATGTCTTTATATGTTTACAGATCATGCAAGGTAAAATCATTAATTCATTTGTGCAGTTTAGGTCCTAACTGTATTGCACTACATGCAATTTTATTTTTATTTGTAGAATTATGTTTAAACATTGAACAAAATAGTAGACCAACAACCAAATTCTGTATTTGCTATAGCTTTCTTTTAGAATAATTTGTTTGCAATTATGATTTGTTTCTTTGAATATTGCATTTCCAATTTGTTTGTATTTGAAAATTAATAATAAATATACCAAAAGATTTGTTTCTTAAATATGAATATACATATAGAGGTACAAGATGTTTTTAAATAATTATATTTTATATAGGCTAATGATTAAGAGATGATTAGCACTTCATGTATAGGTTATGTAATTTTTACTTTAATTTCAAAAACTAATATAGCATGCCAAGTAAGTATTAATCTAAATATTCTATAAATAAGAAGAAAATAAAATCAAAGGTGACACAATGCTGCTTTGACTTGTGAAGTTCCTTCTTCACCGAAGAAAAGAACCAATCACAATAACAAGTGGCAAGAAGAATCCCACCCCTTTTTCACTCTAGAAAATGAGTGAGCTAATTTTCAATCTTGTGTAAGTTAAGATTTTTAGAATTTAAAAAAAACATATGCATTGTACAATTTTTTAAAGGTGAGCCAGTTATGCATGTTTTTTGTGTATTAGAACTATGTAAAGCTTGTGAAGATTCTGTTTTGAACTGTCTTTAAAAACCAAGAGTCTTTTTGTCATTATGAATGTTCACTCAATAGTGATGAAACATCAGAAATTTGAATATTTTTAGAATTATTTGCTTGGATTTTCTTTATAGTGTTTTGGTATTTATTGTAGATTAAAATCTTGTACCTACATTTTCTGTGATGTATAATTATATTGCATTTATTACTGTACATACCAAAAAGCCTTGTTTTTTAAAGGAAACATTTGCGTACAATTCCTAGATTGTAACTTTTTCAGGCTGCGTAACAATCTAGCATTGGTGTTTGACAAGCCCTGGCTTAAAGTTTTATCAAAATAGACCAAGGACTCTAGAGCTTGAACTATATTTCTACATCTCAAAATATATTTAGAATAATTTGGTGAAGTATAATAATTAAAAAGACTTATCTTTTTACACTGAAGTCTTATTTCTATAGTGGAAAAACTTCAGAGTCTGTTCAAAGCTTTACAGAATCATTTAGTGAAATATGTGAGAAACTCAACATTAATTTACTAAATAGAAGTCTTGCTTTGCTAATCTGCTGACTCCTTTGAGGATATCCCTTGTTATTTGGATGGGGAAAAGAAAATGGAATTGGAGTACTTAAGTTTTCATAAGGTTTTTGATAAGATTCCACACAATATATTAGCTATAACAATCACACCAGTGTGTGCTAGGGAATGTCTTGTTGACTGGATTGTAAGATGGCTAGGTAAAATAAAACAAAAGTTATTATCAATAGAATCCAGTTAAACAGAACTTTTTTAAAAGTTTATTACAGTTAATGGGTCTTTGCTTTTTATTTTGATTAAGTCTTTGAACATGGAGTGGTTAGTTTGACTCTGTAAAGATAAATTATAAATACTACAACTAAATATACTAAGGGAAATTTGGCAAGCATTTAGTAAAAATTACAAATCTATTATACCTAAAACAAATCAGACTCTTCTTACAGAAGGTTTATCCGTGAATTTATGAAGCCTTAACTGAGTCAGAGTTAAAAATGATGTTCATGCTAAAAATTTTTCATCTTAAAGTTTTTGCATTTCATTTGCATAAACTATACAATGTTGTAAATTAATACAAAAAGTTTTGTTTTTTTAAATATAACTTATCTTTTAATTACTCTTAACATAACACATGTAATGAGATCAACTGCGTGTTCTTGAGAATAGAAGTCCTGGCAACTTAATAAACCAATGTAAAGTAAAATGAAAACTTAAAATGTGAAATAGAATAAAAAATACATTTGTGTGTGTGTGTGAAATAATTGCAGATTGCAGACAAATTAAGTTTTCCTAACTGCCTTAGCTGTTTCTTGATTTTATTGCTTTATAATGTATAACTATCACATTGGCTCCTATACAACCAACCATTTGGAGGAGAGTAGGAGGATGGTTTTGGGAATTGAAGCATTATGGGTAAATGTTAAAATATCTTAATTTATACTTACAAAGGAGAGAGAACATAATTTTCTTCATGGAGAATAGATTAATAGTTAGTTTCCCAGCTTTACTCTAGTACAGCTAGCTTAAACTCCTTAGAAGGATTTATCAAAATGAGATTAAATTTGTTGTCAACAGATGGCTTTTATTTTCATTTGTACCTTGAGTGACCAAATTATCAAGTCATAAAACTTTGAAGAATTTAGATTTTAATGTCGCAAAATCATACTCTTTGTATTTAAGATAAATACTAAACAAAACAATAATTGTACACAAACACTTTCTGATTATGGTATATTAGCTATTTTCATTCAATTATGCTCTATGTATGCAAAGATTTTTGCATTCTACAAGCCTAAAGGTCCCATGTAATTGATGTTCAACAATTGATTCAACTGAATCTTTCATGTAAGTCATCATGTGACAACCATCTGCCAACAGGAGTCCTCATGTCAAGATATTTTTTATTGTGCTTTTCACTCATGCTTTTTTCATTTTAATTTAGTGTCTGTTGCCATTAGTGGAATTGTTAGTTTCAATTTTAAAACAGCTTGCAAACTTTTAACTTGTTTTTTCCTTTTTCATGTACAAATCCTGCTCTGTGGCAATTGTTGCCTTGCCAGGTACACTTATGCTAGTTAAAATCTGCACTGAGACCAGGATGTCTTACTTTTTGTGGCTGCTAAATGCTTACTGTTGAGGTGTGGTGTTACGCAAGATTGCTCGTAGATATTTCCTTTCAATATAAATTTGCCATGTGTGCATGTCTAATATATATTACCTTTCCAGACCATACTCACCCTTGAATTTCACTGGTAAAGCAGAAGGGGACAGCTGTCCATTCCTGCCATTTCTAAGATCAAATGAATCAGGTGTGGTCTGCTTTTCAAAATGGGGTTTTCATGGTCACCCATTGCACGGTCTTTGGTGTTGACATTCATCTGAACTCCACCACAGTTTCTCTCCCCCTTTTCTTTCAGTAAAGTAAGGGAGTTATCACTTTTCAGTTCCAAGCAACTGGGGTGGTGGACCATGGAGGCATCCTCTTTCATGTGATAGTGATAAATGATACAAAATGAATGCATTCAGTTTAGAGTAGGGAAGTGGTGTTGTGTTGGTGAGATGTCATTTAATTTGGTGCTCAATTGCAGAAAATGTTATCCTTGGGAATGTTGTAGCTTTAGATTAAATTGTCAAAATTGCAATTTATCCTTTTTATTGAGATTTCTCATCCTACCCTCACATGGATGTTGGTTCCCAGTAGCTGGGTTGTGGATTTGGAGCTAGACCAACCAACACAAGTCCTTATGCATGTATTACATGTGTGTCTGTTCCCTTACTCATTTAGGGATTTTTGTTCACTAGCACTATGTTGTTGGTCATGGTGGAGGAACTTGCAGGTTACTAATGTTCTTGCTCTTGCAATATTCCTCAAAGATTTTACTGTACCAGGTATGTTTCTGTGCTGAGGGTAGTTCATTTTTGATTGATGTCAGTGGGATATTTTATTATACTATGGTTCCCAAATGTGGATGACATTTTATTATTTTGCTATTGTGTGTCCTTGTCAAAGATTCGTGGATATGTTGTATCTCTCCAGTATGCTGAATTTGATATAAAGATGGTGTGGTCATCTTTCCTATTCCCATGTGGATGTTGGTTCCCAGTGGCTGAGTTATGGATACAGTTGACTTGCCTAGTTTGATCAGCCACTCTAAACCCTGGGAGACATCCTTTTTACACAAGTGCATGTTACGTCATATGAGGAATTTAAATTCATAATTGAGTGGTTTGTTCTCTTCCTTTTGGATGTGCTGCTCTCATTTTCTACTATGTGTCACCTCTTTCCACACTGGACAAAGAGTATACCTCTTTGGTCTCCCACATATGATCCTCTAATAAGAGGATCTCCTCTTTTAGGGTGTTTGCCAGATGCTTCTGAAGGATGCTTCTTTCTTTCCTTTGTGCAAGTTACTTCACCTATTCAGTATGAGATTCTGGGTATTTAAGTGAGTGAAAGTAATGTACTGTATTCAAAGTTATAATTTTCCTATACTGAAAATGTATTTTTGGTAGGTACTTTCATCTTCTAAAACTTCCACCATTCTTCTCCACTGAAAACTGGTAATTTCATTTTCTGTCAAAATTTTAAGTGATAGCTCAGTAGAATTAAATAAGGGGAGTAATGTGGTGATTTACAGGAAAGACTCAATTGAACTATACCAACTATAAGGCACGTGGAAGCTCAAGGCTTGTGGTACACAAAAATTTGACATATAAAGGGTAGCCAGGATAAGAATAGCTATTTATGTGAAAGGAGGTAAATTTGTATTGTAAATATATTTTCAGTATAGGAAAATTATAACTTTCTAAAAACATGAGAAAATGTCATTTACGTTCACCCTTTAATTACTTTAAATGACTTCAAACTTTGTTTTCAACTATTTGTTCTTGTGGCTGAAAAACTGTATGCCCTGTGATGTATGTAATAGTGGGAAGAAACAATAAATTTTTGAGGGGAGTATTGTTATAAATTAGATTAAGTTTAGTTCCTATACACCTCACAACAACAAGACTTTGTGATGTTAATAAAAATGTTTGTCTATATTTTCATGTGTACTTATTAGTTTTTCCCATAATACAAGTAACTTTTTTTTCATCAAATATTTTTAGTACATGTGATACATGAACAAAAAGGACGTTTGGTAATTTTCAGTTATCATTACACTCCCACTTACAAGAAAATAAAATATTTAAACCTAAATTTTATGCAAAATAAATTTCTTTGCTATATATCATAATATACTCTAGAGAGTTTATGTGCCTACTATGGACATAGTCTTATATTTTCTTTATTTTTGGAATCCTATTAGCTGATTTTGTTTTGTTTTTTACTTTTTTTTTTTGTATAGCTAGAATTCCTTTATCTTTTCATGACAAAAATGTTTTCATAAAGAATCTTATTTTGTCAAATATTAAGCTGGCTATGGAAGATTTGGAAGGTTTGACAGTATTTTCGACTGGTCAGAGAGGCATTTTATTTTTTATAAATCTCATTTTCTGGAATTATACATTTGTAACTTTCTTTTATACAATAAAATGTAAAAACATTGGTAATTTATAATATAAGCATTTGTTGCAATAAGTAACATTGATTTTTTTTGTACTGGTATTTTTATATAATATGAGTTCTTAAACATTTTGAAAATAATCATGTTTCTTTCTAAGGTATATCTTCAACTGTGGAGAAGGAACACAACGATTGGCTCATGAACATAAGTAAGTATTGTGAGAGATATTTAGGTACAGTTTATTGATGAGAATGAAGCAATTTAATTTTTAGTATTCATTGTTTATTTTAACAACAGGTGTTGAGCTCATTTTGTAAGATTTATCATATGACACAATATATTTAGCTCATTGAAAAACAAGAAGTGCATATTATTAATGCTGTTTGAACAAATATATCTCATTTTTAGAATGAAATAAGTTAGGACCCACATGTATGTGTGAAAGAAAAACTATTGAAATCTAACTGTCTTTAAAACTATCATAGGAATTTCTTATAATTATTGAAATGTAAGACATTACCAACAGATAGAGAAATCCATAACATTTTTATTCTTTTGTTTTTCTGTTTCTTCCTGTTTTGATACTCAGATTTTTATACAGTCTCCTATATTTGAAATCCTAAAGTATAATAATAAACAATATTTTTAAGTTACTCAAAGCATTACCCTTATGCAACTCAATGTGGTTTTAAGTCAAACTTTGAGGAAGAGAACTGAATATTAGCAGTGATGTGGTAGTCCACATGCTACATATATTTGATATTTATGAATCTCTGGTTAATAATTTGGATACTCCTGTCGTTTCTTATGAATGTATAAGAATTGTAATACATAAGATCCGTATTGGTTTTTGTTAAGCCATTCCATGTGTCATTGCTTATTTTTTGCAGATGGAGGAATTAAGTGATACTGACGTACCACAGGTGTGTGTGTGTGTGTCTCTATATAAACTGTATATTTCTTATAATGATTTCATTTATCAAGTTTTAGACCCTCAATTGCATAATGCAAAGTTTTTAATTAACTTTGGAAAATTTACAGAGGAGATAATTAAAATTTTCATTTGATATTTTTCTTTTTACAGAATGAAATTAGCTAAACTAGAGCATGTATTTTTCACCTACAAAAGTTGGGAAAATATTGGAGGACTTCCAGGTAAGAAAAAGAATTAGAAGAAAGATAATTTCTAGATTTGTTACTTTTACGAAATTTATGCTGTCATGTATGATACATATATTGCTGTGTACTTGGAGAAGTTCTATAATAACAGTAGATAATACTTTATTTGGGGTTCTGCTATTAAGAGTTATTTAAAGTCATACTATATATAACAGAATAGTTTTGTTCATTGTGATAAAATATATCCACCTAGGACATTTGACATGATGAGAAAGAAAGACCCTAAGTTTTATGTTGTATTTTCAAGTTTAAGGATACCAATTTGATAGGAACCATGAAAATGAACATTCATTCAGGTTTGTTATTTGTCTTACCTGTGGAGATCTGTTTGAATAGATGTAACTTCATGTATAATATTATTGGATATTTTATTTACCACAAATGTTCTTATTATGGAGAAATTTGTCCGATTTTTCACACTTAAGTTTAATCTCAAATATTTTGACAGTGTTTTTAACCTAATATAAGAAGGCAACAAAGGGCCATTTGATTCTTCAAAACTGTTCTTGCACATCCATCTTTGAGGAAATATTTAAATCTCCCATTTATTTTTCAGGAAATCATTTATTCTCCTCTTCAACTTTTTTAGATTTGTTTTCCACTATTACTGATAGGATCTCACTCCATAAGTCAGTCTCCCTATTAAAAGATTAAAACTATTTTAGCTGGACCCTAGCCAACCCCAACCCTTTATTGCAAAATTTGCACTCTAATGTGTGTCTTTTGGGGCAACAAGGAATCTATTGATCCATGTCAGCTGTTCCACCGTATGAACTGAATTAAAACTATTGCATAAATACTCCTCAAAAATAAATTTTTAAAGCCAGCTGTTACCATTTATATAGTTACCAAGTATTCTTTTACACTCGCCAAAATTCACAGCCTCCACAACATCAGAAGGCAACCCACTCTAAAGGCCTACCACTACCATGCTGTTAGAAATATAAAGGTGTCTTGCCTGAAGATGGCTCCTACTATATCAAAATTTATATTTGTCTCCCAGTCCTACTGTTCTCACTGTTCAGTATGAAAGAAGATGCATTCGTACTGTCAGTTCTTTTTTAAAATCCTAAACACCTCAATTGGATCACCTTTTACTCTTCTTTTTTTTCAAGAAGAAACAAATTGAAATATTTCAACCTCTTCATCCCAGGCACCATTATAGTAACCTTCCTCTGAACCTTTTCCAACAATTCAGCATCCTTCCTAAGATAAAGAGCCCAGGACTGAACACAATACTCCATATGTGGCCCATGACTTATACAATAAAAGTTTACCCTTTTTATATTTGTATTTAATATTTCTGTAGATGCAACCTAAACTCCTATTTGCTCCCATCTCTAGCAACAGCAAGCTGCTTGTATGGTATTAAGAGATTAATCAACCATTACACAAGGATCCTTATTTTTTTTTTTCATGACATTGTTAAGATTATACCCATACAAATTATAGTTGTAATTCAAGTTATAACCCACATGCATTATCTTATATTTATAAGTAATGCCTATCTGAAATTTATTTACTAAACTTGCTAAATGATCTAAATCCTTTTGTAAATTAGCAGCATCTTCTTTACATCTAGCAACACCCAAGTTCCCAATATCATTTGCGGTTTTAAGTAATTTGTTGACTTTATAACAGAGCATAGGCCCTAAAACTGAGCCCTGAGATACTGCACTTGTAACATTTAATCCAGTTGGACTGAATTCCAGTTATAATAGTCCCCTGCTTTCTTCCATTCAGCTACTTTTTATCCAATCTGCTAACCTGTCCTTCACACTTGGAGATAATTTGTTTTACAAGCATTTTGTTACCTTGTTGAATGTTTTCTGAAAATCTAGATTTGCAGACCCACACCTTGACCCTCATCTGCATAAGCAGTAACCTTTTCAAGGAATGTCACAAGATTTGCAAGGCAAGATTTTCTCTCAGTGAAATCATATTGACTATTCGATAAAATTCTAAACTTTATTAAATTACTTTGGAAAGCATTTTTTAAGTCTTTTCCCCACAAAATTTTCCTCACAACTGATGCAAGATTAATGGGTCTGTAATTGCTGGGACAATTTTTAATACCTTGGAAAGAAGAATGACATTAGCTAATATCCAATATCTCGGATACTTGTTCACTGTTCAAGAACTTATTTAAACAGAAAAAAGAACAAACAAAAAAACAAGTGGTTCACATATTTCATCTTTAACCTCCTTCAAAACCATTTGAAGAATATTGTCTGGAGGAGGAAGCTTACTGTTTTCTTAGACTTCCCAATTTTTTTCTAAAGATTCTCAGTATTGATGCAGCCATCTTGTTCTGTCTTGTTACAGTCTTTCAACTGTTGTAAGATGTGGAATACTGCTTAAATGTTCTTTGGTTAAAAACTCAAGATAAAGCAGAACTTAAAACCCAGCCATCACGTAATAATCAGATACGAGCCTTCCTTTGTCACCTGTCAAGGGCCCTACTTTCATCCAAACAGTTTTACCATTAACATGTTTAAAGAAATCCTTAGTTATAATTTTCATGTTTTCAGCCAACCTTTTGTTGTACATCTTTTTTAATGTCCTAATTTTCTGTTTCATTAACTTTCTTGATATTCTATAATCTTCTAAATTTCCTATTGCACCTGTTAATTTAAATTTGATTCTTTAATTTTATCTTTTTTTATTCTCTGTGAGCCAAACTGGTGTTTCACTTGCTGCTACCATTTTATTATTATAAGGAATATGTCTACCTTTTAAGATTTTATAAATGTATTTTTAAAATTTCCCACATTTCATCATTGTCTCCAAATTACTCAGCTGCCCACTTCACAAAAGGCAGTTCTTGTTGTATCCCTTCAAAAATTTGTTTTGAAAGTTGTAACAAAAATATTTATTCTTTATCTCCATATGCAGCAAAACATCAAAACTAGTAGAGTAATGATCACTTGCACTAAGATGTTCTCCACTTTCTACCCTGCCAATCATTTCTATATTTGAAGTTAACATTAAATCTTAAATAGCATTGGTTCTAGTAAGTTTCATGACTAACGGGTGAAGAAAGCAATCTTGAACAGTTTCCACAAATGTTGCCCCTTATGGTTTGACTCTAGCATTTTCCATTGTAACTGTCTAAAAGTTATGCATAATTATGACTTCTTCAACAGCTGAAATCTTAATCTTGTTTGAATTGAACAGCTGAAATCTTAATTTCAGTATAATGTTTCATACTAATGTTTTATCAGTATCATTTGATGGTCTGTAAACAAATGTTCATTTAAAAGCCTTTTCTTTTCATACCCACTAATAGAAACCCAAATGGATTCAACCTCCTTGCTATTATCTTTTAATATCCTCAACTTTAACAAGATGTAACTCATGTTTTGCATATAAAGCTACTCCTCTTCTCCATTTAGCACTATCTCCCTGTTGAATAACATATAATCCTGTATTTCAAAGAAACTGGTGTTTTCAGAATCATCTATGTTTAATCATGTTTTGGTTATTTCTATTGTATCAAAATCTCCCATTCCTGCTAGTAAGAAAAGTATATTTATTTAGTCAAACTGATTGCCAGGCTGATCTTTAGTTTTGCTTTAAGTATATAGCTTGCTCTGATTGGAAGTTTATTAAATTTGGATGCTCTCATCCTATTAACTTCACAGTATTGAAACCTGAGTTCTTTATTCTGTTTATCTCTCTGAGAATCTTGCATAGTTCAATAAAACCACCTTTTACCCTTTCTTTTCAAGAGATGATAACTTTCCTCTAATCTTATAAAACAGCCATTCCATACCTGTAATCTTCCTTGTTTTTCTCTGAACAATTTACAATTAGGTAGTATTTGTTATTACACAAGGAGACTAAAACTGTACACAGTTCCAATGTGAGGTTAACTAGTTATTTGAATAGAGCTGGTTACTTCTGCTTGTCTTATTATATCTATAATTAAACACAAATTCTGTTAACATTATTATAACAACAGAAAACTTTCTGACTTGTGGCTAATTTGCCATTATGCCAAGTTTGTTTTTTCAATCTTGTTATTATGTGGATTTTCATCTCTATTAAACACATTGTCCAAATTTTGAAAACCCAAATACATTAATTTGCACTTATAGTTAAACATCATTTGCTGTATATTTGTCCATCTTACCAATTACTCCATGTTATTCTGTAATACCAGAATTTTCTGTAACATCAAGAAATATGAAAGAGTTTTTATGAAATCAGCAAACTTTAATAATTTACTAAATTATTCCCAGTACAAAAAAAGCCAAGACCCAAGCACGGACTTCTTAGGCTCTGCTGTTTACAAGGCCCCAGTCTAATTAGACTTCATGAGCAACAATCTTTTGTTGTTCTCACTGTCCTAATAGCCAGTAAAATAATCTTTCTCCATACTCTGATCATATGATTTTTTGTGTGGCATCTTATCAAAAGCTTTTTGAAAATCTAAGTTCATTGAGTCCACACGTTTACCATTTCTCAAACAACATTCTTTCAAGATAACAAATCAAACCTTTTGCTACAGACATCTTTTTGTGTGTATTTCAAAAGGTTTTAGTGACTTGCATTCAAAATTTAAAGCATTTCTTTTCATAATATCCCAAAGAATATAGTAAAAAAAAACATGTAGTGGCATACCACTAAATATAGCATAAAATTGTAGCCAATAGGCTGTACTTTAACAGCATATTAGTTTTAAGTTCTTGCTTTTTATGAACTAATATTTAAAAATCTAGAATGTCCCCTAGAGTTAAAATTATGACATTTTACATTCGTTCTCTAAACATCTGTTCTTTAATTTATTTGCCATCCCTTTAGAAAGTACATGAAATTTAACCTAAATTATTTGTCATAATATCTTCTATGCTCTGTCAAAGCATAATTTTCATAGTCTTCAATCTTATTTGCTACAGAGCCAGGAAATACAGTTCAACCCCTCTTGTTACACCCATCTGTTACATTCTCTCTTTCAGAAATTTCCAATAGTTCTTTTCAGTGTTCAATACTATTTATTTATAACTAATATAAAATCAAAGTTTTCATCTAATAAAGTGAAATATTACATTATGTTGTTTTCTGTAAAGAAGATTTTCAGTTTTGCTTTCACTTGAATCTTGATTTCCATAGGAAATGCATCGATAAGCTTAGTTGAAGTTTTAATGGGTTTCATTGCATGGTTGAATTGCAAGAAAAATGATTTATTTATTATTATAAAAGGAACTAAAATGAAAAATGGGAAACCTTTTGTGTTTAGATTAGTTGAAATAAATAGTAGTAGTTTTATTTTACTAGGTACATCACGAGCAGTTTGTGAGTAGCTCATTTATAGTGTAATTTAGTAACATAATGCGAGATGCGTGTTCATCAGATGAGTTACAACTTACAAGGGCATGTGTACAGTTAGACAGGTTTCAAAGGGCAATAAAACAATAATATTTAAGTACAAATATGTGTATACTGTTATGAGTTTAAAGCTATTTACAGTAAATGTAATATTTTAATTTTATGTCCTTCTAGTAAGAAAAAGGTAATTTAGGTTGACTTTGTTGTTCATGTGGTCAGTTAAATTGACCAATCTTGTATAAAGGTAGAATGGAGAAAATAACAAATAAATATGAAGTTTTATTAAGGTAGAAGTTGTACAAACATAAGAGTTGAGAATGTTGATGAAGAAAAGTATTTTTATGTGAAAATCATTTAACACTCAGACTGGTATATTGAATTATTACATATTTTCAGCAAAATCTTTAGTTAAATACTTCATTAAAAAATCTGATTTTTCAGTGTAAAAATATTTGTAATGTTTAGTAAAAGTTTGCCAAATTTTCTAAGATAGACAGTGTATTAAAAGTTAAATATGGAAATAAAAACAAGTGCAAAATGGTTATGAGGTTGTCGTTTCGACAGACCTCGAATCAAGAGAGTTAATAAGGTGATTTTCCTGTAGTGGAACAAATATTCCAAAAAGTCTAATGAAATGAGATAAAATTTCACAAAACCCTTTATTGAAATAATATTGTGTCAATAAATAAAACTAATGTGTATTCACCACCAGAAATTTCTAGTTTAAGTATTTAGTGCTCCCTTTTAAAAATAGGAATAACCAGTAATTAAAGTAACTTCTGTGCTAGCAATTTGCCTCATCCATCCCACATTTTATACACTACTAAATTATACAGATCACAACTTCAAAAATTTGAGTATATGCATTAGTACCAATAACTATTACATTTAACTAGCAGAAATGCCATTATATGGCTGGCTGGTTTGTACTAGTATACTCTTACTAATAATAGTTGAGTCTTTTATTCTGTCTGTGTATTTAAACTTCTGAAAATGATGGTATTTCTCATGTACGTCTTTATTAAGTCAATTAGGTTTTATCTTCCTTCGTGTTCTTTTTATCATTTTAGTAACATGACTTTCTGTAAACCTGATGTTCCAAAAGTTGATTGCCATAAACTGAATCGTCATACTAGTTGATATAAATTTCTTATAATTGTCACCCTCATAATCTATCTAACAGTGAATAAGTTCAGTTCAGAGCTTCTACATATGTTTAAAAATGTGCAGTGTCATTATTCAGAAGATCTGTAAACAAACAAGAAAAGGTGTTATTTTCTAAATCATAACTCTCATTTTAAGCAGTATACTGACCACACTTGTTTGAAATAATTTGTTGTTGGAAGAATTGTTAGTGCATATGAATTGATTATGTGCTATTATAATAGTTTCATGTTGTGCTTGTGACTAATTAGTGGAATTTAAAATGAACTATGTAACTTTTGTACAAAACTGGTATACAGATTTCAATTTTCAAAGATCAGTTACTGATATAGAAATCAGTAGTTTTTTTTGTATGTGTAATGCATTTTTCCCTGTTTGTAGGTTTGTCTTTAACAATACAGGACATAGGAGTTCCTGAAATAACTCTACATGGCCCACCAGATATAGTTAGTATTTAAATTTATTCTCAAAGAGAAGTTCTCAAGACAAGTATTACAAGTTGATTTAACTTATACAGTTACTTTTTGATTTGTGATATGTTGTTTGTAGATAATTGTTCACATGCAAAACCAATTCTGAAAATTTAATTTAGCTTTTTAACCATAAGATTTATAGATATATAAATTATTTTTTGTTTTTTGTCTTGAAGAAATAATTAGTTTTGAATGTTTATAAAAACTTAAATATTGATAACTGTTTTAGTTTTGAAAGCATGTTATTTTTAACACATTCTTTGCTAACTAAATG
The DNA here is from genome assembly GCF_004210375.1 of Tachypleus tridentatus. NCBI lineage: Eukaryota > Metazoa > Arthropoda > Merostomata > Xiphosura > Limulidae > Tachypleus > Tachypleus tridentatus. The sequence continues at coordinate 42,537,189 of NC_134835.1, forward strand.
CAATGTGTGAAATTCTACATAAAAAGATGTGGTAATGTTACTCTAATACTGATAATTTAAGGAAGAATAAAATGGTATTGCCATTTTTTAAAATAATGTTTTTTATGTACAGCTTGTGTGAAAAATACTATCATATAAAATATTTTTGTTGTTTCTAAGTAGAAATATCTTAAGTGTGAAAATGAAGAGCTCATTTAGCAAAATTAAACTTTTTAAATAAGTAAGTCTCCCAATTTTTCAGTGAAACAAGTGATAAATTTCTTTATTAAGAAATACTTAATACAAAAGTACTTTTTGTATTTAAATGCTGAACTTTACTATTTTGAAAAAAAATATATAGTAATTGAGCAAGTCAAATTGAATTTGATAAATTGAGCATATTGTAAGTATCAAAATAAGCAAGTAGATAAATATTCAGTTTAAATACTTGTACATAGAATAAGTAAAAAAAACAACAAAAACAAACTGGAACCAAAAACGTACTAGACATTAAGTTATATTGTGTAATGTGAATACCATTAGAGATGCAGAAACATTTAATTTCCTTAGCAAATCTTTTTTTATTATTTACTAGTTTCAGCAGTTTTAATGTTACAGTTTGTGAATTGTGTTTCTTGGTAAATATAGATAAATATACCTGATGGATATAAAGCTATCACCAAAAAAGAAGAAAAAGTTAAATATATAACTTCAAACACTTTTATTTTGTGATAAGGAAAGTTAAACAATTGCATAACTGTAGGCCAATTATAGTTGTTAATAACATTTGAGAATTAAAATATCAACCATAATGGCTTATAGAAGGTAGGGATTTTTTAACCCTATCATGATGGATCATTTTCCAAAGGTCATGTCGTCTTTTTTTACTGAACTACTATTTTATTAATTTGTCATTAAGTTTGGTATAAAACTGTATATTATTCAAATTTTCATATCGTACATTATTTAATTTAATTTAAAAGTAAATATTAAAAAAACAACTAACCATTAATGTCTGTGTCACGTGGTATGTTGAAAGCAGCACTGATACAAACGAGATCTTTTTTACGTAAAAATACGGTGTCTATAGTTTTGCAGGAATTAGGAACTCAAATTACCATATTTGAAAGATAGAATATAAAATAAAACCCTCCTATTATTTTTACATGCTAAGATATGTAGTGAATCAAACAGTGGCCCTACTCACAATTTTTGGGAATGGTTCATTATATATACTTAATATGTATGACATGAATAACTAATCAAAAGCTCTTAATTTCTCACAAATTTTGTTTTTTTCCAACCATTTACAAATATAACTGCATTGTCTATTTCTTTGGAGACAAACCTTCATGCTAGAAAGTTGAGTCCTCAGTTTGTTTTGAAATTTCACTTTTTCTCTTTTTTTTTTACCCTTATACAGTGCAGTTACTATACCTGATAAATAACAGCAGTATTCTTTTGTATTGATATAGTAATTTATGACTTTCACATTCTCCACATGCAAAATGTTTTTAGGCATAGCAACCAAGTGAAAAGGCTCTAATTAGAACTGATAATTGTTTGCATTATTTACTGTTCTGTGTTTTAAGAAATACATTTAAGAACTTGTTTGTAAATGGTAATAATGTATTTGCATGTATAATGTATTATAACTAAAATATACTGACACGACAGGCCATTTTAAATACCACAGTTTTATATTCTTGGATATGGTAACATGAGTGCACATCTGTTACTTTATTGTAACTTCTATCAAGTTAGCCAGTGAAGGCTGAAAGGTCAATATAATAAACATATATATATAAAATATAAATGTATAATATTATGATATTTTAAGCTATTTAGATTAAACACTGTGTTTTAAAGTTATAATTTGTAGTCATTCTAGGAAGAAAAAAGCATAATTCATATTTATTTCCTTATGCTTGTAATGGTTGAGATCAGTCAAATCTATCAAACACGTACAGAAATTTCAATTTGATAGTGAAAATAACATAAAGTATATATTTTTCTTAAAACATTTGATAATTAATGATATGGATGTTTATAAAGATTTTGCATGTGCACTTTGGAAATTTTCTTGTGCATAAAAGTATTTTTAATCTTAAAATTATTCTGCATATTGCAGAGTTAACTTTTTTAATTTCCATGAAAACCTGATATTTTGTGTACGAAAATCTTGTACTGTTTACCAATATCCTGTATAATTTTACAAACATATGCTTACATTATCAAAAATCATAGTGTAATTATCCTCATGAATACTTTTGTGGTTATGAGGTGGGTGAATTCAATCCAACCCATAATGAAAGGGTTAATATCTCATGCTGTAATATAATAAGGGATAGGTTTTTCCTTAAGTATTAAAAACTCAAATTATGTAGGAAACCATTTTTTTCAAATTTGTACCAATTTTCATAAACAAGAGTGCTCAGTTCATAGGTACTGTAACAATTTAGAGATTTTTACGTATATTTAGGTACCCAATAGTTACTTTGCAAGCTGAGTAAATTAAACAAAAATAGAAGCCATAATTTTTTTCTTAAACAAAAACTCTAAATTATAAATCTACTGCTGTGATATGAAGTGGTGAATGTTTATTTTCAGGAAGAAATTTATGAAATGACAAAGGGCTTTATGGTGACAAAAAATCTTCAAATAGGCAAGTATGCTTATTGATTTATTTTATATAACTATTCTAAACACTATTTACTGCAATAGAAACTGTTGTTTACAGGACATTTGAAAGTACCAAATACTTGGAACACATTTTAACCATAATACAACAGAAGTTAAATTACTTTTCTTGTACACTGCATTGATCCATAAATCTTGTATCAGTTGAATAATCCTCAGAAAACAAAATTGATGTGATCTATTTTCACAGTTAATAAAATCATAACTTTCAAAAATTTTTATTGATTGTTATAATGAACATTCAGCAACCAAAAAAGTTATTAAAACATTTTTATACATGTTAATTGTTCAGCAATCATGCTAGCATCCCCACTCTTCTGCTTATTGGAAAATGTTTTGTTATAAACAAAGTTCTAGATAAGACTAAGTTAGTAGTTCTTTAATAGTCCTTAAATCTTAAAAAACAGTTATGTGAAAAATGATGAAAGTAGAGTAATGATAGTGTAATAAAGGAAATTTTATTTTTATGACTACTATTTCCCCAAAATAATTATATTAATACTTTTAATAACTATAGAATAATAATGTGTGTGTACACAGGCATGTGTACATATATTATATTTTTAGTTGCTGAGAATTAAACGTAATATTTCATAGCTTTCTAAATTGCATTATATTATTGTATTTCGTACTAATATAATTAAAACTGAGAGGGTTCATACACTGTGTAATCCAATGTGATATGTTTTTTCCTTTTCTGGCAGTGAGTAGAAACCACAAACATGGTTCATTTACTGATAACTGCATGACTGTACACTATGTTCCAATTTATAGTTCAGTTACTGCATCCTCCAGGAGGAGAAATATGAAAAACAGTTATAACAATGACCATATAATTTCATTACGAGATGGGCCATCTAATGAACAAAATAATTACCATGAACCATTAGATTCTTTAAATCCAGAACAAGGTTTGTACTACATTCTTTATTGAAAATTATATATGATAATGTGTATTATCATGAGCTGGTGTAAGTTTTATGTGGAACTATTCAGTTACATTTGAAAGGAAAATTAAAGTTTTTTTTTGTTTTTTTTACAATTTTACTCTTTTGTATAGATTTAAGCTTTGTTTAGAATAAAAAAAGTTTACTTTTTTCAAAATCTGACTGTAGGTATGTAGGTATAATTCAGGTAACCAAGTTCATCATGGCTTTATCAAGAGGTACCCCAGCCTTAAAAGAACAAGTGGTTGAGTAACTCAAGATAATAACCATGAGCTCATATGTATTGTCTGATGTGATTACATTAAGAAGGTAAACAATAAATATATTGCAAAAATATAAACATGGTAGAGAAAATATTCATATAAAAGCAAAACTAAATCTAATAATGTATAGAAACTAATAAATGTAGCTATAATTGCAGATATACAGAGAAGGTGCACTTTTGAACATCCATATACACAGTGAAAATTCATCATTTAGAATAATAAATATATGTGTCCCTGTTAATTCAGGGCTTCTTGGTTGTAATGTGAAGGGATTCATTGCACTTTCCGTCCAGAAGATTGTGGCATTTTATTCTATTTTAAAGGTGAAGGATGATTGTATTTAACCAATGTGTGTTTATTCTGTTAAAACTGGGTTTCTGGTCATTAGGATGTATACCTCTTTGTTAAACTTTAAGATGAAATATTGATGAAATAAAGAATTTTTAGTGGATACTGACTGTTGTTCTTCATTGTGTATATTATTAAGATTTGATTCAATATGTTTTTGATGTGTTTTAGAACTGTTGAGATTTAATGTTAAAAGATTAAACTGTTTGATTTAAACAAACCTTTTATTTTCACTTTAATTATGAAATAAATCCATAATGGATAACTTATCATTAGTACTGTAATATGTCAGTGACATACTAGAAGTTGTATTACAAACCTCACTAGGCTCTGTTCTATATAAATGTAAAACTAGTATGACAGAAATTTCAAAAACTATTTTGTATAGTTAAGAAGAGACAGAAAACAGAAGCTGTTGTAGAAAATGAAGACATTTCTGTAGCTTATATTTGTAAGGTGAGTTTGGACTTTTATTTATTGAAGCAATACAAAGCTCATCTTTTATAATATATTATCTTGAATATTACAAACTTATATTTTCAGTTAAGATTAGTTAGCTGCTTTTTTAGATGGCTTAAAGTAATGAAGCTAGGAGAAAAAAAAGGTTTATCATTCTTTTGTACATCCTTCAGAGATTTGAGATAACTTGGGTGCTCTGCATATTTCAAAAACCATTTGACTGGATTAATCTTGACACCCCATTTCTTATTGTATTTATAATCATTCATCCAAATTTATTTTCATGCTATTGTACATTACAATCCATGCTTACTTGGTGTCAGTGGAAATGTTGCTTTTATTGTTTTTGGCCAGATTTATTTTAAACTGTGTCATAAACACTGGAAAATATTCTTTACTGTTCTTTTATTGAAATAGAATAAAGCATATAATCAAGATATGTGACATTTGTTATTATTATGTATCTTTTTGTACACAAATATAACAGATAATAAAAGAACATTTTCCATTAATTAAGTACAGGCTGCTAAGAAATAAAATTAAAAAAAACCTTTTAATCTCATTCCCAAGAATTGTCTTACACAAAAGGGGTTAAAGTGCATATTGCCACAGTTTCAGCATTTGTTTAAATTCTATTTCTCTAAAGGTAATTGTATTACTATAAGGTTATTACAAATTATCTTAATTTTGTAAATCATATATAGCCCACTTTGTAGCTTTGTGTTTAATTTTAAACAAACAATTTTGTAAAATAAGTGAAGGTACATCTATTAATTTGAATCCTTTTATGTATATATATTATTATAATAATTTTTTTTTTTCCGACTCTTGAACATGTCTTTTATGATCATTTTAACAATGTTATCTTGCTTTTTAGATAGTTATATATTTAGCTTTAAGCTTGTACATCACAAAAAGAATTGAATACCAATTAATTTTTTATTTATTTATTTTTAATCGTTTATGAGACTTCATAACTTACATCAAAGAACAAGTATATTTTACTTTTTGAAGTTTGGGGTTAAAATGTATCATGTATATAACAAAATTTTTATGAAAATATTAGTACATTTTAATTCAAATTTCTTGTTAATTTATGAAATAAGGTTTGCTAATGGAATAAACAAAATTAAGAACCAGTTTTTCACCTTTTTTCTAAGTTATTTCCTAAGTTAATAACTCAAAGATGTTATTGAAATATATGAGTATTTATATATTGTTTTAATGCTTGCTTTTTACATTCTAAAGAGTATTCCTTCACTCAAATGTTGTACTTGTGTTTTACTTGTATCATTTAAGATTATAATTGATTGCTAGTATTCTTGAATTGTTAATCATAACAGTCTGAAAAATAAGTGGTTATAAATAAAAATGAGATGAAGTAAATATAGAGATATTAAAATATGTTACATGTTAGAATTCATTAAGATCAGAGAAATATTGCAGTATCCCTACTCAAACCTGTCACTTAAATGTGTCACACATGTCCGTAAATAGCCTTAAAATATAGAATATATATTAATTTTTTATTAGTTATAGGATAGATACATTTAACTTTTGAGAAGAATCATGTTGTTACTAGTAGAATTTCCAAATTTCCTTGTGGGGAAAGATCTTTAACCATTTATTTATGTTTTCAAAAGTTAAGGTCAAGGTTTAGACTCTTACCATAACATACACATTTTATATAATGTTATGGCCTGGCTAGTGTTATTTGAATTACAAGGGGGAAAAAGAAATATTGTCACCCACAGTATCAGCCAGTCTTTGAGTACTTAATTACAAATAACAATTAAGATTTCTATAACAAAACATTTACAAAATCACGGTAGTGTTTCTTGCAAACTGTATGCATCATATTATTTCTGAAAATTGTGTTTCTTCCTCATTAGCTTCATAATAAGGCAGGAACTTTGATATTGGAAAAATGTGTTGAGCATGGTGTACCACCGTAAGTATTGTACTTTTTCTTCTTTCTAAGTTGTATTTATTAGTGAATTTTATGAAAATGTTGATGGAGATGCAACATAATTAGCTTTAGTAGTATTTTAAAGTTTTAAGCGACTCAGTTTGGTTTTATATTGTGTACATTATAAGATATATTAAGCTAGAAGTTATCTGTGTTGTTAAAATATAAATGTTTTTGGATATATACAATATTATTTCTGTAATTTATTATAAACAGTAGAAAAAACAAAACAAAGTATTATTAAAGTTGTTTTATGAGGAATAAATACTTTGCTACACAAACAACAAACACTTTATACAGAAGTTTTAGACTAAATGCATAATGGAGTTTGTCTTTAAATAATTATTCAAACTGGTATAAATAACAAAATATTTTGTTGTATTTTGCTTTTAGCATATTTTCATGACCTGTATAGAAATGTTTAAATATTTAATGCTAACTGAAAAACACACAAAAAGAAGTGTAATGTGTTTGGAAATACAGCTAATTTATACAAAAAGTGTTGTGTAGTTAGAAAAAAAAAATCTATAAACAGATTTTTACTCTTACATTTTTTTCTCTAACAAACTGAACATTATTCTTTATTTGCACAATCATGTCAAAACAACCTAAGTTGATTTGGAAGAATTAGTGCTAACTCTGAGTGTTGACAACAGGCCAAGAAATTTAAACTAACTTGTATAATTTATTTTTAGGTGCAGTGTTTTTAAAATTTTTAGTTGATAGAGCTATTACAATTGTAGTGTGTGTGTTTTTATATATGCTTGTATTAGTGTGTGTAACTGGTATGTTGTATCTTTGTAACCAACCCCCTGCTAAAGTATGTGTTATGCTCCTCATATATAAGAGCTTTTGAATTGTAGAATTTTCATGCTGTTAATAAGTAAACATATTTATATGTTAACAAAACAAATTCCTCTTTGGTGGCAGTGGTCCTTTACTTGGTGAACTGAAGAAAGGAAACAATGTTACTCTACCAAATGGGAAAGTTGTAAGTTTGTTTCTATACTGTTTGAATAGCTAAACTAGTTCAAAGCAGTAATTTATAGTACAATGGAGTACTTAGTATAAGAATAAGGAAGAAAAATATTATTTCTCATGATATGTTGTTTTACTTAAAACCTAACATGACTGATAACATTGTAAAAAGTCTTATCTAGTACTTTATGATGAAAAAGTGTAAATTACAAAAAAGGCTACTAATTTTTGATAAGTGACTATTCTGTGAGAAAGCTAGATAAGGAATAATGAAAAGAAAAAAAAGAAGAAAAATCGATTTGCTATTTTTCATTTTTAGTTCACTTTTATTCTCATTTGAATAGATCCTGTTGTAACTAAAATTTTACACAAAAATATTTTAACAGAAATAGCAAATTCTATGAAAAAGTATTTAGTTATTTGTATTTTGAGAAAATTTTAACACATCATTTAACATTATTTAAAATTTTATATAATTTGTTGGTATCTATTTTTTATTATATTTTTTCAAGCTAATGCTTTTAACTTGGTAAATATGTTGGAATAGAAGTTCTACAGCTACAGTGAAATTCAAAGTTAGACTATCTATTCCTAGAGGTTCATGCAAAATTTTATTTTTTCACATCTGAGAACAGCTACAATGATTTGTTTGTCTTTTAATATATCATTAAATTTCTAAAGATTTGAAAGTGTGAATTTTTGTATAAAGTTGGGTAATCAGTACACCTGATCATGATTTTTGTTGTTTTTTTTAAAAGTGATATTATGGAAGAGTACTTGTAAGACACAATTGGAAGAGAAGTTAAATATAGTGAAATATAGGTAAAATGAATTATGTAAAAGCAGTTTAGACTTGTATCATATAGGCAGAACTAAATACAGTGAATAATTCTTGTATCTAAAATACAAAAGAATATCAAGAAAAGTCTCAAGTATGAAACAATTATTTAACTGAATTTGAAAATCATGTTTTATATTTAATTAAATAACTCAGTTTATTTAAAAATTAGTCTTGTTATATTCTTTTAGTACTATAAATAATTGCTTGTGCTTGCTGTAGAACGTACTTTTTTCATTAACCTTTATAGATTTTATAAATAAATTTCACTTTATTAGGAATGCATATGCACACAAATTTAAATATTTGGTTACACATGAAAGTTCCTGTGATATGTCAGATTATTTCTCAGGCCCTGTACATGTAAAGTTTTTATTGGGTTGCATTCAAAATTTAATTAAACTACTTTCTTATCAAGGTATATGAATACATTTAGCATAAAACATGTTTAATAATGCAAGTTTCAATATTATATAAGTTGCGAGTCCTTAGTTTTATAAGTCAGCATTTAAAAACAAATCTTGAATTTCTCCAAGTATGAGAATTATGACATTTTCTCTGTAGGTACCCTTTTTCTCTAATTTATTTACCTCCTCTACAAGAAGTATGAAATTTTATATTACTCATTATGTTGTAATTGTTTGGACAAAGCATAATTTTTATAGCCTACAATCGTATTGGGTGCAGAGCTATAAAAGAAAACCAGATCCCTCTTACTGTGCCCAGTTGCCAGTAGTTCTGTCTGGTCTTTAATACAATATTATTTATAATCAATAAAAAGCCAAAGTTTTAATCAATCAAATGATGTATTATATTACTTTGTTTTGTGCTACATTGTTTATTTTGTTTCCAGTCCAAACTGGAAATGCATAGCTAAACTTTGCTGATTTTTTTTTTAATGGCTCTTGTTGCATAGTTATAGAGCCAGAACAATTTTGATATTTGTAGAACATTCCCTGTTTTTAGCATGTTATTATTCTGTGTTCTCTGATGCATTATTTATTTGAATAAAAAAAAAAAATTAGTGCAGTGGTGCCATCAATATTTACAAAAAAAAAAAAAGAAAAAAGTTAAGTGTCATTGATAGTCAACAAATAATAATAATAAAAAAAGAAACCAAAGTAAGCACTTTATTTATTGCTTTTCATGTGTATTCTTTATTTATTATTATAGAAATAGTTAATATGTAAGAACTTTCAAACTTTATAGGTTAGATTAAATATAATGAGGAATAATAATAAAAACACTTTCATGAGGTCTCAAGCAACTTCCAAGTAGCCTGCAAATTATGCATCTCAATAAGGTAATGTGAACTACATGCTTTCTAATCGATTTATAATTCGTATAGCGAGAATATTAGTTAGGCAGAGTTTAAAGTGCAATAAAACAAAATTTTGTATGAAGAGTTGTATATTGTTATGAGCTTAAAGCTATTTAGGATAAACAAATCTAGTCTCAGTGTACAGGTTGAAGTCATTCTAAAAAAAGTGAGTTAGGTTATTTTTTTTTTTCTGTGTGTGTGGTTATGAGATCAGTTACATTTTAGTGAAAATCCAATATTAGATTTTTTGTCTACAAGTAATCCATAATACTTACTGAAAGATTGCAAAATTTTGTGAAGGTACATGAGAAAATACTAGAAGTTATTGTATAGAATCTCTAAAGGTTGACTTGGGGTTATGTTTTAGGTTGAATTGACCAAACCTGTAAGGAGAAAGTTAAAAGAAGTTATAATGGGCACTTGTTATGTAGGAGTATTGTTCTCAAAGATTATATTTTTAACCAGCTACTGAAAGAAATGTCTTACTATTGACAGTCAATATGTAATAAGTCTGCTTCTTTGAAAAATAATAGCCTTCAGAACAGTCATTAAGCTGTAACAGGTGTTATATTGTGTCTCAGTTAATCAGTTTTTTAACATTGCAAATTTTCATTGGTCTCTTCCTTTGCAATATGAAAGATATAGAACAATATGTTATGTTGAAAGCATCACCTTTTAATGCTGTATTTCCACCCTTACAAAGGCTACAGACAAAATTCAACAATATACCTCACTTTTATTGCACACATTTGGTGTCAAAGGTTTAGTAGTGACTTTACTCATCTTTCTTGATCAGCAAAATCTCATAATCTTATTAAGCATATTTAGTATAAGCTTTAGTATGGTTAGTACATCATGAAATTCACACCATATGTATCATTTGCATACCATGATCTCAACCAGTAGGTTACAATGGGACAAGGTGTTTTGTGGGTTTTTACAGAGTCTGTTACATACTGAATCCTGGATGTAATTGTGGGAAAAGATAGTCCAACTTGATATTTGTCCATATTTTCAATAATATGGCTAGTCAGTGTATTTATACCAAATTTCTTTATATTCAATTAGCATAGCATAGCTAGGAATAATTTATATACTGCTGTAGTAAGTTGTACAATGTTTCATAGGTAAAGTCTACAGATGTGGTTACACCTGAAGAAGCTGGACCAGTTTTTATTGGTATGTGCCACTGTTTTGTGTATTCTTTTCTTCACATAATTTTAATTCATTACTTGAAAATGGATAATTTTCATGGTCAGGCTAATTTTCAAGAAGATATTAGTTGAGAATTGTAAAAGTTATTTCAATTGCTTATAAATCTCTTTTTAGCTCTATAATGATTTTTTTCAATTTTATTAGAATACATTTCATTATTACAGTTAACCTTGTATGCAAAATTAAAAATAAAGATTCATGAACTGAAATAAATTAACAGTTTACTGAAATTCATTTGCATGTATAATATATGCTTTTATTACTGAAATTTGTAGTTAGTAATAAAAGAAGTTAAATGTATATGTATATCTCTCATGTTGTACTTGTTAGTTATATTCTCTGCCAACATATTAATTTTTACTGTTGTCTTTCTGTAGTGGTAGAATGTCCATCTGAACACTTTGTAGATTCATTGGTAAATAATAAAGAATTTCAAGCTCATCAAGTGACAGCATCATCTAATGAAAATCTTGCAATGTTAGTTGTCCACTTCACACCACCAGATGTTATGGATCACCCCAAATACCAGGACTGGCTGCTGAAGTAAGAAAACAGTGAACTACTAAAATAGAATATTTTGTGTGGTCTGAAATCAATTGTAGTGTGTTTTTAATAATATCTGGCAAAACTAAAAGCGTTCTCTTCCTTAGTTTCAAGAACAAACTGTTGGATTAACTTCCAAAAACTGTTTTGATCTTTGTCCAAACTTTCAAACTGGAAAAAGTATACATCTTGAATGTTTCTTATGGAATTGATGAAATCCTTCTTTTATGGGTGAACCTAACTATGGTAGTGATTTTGAAGGATCTTAATGTGTTACCTGAATGTACATTATTTTCTATAAGTTTTCTTTATCTCTAAATGCCCTAGTTTAAAGTAGTGATAATTTAATTATCTGTTTAATAGTTACATTAAATCATCGAATATTCAAAATTTCATTTCAAAATGTCTTCTAATGTATTAAAAAGGTATTTTTGAGTTTGTTTTGTAAGAAATATAGAAATTTTTGAACTCATCCAATACCTCCATTAACATGTTCTTTAGAAGGACAGGATTTAAAAATTTGTATACACCTTTTGGAGGTCTTGAAACAGATGAACCAGAAACACCATCTGTCTTGTTGTTTTTGACAATTTTATGTTTACTGCTGGTATACAAATCACAGGTATGAAGACTGTATGCACACTTAATTTCATGAATGAACATAACTATACTAAAACAGTCATTCATGAAGTAATTGGCAATGAGTACTTGTGTGAAGGGTGAAACAAGCCAAATATATAATCCATGTGACATCATATAGTTACTTTTATGAAAATAAATGTTTTTTGTTATTTGGTGACCTAGTGATGTTTCATTGTATCTGTCAACCAGCACATGAAAATAGTTTTTCTCAGAGTCATCTTGCAGCTGATTCTTTAGTTAACATATAAATTAAGCAAGATTGTATAAGTAATATCATAATGCAATACTTGTACATATTTTGAAGCTTTAGGTCAGGATGTTTAAAGTGAGTATTACTGTTGATCACTATGTCCTATGTGATACCACCATCACAGATGATCTTGTTACTTGTTAGTCATTGTTTTTTTGGGTGCAGCTAAATTTAGTAGTGAATTTTAGTTTGCACTCTGTTTCATTTTTATTGTGTATGTTGTTAAATCCATGAACTTTTATAGTTGTAACATTTTGAAGTTAATAGTTTAATTGCTGAATTTCTCATTTTCTGTGTGTGTGTGTGCAATTTTGTGTGTATGTATTGCACATTCTTAGCTTTTTACTTGCTGGAAACAAAAGTGGAGCTCTTAAAACCTACTATTTGTATATTTTTATTTATTTTTTAAGTATTGCACTTAATTCTGTGGTTGTTTCAAATGCTTTGTGTCAGTGATAACTTAATAATTTTTATCTGTAGATAGTTACAAACAATATTGTAATTTTTTATTGTATATTAAAGTATATCATTTATATGTTCTTGTGTTCAAATTAAAATTTCTTTCTATTTTACTTCTGAATTTTTATTAAAGACTGTTTATATAGAAATAAATTACTTGTGTTTGGATGCAATACTTATGTGTTATGCTATTATTAGGTAAATATCTTAAGTTTAGCATTTGTTTGTAATTTAGTATATTAAATAAGAATGTAAAAGTTGTTTTACCAGTTTTATAATTGCATTAAATTTAGAAGTGAACACTGAATATATAGCAAAATGAACTACATGTATATGTTTACAAATGACATTAAATCAAGTTGTTGTAAAAATACTGGTATATAGATAATTGAAAAGCAGCAATAAAACTCCTTAGTGAGCTTATTTATGAAGAAATTTGTCAATTTTTTAATTTTCTTATAATATCACTAATTTTTTGTTATTTGCATATTACATCTTTGTATTAATATCAAGAATAAAATTTGTAAAAAAATTTTAGAAATGTTACAGGGCTTGTTAAATATGTTCTGACCTGAGAACCTGGTTATAAGTTATTTACATAGAGTACTTTGGAATACAATGATTAACATCACTATTTTGTGTAGACTAGTGATTTATAAATTCGTATTTATTAAAAATAATTCTACAAAATTATTTCACCTTTTTGAAAAAATTACATTAAGCATGTGATGTAGTTTTATTTTGAGTGTATCTGTGTGAGAACTTTTTTCTTTAGAAAAAAAAGTATTTTGATGCTGTTGAAGAAAATAAAGTTGTTTTTAAAAAGGTTCAAGGATCCATTAGTAGCATTATACATGCTAAGAAAGAAAAGCTGTAGAAGATTTTGGTTATATTTATATAGTTTGTTAGTGAACTACAAAATATTAAGGTTTTTTTTCTTTTGCTATGACTCTGGTTTAGAAGTATTTATGGCATTGTTGTTCTATCCTAAGTTTTTAATGCTTTTACTGATTATAAAATGGATGTTGACAGTTTTTACTTAAATAAATATTACGTCATGAACTTTAACATAAAATCATTAAATATTTTTTTTTTACTTATGAAAACATTTAATGATTTTTGAACTGTGAGCCTCCTAAGAAGCTTGTGATATGAAGTAGATGCAAAAAAACTGAATATAAATATATTTCAAAACCAGTTATAGAAGTAATTTTGTGTGGAATTGCAAAATAACAGATGGATATGTTAACTAATTCACTATCAGTTATTTTTTAATGTGCCATGTTCTGTGAGCAGTGTGCAAGATAAAACAGTTTTGATGTACAACTATTAAAAAACAAAGTACTAGTTTACAAGACTTAGTACATTTTTTTCTTTTAATTTCCTATTAAAAAGGTCAAATAATCACAATATGTATAGAATTTCATAAACATATATACACAATAGAACGTAACATGTTTTTATAATATCATCTGGATTGATCTGATTATAATGATTGTTTGTTATAGACAAATGGTTTACTCATTATTGAATATATCTCTACTTTCTTTTAGCATTTGATGTAATGTAATCTTTCTGAAACCAATTCCTATATGTTGGGTAGTAACCAGGTAATCCATGGAATATAATAACTTTATTCTATTATGTTTTATAATACCATTTGATGATTCATAGAGGTCAGAATAGGAAAGATTGATTTCAGTATTTAATTACTTATGGTGGACTTTTAGGTTCTGTGGTAGCTGTATTCACCTGGTCCTGAACTCTTCTAGTCCATCTTTAAGCAGTATTGCAGTTCATCGAGTGCAACACATGCTAAATATACTTCATCCTGAAATATTTTCCTTGTTGAAGGAAAGTTCTGATGTTACCAGCAGTGTATTAAATGGAACACAGCATTCTGTACTTGCTGTTCCAGCAGAGAATTTGATGAAGTTCCACCTTCGCCCCAGGAAGGGATTAGACAGGTTAGTATTGAGTGTCTGCAATACATTTTATTGTACAGCAGGTCCTCAAGCATTATTTCATACAATATTTTCGTGAACTTGAAACCTCAGCACTTTTTCAAATCAAAATATTTGTGTGGAATAGTTTTCGAGGTTTGATCTGATTCTGTTCTATAATACCATTTCATTGCGAGTTTCTCTCGAGGTTTTCAGAGTTCCTAAAAGAATGGAATCTAAATTCATATACAAAGTTTAAAAGTAATTTTGAGGTTTAATGATTAAATAAATGTATTTAGTTGAGATTTAGGTTCACAATTATCACTCGTATATATAATAAAATTTGTTACAATGGCTTATAGTGATATAAGTCTTTCACTATTTTTATAAATAACTATTTTTGTTTTTACAAGAGGCCACAGCTAAAAAATATTCCTTAATCGGCTAGTTTGTTTTGTAACATATTTGCCATTGTACATTTGTTCTAGTCAAGGTTTGAGCTGATTCTGTTCTTTCTTATTGAAAATATTTAGATCTTTAAGCTAATGAGTGTACTCTAAAACTTGCAAAATGTTTACTGTTTTTTGAGTACACCTTTTAAAAATCTAAAATCATTGATAATACTGAAGGATTAAAGTGGCTTTGCTGGTACATATATCAAGTTACATTATAAAGCTTGAGTTTGTGTTAGTTTTTCTATGTTAATAGAGTTGTAGTGTAAAATGTGCAAATTTGGATTTGATTCTTAGTGCTTAAATATTGTGAAGGTAATTTAAAATATCCAATAACAGTGTTAAGATAGCTTCAAATACAAAATGTAGTGCTGTATTGTTTAAGAGGTTACCTAAATAAATACTCTTGTGTAACTTATACCATTCTTTTCTGATTACAGAGAAAGTGTAATACAGTTAGATGCTTCTAGTTATGTACAAGAAGCATATAACAGCCCAGGACTGGAAGAGTGTGTGAAAGAGTTGGCTACAAAATTAAATCTCTTTCCAAATGGTAATGGACAAGAAGGTGAGGACTAGAACAATGTTGTGTCTGCCTTTATATATGTATTATATTTTGAAGGGTGTTGTTTTGTGATGTTTTAACCATTGTTTTGTTTTTAAGACACTGGGATAAAATAGTTGTTTTTTTTAAATTCTTTCATGTTTTTACTTTGTTAGTTAAGCTGTGTAGCTTGTTTTGCAGTGTAGTAACATTATAAAACAAGATATTATCTTGAATAGGATTAATTATAGAGATGGTAAATAAACCATAAAAAAAAAAGTCTGTGTCATCTGGGTTTCATTCATAGTTTTTCTATTATGTAATTTGTAGTGTGTGGTTATAAATAAACAGAACAAGATGTATGGTAGCTTCATGTACATAGTTAAAAAACAAAGCAGAGTTTAAAGTTGCTTTAAATGTGTAGATTTTACTTTTGGACTTCATAATACATCTGGTTGTTTAACTATTCATTGTACATGTTTGAACAGTGTGACTATAAAGTAATGTTTGTTTAAGCTGTGTATTAGTGTTAGTGAATATTAAGAAATTTAGGACAACAAAACAAAATACGAAGTTTGTTTAACTGTATATTCTTACTATTGGATGTTATTAGATATAAGGGAGAAAAGCAACATACCAACTTTGTTCAACTGTATATCCTTACTTTTAGATGTAATGAGATATAGAACAGTAACACAGCTTTCAATGTTTATTCAACTGTATATTAGTATTACTAGATAATAGGAGATTTAGGATAATAAAATGTGCTAAATTCATTTCTCTGTGTATTTTTGTAAATCAGTAATGTTCAGCAGACATGATTGACAATCATGTGGTAATTATTATGTTTTTCATGTGGTAAAGTAGATGTAATCAGATACTGAGAAATGATAAACAATTTGATGTCTGTTGTACCTAACAAATATAATTATTTTTCTCCTGTGGTCTGTCATCAGAAGATGTCCTTCAGTTTTACTGACCAGTAAATGTTTTCCCATTCAGATTTCATCATTGATAGAATTTTGATAAACAAAATTATTTTGAACATTTGGTCAAAGAAAGTCTGTCTTTTAATGAGCATCTGATATTCTACACTCATTAAAACTCTGTAAAACTGTGTTCTTACATTGCATTGTAGATTAAACATGGTTTGAAGCAACATCTGTATTTGTAGGAATATAGTGTATGCAAGTAAGCAGAGTTCTGCAAATATATTTAAAAATATCCCAGTAAAGTAACAAGTCAGTGTGCAATTCTTAACATTTGGATAATAAAAAGTAAGTCAATTTAGTTTTAAGTATTTAGTTTCTCGATTGAGAATCCAGGTTAAAAGAAAAAAATTGAAATGGTGTCCACTTTTCCTCTTTTCTACATATGGATAATGAACCATTAGATTGCAGCTGATTCATTGTAGTTCTTTGTTTTGGTTATTTAGAAAAAAAAAAAATGGTGATTTCACTAATTATCCTCAGTGATAAATAATAAAATATTTTAATGATTTAACTCTGCTGTTCTAAACTGTTACCCTGTAGGCCACAGAGACAACATATTTTGTTCAATCACCTCTAGTTTTTCAGTGATGGATTTTAGAAGAATAAAACTATAAATGTTATTTATATGTTACTTTTCACATGTAACGCTTTAAAACAAACAACATTGTGTTTAATTATTTCAGATGAAATATTAGAATAATAAATTAATTAGCAACTTGTGTAATATTTCACTATACAAGTCTTTTTAATAGGTAATAAGAAAATAAGAAAACATACTTTTGTATACTTTCTACATTTTACTTCTGGAGGTGTTTTAAGTATGCATGTTTTTTTCGATGTGGATATCGCAGATATTTACAATCGTAGAATTACTGACATGGGCTTTAAATGTTTTTGCAACTGTTTGTAAGTCTATCATTTTACAATTACAGAGAGCCCATTGTAACAAGTCACACAAAACTTTTTAAATCAAAATACCATTGGTATTGCAGCTAGTTTCAAGTACTCTTGGGGTTGTCTTCCTATTTTATATGAAAATAAAAAAAATATAGTGACTTGATCCAGTTTTTTTTTTATCAGTTCTTTAGAGTGAGTATTGGAATAAAAATAAATTAATAAATATAATGTGATATGTGGGACAACCCCCACCCATGCACAAGCAAGACAAATTGGAAATTTTGAGTTAATTTATTATTTTTTTTATGTCTAATGGTTGAGGAATCTTGACCAGAGATAACTGTTGCCATAGTCCACTCCCAAAACTAGTGTGAAGTATGCATAGTGCATGCCATGGATTCTCGGTCTTTGTTCAAACACTGTTATTGTGAATACTTGAAACTGTGAATGACAAGGGGAAACTATATAATGAATTTTTTTTTTTTTTAGCTACTTCTGTTTGAAGTTGTGAAGCTCATTTGGTTACTTAGATTTTTACCAACAGATCAATACTTATTAAGTTTGTTTTCATTACTGATTCAACAGTTTTGTTTTTTCACATTTTGTAATTAACTTTAGAGCATTTTATTTGTTCCTGTCAATTGATATTAACTTGATTTGAAAGCTCTGTAAAGCATATTTGATTTTAATTGTACTCTAATTCAGTAGAAATTATTTGGTTTTGGCAATCTTTTTTTGTTGTTGTTGTTCGTTAATTATAATGAATGAAGCTTGTTTGTATTTTTATGATATTCTCTTGTTTGCTAACCCGTTTGTTTGTCTTCTCTATGTATATCTTCATAACAACAAATAAAGTTTCCAGGAATGTTGGGTTGAAGCATTCTATAGAAAATAAAGAAATTAATGAATATTATTAAGTAACTAATACTTTTTTATGCTAAATGTGTAGAAACATATTGGTAAGTGTTTGATTTGTAAAATAATTTTAAAATGGAGAACCCAGCATATGCTAATATTAAAAACAACAAGAAAAGCAAGAAAAACAAACTTTATAGTGATGTATTTATGTTTTTGATACATTGAGTATTGTACTTGTTATAAATCATAGGATATTTTCACTCACATATACTAGTTTTAGGGCTTGATGGGTTCTAGCAATTAGTGTGCCTTGCTATGGAACAGAAGGTCCAAGGTTTCAGCTCAAACCTCTGAATACACACTCAACTGTGAGTGTGTAATACAGCTGATAGTCAGTCTTGCTATTTGGTTAATAGTAGTTGTTTAGCTAGTAGGAGCTGCTAATTGGTTGCCCTTCCTCTTGTCAGCAGTCCTAAATTATGGTTGACTGTACTTCAACCACTTAGCCCATATATGGCAAAATGTTTGATTCAGGCTGAAGATACCAAATATCAGACTGATGTGTGAACATTTATTTATTTAGCAACATTGTCTGCAAATAAAAAGGTAATAACTAAATTTAAAGCTAATATTTTTAATTCATCAGTAGGAGTGTGTGTGTGTATTGCTAGAAAGTCATTTACAGCCAAATTCCAAACATAGAATAATAAAGCCATACGTAATCCAGTCTTTAATCGAAATATGTTAATCATATTGAAAAACAAGCTTCATTCAACTGTTCTTGAATTTTTGACATAATATTTATGATATTATACAGTCTTTGTTAGCCTAATATTTACTGTGGTTTTTGTCATTATTTGCAACTAGTTGTAAGAGCTATTGCTATAATTAGTATATATCATGGTATTTTAAACTGTATTTTATTATCAAGTGCTAAAACATATTCATACTCTTAGGTAATGAATACCCTGAAGTTATATTCCTTGGTACTGGGTCATCTATTCCTAGTAAGGTCCGTAATGTTACCAGCATATTAGTGAACATCAGGTATGTACCAGTTATACCGATGTAGTAGCAAAAATGGAGAATGTACTAAATTTTTTCTTTAGTATACCAACAAATATTTGTGTACAGAGTTTTGATTGTACTTTATCTTGTATATATTAAACTGTAGCATCTGTCTGGGTTATCATCTATCTCCTGTTTGAAAAGCTGTACTCTTTTAAAGTGACTGATGCACAAGCGTGAATATTATGTCAAATTTTATTTTGCAAGCATGATGTTCTACACTATCATTCATATTTCAAAATGTGACATAAACAGTAAAAATGTAGATTTATTGTATGTTAGATACTCTTAACATAACCAAAATGCTCAACAATTACTTTCTTTGGTGGGAGGTTTAAGTATTTCAGAGTTTTGGGTCTCAGTGAAACCAATTTTGAGGGAGATTTCGAAAGCCTAAAAAAAAATCTGTAGGCCATTTATGAAATCTGTAGACTACCAAACCACACTCCAAGTGAATCCAGATTTGTGCTATCATTCAAAAACTGTTTACAAAACAGAATCTTCTGCCTCAAGAAACTGTTGAGATGAAGCTATTTGTATCTCCTGATACAGGTAGCAAGAGAATAAATAAGAATTTGGTGTTTTTAAAGTGTTCACAGCTTTACTATACTTAAATTACTGTATTTGTGAGAAAGATGGTTAAAGAAACTAGAGTTAGTGTGAACTTGTACAGTGCAGTCAAAATGCATTTTTTATGATCTTGATTTAGAAACCAATTTCCATTTACAGAGGATGGTCTAGGGGAATTACAATATTGCATAATCAGAACTTCCAGAATGATCACAGTTGGTAATAGAGCAGTATTTGCCATTGAAAATAATTCTTTCTTTTAAGTGTCTCTCTTCCTCCCTACAGTGGCACAGCAGTATGTCTGCAGACTTACAATGCTAGAATTTGAGTTTTCATACCCGTGGTGGGCAAAGCACAGATAGCCCATTGTATAGCTTTGCACTTAATTACAAGCAAGAACAACAACCAAATGTACCATTTGAAGTTTATTAAATTTATATTTTTGTGACATAAGTATTATGTATATCTGAGGATATACAGTAGTAATGTTGTTTTTTAGCTATCATTAATGTAGATTAGAAAACTAATCATTTATAAGGGAGATTCATAATGATACAAGTTTTTATTAAGCATTGACAATTGTGTACCTGTACACAGACCACTTAAATTTCACAATACCAGATTTGTAATGAATATAGTGATTCACTCCTCTACGTAAAAAATTTTCTCAACCCAAACGAGCCGTTTTTACATGTATATTTAATGAATACAGTAAATATTTGTGTTAAGAAAACTTGTAATTTTGTTAAAATGTAGTGATTATGAACACAAGTGTATAAACTGTTTTAAAAGTTGATAATATTGCTATAATTATGAACACAGTGTTTGTTGTGAGGATCTACTATCTTTTCACTATACTAATGAAAAATAGTTATTCTCCAGTAAAAACGTTAATCGTACTGATGTATATTTGAGTATCATGTATGCTAATATTTTTGAAGCTTATTAAAGTTAAGTTTGTTTATTTTTCCAAGTGCTGTATAGAATCAACTCTGCCATATTCTAAAGTTAGAGACTGTAAAACTGGGACTGGGTGGTATTTGAAGATTAAACCTGGTAAAAAGTTATTATTTTAAATGTTCACCAATTCCAGTTTTTATCTTTCAGAAAGAAATTAAAATTTCATTATTGCTATGCCTGTAAAAGCAAAATGGCTTAAGAGACCAGTAGTCACAAGCCATTTAAAGTTTAGTATCATTAATGTGCCTTTCTTTTGTCGTGTTTTTTCACATCATAAACCTTGGATACCAACTTTTCATATGGTAATGGATGACCCGCACTGTCAAGGTTGCACAGAAATCAAAACATATGTTTCTGTATGAATTGAGAAACTCGCTTGTTTCACATTTTTATTATTCTGAAATGTGAGTGTGTGTGGTATTATAAATGATTATCGAATAGTTTGGAGAGTGTGTAAAAGACAAATATTATTATAATACCACCCCTTTATTATGTGAACATAAACTGCACTAAAGTACAGTTGCTGTTGGTAGTTTGCACCATGATTGGTTGTCATCCAACAAATCAAGAAGTGCCACGTCAGTATAAAACACAAGTACGTGCAGTCATACTATGCTCAGTAGTAGTGATGTAACATACTTGTTGCTTCCAAAAATGAAATGCTACGTGACAAGTATGTAGAGTTAAAGTTTTAGGCAATTGATGAAACTCTGCACAAAAAATTGTGGTAATAGTCCATGTCCCAGTAGGAATTGTATGGAAGAATGTAACAGAAGTACGTGAAATTTAAACTGTTAATCCTTAAACAGTGGGAATGTTGTAGAGAGCAGCATCGGTTGATGCTGGTTGCCACTTAATGGTTAATAATAGAATAGTCAGTGTAAAAATATTGGTATTCCACAATCACATATTGATGAACTGTGTGGCAGCATTAAAACGAGGCATAATGTTTTATGCAAAGTAAGTAAAGGTTTTTTGTTCATTATACAACTTATTTGCTCTTCTTCTATATTTTCTGTAGTAGTTTTGCATCTTTTGAAACATTCATCATCTGGTTGTCATTACATGTCACTTGTGACTTGTATTATTTGTATCTTTCAGTAGATATTTATTACTGTTTAGTTGAGCTAATAACTAGTCTGTAGACATGTTAGCAAATGTTACAATAATTTAGAGTAGAATTTCATAATGTCCAGTTGTATCCCATTTTTCACTTTTGTTTATTTCAATAAATTAAAGTGACCTATGAAAATTTTTTTGTTTTTTTGTCCGTGTTATTAGCCCTGAAAAGAGTATTTTGCTAGATTGTGGGGAAGGAACGAATGGACAGATACTACGATATTATGGAATAGAAGAAGGAAACTCTATTCTGCGTCACATTTCTTGTATTTTTGTCTCTCATCTACATGCTGATCACCATCTTGTGAGTTATTTGGTGAAATTAACATAAACTTCTGATAAGAACAAGCTAGTTATAAGAACTAATCAACCTAATGATGTTAACACAGTACTTCATCAGCTGGATTTGCTTGCTATCAATGATATATTTTTAACCCTTATCTCAATATTAGTTTTTGAAGTTTGGGCAGCTTGAGAAATTTAATCCTTTTGCAATGGGCTAGGAATATAAAATACACAAGTTTGTCTGCATATTTATACACATTAAGTATTTGTGCTGTAATTTTGATACTGCATGTATATCTTCATAAAATTTTGTAAACCTTTAGAAAATATTGTGTATTTTCTACAAAAAAATCAGGTTTATTTATGAAATTTTTATTAAAAAATTTGTGAAAATAGTCTTCTGAGTATAAAGTGATTTCAAGTTGTGAGTAAATTTTTTTTGTCCCAAAAATATCAACTATTATGCCTTCCGGTCATGCCTACCTAACATTATACAGCTTGCATTGACACAGTGCATGTGCATCTCAGGTCACTTATCCAGTAATATAAAACTGTCCTTTAGTCTTTCCTATCTGGGCTGTGTTTTAGTTGACTAGTATTTTATAATATGCAGTCACATTTCAGTTATATATAATTATTATTTCAAAATCAATTATTAAACTCCTTTTTCTTAAACTTATAGAACAATAAATCAAGAAATCAAGAAGTGAAGCAAACAGTTATCTCTTCTTGCTACAACCTTTGTACTCAGTTGTTGTTTTGCTTTTTAAAATTTCACACAGGAAGGATAGTAAACAAGTTTTTTTGTAATGTTTCATATACACAAGTGAATAACCAAAAAAATAAGTACATTCATATAATACAGTTCCATTGTATTTATTAAACTTAGTAACTAAGAATTATTTAGATTTTAAAAAATATTAAACTTCAAGCAGACTAAAGACACAACCTCCCTCCTTGAAAACTTGGATTGGAAGAACTTCGTAGCTTTTTCAAAGAATAAAATGGTTGAGAAAAGCACTCTGGGAACATTCCAAATTGCTGATTTTTTATTCACTTGTCACATACTATGTTAAGAATATATAAGGGACCATTTCAAAAGTTGGAAGTGGCCACAATGTTTGATTCAGTACATAAATCATACCTTAGCAAAATTAAAAGATATGAGGTTATTTTATATCCTAGCTTAATCTGTTAGTAATTTAAGTTCCTAATTTGTATAAAATTATATACTTAGATTTTTATTATGTCAAAATACTAATTTTTAACAGTGCTGCATGTAACATACCACATGACTCACTGAAATCTTTATTTAAATGTATTCTATTAATATTTACTTTTGAATTAAGAAATTAACTCCTACATATTAAAGTTTGAATCATAATCTACAATTTGATTCCTAACTTATTGACATAAATTTATCAAATAGTGGTTAAATTTTTGAATGCAAGTCAACAAATGTAATGCCATGGCCTTTGAACCCTGACCTGTTGCGATAAGGTTAAACAGAGAATTCAAAATAACCTTTATGATAAAAGTATGGTGATAAAAAGTTACAAATAAAAAATAGCTAATTAAACATTTTAAAACTATTAATAAAAGTACAATAAAATAAATGTATAATATTTACTTACAAAACAAATAAATACAAACTTGCAAGAATATGTATGCATAATAAATGTTATCTATAAGAATGATGATACAATTCATAAAATATTAAAGAATTAATTAAAAGGTTTTCAACTAGACATTTTTCATTACTCCCATAATTTCATCTCAATAAAATTATTCACAAATGGTTATTCAAATGTATAAATTGTCTATCTTTCTGTACTAAGTACCCATGCATTTTTAAATGTCTTTTAAAACATCTGATGCATAGAAAGTGCCTTTCAGTTGTTACTTTGAGAAAGATTGTCATATTTTGTGGGTTTTTGGGAACTCTTTCATAGTTGAAGGTGTTCACTCTTGTTGAATATGCATTATACATTTTTTTTCACATTATTCCAGAACAAGATTTATTTCCTATAGTCTGCATGTCTGTGTGAAGTGTCATCTCATTTACCACAGTTCCTCATGTTCATCTTCCTTTTCTGGTTATGTAATAGTCAGGCTTTGCTTATTTACTTTTGTTAAGATTATGTTTTATTTTAGACTTTACCAGTTTATCATTTATATTTTTGTTGCTGCAAAAAATACTCGTACTTATCATTTTGGGGTCGAGGTGCTTTGTAAGAGGGCCTGTTAGGTCCCACTCACTATTCAGTTAGAATAGCTCAAGTGTTGGCATTAGGTGCTGTTGACTAACTAGTTTCTAGTCTATTAGTTAAAAGTTGAGGATAGCTAGTGGAGATAGTCTTTTGTGTAGCTGTGCACAAGTGTCTGATACAGTCAGTTATTTATATAATGTATGTCATTCATGTTGGGTGATATATCATGTGATTGTATCATAAAAATGATTGAATTAGTGGAAGATACTTAAATCAAGACCCAGTTAGTCCTTAGCACTTTTTAATACTAGTGTCACTTGTTCATCTTTATCCATTAATTTCTGGTAAGCTAGTATTTGGGCTCTGCTTATTTTATTGCTGCCAAGATTATGCTTGATTTATAATTATGCTACTTGTATACAGTATCTCACTCTGTGTGATTTTTGGGCACACTAAATAAGATTTTCTCCATTTACTTAAGACCTAAAAAGTTTTATTTTTTTTTATAAAGATTTCTGAACAGTAATTTTTGTTTTTTACCACAGATATTGTTCTCATATAGAAAATCATAAAGAGAAAACCATTACTGTTTAGATTTAAGGTACAAAGTTTTGGTTTTACAGTTTTTATAATATTTGCAAACAGGGCTTGATTGAAGTTCTGAAAGCCAGAAGCTTGGCTTTCATACAGCAAGGAGAGAGAAATTCTCCTGTTGACCTACTTGCTCCCAAACAGATTATTCATTGGTTGCAGAATTATCATTCTACATATGAACCTGTTCTTCATCTTTTCAGGTAACATATTCTGTTATATAATCATGGAATGTTTGTTTTAAAAGCACAACCAATGAACAAGATTATAAAGCATTTTAAAGATTGCTAATACTAGGCCTACTTACAAATTTAATTGGCTTGGAATGTCTTCACAACTTACCACTCAAGAGATATAAAGAAAATGTTTCGTTATAATTTTTTATTGTGTACTAAAATTCTTTCATCATGCCTGTTTAAGTGTTTTTTTGACAAAAGCAATAGATAGTTTATTTTAATTTTTATTACAAAAGTTAATGAAGTTTATTGCCTTAAAATATATGCATTAAAAATGTTTTTTCCAAAATGTTTAGATGAAAGGTTAGAAATAAAGTATGTTGTGCTCAAATATTCATGCTGTTAAGTGTAAAATTGTTTGAGGCTGATTAGTTTTCACTAGATAATAAGTTAATATTATGATCCAGCTCTCAGCAGTGTCAGTTATCATTCTTGGGTAAAAAAAATTCACCCAGTAGAGGTTTGTGCTTTTAGCTTTATGTATTTGCTTGGTGTATATTTTTCGTTTTTATGTCTATCCTATTGAAAGAGAAAATCTGAGGTTTTTTTATTTTTCAGATAGATTGGAAACTCAAGATTTCTTAATTTTACAGCTGTAATATGAAACTTTGCAGTTTTGAACAGTGTCAGTTCTTCTCAGCTCAGCTAGTTATTAATGAGAATGTTGCATACTGACAGTTAATATTTTAAAGCATGACTACTGACTCAGTGTAATTTTTTGTATATACAACTGTGAAAAACAGTGCATGTGTGTTTACTTGACAAAGTGTGATTGTTTTGTAGATTGGTTCCAAACTTCTTGCTTACACACAACAATAGAACCTTACCTAAAGAAGTATACCAGGATTTGATTAACAGACTAAATCTTCAAGAGGTGAGACATTAGTATAATATTTTACTACAAATATTTCTATCTTTAATTATTCAAAGGTTTGTAGAATTCATAGAACGGTACTAAAGATGTAAAGAAACAACAAAAAAACAACCTTCATCTACTACAAAGCAAGTAGATTAAATATGTTCTTATGAACACTTGCATCTTTGAATGTTAAACACCTTTTATCATTATCCATTTGACCAAATATATTCTACATGCTCAGATCATTAACTCTAGACAACTAGTTTTATACGTATTCAGATGCATTTAGTACTCATGGTCTGGATGGTCTTCACTTTTAGATACAGTCGTTGTGTCATAGAAATTTAACCCCCAAAGATTAGTTATGTTCATTATACTCTGATTTTTAACTGGTACATTCATCTGATGTACATCATACTTTATTCACACCTTGATTTTAACTCAAATATTATACATGATCAGTTACATTTTTTCCTATTCTGAATATCTACTTGTGCATTTATCTAATTCATATGTTGTTTCTCAACAATCTCAAATGTTACTCCAACATTTGGATTATATATTCAAGTATTATGAACCCTGGCTGTTAAGTTGTACATTCTAGTTTACATAATTGTACACATATTGTACTTTCAGCTGTGTGATATACATAATTGATTGTTCTACATATACCTTTTTATTTCAATTAATGCATTCATTTAGAACACATTTGAGGTACATTTTGCTCATCTTGACTATTAATTATTCAATGTTGCTCAACTATTACACTTTTAAACATAAACACTTGCTATCTTATGACACAGACAGACAGGCATATATATATATATATATTAGAGACAGTAAAAGTATTTATTAAAAGATTGGATACTGTGTTCAGAGAGAAGATTATAACACTTTGATCCATATGTGGTGGAAAAAGTTGGAGAATACGCAGTTTAATATGCTTATATTCTCTAAGTAAAAGATACTCTTCAATGTTTGTCATGTTACATATTCATTTTGGGTCAGCGATTGGAAGTTTTCCCAAAGTATTTGTTTATTAAGTACTCAAATAATAAATTAAAAAAGTAAATAATTTGATGTGTGTGAGAATTAAAAAGTGATTTAAATTACATGTAATAAACATGTTTACAAAAAAATATTTGGAAGGGGATTATTTATTTTGTGTATATCCAGTTAATAGCTGTAAACAGATATTCTAAATTTTAAATGTAATTGGTATACACTTTGAGAAGGCCTTAAGAATGTTTTATAACTATGGCATTTTATTACTGAATAAATAGTTTGTTTAAATTTAGTTACAGTTTTAATTTTTTTATTAACTTTTCCTAGTTGTCTACAGTACCGGTGAAACACTGTAAAAGTGCCTTCGGTGTGGTTTTAACACCAGTTGGTAGTAAGAAACTTGTGTATTCTGGAGATACGATGCCCTGTGAAGGACTAATCGAAGCAGGTAGTCTTGTACTAACTTTTTATATACATTTGGTCTTGACTTTAAGAATTAAGTCAGCAAGACTGATCTTCCAGTGACAGCATATTCCAAGACTACCATAAGTAGAAAAATGTAAAATGTGGAACTTTCCTAAGATGCATATTTTTGTGTTAGTAATTTAAAGAACTATTTTACATCATTGGAAAGTGCTACTGAGGTGGTGAATATTTTCTGTAACTGTTGGTTTTTGTTATTAAAGCTCTAATATTACACATGTAAATAATTATTCTTTATTTGTTATGTGCAGTGCACAAAATGTGTTTGATTTTAAAACTAGGTTTCCTAACAATCTATTTGACATTAAATTTAATATCTTTTATGTAGGTATGATTATTTTAATAAACAAAACAATTAGTAATAAATAAAGAAATTTAAGTTAAAGTAAGTGAGTATAAGGTGTAATAATAATAAAAATAAAAAACAAAATAGCTAAGACTTAAAATCAGCTAATGTTCTTTACCATCATGTATACCAGTTACATGTTTTCTTCACAGCAAACAATCTTGGCCTATCTTTTGCTTATTGGCTGTAGGTGCATATTTTGTGTTCAAAGAATAATATCATCAGTAAGGTTCCATTTAATGTTGACACTTAATATTATAGCACAATATATTTCTTACAATAGTATTAGATTTTTGAATTATATTTTTTGTGGACACAATTATTACTAGCTTGGTAATGACATTTTCATGTCTAATGACACCTACACAAGGTCACATATTAGTCATGAAATTTTGCACAAAATAAATAAACAAAGTGAAGAGGTGGCAGTTTACTTTGTACAAATTGGAGGGACTCCTTTCCCAACATCTGAAAAGTCCTTCTGTTGAATTTGATTCAGCTATAGTTTCCTTTATTGGCATTGATGTATTAGTAAAATTAATGATATATCCCAAAACTGTACTAATACAACAGATCCACAGGGTCATGTGTTCTGAGGCATGTTACAGTCACATTGTCCACTTACTAGCATGAACACTGCACCTGCTCTGTAACACTAATCAAATCAAACGTAACTGTGTGTAAGAAGTGCAGTTGTTAAGAAAGTATATTCTTTTTACACCACTTTTCAGACCTAATGAAGCCTGTCTGTAACCATGAAAGAAGAGTAGTATTATGAAATAAATAATACAAGAAAAGTAAGGTTAATCTTATTTCATATGTACTATTCATGATTATAGTGTATCTTTTGTATTTCTTTACAGTTATTAACTGTGAGTGTATTTAATATTTTTCTCCCAATTTTCTTAACACTGGCACATTCTCTGAAGCCTGATATATCATGCAGCTGAAAACACAGATAGTTGATTTCAATTTGACTACCAGTTTACTCATATTAACTCTCATGCAGCTATGATAAAGTAGAGAATTGTCAAAGTCAAGCCGAGTTGTTTAGTGCTTTTAAATAGTTACCAGGTATTGCTAAACATGACTTCATCAAATACTGTAAATACATGGAAATGCTAGTTAGCTTATAATATTATATGAGAAATGTATATTAAAAAAATCAGCCATTTCAGTGAGCTAGTTATCTCATCCAATACTAACTCATAAGATATTTTTATTTCATTCAAGGTCAATCACAGTGAGAAAAGTTGCATGCAACTGGTCATTTGTTTATACATCAGGAGTGCCTGTTATTGAACTTGTGATTAGCATATAGTGTAAGAACATGCTTGTCATTTTGGAGAAATAAACAAGTCTCTCTTGTGCATATTCTGTAACACATACACTGATTTCTTATATTTTGCTACTTCAGTCTTAATTTATTGAACTTAGAGTACACATAATATAATGTTGTTTATGTGTTTTACTGAGAAATAAGCCACAGAAATATAATTTAATTGTTCATCAGTTAGAAACTTTTTAAAACTTATTTTCCAAAAATCCTTTATTTATTTATTTTTTGAAGTACCTGTTTCTTTCTGTAGTTCTGTAACTGAACAGTTCACTTCAGAATATTTTTTTGACATTGGTCATGATATTTATTTCTACTTTCTTAAATGTAGTAGCAATGAAACAATAAGTTTTTCTTTATTTAATACATTGAAAGATAGAGGAACCTGTAGGAAAACCTTTTACGTTCTTTTTACGTCTTTTCAACAAATATGAAATTCTGTGGAACAACTATTGATTTGGTACAGTTAGTTTTACTAACAAAACATTTCTGTGCCATCTAGTATGCTATAAAACAAAAATAATTATGAAAAGATGACATGTAGTATATTTTGTCTACTTACAACTTGTAAAATTACGTTAACAATGTTAACACTTTACAATATGATAGCTTTTACTACTTTCATGATTTTCAAGACATTTGAGGATTGTTAACATTTATCTGTCAAAAATGGCAGACCATACCAGATCTATGATCATTATATGAAATAACTTGCATAAATGTCCATTTGTTTTCTGCTAAAGAATTATATTTCAAAAGTTATGATTTTCAAAACAATATATTTTGCCAAATGAAGAATAAACATTTGGTGATATCAGTCCTATTAAAATCACACTTATACATAGGGAAGCTGTATATCAAGCCATTTGGAAATGACAATGAAATTAAAATCATGATTTTAACGAATGTCAGGAGGCCCTCTGGGTATTTGAATTGTAATTATGTTCATAAAAGAATTAATTTAAATCATTTAATGCTCTGTTAAAATATATATGGTATATTATATATGATACTTTAATATTATTTGCAAAACAACTTTAATCAGAGTCAACTTTTATATAATACAAGTTGTACCCTTACCCTTATCACCACTAGATATAACACATGTTGTGTGGATAAATTCTTCTTTACTATCACCCATGGGTTCTTAAAATGTTTACTTACCATGGATATGTAATGTATATTTCATTTAGTTATTTTATCAATATAGTTTGACTGTTATGGGACCTCAGTAGCTACTAAAACAAAATCTGTAAAGTTTGGTGTTTAATTTCTGTTTATTTACATATTGTATTAGCATAAATTTTCATATTTTAACATAAATAACACATTATCTTTCTTTCATTCTAATGTACTTTAATCTACATTTACTTCTTTGTGTAGTACATTGTGGTTAACAGTACTGCTGTAATGAAGTATTTACATTTTGGTAGAGATCCATGTTTGAAAGGTGATTCCTCCATGATCTAAAATTAAGGTTTAACAAAAATTTTCTTGATGCATTCTTCACTTCTTAAACTGACCTACATCTGACGTAAATGTCATAGACTCAGATTTGATAGTGAAATAAATCAGTTTTCAAAAGTTGGTCAAAATTTATAAAACTAAGATACATTTTCTGGCACATTACCCATTAAGTAAGCTGAACCACTAAAGATATCTTCCTACTTGCTCAGCAGTTTAAGTGTGAGTGCTTCTAATGCTAAAAGTGAATGCTGTACTCAAAGTGAGCATGTCATAAAAGTTTAGTGTAGCCTTATGCTAAACAACAAACATTAAAAATAATTTACCTCCTTCATAACAGATATTTTAGGATCATTTATAAGTTGTTTGATCATACTATACTTCATTGTTTCATACACTACAATGCCATTTATTAGTTTTGGTCAATGGAAGTCATGATGTGAAAATTCCTCTTCTGTTTTGTGTTCTGAAGTTTTGATTCCCTTCAAATTCCATTAATGTTAAGGTCGATTTATTCAGTCATCTACAAATCTTTGCATAAACTCCTTTTTCTAAAATAAATATTACATTATTCACGAAGTGTAAAGAGAGATTTTTCTAACTTATCATTCAAAATTGGAAAAATGGCATTGTTTCATCCATCAAAAGAGTATTAATTTCAAGAACTGACTAAAACCAACTTTGTTCAGTAAGTTTCCATGTATTACTAATCAGTTTAAAATTAAACTAAAGTATAATTTAAAAACCAGAAAAAACATTAACAATGAACAGTTAAAATTTTTTGTGCATTAGGCTTAGAAATAAGTTGGATTTATGCCTAAAGAGGTACACTCAATTAAACTTGTAAATTTAGCTCCATGCTGAAGGATCTCAGTGTGACATATCCTGCCTTTTGTTTCTAGTGTTGAAGCATAGCAGTCTGAAAGTCAGTACATTCATGCATTGGAATACTTTTGTTGATATTAAAAATTGTAATCAAATGCTTAGTATTTCTAGATACACATACATGCAAGTGCATTCAAGTTTATATTGATATTTATATAGGCAATAGAGTTTAAGTATAAACCTGATTTAATAACATTGTGCTTAACTTGTTTGAAATCAACATTGTAACAGTCAAAGGATATTAAGTTTAATAGGTAAAGAAGTTATAACCTATTAAATGGTATAATATAAGAACATCAATAAGTTTTTGTTTTTTTATAGTAAAAAAGTTTCTGAAAAGTTTGAGAAAATTGATATTGTCACTCTAATGCATCTTATTGTGGGTATGAAACCAGTTTAGGTTTCTTTTGTCATGAGTTTTATGAATGTATGTGTTTTAAAATTAGGACTTAAGTTTGTTTATAAGGTATACTTTAAGATGTCCCAATGATTCTTTTCTGTACCTGAAAGGATACTACTATATTTGTATAAAACGGATGATGCATTACTTGGGGTGTAATATTATATTTGAGGGTAGATTTGTAGAGATCTTTATAAATAATAAAATTGAATTGAGTATTCACATCCCATGTTTATTATTGCTGGCAGCTAAAAGAAGAAAGGAAATAAATGAACATAACTGAAAAAAAAAATTTACTTTTTGTAAAAAATGAGTAGGGATTGATATAAAAGTAACTTAGCTAGCTTTGGTAATGTAGAAAGTTGTAATGCTACAAAATATAATGAAATAAGTCCAAACTACAAAAATTGAGTTACTTAAAATTTTAAAAAATGTATTTCTACTTTGTCAAATCACTAACTTTTAGTCTGGGCCCAAGTAGCAAGTTTTTTTTATTTATTTTTTTAATTTGTAGTTTTAAATTTCTTGTTTTAATACATTTTGTAGCATTAAAACTTTCTATATTACTATAGCTTACAAGGCTACATGCATATCAATACCTGCTTGTCTTAAATTAATAACAATATTATACAATACAATTGGCTACAATAGATTATTAATCAACACTGGTCATAATCTTGACTTCTTGGGAACCTACAGTGAAGGAAGAACATATGAAAAATGTGTAGCTGTATATCCTTATATTCATGTTTACTTTTTTTTTTTTTTCCTTCTCATCCCCACATAATTTTACAAAATGTTTTTATTACTTGTTTTATGATGGTTTTCTCCAAGAAATGAAAGTCAGTATATTTTATGAATGTGTGGTAATGAAATTTAATCTTGTGTATTGATTTTTTTTTAACTTCTTCAATTCAAACATAATATAGGTGTTGGTTCCCTGAAGACATTGCATAGGGTACAAAGCAATATTACAGTCAACAAATGTTATTGTATTATTTGTTGGAAATTCCTGTTTCACTCTAATTAAAAATTTTAATGAACATTAGACTTATTTGTAAGAAAACTAACTTCAAGGGGGTAATGATAATATTGTGTATACTGGAATTATAATTTGATGAGATATATAATAATAATAATAATAATATTATTATTATTATATGGCTTGTACTCAGATTACCATATGTAGTTGTAACCTGTTCCCAAGTACTTTTAAAATGCTCTTGTGTCATACTAAAGCCACTGTGAAACATTTCACACATAGCATAACAAGGAGGAGGAAAAAGATGAACACTTTTTGGCTCTTTAGTTGGTTCCTAGTTCTCCACTTTAACAGTACTTTTCAATGATACTGGGAGTCTTGGAAGCTGTAGAACATTTGGTAATGGCAATCGAGTACTCGGATAAGGCTGTAGCAGTAAACATCATAGAGTAACATACTGAATGCAACAAACATTTTTTTTTCTTCTTGGCCCATCCCTGAATACTAAGCACTATTGTGCTTAGCAATATTTATATATGAATTAAGTACACTTAACATATATAGAAACCTATTAAGTGAATATAATACTGCAGTCTCACTGGAACTTCCTAAAATCATTGATTACTTATAACAAAAGGCTTTGTATCCGACTTGCTACAAAATTAATAAATAGAAAAATTTATTCTTTTTGACAAACAGTGTTTGTTTATATGATGTCAGTTGTTCTTATGGTTATGTTGCCATTAATAATCACAAACTGATTTGAAGTTTTCTTTTACCTTGTTCTTAGGTCTTGATTGTGGACTTTTGATTCATGAAGCAACAATGGAAGATGAGTTGGAAGAAGAAGCAAATATCAAAACTCACAGGTAAGAAATCATTGGTTAATGATTTTTATAACTTCTCCACTGCTTTGTTAATTTTGATACAATGATTTTAATGTATTATATACTTTTTTTAAGTAATCAAGTGGGTGATTTGGAACTACCTATGAACAGGATGTGAATAAAATTTAGGCTTAGGTTTTGTATATTTTCCAGACCTTTTCTAATTTTTAACTACTTAAATTTGGTGATATGTATTAAAGATTATCTGGTGTTCTAATCATCTGAACTGTAAGAATAAATTTGGATAGATGCTAACTTGACATGTCTTCTAATTAGCCAGATGCTCTAACTAGCTGAGTTGTAAGATTGGAACCTAGATGTCTAATAACTCTCCTAGCTGGACTTTAAAATTGAACTGTCTCTGAACTTTGCAAGTATTTTTAATTATATGGACTGTAAGATTATGACCTTCTATTTATAACATTAAGAATAAGATATTATTTATATATAATTATATATAATTAATAAATATATAATTTAAAAATTATTATTATTTTTTAGAATATCTTTAAATATTGTTTGCATTTAAAATATTTCTAAATGTATTGATTGTTAGTGTGCTTGAGTTTGTAATACATTCTAAACTTTATCTTTACAACTTGTTTATGTATTGTTTGTATGTTTGTGGATACTGAAATTTTGTAAAATAGGTAACCAGAAAGTAAAACTTGTCTTT
Organism: Tachypleus tridentatus; assembly: GCF_004210375.1. Lineage (NCBI taxonomy): Eukaryota > Metazoa > Arthropoda > Merostomata > Xiphosura > Limulidae > Tachypleus > Tachypleus tridentatus. The sequence continues at coordinate 42,572,151 of NC_134835.1, forward strand.
TTTTATGTACTAAAAATGGAATACTTTCTTCTGTTTTGAGACAACTGAATACTTTGGGTTCAGCGTACATTGTTGTCTTTGTGAAATAATTTAATAAAAGAGAAGTACAAGGTACATGAATGTCTTTTTACTTGATCTGAAAATGGGTATTGAAATTGTTTCAAAAACTTGCGAAGGCTTGATTCAAAGAGTAACGTTTTTTAAATGCCAGCTTCACTTTATTTTTTATAATCACATATCTCCAGTTGTTTCACAAGACAGTTAGAAAGGTTCTGACTTCTCAGTGATGTCGAGAAAACCCACTTGTAGAGAAATATATATGTAAAAACGGCTCGTTTGGGTTGAGAATTTTTTTACATAGAGGAGTAAACAACGTTTTGACCTTCTTCAGTCATCGTCAGGTTCACAAAGAAAGAAAGAGGTAACTGACCGGAAGCTGACCACATGTTTGAATATATAATTTTATATTATTTATTATTATTTTTGTTATATTATTTTTAATATAAGTATAAAGGTGCTCCTTTGTATTGGTTTATTTTGGGTTTAGGTTGTTGTATAAGTAAGGCTTCTTTAATTTTGCATTTGTTTATGTGTGTTTCTTTATTTAGTATTATGAGTGTTGTCTATCGTTATGTTTATTTGACTTGCAGTGTTCGAAAACGTGTGAAGGTGACTTTTTATGTTCTTTGAATCTGGTTTCCATTTTTCTTCTTGTTTCTCCAATATAGAAGTCGTGGCAGTTATCACATTGTATTTTATAAATAATGTTGGTGTGATGTTTGTCAGTGTAGTTTTTACATAGTATAGACCTCAGTTTTGTGCCGGGTTTTTGAATAAATTTGGTATTAACTGGAATGTCATATTTTGTTACTAATTTTTGCCAAATGTTGGTTATTTTTCTGCTGATGTCGGGAATATATGGTATGCAGCAGTATATGGTTTCGTGATTTTTTGATTCGTGAGATATATTTACTTTTGTTGGTTGATTTTGCTTTCTGTCTAGGTGTGTGCGTATAATGTTTTCTACGGTTTGTGGAGGAAACTTATTGATGTTGATGAAGTATTGTTTTATTTTTTCTAATTCATCATTAATTTTATCTGGTGAGCATAGTTTTATGGCTGTGTTTATTTGGTTTCTTAGTATGTTGAGTTTTTCTTTTGTTTCATGTGCTGAGTCCCAAGGAATGTATAGTCCAGTATGGGTTATTTTTTTGGTGGATTTTTGTTTCAACTTGTGTCATAAAAATATTGGTTAGAACTGGTGATACTGCGTTGCCCATGCTTAGGCCATTTGTTTGTATATAGTTGTTACTGTTGTCCATTACGACCAATAATGTCCACATATGAATCATTTAATTACAATCTTCGTAAATACATAGCATGGGCATTTTCCAAATATGCAACATCAGCCAGCTCATTTAAAGACTTTTAATTTCAAGTCTAATTTTGATCATAAAGCCTCAATGGCCAGTTTTGATGTTATATCCCTCTTTACAGAAGTTCCAACCACTGAAGCCTGCAAGATAGCCTTAGAACTCTATATCCGAGACCCTAACCCATCTATAAACATTCCTAGTAACCAATTAGCAACCCTCATAGAATTCACCACGATGAAGACAAACTTCATGTTCAACAACCACAACTATATACAAACAAATTGCCTAAGCATGGGCAACCCAGTATCACCAGTCCTAACCAATATTTTTTATGACAGAAGTTGAAACAAAAATCCACCAAAAAAATCACCCATACTGGACTATACATTCCTTGGGACTCAGCACATGAAACAAAACAAAAACTCAATATACTAAGAAACCAAATAAACACAGCCATAAAACTATGCTCACCAGATAAAATTAACGATGAATTAGACAAAATAAAACAATACTTCATCAACATCAATAAGTTTCCTCCACAAACCGTAGAAAACATTATACGCACACACCTAGACAGAAAGCAAAATCAACCAACAAAAGTAAATATATCTCACGAATCAAAAAATCACGAAACCATATACTGCTGCATACCATATATTCCCGACATCAGCAGACAAATAACCAACAGTTGGCAAAAACTAGTAACAAAATATGACATTCCAGTTAATACCAAATTTATTCAGAAACCAGGCACAAAACTGAGGTCTATACTATGTAAAAACTACACTGACAAACATAACACCAACATTATTTATAAAATACAATGTGATAACTGCCACGATTTCTATATTGGAGAAACAAGAAGAAAGATAGAAACCAGATTCAAGGAACACAAAGTCACCTTCACGAGTTTTCAAACACTGCAATTCAAATAAACATAACTTAACCATAGACAAGACTCAAATACTAAATAAAGAAACAAACATAATCAAATGCAAAATTAAAGAAGCCTTACTTATACAACAACTTAAGCCCAAAATAAACCAATACAAAGGAGCACCTTTATACTTGTATTAAAAATATAATAATAATAAATAATATAAAATTATATATTCAAACACCTAAGCCAGCCCTCTACATTCCGACACTCAGTTACCTCTTTCTCTTTTGTGAACCTGACGATGACCAAAGAAGATCGAAACGTTGTTTACTCCTCTACGTAAAAAAATTTCTCAACCCAAACGAGCTGTTTTTACATATATAGTTCTGACTTCTTCTGTATAACTTCAATTAAATAATTTTGTGAAATAAATAAATCTTGTAGATTTTGAAGTTGTACTTTTTAACTTGACATTTGTAACACTGTAGCTTCAGATGTTCTGAAACCCATCAACCATTAAAACCAAATATATTGAGATGTACTTTATGATACAATTTTATTTCAGTACTACATCTCAAGCTATTAAAGTTGGTGCTAAGATGAGGGCTGATTTTACCCTTTTAACCCACTTCAGCCAAAGATATGCTAAGGTGCCTCTCTTCAATGACAACTTCCACAACACAGTTGGCTGTGCTTTTGATAATATGAAGGTACAATTGTTTTTGTCCTTTTGTTTTTATTTTCAGCAGAATATTAAGTTAGAATTATAAAACAAAACAGTTATAATTAAATATTATAACAGTGTGAGTAGTTAATGTGAATGTAACATTCCTAGCAAAATAAGTTTTAGGTAATTTGTGGTTTTATACTTTGATTTGTTCATAATTTGCTTAACATCTATCTTGATACACTTTGGTTGTTTTAAGTTTCTGGGAACAGAACCCTTTTGTTTGGTAATGTAGACTGTCATGGTTATAACAGCCTAAACTAACCTGTAAAGTGATTTAAGTTAAGTTCAGCATGAAATAGTCAGTTGTAAGTATATTATATTGGATCTTGTAATGTTCCAAGTTGTTTGATGGAACAACACATTACAAACACTAATAAATTAGAGTATTATATTTAAAATGTACCAGTATTGGTTTCAAGGAAAGAGTGCACAAATAACATTTTGTTCATACTGTATTGTGTCAGTGAGGTTCAGCAGGATGGTGATTGGTTATGTGACTTTTTTTAGCCTTTATTACATGGCCTCTATCTTCTCTGAGAGGGGTTCAACAGGATAGTGATTATTTGACACTGCTAACTTGGTTGTAGCAGCCTATGAGAAGTTGTGATTAAAATGCTATTAATACATTAATTTTTGTACTTAGCAGAATTGGCATAAAAACTTGACTACTAATAAATTTAACCTGTGCTTGACCACTGTATTATTTCTTAAAGAAAAGTTGGGTGGTAATATTGAATCTTTTTGAAAATATGTATTTGACTAGTTCTAAAGAAAGCATTTCAAGTAGTAGTAGTCCTATTAATTTATCAGATACTGGAATTTAAAAGGTATATTTTGTCATGGTGTGTCCTAGTTTACAAACAACTTTTAATGAATAGGACTTCTGGATATATGTTGTTGCAGGCATGCAAATCGCGTTACACTTATTTAATAATTTTAGCTATAAGTAGATGAAAAAATTCTTTTTTTTTTGTAGTAAACATGCTGGAAAACAAGCCCTAATCTCCATTAATCTTGTAACATTTCTAATATTTGGTGACATGTAGTTAATTTTCTAAAAATAATTATTACACAATGTATGTATGTTCAACATTCAGAAAAAAAAAAGTCAAAAGTCCAATAATTACTTCTATTATATTTATTTCTTATTAGCTGTTTTCCAACCATAATTTTTATGCAACTTTTTTTCATTTAAAATAAACTTGTATGTAGCTGACAAGTAATGTAATTAGTTTTTAAATACCAATTATTTAAACACATTTTAGACTACTCTCTGGTGTGTAACCCACCCCCAAAACCACAATTTATAATAAACACTTTATTTGTACAGGTTCGACCATGTGATCTACCAATTTTACCACTGTTGTTACCATCACTGAAATGTCTTTTCCATGAACATTACGAAGAAATGCAAGAGAAGACAGCAAAAAGACAAAGACGAAATAGGGTTCCCGATACATCTTGACCAATCTACATTAGATCTGTTTATCTAATAACTATTCTTTTCTGTTAATAATTTACCTTACAGAAATAGTTTCCTAAAATATATAAAATCATGTAAAAAAAAAAAAAGTTCATCTTTTACTCTTTCCATATGCTAATACAATATTGGCACAGATCTCAAATTTCAGGTTTGAATCTGTATCTGAAGAACAAGTTTTAGTACATTTGATTTCCCCAAATGACTACTCAGAAACGAACTTTGTAGCAATATGTCTTTATTTTATGCTTTAAGAACAAATTGTAAAATGTACAAAAAATACAAGAGTAAAAAATTGTACTGTACAAATAATTTTGAATGAAGTTTCAAGTAAAACGTGTTTTACAACAATACTGTAATTCTCTCTCTAGAGACAGGATTGGGAATGTGGTGTTGATAAAACAAAGACGATATGGCACCAATCCATGACAAAATTGAAAGTTCAAATTTTAGAAATTAAAAAAAAAACATGCGTCATAAGTGATTAATCCATTACTACACAAACAATGTATTCTAATTCTTGTAAGCAAAACCAAACCTTCCCTATGAGATCTTAAAATCAGTACATGAATGACTTCATAAAAATGTTAAAGTTCTATTATGTTAAATTCTGAGGAATTTATTACTACCTCCCCACAACAATCAAATATGCAATTTTGTTTATATTAGTATTTTGAACTTAATACATAAATATGAGACAAATATTTTTACTAAGTAAAACACCATCTGAATTCCAATAGTAATACTGATATTTGGACAATGAATCACTAAATAGAAATATTAAGTGATTGGTCAGAGCACCATCAAGTTCTCTTCCAGTTACCAGAGGATTAAATCACGTGTTGTCATTCTCTGTACTATACAAACTGAAATGTCACTAAAAAGAATACTTCTCTGTGCCACCACCCCAACCAAACAATTTTGTCAAAGCATTACAAAAAAAAACAACAAAACATTAACACTTTGTTCTGCAGTCAGTTTAAAAGAAAGCCTTTCTGCTCAGTATTGAAAAAAAACAGTTTCCTCTTGCTGACAAAATAACAATTATAATGTAAAAAGATGTATATATAATTCACCTAAAGTGGCATCTACACACTTATTCACAATACACATTTAAAGGTAACACAAAAAATCTTAATTGTGGTAAATTTTTACTAATGTACACTTTAGTAAACAATTGTTACGTTTCAAATAAACCGCCCAGTCTTGTATTGCAAGGAAAGGAATTAACAATATTTCAATATTTTCTATACATATCACTAATATTTCGTTTTTAATATTAATGAAATCATGTGACAAATTCAACGTGGAAATAGACTACCTTATTTCTCTAAAATACATCTAGTTACAGTTCCTAGATGTGCTAAACATTTGATTGTACACAGTACTGAGATCAGATTATAATAAAGTTTTTAAAGTAGATTTAAACAATAAAATAACATAGAACATTAGGTTGGTAATACAGAGAACCTTGGATCCATGGGAAATAATGTTTCTTTCATACACTAAATTTAGCTCAAAGTTTTACAATTAAAATACTTACATCAGTAGATGTTTCTCAGTTTTACAAAATTTTTATATTGTGATGAGTCAAAATCTCTATCTTAAGGCTTTAGGAATGAGTAACGTTTTGTATTATTTTTATGGAAATGCCAAGAATTGTTTATTAGCTATACAGAACTTCACAAACCAAAGGCAAAGTGGAGTTTTATAAAGTACCGAGTCAGAGATTTGCACATGTTCTGTTTCTTCTTTACATAGAATATCAGTGAAATATAAATTACTTAAAAAAAAACAGCACAAATATAAAATTGGCAACTTTTCTTCTAAGTGTCCTTTTGGTGAAATTATGTTGCAACAAAACTTTAAGCATGTAAAACCAAATATAACAATTATGTAACAGTAACAGCAAGTATAATAGAAAAACAAATTTGGAATAATCAACTCTGGAGAGAAAATGGCTAAAAATGATGTAAGGAAACAAATATAGCTAATGCCAAACCCAGTTTGGACTGTTAGTCTTTTTGGCCAAAATGCTGACACATTGAACTTGCAGCAGCTTTAATCACTTAATATACATACATACATACACACATACATATATGCACTGCTTTCTCAAGACCGTGTAGTTATACTACAGCAGTTCCAATTCCATGTTAAACTAAACTACAACAACTTTGTCCACGAAAAATTAACTTTCTGTTCAAGTTTATCATGACTGTATTACAAGTACTACTTCAATCTCTCTCTCCAAGTTTCATAATACCCAACTCTTTAGCTACATTGTTCATATTTTCTTTACAAAGAGCTGTATGAAGAGTTCCAAAGGTACACTTCTGGGGTTTTCGGCCTTTCCACTCCAACAACATCTGATAAGCACATTCTCGAAATCCGCTGGTCTTATGGGTATGCTCAATATTGAGCAGGACACTTTCTTCTAGTCCGAGGGTGCGACCCAAAGCTCGCCAACTAACTGTGTTCATCAGGGCAGAGATCTCCCACATATCTGTATCTTCTAATTTTTTTGTGCTTGTTCTCATATCATCACAAGATTCTTCAGAACTACTCATTGTTTCTGACACATCTGAAAATCTCCGTTTCTTTTTGGCAGGTCTCGCTTCGTTGGAGCCACTGGGATTAGAACGCTTACGAGAACCAATACTATTTTCAGTGGCTGATAAAAAAGAATATATATAAAAGCATTTTAGAATATCTTTGTATCAAATTGTTTCACTGCACATTCAAACATCATCAACATGAAACTAGCTTCTTGGGATAAATCTAATAATGCAGAATTTCTTTTACAAATTCACCAATATTATAAGGAATATGATGGTAGTTTTACTACATTTTCAACTAAATCAGTTTTAATTTTTAACCCATTAAATATTTTTCCTTATCCAATAGAACATTTTCATCGGTTCCTGAAAAAGATTATAAAAATTTGCAATACATGAAATGAACAAATAGTGGACATAATCAATAGAAATGCACTAAAATATTCTTAAAAAATCAAGTTTAATGGTGTTTAATATGTTAACAGCACTATTATTTCTGCTTGTTAATCAAACTTAAGTATTTACACAATTCTGTTGCAACTGTAACTGCTTAAAATATCAAAGATTGAGAGTTTAATACATGTATAGCATGCCTTTGCTAGTCTTTAATGATTTATCAATACTTATTAATGCTAGTAACATATTGTGTACTGTATTTCTAACATAAGTAAGCTCTATTGTACTAGTTTTGAAGTATTTTATAGATATCTCTAACCTTTTGTACCTGAGCTGATCATAATTCTTTTAATCATTTTACAGTTACATTTAGTTTCATAGCTAAACAATGATTCATACTTTAAACAATACACTAGCTTAAGTTACCACCCTTACAGTCTCCTTCAGTTTGGCTTCTCCATTTGGTACAAAGTCCCAAAGCTAAACAATGATTCATACTTTAAACAATACACTAGCTTACGTTACCACTCTTACAGTCTCCTTCAGTTTGGCTTCTCCATTTGGTACAAAGTCCCAAATGAGGAAGGGTTCCACCTGCAGCAGGCAGATTAACACTGATTCACACTGTAAACAATACACTAACCTGATGTGCTTGCATCGGAGTCACCTTGAGTTTTACTCCTCCATTTTGTTGGAGTACTGAATGAAAAAGGGATCCATCTGCGATGGGTTGATGATGTTCCACTACTACAAGCACTTCCAGGCGAACTCTTCCCACTACTTTCATCTGCTCCTTGAATGTTTAACTGACGACTTACTTGATAGAGAGCTTGCACAAATTCTTCTGGGGTACCTCCTCGGGACTGGTAGAGGTTTACCATTGTTAGAAAAGGATCAGGTGAGTACAACAGTTTTCTGTGGATCTCATTCTTAGTAAATCCAATGTGACGGGCAAACTTTTTCCAGTTGTTATCATCCATGATGTGTAACGTACCTAGGTTTATAAATATATTAACATTATTCTTTGTTCATACCTCTAAAAAATTTCTGTTATTTATCTATATTTTCATTCACTGTGTATGCTACACATTGATATGTGCTGAATGGAAATGGACACTGCATCATTCTTCCTTTTAATTATGGTAGTTTTTGGGATTTGTTTTAAACTACATATTGCAAACTTTTATTTTAACATAATAACACGTGAGGAATTTTATGTTTTTCCATATTTTTAAACTTCAAAACTTCATCCCTATGGATGCTCATGTGAAGAACCCTTAACTGAAGATTTTCATAAGGAACTGGAAAATTAAAAATGCTACAACTTACCTGCCAATTCTTTGATGGCTACAATCGACCAGCGGTCTGAAGATTCATGAGCAGTAGGCTCAGTTTCACAACCACTCTAGAGGGGGGGGAAAAAGGAAAAGTTTGAACCATCTTTTGATATATAATACATAACAACTCTGTTTTGACCACTACACATTCTTACACAAATACCTGTGATATTTAATATGTATTTACAGTAAACTGTATTTTGTGGGTGTGGTAAATTATCCAGTTCAGAGATTTTTGTGTACATTTAAATAACTTAAAATATTATTATTTTTCTCACAATAAGTACAACTGTACAGAAGGAGAACTAAAAATACACAGAAAGTAGTATGATAGTATCAGGCCCAATAATATTATTAGCCTAAAACCTTCATTTACATTTGTATACTTCAGTATCATAAGGCTATAATGATTTGGCAATTTTTTCAAGTTATGTTTTTGGTCAATCTCAATTTTTCTTTAATAATTATTATATCTTTTTAGTAACTAACAAGTTTTTTTATACATGTTATTTATGGAAAAATAACTTTATTAATATATATACAATAAAATGAGGTTTTGTGTCATTTGAATAGTTTTTACCTTTCTTGAATTCTACCTTCCCATACTCGCTAACCATAAACATCTTCACAAAAAGATTATTTTTTACATTATTTTTGCTCACGATAAACTAAAAAAACCACCCTTGTTTGCAAGTATTCTAAGTTTTGTCTTAGAATCTGTTGTTTGCCCCTATAGCAACTTCTGCCATTCAATTTAGGATAAAACCATATATTATTGCTCACAATACTTCATATATAACTGACTTAGATAGACAAAAATCTTTTCTTTCAATCATTTTTAGATATTAATTCTATCTGTTTTCAATGATAAAATTCACTGGTTAATGTACAGACCACTTGCTGTGTGACAACACCACAGTCTGGTCACACATGGCTGTAGAAATAAAAATCACTGACAGAAATAAAATCACATCAAACAAAACATGGATAAGTCAATTTCCATGAAATGATAGTTTTTGAGTAAATATACTTCTGGAAGAGTATAGAAATTGAAGTCAATAAATGCAATGTTTACAGGTGATACTCTTTGGACCTGTGCAAAAATAAGAAAGTAAATTTTTTTCTAAATTTTCTTTCCATTGTACACTAGACAAATGTTGTACAATAGATTTTAAAATATTTAGAATCACTATTTTTGAAATATGATATTTAAGGGTATGCTCAATACTAAAAACCTGTTCCACTGCACAGCAATGGTTAACGTACACATGTCATGCACTGAATACAGAAGATGGAAACAAAACCACGAAATATTTCTGCTGCATTACAGAAGACAAAGGATAAACAAAAATCTAGAGCAAGGTCTGTTTCACTGACCAGAATCTGTAATTACAAAAACTGTTTAAGTTATTTACACTTTAACCCTCTCTACAAAGTCTTTGTCATTTTGACTGACTTTGTAACCATTAGACTATACATACAATAACTTAATGTACTGTTATAAGTCTATTGCCATAAAATATCAGATTTTTAATATATTTTTACTAAAGATTTGCTTGTGAATATAAGAAGCCTTTACTAAGACAGTTTCAAAAAAAGTTGACTTCTATGTTAAGAATTAAAATACTTCTTTCCATATTAAAGTTATTTTTTCATTTGCATAGCTTCTAGTATTTCCTAAATAATTATCGAGTTTTGTAGTAAAATCTCTTATTTCCTCTATCCTAACATTAATTATAGTAAAATGTATAGTAAAAATTGAAAAATATGACTTTTTTTTTTTTATAGTGGCTGCAGATTGTGAAAATTGCAATTATTTATCCTAACAGCTTCTAACATTTTCCCAAACACCTTCATTTACTTTGATGTTTTACTGTGCTTCAATTCCTCCCTCAGTGCATGAAATATAATTATATGTAAGTGGGAGAGCATGGGACAAACACATGGATAAAATTACATCTTGCAGCATTAGATCTCATGAACTAACTGGGAAAGAGAAATTTTAAATTTGTTTTATTTATGTCTTGCTATCAAACCTAATTAGTTTTTTAAAGGATATATAACATTAATAAAGAAAATGTATATAAAAAAACAAACATTTTAGTAGTTAGCTCGTACAATATTTGCTTGAATATAATGGGCACTTTTTCCCTCAAATACCTCCTGAAAAATTGACTGTGCAGCATGTTCAGTTTTGTTAGGTATTTTACTAGAAGCTAACATCAAAAATCATCAAAAGTTTCAAAAAAGATTGCATATCCAATGCAATAGACAGGATAGATGATGAAGTGCTGTGGGAATCATAAAAGGATGAAGCAAAGGTTCAAGGATGCAAATCTTATGAATCCAATGGTAGCAGCAAATTTATAAATGACGAAGATTTATGTAAAGATGAATAATTATACATGGTAATACAGTAAACTAAACTTTTCAATACATTTTGTAAAATTGACATGTGAAATAAAATTCCAATGAAAGTTTTCAAAAAAATGTTTAATACATCGATATTTGTTTATGGTATTTACAAACTTTTATTCATTTTTATTTTTTTTACAATGTGTAAAAAATAAAGATTCTTCAATTTAGACTTTCAAAATTGTGTGCACGTTATATTCAGGCAGGTGCAGTAGGCCTCTCTGTACTTAAAGTACTTCAATAAGACTACTTTTTTTCATACTGTGCTGGTTATCCATGAAGCAATTCATATTGTTCTCAAATTTGCATCTTAGAATGCAGAAATACATCACACATTAGATAAGAATGTCCTAAAACAACTCTATTTTAGCTTGCTTTCTAGCTAAGCTATGAACATGTTTAAAACATTCCATCAACTGCACAGAACTGAACACAACAAAGACATCAGCCAATGAATCATATGAAATGACTACTTGGCCACATAAAAGTAAATATATATAAGAAAGCATGCAAGGAAATATATATGGTCTTTCTAATGGTCATAAATATTTGCAATAGCACTATAAAAGAAATAAAAGGGTGTGATATTTCAATAAAATAAAAAGAATGGCCAATAAAATATCACATCCTGACTTGTTAATATCTGTAACATGCATTTCTAATTAATCAGACACTCTTAAACATACAAGGGAATAAAAAATCTCAAAATGGGGAATTCAGAGCACAGACGTGTTACATGACACAAAGAAGTTATTTAAAATATCTTCTTTTGGAGTTAGAACTTAATGTAAAAATCTGATTTATAAACTACATTTTGATGCCAAGCTTATTGGTAATAAAGTAATTTAATTCAATTTTGAATGTAAAAACTATAAAAAAAGATTACGATACACACACTTTGACCCTTCTGTATCAATAGGATTTATAAAAAATAATGTATATATGTACCTGTATAATATATAACTGACTTCAGCTATTAAATCAAAATGCATAACATACTGCAGTTTGATATAATAAAATAATTTTGGAACTTCACCATATTATAATTACTATGTTTATGCTCTATCTTATGCATACTGCCAGCAGCTCTACACCACTTTCCACTGTAGAAGGTTCCATCATAAGGTTTTCATGTACATTCTTCCTACCTACTGTTTTCCACAATCAATCTGATGTAGAAGGACAACCACTTCTAATCACCTGTTTCAACAAATATAAATGCATAGATGCTATATCTGGCAACCCAACAGGCATTTCTTTACATGGGATAATATAAATACCAATTTCATTCTCCAGGTGCTTAAGGTATCCAGCAGTTGAACAAATATATCATGAATAAAGTGCACACCTAACTTGTATCACTTTTCCAGGCAAAGATCCTTTTTAATTATGTTAACTAAAACACATGGATGACTCTTGCTACTGGACTATATGTTCATGGATATTCAGCTGTTACAAGATGCCACACTTTGCTTATCATGAATGGGGTATAACTTGTTGCAGATCTCTTTCTGGTGGCACCAGTTCTTCAAGATGATACATGTTCCTTTGTTTTCCAATACAATTAAGTATGAGGAACATCTCTGTCTTGAAAGTTCTAAATCCTGAACTAAACACATCCTTATGATTTGACTGGACAAATATTTTGTGTCAGAAAGGGTTCGATACATGCCATTCCCAAAGACAATCATTTTTTTGGCGACATCACACTATCAATGAAACAAAGTCAAAATATAGTTGTTCTTTTACCACTTCACCACAACTTTATATCAACCATGGCTGTCATGTGACATGTGAATTGAATACTGAAAATAATTTTATTACTATGTACTCAGCCCTCTGTATAACATTAATAATATGCAAAAATCACTTTCTAAGTGAAGGTATGACTTCAGAAAGTAAATTAATACTTGAAAGGATAGTACCACTTTGAATTTAATAATATAAAAATAAATTAAGAATAGCTATTAGTACTTTTAACACTACCTTATACAGATTAAACTCAAATATTGGCTCATTCTCTCCTACATTCAGTTTCCGCTCTACAATAACTTTTCCAAATATTCCTCTTTCTATGATTGGCTTCTCTTGCTTGAACCTAAAATTAAAAGAAAAATAATGAATGGTGACTTCTCATGCATCCTACTCTTATCTTAAACTTGTAAGTACAATATTACAAACAATCAGATCAATTATATAAGGAAATGAAATTTTAATGCATTTTTTATAAATTTATTACTAAAATTACAAACTTACATAATGTCCAAAAATAATGTATACAAGAGTGTAAGTTGTGATCTTAAAATAACATAATACTTCTTGGCAGTGGTTTGAATGTACATGTTACTAATTAACCAGGTATGATAATAAATATTTAACTGTATATCCCTTTTCTGTTTAAAGCATACATCTTATCTGATTTTACCTCAAAAATCAAATCATCTTACAAAGTGAATTATGCTTAAGTCACTTGTATTTGTTTTCAGCAAGATGTAGATTGCACATTTCAAGATATTTTTCTAGTAAAAACATTTTAAACCAAATTCATTTCAACTTTCAATTTTTCATGTCTAAACCCTCCCTCTCTCTCTACATACATACATACACACACACACAATTATAATTTCTAATGTTCATATTCTAAATAATTTACAAACAAACAAAGCAATGAAACGTATATGAAAATTAATCAATCTCTTCCACCTCTTCATGCATCAACAAATCTTCCAACTGATTGTGTTTCTTCTCCACCACCACAAGATTTTAATTTTGATATCAACTACACTTTAATTCATTTTTATTCCCCAAGCGAGTCATAAGTATATTTGTGGACTTACATGTGCTAATGAAAGATGGACTTCCTAGCAGGAAAAATATGAAACATATGGGCAAAACAGTGTAATATAACAGCAGTTTGTAAGTAATAGATAAAATTAACATTTATAGTGTTTTCATATATCTTGTAAAAATACAGTAGGACTCCACCTTTATCTAATGGTTCGATCTCCAAGCCTATAGAAAAATCTAAGTGGTAAATAGGACTTGACTAAAAGTAATTTTATAAATTAAAATACAGGTTGGTAAAATTTCATGATTGACAAAACAAAAGACAATAAGAGTTTTAAAACAAATCATGCTGTCAATCCAAAGCCCTCAAAGTCAGTCATTACTCATTTGAAAATTTAAATCTGGATAAGGCTGTAATTTCACCATCTATTTTAAATAGATAACAAATATTTACACCTACACTGTAGTAAATAGCACCTTATTATCTACCAATTATAAGACTTAACTGTGGTAATGAGACTTAAAATATTATAGACATTTTGTTTTTTATCAGTTCTGACATTTAACTGAATATGCCCTCTCCAAAGTAACTTATCTAACTCTGAATAGTCACACTCTTTTTAAAAAATGTTAGCATTAGGCCTAGTTTCATAAATTACCATACCTCAGTAAAATAAGAAGTATTTTAATATTTTCATTATGAAATCTCTTACCTGCAAGCAAACTGTTTTTCAAACTCTCGTCCACGGAAATCTGGCTCTATCTTAAAAAGAGACTTATCTTCTCCAGCATCAAGGTCTGCTTCAAACAGTTCTGACTTAAGCTTCACAATTATACCACCTAATTAGAGTAAAAATTATTATATTTCATGTATGAAGCAAACACTATATATGACTACATACACAAATTGGATAAGCAGCTATTTCAAGGGAAATCACCTGAAATAAAAAAAACAAAAGACACTTTCTGTTTAACAGATAACACATACAGTTCATAATTCTCTTATTTCTCTATCCAACAAATTTTAGTCATAAATTTGAACTCCTTCTTTCCAACATGCAAGTCTGGAATAGACTATATTTTTCTTAAGTTTACATATTTCTGTGTATCAGTAATGCAAAATATGCAAAATAACTAAATCTTGCCAATAAAACAGAAATATAAACATATATATTACCCCTCGGCAAAGATAAAACCAGAATCACATGTACTGAGGCTAATCACATTTCCTAACAATGTTGTTTCACACACTTGCACTATTCCTTATATCACAATTTCCATTTTAACAAATAAATAATCATTGTAGGCCATGTCTCTTAAACTTTTCCATGAATACTCCATCAACTTCTAAGGCCAGAATAAAGCTGTCAAAGTCTTGTAAGAGCCACAGTGGGGACTTGAAAGGCATGTGTTTAAATGGGATTGCTAGTGTCTTTGGACACATTTCTCATGATTCCAGCTTGTGGTTCTCAGCAAGGCTGAATGTTTTTGAAAATTTTTGGTTGTGAGCCTGTGCCAATGATCATGTTCTTGTTATTCAAGTTTCCTTCTTTGGAAAAAAAACTGTGGCATATTACACAAGCCAAAATAACGAACCCTGATGGCATGACTTTGTGAAACACTACGAAACAAACATACAGGGCTCACGCTGTCGCTCGCCATATTCGCCAATGGCTATTATTTTTGTTTTTTGGCGAGGAAAAATTGTAATTGGCAAATATACCAGCAAAACACTGTTTGTTTACAAAATGCTAGACTGGTTCACTACATCAACGTTTTTTTAATGCAAGTATGCAGTAAGCAGATAAAAATCAATAACACGCCTGCATTCATGCAAGGTCATGGTCAGGATCGACAAACATGTGAAACATTGTTTAATCAACAACGACCTAATGGCTTGACATGAATAACTCATTTATATGTGGTTGATTAGCGGTGCTATAATTAAAGAACGACCACGAAGATTGTGATGGATTTCACACATGTAATTACATTATCTAATGGCACATGGCTTGGCCGGTAAGTTTAATTAAAAGCAGTTACTGGATTAGTACCATAATAAACACGTACTTGTAAAAAACTAAATGCTAATTAGTGGAAAGATTCTCTATAAATTGAGCCATTATGCAGCGAATTCATCAGATCTCAGAATGGCTTCTTTGCAGGCCAAACGCCCCTTAGACAGTGTAAGTTGTCTAATGCCTCCATCAAAAAAATCCAAATCTGAAACTGACAGTTCACGATCATTCCAAGAAAAATGGTTGAATGAATTTAACTGGCTCAAATATGAAGCCTCTACAAAGCAAATGTTTTGCACATCTTAAATTGTCAAAGGATTATCAGCTAATGTTTTACAAGTGGAATTTCTCCATTGTTCTTGATGAAATTTGTTACTGATTTATGTATTCATGTTCTAGAGTTACTACTCCCACAAATTATTTATTTATGTATTTTATTCTTTTTGTTTTAAATCCAGGGTGCAACACAGCTCCAGCATCTGGTAGTAGACCAACATACTACCTATGAACACAACACTGGTATTAGTGACTTCCAAGATTGTATGGCAGAAGTGTTGAGAGAAAATTTAAAAAACAAACTCGCCAAAAATGGAAAATTCAGCATCATGATTGATGAAAGTACAGACATTTCAGTGAAGCAGATCCTTGTCAGCTACATCCGTGTACTAGAGATGGATCAGTTCAGTACAGTAACACCACAGACCTATTTCCTTGGAATCTGTGAACTTTACAAAGCTAATGCTGAGAACATTTTTACAAATGTCATTAGTATGTTATCAGAGAAGGGTATTGAAGTGAAAAATTTATGTAGTGTCAGCTCTGATGGTGCTGCTGTGATGGCTGGGTCAAAGTCTGGGGTAGTTACTAGACTAAAGCAATTTGTACCAGGTGTCCTAGCCACACACTGTATTGCACACAGACTAGCTTTGAGTTATGCCACAGGAGCTGACAGCATACCATATCTTGTCAAGTACCAAGATATTATGAATTCCATCTTTAAGTTTTTTAAGTACTCGCCAAAAAATATGGCAACTTTGACTGCAGTGCAGAGCATTATCAATGCAGAAGAAAAGAGGTTTAAAGAAATCTTTCTCCCCAGGTGGTTAAGTTTTGAACGTGCAGTAGATGCACTGCTTTCCGACTACTCCAGCCTTGTGTCTGTATTTATGGAAGAGACCTCTGGTAAAGCTCTTAGGTTGTATAAACCCATCACTTCATTCAAATTTCTGTATGTGTCACATTACTTGGCTGATTGTTTGAAGCCATTAGTCATTTTGTCAAAAACATTTCAGAGGAAAAATCTTAATTTCTCTGAAGTTCACCCACTGCTTGCTTCAACTATTGAGTGTCTGGAGGAAATGAAACAAAACAAATCTGGTGAAATGCTGTCAAAATTTCTGAACGAGGTGCCAGCTGAGCCTCAGTTAGATTCAGATGGACTGTACACTTTTCAGTTTGGTGGGCATACCATGAGAGACAGTGCAGTTCAAAGATCTGAGGCAGAAAACATATATGATAAGTTCACAGAAAATATGATAAGAAGTCTGAATGACAGGTTTTCAGATAATGATGATGCAGCTATTTTGACTTCCCTCACAAATTTCTTCAACCCACTGCTCAAAGACAGACATTGACAAAATCAATGACTATTTGTCAAACTTTGGCCACGAGGGAACAAAACAAGAATTGAAATCATTTTCAAAATTTGCTAGATCTACTTTTGAATGTGGAAGCGAGTCTGTAACAGACATTAAAGGTTTCTGCAATTTTGCAGTAAAATACAGAGAGTCCTTTCCTGCAAGTGCAGAACTGGTAGAGAGACTGCTGGTAGCTCCAGTTTCAACAGCTGATTGTGAGAGAGGTTTTAGTAAGCAGAATTTGATAAAAACGTGTCTGAGGAATTCAATGAGTACTAGAAACCTGGAAAATATCATGTGTCTGTCAACAGATGGTCCAAACACTGGGCATTTTATTTTAAACATGCCTTTAAGATCTGGAGTACAAAAAAGAACAGACATATTCTAATGTAATCATTGAAACAAAGGCACCAGTTGTAACTGTAAATGAGTATTAAGGCACAACAAAATGACATGCTTCAAGGCATGTATATATTTTTTCATTTTGTCATGAATTTGTGTTCAGATTTTCAGCATGAATGTTACTGAAACTTGTCAAGTTTAGTTTGGTGATGTTTGAGTGATGATATATATTTTTTAAGCAGGGATCTCACTAGAGAGACTCGGGAGAAGTGGTCTCCCAAAACAGACCAAACCTCACCCTTCGTAAGCTCAAGGAAAAGTCATCTTATACAGATTATATTACAGAAGAAAAGAATGCTATTGACTGTAAACTTTTCCATAATTTTGTAAAATTAGAGCAAAACTTCTCCCTGGTTTGCAAGTCTAGAGAGACCCCTGTTTAGCAGCATGTAATAACAGTTACTTTTAATTTAGTGACTCGTCTTCCCATGTCATTATTGTAATGATTTGTGTGTGAAAAACATTGAACTTTGTAACTGTGAAACTGTTGTTTTATAATAAATTTGATAAATGATAAATTCATTGAAATAAAATGTATGATAAGAACTTAGTTGTCAATTATTCTTTGACTGTCTTATCGTGTGTGACTGGCTGGAGGGTTGGATACGGATCAAACCTACCTGGCTAAAACACTTGCTAAAATTGGCTACCAAAAACATCATTTGGCTAATAGCCTGGCTACGGAAAAATTTAGTCCAGGGTAAGCCCTGAAACATACAAATGCTAAGTACATTACTCAACTGTATCACACCTCTCACTTACTGACACCACTACACTAACAACAAATACACAAGTGCAATATACAAAATACGCAATTAACTTTCTCCATTAGTGAAATTTTCAACACTATCCTGCCATACATATTGTTTAAAAAACAAAACAAAAGAATCATTTAGCAACCCTAGTTCATAATATTCATGCTGCTTAAGAAGCCACAATACTTTTCACACATTACATATAATGCAATGGTGTGAACTAACAGAAAAATGTGGTACTAAGTTAACAACATGTATTGGTATTAAAAGCTTTGTTTACAATTTTCATAATTTAATCACAAGTTATGTTATTTTTATAACTCATTATCATAAAATCTAAAATAAAGAAATAAATTCAAAATTATAACACTAAGTATCATTTCTTTTAGTCTAATAGAGATTTTAAATTCTTAAAAACTTCAAATGGTTATCCATCCATATGTTCAGAATCACAGAGGAATATGGTTAAAACCAGGTAGACAGTTTCCTTATGAACCTGCAATATAATTTTTATTCAATTGAAAATGAAATTTGCTTAATATTATTTTAACTATTTTCAATAGTGTTTATTAATTAGTTTCACATCAAGTATTCTGTTGTTATAATTTATGACCAGATTTCAGATATGACTTTTCAAAACCAGTGTCTAGATAGGCCACGACATAAAATTAGCAGTAGCCGAAACACTGAGTTCAAAAACCAAAAGCAGAATACTACATAGTGAAATGTGTATTCAGAAAGCAATACTTTTTATAATGTGACACTGATTCTGATGTAATCTATGACTGCATACAGTAGTTATGAAACAGATGCACAATGCATGAAACAGATTTTCTGTCTACAGTGTATTTATTTCAATACTGTTTTTCCCATTAGTTACAATGGTAAATCAAAGTTTTCGCTTTCATTAATATGAAAAGTTAATTGCAAATGACTAGTGTCTACTCTGAAACATGTATGATAAATAAAATGCAATATTAGTTGTCAAACGTATTTGAAAATAGTTAAAAAGTTACTTTAAAATAGGTTTAAGCAGTTAAAGTGAAATAATTACTATTTTGTTTATATAATTTATATTATCCATATATTCTTACCTGGTCGAATTAGCTTTGGTTTCAAGCTGCTTCCAACTTTATATTTATAGTTTGTTGTATCTGGTAATTTCTTGTCACTACGATAACAAATGACTTCAAGTCCAAACCTACGAGTGTCCTTGTTTTCTTCCATCCATGCATGACACATCATGGAAAAGGAAATAAAAGGGTAAAAGTATGCAACTCCAAGTTTGGCCTCATAAAGTGAAGCACTAAGAATATCCCACAAGACCTTGAAAAAGCTGAAATGACTTACAGGAAAACACAGGCTGCAAATACCCATGCTGTCCATTTCAACCCTAATAGCAACATCCAGTCTTTCCCACACGACTGGCTCATTTTCTGCTGATGAACTCTGCCAAACTGACAGGTGAGCCTTGTGACCAAAAAGTCTAGTGATCTCCAGGTAATGAGGAATAGGTAGCCGAACAGTGACTGGATGGAACCCAGGGTTAAACTGACAACCATGGGGCCCAACCATAATTACAGGTGATGCAAGAGCTTGCATACCCATTGTCCCATACTCAGTCCCTGCACTTGCTGGTTCAGCATCATAGAGGACACGCACACAAGCTGTGATATTCTCTACCAAGATGCCAGCTGGAAAATCCACTTCAATCCCAGGAACTTCTGGTATTCTCAGCGTTTTGCCAGAGCTTGTGACCTGTGAATGGACTTCAGGAAAAGGCCTTTCAACAACTACTGTAAAGAGACTGAAATGATTTGCTTTAATTAGAACCCTTCTACCCTTATATGTGAAATTTTCCTGTGGGATGTGCTCCCAAACTGGAGTAGTTTCTCGTGGAGTGTTACTACACAAACAAAATATCCTATCTTCATTACATATTTTTTCTGTTACAGGCAGATATATGAGTGCTGGATTTTCTGCAGCAAATCTTGCTCCATGAGGTTCAACAGACACAATTTCACTGATATGAAAGGTACGACAATCTGTATGTGGGACAAAAGAAACATCATTAATGAATTCAAGGTAAAATTCATCACGGTTGTAGCCACATAGATTATGTTCTGGTATCACAACAGTAACATTCTTATGACGCAAAGTTCGTGTTCTTCGTGTGTCCCGTCTCATTTCTTCCTCTCCTTCACATAAATGTGCCGAGTCACAATCTGAATCTGAATCAAAATCTACTTCTACATCACTAAGCCAGTCCCTATCACTCCAAACTGAGTCTGGAGTTAAACCAACAGGAGTTTCTCGGCTTGGTTCTGATACACTTGAGCAGGAACTGTAGTCACTGGTACTTGAAACTTCATTACTTTTTTCCTTTGCCAACTCTTCAATGAACTGTTGAGAAGGAAGCAACTGGTGGATTCTTGATAAGCCAGGCGAGGATGTGACAAATGGTTTTCTCCAAGAAAAACTTTCTCTAGATTTAGCTTGTTTTCTCTTTCTTCGTTTGACATTTGGAGGTTCCATGATAGAATATTATGCTTGAAAAACCTGTTAGAAACAAATACGTACGTTAATTTCAAATTATTTCTCCAATACTACTAAATACTTGTTTTGAGGTTATTATTAACTTATAGTGTTTATTCTAAAGTATTTAAGAAATATTTCTCTTGAATTTCCTGTTGCCACATTTGTCTGAAAATGTTTAGGATTTTCAGAGAATATTTTTATAATTAAATCAAACTGAAAAAAAGAAAAATTTAAGGCATGTACAGTTTTAGTTAAGTAATAAAAATGAAACATTACATATGAATTTCACATATCTGATGAAACTTATACAGTTTCATGTTACACCAGACATAAAGAATGATCGGATACAACACAAACACAAGTTAGACACTACATCAATAGTGCTTTGCTTCATTGAAACATCTCGTAATTACAAACTAAAATTTTATACTTTGACACACTGTAAGGTTTATTGTTTGAAATGACGTACAGATAGCTTCAGAATTTTGTTCTCCCTCGATAATTGTGGTTGAATGAGAAAAATACAATTCCTTGATTTTTTCTATTAGTGAGCTAACTGTAGAAGTTGTATTTTTTCTTGAAAACAAACAATCCTTTTTATTTCTCTCTCAAATTAATAGTTAAAAATATTTGCTCTGAAAACAAACTATAATTGCTTCTTTTTCTTTATTAATAAAGATGTGGTCTATGACCTATGTTTAACGTTTTTTAAACTGAAAATATAGCCATTTCTTGATCTCCAGAGTTTTCATTCTTTGTCCATCTAGACACTGAACACACTTGCTCCAGTTTTTCATACACCTATTTGAATGCCCTTGGCAAATTCAAATTTGCAAAATTTTGTCTTCAATACATCTTCTATCTTGTTATTGTATATAAGCAACTCATTCAGACAATGTAATTACTTTTTTGAGATATAAACCAGCTCTTAGTGTCAAGATACGGTGAAAGAGTGCCATGTGAGGCAAGTATTATTAGAAATACACTTTCAGCTTAGGAAAATGTTAACTTCCAAAACAGGAGAACCACGCTACATCCAGAACAGATATGCTCTTCACATCACACTTAATTCCTGTATCAAAATTAGAATGAAATATGAATAACCATCAGTATAGACCAGCCTCAACCAGACAGTCAAGGTTCCACAACTTTGTGTCAGAAATAAGGAGCCATGGTACCTATATCCCACATTGGTAACTAAGGTTATTGGAATGTAATGTTTTATACTCTTTTGAATGGATCCCAGCCTTTAGTCATAGTGATGCATCCTGCACAACCAGAAATCACAATGAGAAGGTAAGCAACACCGAAGTGGACAAACTTCCTCCTCCACCTGATGAAGTTCAAAAGGCAACACCCAAGGCTCAGAAGAATGGGATTGTGTAAACCGAACACAATCAAAAGGTACAGAACTCATCCAGTCTGGAATTATGAACATCCATTCTCACTCCCCAACCAAATGTGCATAGAATATTCCATTTGCCCCTGGAATTACAGAGAGGACATGGAAGTAGCACTCAACGATGGACCTAAGATGAGACCACTTCATGTTCAGAATTATGAAGAAATAGTGGACTTTCTTCCATGAACAATATCAGAAACTTACACTGATCATAGGGATGTGCCATGAATATCCCAACCAGACAGCATGGTGTCAAGTTTAAATCATAATTACTAGTGGGTTCCAGCAGAGGCTGGTGCCATACCCACTGACATTTTGAGACCAAGACTAGGAGGCTCCAACTATGCTTTCTTCTCCAAGATTGGAAGGACAGGCTGGAACACTGGAGGAAAATCCTCTATCTACCACTCCAGCAACTGGAAAGTGGGAATGGTAAGGAATCCTGAGCTCCACTAGTACAATCTGGGGTTCAATACATGTTGGGGAACCCCAATGAACAATGCTCTGGAAAATGTGCAAGAGATGAACCAAGTTCTCCCCATTTTTAAAAGCAAACTGACTCCAATTTATTCAACCTGAAGATTAGGAGGGATGGGCAGGATCCCCTTTAGTTTACTCATAAAAGTCCATGAGTGGCAGTCCGTAATAAGGTAATGCTCTCCAGTAGAATCTAAAGGCTCAAAAGAAAGATAAGACAATGCATGCCAAACAACTGTAAAATACCAATTTAGTAACTGAAAAAGTAATTTAGGCCAAAAAATACAAAAGGATTTGAGTAACTCTGATAGTTAGTTTGGTGTTTTATGATGCAAAGCAACTACACTGTCTGTCCCAAACATCGAGTAAATAGTTAAAATTAAAGAAATATTAGTAAAATTCATAAAAGTAAATTAAGGTAAAACAAGACAAAAATTTAAGTTTAGAATTAAAAACATAAATAGCATTAAATCCAATTTTTATATCTAGTCTACAGCAGTAAGAAAAAAACTACAGTAATACAAGTTGTAAAGGACTTTCTGTAGCATAACTGTAATTATCATAACTAGCCAGGATGACTAATGGGTAAGTTCAAAATTCAGTCCTAGTCATCTGAAGTTGGCCTTTCCAGTCCCAGTTTTGAGTTACTTGATGTTACAAAGGAAACAGGTGACTGTATCTGTAGGTTTCAGAAATATTTCCTGTAAGGAAAGACATACAGAATTATAGGAAGCAATCAGTGCTTTAATTTCAGCCAGATTAGAATGTAAACCTCCATAGTTCATTGTATCAAGGTGGCCATTTTATTTATGTGTAGGCAAATTGGGTAGAGAGCCCTTCTGTATACAACTATGTCCTTTTTCTTTACTCGAGGGACGTCTGTTGACCTTCACAGATCCTGCCATGCATTGATTGGGAAGGTCTTTGTTTTTGTAAGAGGATTTAGGCAACTGAGAACATAAATGAATGATAGTTTTGCATCCTGGGGTGGGAGAAGAAGGTGTACCCCCAGAAAATGCCCATACCTGGAACCAAAGGAAGTGAATCTTGGGGTATGCTGGAATGAATGTTAGGGACAGAGATAGGTGTTGACATTGATTCATTAACTTTTTTAACCATGGAGGTCAAAAGACTTTTCATTTGGTTTGAGAATGATTCTTTTGAAGGTAGAAAGAGATCTGTATGCACTTCCACTGTGGTTGAGAAACAAAGTGCAGCAACATACCTACAAGAAGAGGTGGTGGACAGTAATTTTTTAACCTCAGGATAAGTAATGTGATGAATCATTTTCAAATGCTGCACCTCTTTTTCTTTGAACCATTTAGGGCAAGAACAAAAGTAGGAAGGGTGAGAACCATTGCAATTGATGCAGTGAGGGTCCATTTCACACTCACAGACATTGTGGCCCTTGGCACCACAATGAGCACACGTCAAGGAACTACAACATAATGTCTTCGGGTGACCGAACTGCTGACACTAGAAACATAGGATAGGTTTTGGAATGTATGGCCGTACCCTGCAGTTAAGATAACCTGCCTTGGTGGCAGGTAGATGTGGCTATGTAAATGTCAGAATGAGAACAATGGTCGACATCGTAATTCCATCTTTGCGAGTGGAGATATGCCTCACTGCAAAAACTTCTTAGGTGGAGAAACCAGTGAGAATCTCCAACTAGAAAATGTTCTTGAAATCCCTCTCAGCAATAGCTCCTCAGGAGGAATTTAAAGTAGCATGAGGCATAACCTCAATAGGGATCTCCCCAATTGCCTTTGAATGCTAGAGGAGTTCACTGTGTTGAGATGTGGATATTTCCACCAATATATCACCAGATCAAAGCTACTTTACTGACTTTGAAGAATCAACAAGTCCCTCTGGTCCCTTCTGAATCAAAAAGGGAGACATTTGCCCTAAAGGTTTGTCTGAAAGAGAATGTAGGATAAGAAAATGAGGTACAACAAGCATTACAGACGTTGAAGATTGCTGCTCAGAATCTTCAAGATGTGGTTGTTTACCTATGGACTTTATTTTCATTAATTTATTTGGAGGATCCATAATAAAAAAAAGGAATATTTGGTGCCCACTGACCCCACCCACCATAGACACCTTTGAGGGGATACACTGTAATGCTAAACAAGGAGACACTGCAGCAATGCCAGGATTTCATGAGCACTATACCCAAACCCAACCATCAGATACAATGCCCACAACACCTGCTGAGAATATCCAATGCTAGTACTTTGTTGACCCTAGCCCAAAAGGGCCAGCTGACTGAACCTAGGGCTGCCCATCTACAAGAATTCAAGGCCAAAGTGGTGGGTCAGGGTTGAACCCTTACACATGGCAAACACATGGGTGGAGGTTTACATCCCAGAGGAGGTAAACTGAAAGAACAGAACCTTCCCTGGGAGGTTTCCTCACCATGGAAGACCTGATAGTGAAATATTCTGATATCTGGAACACCTAAAAACACTGAATAAGGATGTCTTATGTAGTAAAGTCACCATAAAAAAACAAGATCCCTCTAAAATACAAAAGTCATAAAATGCGATATGGTAGACACTTTAGGATAAAGAGGGTTTAAATTGCTTTTAATACATCATTGATGATAAGTGTTCTCTTTCTGTTGAAAAACGGCTATGGGTGACCTATGGAGAGAGATTTAGTTAAATATAGAGAAACTTTAGAATTTAAATCCTTAAGTAGAAAAGGACCACATAACTTCCAAGTATGAAGAGAGTTTTTAAATATCTGGATAAAGAATGAACAAGGATGTCAACAGAGATGGCTAATGTGGAAAAGATAGAGATGGACATTCCTGCAGATACTGAAGAAGTGGAAACCATGTTTGAGCTGGCCAATATGGTATAACAAAAAGAACTCAACAGAAAGTGTAATGAACCACAGTTAGAACCTGAAGCAATAGCCAAATTGGTGGAAAAGCACGTAGATATAAACCTGTCCATTCCTGATTAAATGCATATACAGCAAAAGCTGAGGATGAAGTATCAGAGACCAGAAAAACTGCAGTTGATAATTCTAATGAGTCACAAAGGCACTGATCTTTGGATGCCAATCACCTAGCTTCTTATACAACAAACTGGGAATAAAATTCTGGAAGAATGAAATCACTCTCCCTACAGCCCTTTTGATTAACAACTCTCTTATGGCCTGGAAACAAAGCTCCACTCGTTATGGGCCTGTTGGAAGTGTAAAGGCAATAAATAAGCTGTGTAGATAATGGTGGTGGTGATGTAAATTGAATGACCAACCCTGAAGCCAGAACATGGAGTACCTATGGTTATGTGGTCAAAGAACTCTACGTCCAGAAAGTGATGTAATCATTCTCCCACTGCTCCTCTTGCCCACAGAATAATCACCAATGCCATGCCCTTGTCATCATTTCACCCAAGCTGAAGGTCCTTGAGAATACAGATGCACTCTATTATAGGAACCAATAGACCTGGGAAATGAAGGAAGGTGTTGGAAAACATTATGTGTTTACACTCCCAAATCA
Organism: Tachypleus tridentatus; assembly: GCF_004210375.1. NCBI lineage: Eukaryota > Metazoa > Arthropoda > Merostomata > Xiphosura > Limulidae > Tachypleus > Tachypleus tridentatus. The sequence continues at coordinate 42,598,853 of NC_134835.1, forward strand.
ATACCATATGCTTAAGAATGGCAAGAAGCCAAAAGACAATAAAGAAGAATGTAAATGAGCAGAATCATTTTCAGATTCTAATGCCTCAGAAACTCCTGCAAACAACATGGGATGGAGAAAAGAAGAATTCTGTAACTCCCTGGGGGAAGAAGACAATAAATGAACACTACCTATGAAAATGGGTCTACTAAATAAATCTGAACAACAAACCAGCCAGGAAACCAAGGAAAGAACTGAAGAAAACAATCTAACTATGGAAGACATCAGGAATATCCCCATCTTGTCCTCTCGAGAGGAATGTTGATATGCTTCAGACAAAAGTGGGATAGAAGATAAATATCTCAAGTCAGTTGTGGGAGCAAGCATCTGTTCAAATAAATGTGGGGGTTGGTTGGTGGTTTGATTTAGTGTTTTATGGCACAAAGCAGCTAGGCTATCTGCACCAAACTTTTGGTAAAAAGTTAAAAATAAATTTAATAAAATTCATAAAAGGAAATTAAGGTAAAAAAAAACAAAATTAAAAAAACAAATAAATAGCATAAAACCAATGTTTACATCTGGTCTACAATGTTAATAGAAAAACTACAGTAATTCAAGTTGTAAAAGACTTTCTTACTAACGGTAATTATCATAACTCGCCAAGAAGGCTAAGAGGTAAGGACAAAAACCACCATCAGTCACCTGAAGTTGGCCTTTCCAGTCCTGGTTCCAAGTCATATGACGTTACAGCCGTTTTCAAAAAGAAAAGTAATAAAAAGGTTTTAAAAGACGTGTAGCAAAATTATAATAACAACTCACCAGGAAGACTAACGAATAGTTCAAATAGCAGCGTTACCTGAAGTTGGCATTTCCAATCCTGGTTTCGAGTTATTTATAGTTACGAACAGTTTCTAATTTCAAATTGAACTAGATGAGCAGTGATTTTTAAAAGGGAGCCACATTAAAAAGGTTTAATGGCCTTTAAAAAACTAAAACATTACCAAGATGGACAGTGTCACCATCACCAGTAACACTGTCTAATGTTATGGACAAACCTTGGGACAGAACATGTTTAAAATTGTGCCGTTGTGGAGAGTCGTAATGATGACAAGGAAGTAAAATGTGACTTATTGTCATCTGAGTGTTACACAAACTACACACTGGTACATCAGTTCCAGATAAATGAAAACGATGAGTTATAAAACTGTGACCAATGCGTAGTCTAGTTAGAACAACTTCCTCTTTCCGATCCTTTAGAAAGCAAGATGGCCAAAGCCCAATATAAGGACTTATTTGGAAAAGCTTGTTTTCACCTTCCTCACTCCAAGTCAACTGCCAGTTGGCACAGAGCAAAGCCTTGAATACAAGACCATAGTCCATGTATGGGACAGGTACAGCAGTGGTAGTGCCAGAGCAGATAGACTTAGCTGCAATGTCAGCGAGCTCATTCCTGGGAATACCAACGTAGCCCAGTATCCAGAAAAACTGGATAGAAGCAGATGTTAAAGAGAAATAGGCCAGTCGGTTTTGAATATTGGCAAGAACAGTGTGTGAACCAACATGAAGAGATTCCAGGACCAGTAGATAACTGAGTCAGTATAAATATTGCAGTTTGGGTACTGCTTAGCTTCTGTGTGATCCAGGGCAAGAGAAATGGCATACAGTTCAGCATTGAATACAGAAGCTATAGAGGGGATTCTGCGTGCAGCCACCAAACCACAACAAACCATGGCAAAGCCCACACAGTCACCCGATTTTGAATCATCTGTATAAATAAGAATAAAAGGATGGTTCGAAAGATGTTCAGCAAATAGCAAACAGTATTTCCAATCAGGAGTGTCTACTTTTCTCAGATGACTTAAAGATAGGTCACAATTGGAGACTGTAAGAAGCCATGGTGGTATGGGCTGACCAGTGGATACAATAATGTTATCCAAAGACAGAGCCAATTCATCCAACTGCACCTGGAAACGAAGGCCAAAAGGAGCAGTGGCAAACCATCTGTTCTGAAAAAGGTATGGCCCACCGAAGAAGGAAAACACAACCCCCAGGTGGAATGTTTTGGTAAGAAACGGAGTTTTAAATCATATAGTAAAGACAGTTGCAAATGGCAGAGGTGCAAAGAAGGTTCATGAGACTATGTATAACCACTGAACTTGGGAAGTGTGGAAAGCCCCAGTGAAGAGTAGAAGTCTTTGATGATGAATAGGGTCTAGCATCTTTAAGGCCGAGGTTCTGGCAGAGCCATTGACCAGTGATCCATAGTTGAGTTTCAATCGAATAAGAGAAAGATATATCTTTAGCATAGAACGTTGATCCGCACCCCAAGTGGTGGAAGAGAGGACACAGAGGACGTTCAGTGCTCTTGTACATTTGACCCATAGCTGCTTGATGTGTGGTATAAAAGTCAGCTTACAGTCAAAGACAAGCCCCAAGAATTTTGTCTCAGGGAACAAAGACAGCACAACTTCATCAATACGGAGTTCAGGATCAGGGTGAATACCCCGTTGGCGGCAAAAATGCACACAAACGGTTTTAGAGAGAGAGAAGTTAAAGCCATTTGCTGTGGTCCACTTCAGTAAACAATTGAGAGCAGTCTGTAGTTGCCACTCAATATACCTCATGTTCGATGACTGACATGAGATGTGAAAGTCATCAACACAGAGCCCGTTTACAACAGTGAGAGGCAATTGTTCAGTGATGGCATTAATCTTTATACTGAAAAGTGTGGCACACAGAACACAGCCCTGAGTGACTCCAAGTTCTTATAGAAAATAATGAGAAAGTGTCGAACCCATACGAACTTGGGATCTCTTGTCCATTAGGAAATTAATAAAAATTGGTAAATGGCCATGTAACCCATATACATGGAAGTCTTGCAAAATGTCATTCCTCCATGTTGTATCATAAGCCTTCTCAATGTCAAAAAATATTGATACAAGATGTCATTGTTTGAAAAAGGCTTCTCTGATTGATGTTTCAAGTCCAATCAGGTGGTCATCGTAACCTACATTTGGTGGGCAAGAGGAGGTTGTTTGTTTCGAGGAACCAAACAAGATGAGCATTAACCATCCTCTCTAAGATCTTACAGAGACACCTCTACAAAGCAATTGGATGGTAGTTTGAAGGAATCTTGGGATCCTTCTCAAGCTTAGAGAAAGATAAGACAATAGCCTGTTGCCAGGCATCAAGAAAACATTCTCCTGCCAGATCCAGTTACAAACAATCAGAAGAATAGCAAGAGAAGCAGGAGGTAGGTGGCACAGCATGTCAGTGTATATCATCAGATCCAACCGATGTACTGCCAGACCAATGAAGGGCAAGTTTGAGTTCCATCAGTGTAAAGGGACAATCATAGTCATAGAGACAATCAGCTCGTAAGGAAATAGGTGATAGTTCTGCCCGAGTCTTGATGGCTAAGAAGATGGAAAAAGAAACAGAAGATACCCAGTAGAAGCTTTCACCTAGAGTATCAGCAATGCTTTGGGTGTCAGCTACCTCTTGGCCATCAGAGCAAGATCGAGAGGGAGACAGAATTATATTGCCCACTGACCTTTCAAATCTTGTCCCATATGACTTTGGAACTGGTGGTAGAAAATATGCCGGTAGTGAATTTAATCCAAGATTCCTTCTGGCTTTAACATCTTACCCACTGAGCATTTGCACAGGCCCGCTGAAAGCGATGGGGTTCAAAAGTGTGGGATACCTACAAAAAGTATCTCAGGCCCATTTTTGAGTCTTCTGTGCCATGTGACAGGCAGGATTCCACCATGAATGAGGATATAGTGGAAAAAGTGTCGAGGTTTTAGGAACACACTGAGCAGCTGCTTGTATAATACAGTCAGTTACTGCTGCCACACAATCATCTACTGATGGCAGGGATCAAGTTCTGGGAGACCCATGAAAGAGGACCAGTTTGCCTGATCCAGCTTCCACTGGGTCATGCAGGTCGGGTGGCACTGACCACGGCCAGTCTCTCTCAAGATTATAGGAAAATGATCACTGTCTCTTTTTCTTCCAACCATTTAGGGCAAAACAAAAGTAGGACGGGTGAGAGCCATTGCAACTGATGCAATGAGGTTCTGTTTCACACTCATAGGCATCACAGTATTTGCCACTGCAACTAACACACATCAAGGAACCACAACATGACACCTTTGAGTGACCAAACCGCTGACACTGGAAACATCTGAGAGAGTATGAATGTATGGCCGTACTCTACAAATAAGATAACCTACCTTGATGGTGGCAGGCAGACGTGGTGACGTAAATGTGAGAATGAGAACATTGGTCAGCACCATAATTCCATCTTTGCGAGTGGATATATGCCTCACTGCAAAACACCTTGGTTGGAGAAACCAGCAAGAATCTCCAACTCTTGGATGTTCTTCAAATCCCTCTCAACAATAACTCCTCATGATTAATTCAAAGTAGCATGAGGTGTAACCTCAATAAGTATATCCCCAATTGCCTTTGAATGCAAGGAGTTCACTGTATTGAAATGTGGATGTTTCAACCAATGTGTCACCAGAGCAAAGCTTCTTTACTGACTTTGGAGAGCCAGCAAGTCCCTCTAGTCCCTTCTGAATGAAAAAAAGAGACATCTGCCCTAAAGGTTTGTCTGAAAGTGAATGCAATATAAGAGAATGAGGTACAACAGGTGGTACAGATGGTGAGGATTGCTGCTCAGAATCTTCAAGACATGGTCCTTTACCTATAGACTGTTTTTTCACTATTTTATTAAGATTTTAATTGGAGTATTCATAATAAAGAAAGGGAAATTTCAATGCCCACTGACCCATCCCACCATGAAGCCCTACAAGAAAATGCACTACAATGTCAAACAAGGACACTGCAGCAACGCCAGGGTTTCGTGAGCACTATACCTAAAGACCAGCATCAGATACAATGTCCACAACAACTGTTGAGAACATCCAACACTGGTACTTTGTTGACCCTAGCCTGATTGGACCAGCTGACTGATCAAAGGGGGGCCACCCCAAGGCTGCCCGTCTACAGGAATTCAAGGACAAAGTGGTGTGTCAGGGTTGGACCCCTCATCCACCAGAATCCTCTCCTCCCCTACATGGGTTGCCATGTACGGCAAACATATGGGTGGATGTTTAGATCCAAGAGGAGGTAAACTGAAAGAACAGAACCTTCCCTGGGAGATCCCCTCACCACATACAGGAATCCATACCAAGGGGAAATATGGGAAACAAGGCATAGATGTCCTGTCACACAATTAAAAGAAAATCTCCCTAACAAGAATAGCAATATCAAGGGGAGGAGGAATAACCCAGGTTGTCACTTCCTTTTCTTTCTGTCAAATGCAATTGGAAAAAAAACCAAAACCTCCCAAACCCAAGGAACTAAGAAAAAGGGACTGAAGTTGGCTGATCAAAATATTCCTCTGTTGAGGCCAATCTAGTAAAAGGAGGAGCCAAAACATTTCTTGCCAGTTGTCACCAGGTCATTTGCAAAAATTGCCTCAGAACAACCGTGGAGAGATACCTTGGAGTTGGAAGAGAAGATCTCTGATTGGCCTCCATATTAGAAACATTAACTTTGGAATTTATACTTATCTGTAGAATTGTTTTTGTTGTTAAAGTAACTTATATATGTAAATGAAGATGTAACTGTGGAAATGCCAAACAAATTCAAAATTATAAAGTAAATCATGAATAATCACAACACTCCTCTTCAGAGAAACTTGGACCAAATGCTTTGCTGAGAAAATGTTATTATCTGAGATGCTTATATACAGTACTACCGAGATGGAATTCGCACTGAAGATGGTGGAAAAGTTTGAAAATTAAAATTTACCAAGGGCATTCAAGTGGGGCATAAAAGACTGGAGCAAACATATTCAATGGTTAGATTGGCAAAGAGTGAAACATTTGAAATAAAAAAATAGCTATATTTTCAGCAGACATATATATGTTTTGGATACATAGGCTTGCAATTACATCACATCATGACAACTGAAATTGTGAGACAATGACTCATTAAAAACTGATAAAATTGCATTTGTATACAAGCTATAGGGACAAATTAGTACTATTTTGTTTAAACATCCTAACTATTATTAATTTTCCTACTAGGGTGCTACAAATGCTATGCTGCACTTAGAAAAAAATTAGAAAATTCTCTAATAGTTTTGATGAGACCATGTTGTGATCAATGCAAAATAGAAATTTGTAATTTTTAAAATTATTCTGATACATAAAAAAATGTAACAAATTAAACTTATTATTGAGCAAGAAATAAAATTTCCTATAATTTTTTAATTTAATGCTGCAATTTTGCAGTTGAGACTGACAACACCCATCAAGTATTATAGAGTCGAACACAGAATATAATGACTTACAGATCACGCAAAACTCATTAATTCTAAAACAATGAAGAAGCTTTACATATTTTACTATTTTTTGTACAAACAGGGAAAAATGTATCATATTGAATGCATATCTCCAACTCATAAGAACCTAAACAGTACAGTAAAACTTTATTAATTCAAATTCATTTATAATAAAGTACATCTTGATTACTTGAAATATTAGACAGTCAAAACATACACTTTGAATACACTAGGCACTATCGATAGCCAGCATTTTCAATTGAAAAATTCAAGAGTGCAAACTAGTAATGTTGGACATATAATCAGTGCACAAAAAACAAATTGTATGTGCAGTGAAATTAACAGTATTATTTCATAACCAATTACTAATTGTACAAATTGCATAAACAAAGTAGCATATAATGCCATTATCTTTCATTCTCTGAAATAATGCCATATAGCTGTTCCTAATGAGGGTTCAGAACCTGAGGTCAGTAATCATCACCTTGTTTCTTATTCTGGTTAAACTCTAAAGTTGTGCAATCATGTACGTAAACTACATATTACTGAGTGTGTATCAATAGGAAATGCATGTCTTGTAAAAGACTTACGTAACTAAATTTTGAAAGCAAACATCTAGTTACTGACTATATTTTTCACTGTAAAGTTTTATCATAAATCTTCCAGATTGTAACTTACATGAATTGTTGATACCCAGACAAATAAAAGGGAGTTTCAGTGATTTTTAAATAAAAATCATAAAAAATTCATACACCATTAAATTCCAAGTCAAAAAGTAGGAGATATCTACTACAAGTTCAATTATGTAGTGAATAATAAGTGCAAAACAATTAAAAATTGTATCTATAAATTGGCCTGTTGCACCACAAAACTTCCCCAATTCATATAGAGGTAGCAAAATGTCAGCAACTTGTATCAAAATATCATGTCACCAGGTAACCTGATCCTACACAAAACCCGTGCCAAGGACAGATGAAATGCACTACCTAAAAAGTCCACCAATTTCCAACTTATACATACAGATTCATATTATGTGGATAAGTGAAATGAGAATTTTCAACAACCAAATATGAAAAATGAGGTACAAGATTACCTATATATCTATAAAAAGTATAACAGAAATTTTGTAATCACATTAATTGTAAAGTTGAGCTACTAAAACTGACAGATGCATACCAGTTGTAAATTCTTCCCTTTCTGTTTCATGTCACAATGAAATTATTACATAACACTGCTATTACAGAACACTGTACCACATGGCTATTTGCCCTAACCACATTCAATGATATATGTATAGCAAGTGGTTGCCAAGACAACATAATTACAAATAGACAGTGAAACAAACTATCTCAAATTGTTACTTTATCCTAATTATGTACTTAACTGACATGTCAATAGATCATTAACAATCAATGGAAACTTCACTTCATACCCACATAAAATTTTAATGTTCTCAAAACAATCCCTGATAGTCATGATGATGATATTATAAAATTAATGAGAGTTAATGATTAAAATATATATTCCCTGGCAGTGGTACTCCACTTGTACTAACTTCATACAAATACGACCTTCAAAGTGTATTCCTAAAGATAAAAATATCTTTGTACTAATTTAGTTTACTTTTTGACTTTCCAAATAATAAAACTTTTAACTACTATAAAGAAAGACTATTTGTATTAATCATAAAAGTACTAAAGTAATATAAATGAGAAAGCAGCAAGGTGTGTTGACACCGGAATTAGACATATAGGAATGAAGTTTTGGGCAGAACAAAACATATATCTAAGTTCACAGAGTTACACTCAACAGAGACACTTGTTGTAAATATCATGACAGGTTAAGCCTAATAGTAACACAATGAAACGCTATTATTCACGTGGGTCCGACCACTTTCGCCTCACTCGAACACTTGCCTAAACTTTTTTTTTTTTTTTTTAGTTTAACTCAATGATATAAAAATATTGCCTAGAAGTGTTACTGTTATCTTGAATTTAAAACTAGTCAGTTCAAAAATTTACCATCACTGACCATACTATTTACTACAGCATCCACCAGTAGTAGCGTCCTTGAAGCTTTCCTATGTTAATTAACTCCATGATTCATCATGGCGCCAAAATAAGCATTTTGTTATGAACATTATATTATATAAATTGAAAATCTTTCATAACCTTTCAACTTAACTAAGTAATTACTTTTATATTAGAAAATTACATAATATACTTTTAAAAACACATTTTACCGACGTATATATATATATATATGCATAGCACAATATACCTCCAACAACTGTCATGGCTCAGGGTAAGCGTCGTTTTTCTATTTACTCTTTTCCCTCCCTATTAATATTTTGTTATTGTTATTATTTCTAATACTTATTGATTTTGGAATGTTGGTCAAGTTATGTATGAACATATATTTTAACAAAGTGATTTTGATGAAATACATATATATATATATATATAAAATAATTCAACTGTAATAATTTTAAAAGTAGATAGTTACAGACAAGTACTTTATAGAACAGCCATAAACTTTGTTGTCAATGGCTTTTTAAATAGCAAGCACTAGTGAAAAAAGACAGGGCGAAAGAACGAGACAGATAGAGACTTAATGGCAAAAATAATGAAATACTACAAACACCAGGCTACAAAAAAAAATTTAAAAATGCTGTAACTAACCGGCTCTTTTTCTGATTATTGTTTTTATAAAAAAATTGTAACAAATCCTTTCTACCAACACTCCATTTGAAAAATAATTATTAATTGTGTGTATATCCCACATTCTAAGGCAGACAAGTCTGGACATGTTTAAATCTTTGATATTTTTACCTAAATTGGAACATGACTGAAAAACAGTTAGGGTCTTTAGACAACAAAACAGTGTTCAGCAAGGTGCTATTGTGACAAAAATGATAAGATATCACATACATTTGATTGATTTTATACTCTTCAGCTCTGTTTTGTTGTCGTTGTTGCTACTTGTAGTTTTATTTATAACTAAAGTTTTGCATTGAAGTTACAATAAAAAATCATTTACTCGTTTTCAATTTACTTATGTCGTTGATTAAGATGTTTTATCTGGTTTTAAAACACTCTTTTTCACCATAAAAGTGTAACTTATAAAAATAAAGTGATATTTTGCTATAACGACGTATAACATTTCGTTGTTTTTTTTAATAACCTGTTCTGTACTTTGTCAGTACCTTATGACATGTGAATTTAAAACTTTAAAAGGTTGTAATAATTAAACGTCAGATTTGCATTTACGTTTTAGAAATTTGTGTTGAAGGTCTCACTTTGTGTTAATTTTAGAACAAGCGAAATGATCAGCATTTAAACGTTACTTGTTCTTGAACATTCATGAATCAATGTAACATCGTTTCACTTATTACTTTTTTTGATAATTAATTTTCTCAAAAATGTTAAGCTATTTTAGTAGAAAAATAAAGAAGCTTAATGAGTGTTCCGGGACCGTTAGAAGCGGTACGGCTTATTATAGTCAGGTCATGTTTGTTTTGAATTTTCGCACAAAGCTACTCGAGGGCTATCTGTGCTAGCCGTCCCTAATTTTGCAGTGTAAGACTAGAGGGAAGGCAGCTAGTCATCACCACCCACCGCCAACTCTTGGGCTACTCTTTTACCAACGAAAAGTGGGATTGACCGTAGCTTTATAACGCCCCCACGGCTGGGAGGGCGAGCATGTTTAGCGCGACTCGGATGCGAACCCGCGACCCTCAGATTACAAGTCTGGACATGTTTAAATCTTTGATATTTTTACCTAAATTGTAACATGACTGAAAAATGTTACAGTCAAAACAGTTACATCGCCTGACCACTTTTCCATTAAACGTATAGCTCCAATTTATGTACTAAAACTTGCTTCTTTTAATTCAATATATTATTTTATATGTGTATGGAATGACTGATTAAAATGGATCAAGATTTAATTTCATAGCCTTAACTTTTCAAAATATTTTTGGAGTATGCCCCAGACCTTTTTAAAAATTGTCCCAGCACTCCAAAATTACTTCCTACGACAATGTGTTCCCTAAGGTAAGTGAATTTATTCTTCAAACACAGTTCATATATACTTTAGAAGATATGATATGCACAAATACACCACTATCAAAATATCCCTAAAAGTAATTGATTTAGTGTAATATAGAGATGTGGAATTTACATCATTTGTGCAATAATCCAAGAATTTTACACATATTCTCAGACGCACTTTTGACCTTGTAACTGAGGGCATTAATCATATAAAGGCAGAAAATGTTATGCAAATTAAATCTGATTTTGACTGAGATAAAGAAAGAGACTATGCAAACACTGTGCTAAATATATAACGTGATCCTTATCTACGCTCCAAAAGTTTTTAATTGATTCTTACTGAGGCTAAAAGAGTATTACTAATATATGCGAAACCAGCAGTTTTGTTTTCTCATAATATATTTACTACTCACGTCACGTACACTCACCTAACAAGTGTGCGTGTTTTTTATAGCAAAGCCACATCGGGCTATCTGCGATGTCATCGGAGGGGAATCGAACCCCTGATTTTAGCGTTGCAAATCCGAAGACTTACCACTGTTCCAGCGGGGTACCACCTAACACACGGTTTTCCAACCTTTTGGCACTCGCGACCCCTTACCTAAAAGTTTGAAACCCATGTGACCCCCTACTTATGACTTACTATCACCAGCTTAATTTTTCTTTTATTTTCTGTGAAGAAGAGGGAAAGAAACATCTAAAAAAATATTTAAAAATTCTGTAATTATTTATTAGCAAGTTAAATCACATTGGTCCAACCTGAATTTACAAAAAGAACATATATTTCTTAAAATAAAATTAACATAGGTTTGAACAGCTATCCAACCCAGCTAGTGAGATGCCTGATGTTGCATTTCAGCAGCAAGCTTTGAAATTCGTGGCCGAGCGTTTATTAGAACCAGTCTCATGTCATCTCCAACATCCAATCTGTTCCTATTATTTGTTTTTATATTGACAAGAGTGGAAAATCCTGCCTCACACAAGTAGGTAGAAGCAAATGGAATAAGGATACGTAAAGCTATCATGCTGACTTTGGAGTATGACTGATACATAGCGCACCAGAATTGAGTCACGGATTTCACCTTGAAGAGATCACGAGCTGAAGAGTCGTTCCTTAGATCCAGAAATTCATCTTGGATATCATCTGGGATGATGGATACATCAAGTTTAGTACAAAATGGGTTCCTTACCAGGGCCTCCTGTTCCTGTGATAGCTCAGGGAAGTAACGCTCGACTTCCTTTTCTAGAGACTGAAGATGTTCGGTAATCTCATCCTTGAGGAACTGATCCAGTTGGATCTGAGACTCATCCGTCACTCCACAAAGTTTTTCAAACATAGCGATGTTTCCAAGATTGGTTTTCCGACGCCAGTTCTGCAGCTTGGAAACAAAGGCCCGAAGACTATCTTGAAAAAGGAGAACATTTCCTTTTTTGAAGGAAGTTTCCCTTCCTTGAAGCTTCAAATTGAGCTTGTTCAGCTGGTCAAAAATGTCGGCTAGGTATGCAACCCTTTTATTCCATGCTTCATCTTCGAAGTGAGCTACAAGATCTTTCCTTTCTTGAGTCTGCAGGAATAGCTTTATTTCATCTTTCATTTCAAAGACACGATTAATAACGTTTCCTTTCGACAACCAACGTACTGCTGTGTAGAAGAGAAGGACTTCATGTCTTTGCATAGTTCTTTGAATAGGCGAGTGTTGAGTGCTTGAGTCTTCACATAATTTACAATTTTAATTACAGATTCAAGCACTTCCTGCAGAGTGGCAGGGAGAGTCTTACTGGAGAGAGCATATCGGTGAATCATGCAGTGGATGCCCTTTGCTTGAGGTGCTAGCTTCTTCACTCTCGACTGGAATCCTGATTTCGATCCCAGCATAGCCGGTGCCCCATCCGTACAAACCCCAGACACGTTTTCCCATTGAAGATCTTCGTCTTGACATCATCAGCTTTTGTTGTGGTTTCAAGTGCACTGCAGAATAAGAATTCGTCTTTGATGTCACCTGAATTAATGTATCTCACGAAGACAAGCAACTGAGAACATGAACTTACGTCTGTTGACTCGTCGAGCTAAAAGGAGAACAAAGGAGAACCCTTGATTTCAGTCAAAACCTGTTCCTTTACATCCACAGACATTTTAGAAATGCACCTCTGTATAGTATTATTTGACAGGGATACTTGCTGCATCTTCTTTGCACTGGCTTCTCCAAGAATAAGATTTACTGCTTTCATCATGCAGGGTTTAAGAAGTGTTTCTCCAATCGTTTGAAGCTTTTTTGTTTAGCAATTTCGAATGCAATCTCATATGAAGCTTCCAATACGGCTGCACTCTGCTGCTGAAACGACCCACTTCTATCGATTCTTTGGCTTTTAAGACACCGTTCATGCCGTTTGAAGAAATCCAAACCCTTCTTTGCGTGTTCTGGATGTTTCGTCTCCAGATGACGCTTGAGTTTTGATGGTTTCATTGACTCTGCACGCAGGACAGCATGGCACAAAACACACTGTGGTTTCTCGATGCCGTCGTTGGCGAGCACAGTGGTGAAGCCAATGTTGAGGTAGCATTCTGAGTATCTGCGCCGTTTAGCCATGGACACAACTCACCTCTACTGCTTACTTATCTCCTTGTTAAAATAAAATAAAAATATTGAATAATGAACGCTTTGGCAACTATAGATCTTACACTGACTACTTGTGGGGGGTGCAGGTAGAGTAATGATGGGGTAAGTATTGGGAGGAAAGGGAGCGTGGCCAGTCGCGCGATTCGTCATCCACGAATCAGCAACGGACATGTGACTCACGTGTCGACAGCGAGCACACACACACTTAATCACAGCTAAACAGACACACAAGCATACGTACATGCGCGTGCACTCACATACTCGCTACTCACTAGTACACACATACCTACAGTTGCAGACACATACACATTCACACAGGCACATTCACTCACAGGCACGCACACATACACCCATAATATCACCTAATGACATTGAACGAACGTAGCACACGTTTTGCTTTGCACCGAAACAAAAAAATGTAAGAGCATGAAAATGTAATTGATGAAATAAAATTAATATTATCCCAAGCTATTTCTAACAAGGCTACGCGACTCCCCTGCCAAGGCTTTGCGACCCCTGGGGGGGTCGCGACCCAGCGGTTGGGAACCCCTGACCTAAGAAGTAAAAATAGGGAAGACATAGCTTCCAGGTATCATACAGCTTCAACACAGTAAACCTCGTTATAGAATTTCAACTTTAATGAGAATTTTATGTCAAAACAATTTTGGAGTCGCAATACATCGGTACAGTCTACCCATATGTCATGGAAGCAGCTTGTCTACACGTAACAAGAATCGCCTTTCTAAATAGATATATTTTTTGACTGTGTTATGTACTGTTGACTTGAAAATGCAGACGTCCACTGACTTACTTTTATAGATTCTCATATGTACAAGACACTACTCTTTACTCACTATGGCTGTGATAGAATTTGGTGAAGGTTTATTTTTAAATGGTCCCGTTTTAATGACCATCTAGAAAGTCAAGAACCATTTTGTGTAAATTAGATAATAAACTGTGCTTAAAGCTACTCATTTTAAAACCTAAGTTATATAAATATCGTTACGTAATGTTCTATATCTTGAAAAGGCACTATCTACAGTACTTATCAATTTTAGTCGGGTCATAATAGGAATTTGTAGCTTGAGAAAATAAGGTAGACACTATTTCTAGCCTTTTTAGAGTCCCTCGTTGTAGGATTGAAAATATAAACTTTGCATTTTTAGTCAAGTTGTTTCTATACTTTTATATCTCCATTTGCGGTATTAAATTAATAATTTTTAATTATCTTATTTTTAAAGTTTACATATCCGTTATGGACAATTTGTTTCTTGTTTTGAATTTGCGCAAAGCTACACAAGGGCTATCTGCGCTAGGCATTCCTAATTTAGCAGTGTAAGACTAGAGGGAAGACAGCTAGTCATCACCACCCATCGCCAACTCTTGGGCTACTCTTTTACCAACGAATAGTGGGATTCATCGTAACATTATAACGCCCCCATGGCTGAAAGGATGAGCATGTTTGGTGTGACGGGGATTCGAACCCGTGACCCTCGGATTACGAGTCGAGTGCCTTAACTGCCTGGCCAAGCCAGGCCCACTGAAATAGTCGCAGAAAACCACGTAGAGACAAAATACAATAGTGTTAGTTTCAATCTAATGGGCTATAAGTTGTACAACTTATTTTTTAATTAATACGGTTTTATTTTTATAGCGAAAAGTGAAGTCTTGGAGAAATTCCTTCTAGTCCTAAACTGCTAAATTAGGGACGGGTAGCGCAGATAGCTCTCGTGTAGCTTTGCGTGAAATTAACAAACAAACAAACAAACCATTTTCTGTAGACTTATGAAACAACAATAATAATATGAAAAGCAGTTGGGTGAAAATTAATTTTAATTTTGTCTAATGATCGGAAAATAAACTTTTTCTTTTTTGCTGTTATCAAACCAAATTATCTGTGGTTGAAAACTTTCTCAATAAACATGGCTTTATCTTTTGTAAGTTGGATTCTTCCAGTTAGTGATAATCCTACACTTAGTACTGTTTTTGTTGTTGTGTTGCTTACTGGGGTAAAGATTTGAAGACTCTTGAAGTAATACTACTTTTAGTTTCTTTCGTTATTTTTTTCTGTGTGGTATATGACAGAGAGGTTCAAGATGATAGGTATTTCATTGCTAGCAATGACTAAATATTAATGTTTTGTTTCAAGTTAAACACAAAGTTTCACAATGGGCTATCTTTGCTTTGCCCACCACGTATATCGAAACCCAGTTTTTAGTGTTGTAAGTCGTTTGTAAGTCCACAGACATGCCGCTGTGCCACTAGGAAATTAATGTTTTGCTCTTTATTTGTCAATATATAAAGAGTTTTGTTCATTGTGAACCTTGTTTGGTAGTTTCTTAGAGTCAATTTTGGTAGTCAATTAGAGCAGTTTTTACTTTTATTCGAGAATACCCTATAGAATAATATAGCAATTGTAAAAGTTTGGTGCCATGCCTATAATATTTTTTACCGTGGGTTTTATTAATTTTGATGTGTGAGATTTTTTGTGGTATGGTGAAAGGGAGAAATGAAATGTATGTTTTAACTGGGAACTACTGTGACATTTCAATTGAATAACATAGATAAGTTATGTCAGCTACAAGTTTCACAGTTAATGTTAGATTTGGCCACTAACTTGGAGAGGAGCAGTAGTCAATTTGTGGGCTTATATGGGGTTGGTGGGACAGGATATACGTCATTAAAGGTGCATAGCATATAATTAGGGTTAAGCTCCTGGATGATACCTTGTGGAGTAACAGGTATTCTAAACAAAAGCCAACAATTTATATAGTGATACAGCCTCCGCGATAGCAAACATAGTGTATTACAAGTATGGTCCAGGGTATTATTGTCTCGTATTGTGATAGAACAAATGCTCAAAACGCACTGTTTTCTATTCATAAATCAAGGTGTGCTTCGTCAAATAGTTATTTATTTTGGTGTTGTTAATATGGGCATTTGGCTATTAACTGTCCTGTTGAAATGGTGAACAGTGTACAAGTAAAGTTCGAGTTATTTTAGACGACGCGTGTTTGAGAGAAAACACAGCTGCCAAAAAAACTGATATGACCAGTTGAAGATAGTGCAGACATTTTGAACTTAACACAGAAACAGGAACACTGTGATTTGCTGGTTATATTTCCCAATTTATTTGTGGTATCAGATGGCCAGTTTGGTTGGACAAGAGTAAAACTACTATATAGACACAGGTGGGTCATGTCTTATAAAAATAACACCACGTAGGTCTTCCTGGAACACTGACAACATAGCCATAGCCATGTCGATTAGGATGAGATAAAACAAGTCCTACAGGGGGCTATTAATCACCTAGTAGTGGTTGTTCGAAAAAAAGAAATGTATCATAATGTTCTGTACGATTTTAGGCAGACAAATACGACAGTCCATTTCTATAATGGAGAATGCTTCTTTATTCAGCATGTTACACCTGGCTGCCGTATATTGTTACTTTGCTAGAGTAATATCTTTACCACTTAATGTCTAATATTTGTTTCAGAGCGGAATCTAGTTTAAGTTTTTGACCTTGAAACCCTGCTGGCTATCTTTTACAACTGAAGCTGCTAGGCGTTTTCTTAAAATTCCTGCTATTATCAGACCTGCCCTTTATCTTTTTATCATGGAAAATGATTATGTGCTTTGTAACCTCAGTGATATGGAGAAGTATTCTGTGGTCCCCAAGAAACCAAGAATATTATACTTCAGCCCACTGAAGAGGAGCTTATGGATGAGAATATCCTACACATATAAATTCAGTATGTTAAGGTTATAGGTCTTATGTAGTCCTCATCATAGGATTGACATATCTTCACACTTCTGACAGGTGTATTATTTCCCTAAACCAAAGAGTAGCTTTATAAAGTTAAAGTCTGGTAATGTGCTAAAGAAGTTCTGTGATGAATCTTCAAGTGCAGCAACTATCTCAGACACGTGTGTGTGTATATGTTTTTCGTGTAGCAAAGCCACAAAGGGCTATCTGCTCAGCCCACCAAGGGGAATCGAACCCCTGATTTTAGCGTTGTAAATCCGGAGACATACCGCTGTAGTAGCGGGGGGCATGTTAGACACTGTACTAACATTTCATCTAGCACTTTCCCCTTCATTCTCTGCACTCGAGACAAATCTTTTCTAACCAAACCCAGAGCTAACTTATGAACCACTTTGTTGGTCAAGTATAAGGCAACAGCAACTCTGGGGAAACTACGCGCAAGATTGAAGTGAAAACGGACAGAGCAAATGGCGTAAGTATGCCCCGTAATTGCTGGAAAGGGGGAGTAGAACCAAAAGGGGGGTCAAAATAAGCTCGAATCATAATTACAATTATAGGAAAATAAATGTAGGGGTCCAATTCCTTTTATGTGGCCTGGGCCTGTCTTTTGTGGTTCATTACTGAGTAGAGCTTTGGGATGTTTGTAGTCATTCTCTTAATTTATATGAGTGTTTTACATATTTTTTTTATGAACTGAAATAGTGTTATATATATATTTCTTAACACAGGTATTTTATCTAAAATTGTAATACATTTTACTTGATTTGTTTCGTGATACATACTTACTACTTTTCTTAATTGTCATCTTATTAACTTAATATTTTTTCATGTGGTACATTTAGTTTGTATAACGCTAAAATCACGGGTTCGACTCCTTTCGGTGGACTCAGCAGATAACCCGATGTGGCTTTTTATAAGGAAACACCACCATCATAACTACAACACAATAAAATTCAAATAGTTAAATGAACTATATGATATAAAATTAAAAATACGCAGACTTACCGCTGTACCAGCGGGAGACGAAACTTGTTATGATTATGACATAGATATTGAAAAGTTTTCGTATCTATGAATCTTTTATGTTAAAATATTTTAATGTTTTATATTTGTGTTAGATTACATCTTCTAAAGGGGTTAAGTGGTCTTTGTTAAAGAGTTATTTTTGTTTCTGCAAGTTTTTTTTTGTTAAATGGTTTAATTTGTTTTCTGTGTTAAACTTAAAGGGTATTGAATGTATGTGCGTGTGGTTAAAGGATTATTTTTGTAGTATGCATGACTCTTTGTTAAAAATGCTTTTGTGTGTACTTATATAAATGTAAATACAACTTCGCTGTTTGAAGATGTATTCGTACTATTTTATTCATCAAGCATGTTTCATTTTGATGCTAATGTATTAATAAGAGTTTTCTTAGTTTTTATATATGTGTATACAGTTTTGGCCAAAACATTTATATGTCTTGTAACATCGTTATGACTAAAATATAAAGCAAAAACACTTAATACTGTGAAATTAAAAATACACGTTATATTAAATATGTACACATGTAATTTATAAGATAAGATAATTTCATCGTCTCATGAATGATTTACTAGAAGAGCAAATAATTTTATGAGACACCTGTAGAAATATGTATAATTCAGCGTTTCACCTATTCCAACAAAACTCACTAAAACATATATAATTAGAAAATATCACGCCAAATTATCATAAATAGGGTCTGCAACCTTTTTTCAGGGCATATCAAATAATCAGTAACTGGTTGGTCTTCCTTCCACTCTAATAACCTCCGCAAAACGAAATGGCATGTTATAGATGAGTTTATTGATGTAATTCAACCTGATTTGATCCCAACTTGACGCAATAAGATACTACAATTCAGCTGCTGTAGTCGGTTTAAAATTGTGGTTGGCAATTTTCCAGCTCATTTTGCCCAACATTTCTCAATGGGATTGATATCTGGAAACTCTGCTGCCAAGGTAATTTTGTAATGTCCTCCTGGTCAAGTCAATCTTATATACTACGTGCAGTGGGGGCAGTGACATTGTTGTCTAGGAACACAAAGTTATTTCCAAAACTTACTGTAGCGTATGGCAGAAATATCGTCTCCATGTGAAGCCTATAGGAGATGCTATTAACGTTTCTCTGGAGGATATGAAAAGCAGCTTTTCCACCATGAGATATGTACTGCACCACTTCCTGTGTCTGTTCCCTTTGAGAAAGACAGTCTTTCCTCATTTGTTCTCCAGTGATGAACATGAATCCTACCACCAGTTTTAACCCTGTAACTTTATCATATCCTACTGGAGTGAATTCATATTTGTTTCAAGGGGTAGTTTGGCGTACACGTGAATATTCTTTCTCTTGGAAATAAACGGTTACAATGGTTGCTGAAGTAGGTGGTGTAAGATTGTTAAATCCGTACTAAATTTTGTCTGACTTGAAATATGTGGTGTTTAATAGGATTCTTATCCTTTTCTTCATTTTATGTAGCCATGATTTGCTGTTAACAGAAACTAAATGATTTCCTTCTTTTTTTTAAATACAAAACAAATAACGTGCGATACCGCCGTAATACAAAGTATGTTTTACTTAGTTACGTACAAAACTACACAATTATTATTTATATCGTACCAATCACGAGTAACAAAAGCCAGTTTTTAGCGTTATAAAACTTCACTGCTTCAGACTTGTTTGTTTGTTTTAAATTTCGTTCAAAGCCATACGAGGACTATTTGCACTAGCCGTCCCCAATACCGCAATGTAAGACTAGAGGGAAGGCAGCTTATCATCATCACCCATTGTAAACTGTTGAGCTTCTCTTTCACAAAAGAATAGTGGGATAGAGTGTACATTATAACGCCCCAACGGCTGAAAAGGTGAGCATGTTTGGTGCGACGGACGATTCGAATCCGCGACCCTCAGACTACGAATCGAATGCCTTAACCCATTTGACCATGCCGGGCACCGCATTTTTGTTTTTGTGTTTTAATTGTACGTTTATTATCTGTTACAAAAGTGTTTGTTTAAATCTTTGTTTACGTTTCAGCGTAAAGCTACTTGACCATTTCAGGAAACAATCCTCAACTTTTAGCATCATAGTCCTCAAAGTGACTGCTATTGCTAAGCCATTGGGAAGATAAGGTAAATTAGAATGAAAATTTTGTTATTTTAATTTACAGGTAAAATTTAACTGCCTCAGAAGATGGGTGGTATGTTTATGTTTGTCACAAGAGTGGAAATACTCCAATCTCTACAGGAAATGGGACCATTAATTTGTATATTCTTAAACACAATTTATCTCGTATGTGATTAATTCTTGATTTAAAAAGAACGAAACAAACACAGAAGTGCTCGTTTTTCCTTCGTAAAACATTTATTGTTGTTTCACTAATTTTTATTCGTATTATCCGCTATTGTATGCAACTTAAACAACGACAGTTTATATATTTTTTTGTGGTTGATGTGAAGAGACATGTTTTATAAATTCTATAATAAGTTAATAATAATAAGTAAGCGTATTATTCAAGGTAGTAAAAGTAAGTTAATAACTGTATCATCAATTCTTTTACCTTAGGTGGTGTGGCTAGAATTAGAAAAAAAAGGCGCAAAAGTCACAATGATAAATTAAATTACGGAATTATTTGTTTAATCTATAATTATCCATCATGAACTCAGAATGTTTTAAAAAAGAAATCGTATTATAATTATTATTATAAACCGAGAGTATGGATGTCTGCTTTGCCATCATCACTAATAGTAGCTTGAATAGGCATTAAGGTTTGTTATGGTATAATTACAAATTACAATATTATTTTGAATGAAAAATATTTGAAATACAGCTGGTACTAATAGTATCAGCAGTAATGAGAAATCGTATGGACTGTTAACATATAGTGCAGTGCTCACTGCTTCTAATAACTATAAGTAAATTATGTGTTTTGTCTTCAAGCCGAAAGTTTAGTTTAATTTTTGGGTAACATTCATTGGAAAGTGATATCTTGACAGTTTTACAATGATTAAACATTAGACCTACCTATTAATGGTGTTATAAATAATTACATTTATAGTGTAGACATGGTCAGAATTTATTTGTGTAAAAGGTTGAGTATAAGTTACAGTTTTATGTAAGCTTTACTTCTCATACTTACAGTCACAAGGTAACCAACTGATAATTTAATGTAGGTTTAAGTATTATAGATACAGATTTTAGTTTTCTAGTGTATATATTCATGACATTAACTTTATGAAACTGAAAGTTTCTTCTATGTTCTATTGAACTTATACTGTATAGCCTGTAACAGGATTGGATTCAGTAGTTTTTGCTTAGTTCTTAACTATACAGTTATAGTTTAATTTTGGTCTGCATTTGTTAACAATCATTACTAACAATAGTGTAAAAACTGCATAGCAGGTGTTTTGTTATGTTTACATCAGCCATCTACATTGGCATTGGGCATGAACTAATAAAGGCCAAAACATGAACAATTACGAGATTTCTAACTAGCATTCCACACTTGTGTTTGTAGGGGAGAGTAATATACCTCATTTCTTCTTATTTTAACATATGATATATATTTGTAAAACTTATCATATGAATACTTCATTCTGGAAAATAAATTTTAAAAATGTGGATGAAAAATACTAAGTGTAGTTTCTGCATGTAGTAATGCTATCCTAATGACAGGGTCATTTTAATGGGGAAAAAGCTGTTTTATGATTTGCATAAACTTGAGTGTTCTTGAATTTCCAATTTGTTAGTTTTTATAAGATTTCTTCATGTTTGCAGCCAAGGATACATTTGTAGATGGTGTGTATCTTGACTTGCAGAAAACCTTTAATAATGAGTCATTCAGTGTGTTAATGAATCATTCTTTTGGAATAGGGGAAATGTATAATGTACTACAGCAAGAAAATTTTTGATGTCAGAAACTATAAGGTTCCAACAAATAGGTATTTTTTTAGAGAGAATTATATTAGTGTCGTGGACTTGTTTTGTTACCTTTATTTTCATTTTGTCAGCTATTGTAAGATTTATATAGTTATTTTGATTGCTGTATTTTTAATTTTTCTGACCATATTGATATGCAGGAAAAAATTAATTGTAAGGAAAATGTTTAATTTAAAAATACCTAGACAGCTTATCTAGTAGGCCAGTGTATGAAAGACAAAGTTACAGTATTGAGAGGTTTAAAATTATACATTTAGGGTATTTACAAAAGGGTTGAATACTTTTTGGTAAGACAGGGACTAGCTTGTTTGCAAGGACTTAGTAACTTAGTAGGTAGATTAAATGAGGACTAAATATTAGTGAGGGTCAAGATGAACTGAAGTTGGAAAATTAATAGGAAAATTCTAGTGTAGCAATGACGTACACAAGTGGTGTTAAGGGAAGGGTAAGCTGTTACTATTGTAGTGGTAAAAATATAAGAAATAAATAATGACTTCAGGGCATTTTATATGGGAATAATTGAAACTGTTAAATGTAGAAAGTTTTGATTAAAGAAATGTCTTTGAAATATCGGTTTATAAGTTATTTGTTAGGGATAGAGTAATTATAAAAAAAGGGAAGGAGTGGCTTTGTATGGGAACTGTGAGTTGTGTCCTGTTGAAGTTGAGGATATCAAAGAGAGTAGCAAGGAGATTACATTTCTTTGGGTTTCTGTTAGTGAATGTAATGGAATAAACTGATGATTTTAGTGAGAAGCTCTACAGTTATATTAATATCTCAGCTGTGAATGAGTTTGTAATTATGGGTGATTTTAATTTCAAGCATAGTGATTGAAATATTACACTTCAGTGTAATTTAACTTTGAAGAATTTAATCTTTTTCACTTGGCTTTCTCAATCAGGAATGTATAGTCCATTTATATTCCTTTAACAATGATCAATGAAAGTGAACATATTTTATGATTAAATAAAGAAACAGTTCATAAAGAAATGCAACTTTACATGAGTGAATGCAATTATTCTAATAGCTTTTTATCAAGTTAATGTAATAATTGTATTTTATTATTTCTATCCTTGGGCATATAGCTTGAGAAATGTTAGTCAATTTGTAAGGAGGACAGTATTACAGAAATTATTCAGGATAATTTTCTCCAACAAGTGGTCAAGGAATGCATTATAAACAATGGTATTTAAGATTTTTATTGTTAACTTCTACTATATAAATGGTTGATTGGGTGGGGATTGGAATTTGGAGAACATGTGGTTGTAAGTGGTCACTTGCCATTTAGGTTTTAATGTTTCGCTTTATATGGAGATCAAGATTGATGAGACTTTGCCTACAAAATCAATAAACACATTTTGAAGTGATGCATCAAGAATTATCTGTTATGAACTGAGTAACTGAATCAATTTGAGATACTGATCAAGTGTGGAAACAAATTTTAAAAGTTTAGATGTTCAAAACAGACATCTTTATTTAAAAAAAAAGTGTGGCTACAAGTTAAACACTAGGTTAGCTCACAAAGGGTTTAAGGGGTAATATTAAAGAAAAAGCATTACAAATTTAAAAAGTTTAAATTGATCTAAGACAATCTTAGATGATTATAGGAGATTAGGTGAATTATTCAAATATTAGGCACTTAAAAAGACTACATGAAAACTGACTAACCAGAAATGTAAAAATTAACAGTATTTTAACACATTTTAAAGTAAGTAAAATGTTAGGATATGAATAGGATATTTGAGGGGATAGAAAATAAAAGACTTATTTCTGATTATTATAAGATGAATGAGTTTTTCAAATGCTACTTTTTCATCACTTCTTACTAATGAAGATTTATTTAAGTAGTATTCATTGTTCTGTATAGTTGCTGGATTGAAACAAGATTTGAGTTTCTTAACAAAAAATTGGGAAGTTTAAAGAATAATAAATACCATGGCTGAGATATTTCCCATAGGTTTTGAAGGTGGTTAAAGATTTTTTTGTCAGGCCTTGAAAAGTGAGCAGGCAGAAGATGGCTAATTTTACTCTTTTCAACAGTGGTGATTAAAAAGTTGTCTTAGTAGTTATAGGTCTGTTAGTCTTACTTCATTGGTGGCAAAATATTTTGGAAGTGTTACAAAGGATGCACTTCAAAGTTGTTTAATAAAGTTTAAAATTTTGTTGGATAGTTAGCATGGTTTTACAATGGATAAATGTTGCTGAACTAATCTTGTAATATTCTCTAAAGAGATTACTATATATACAGATGAGGGTAAGGGTATGTATTTGATATATGGATTTTCAGAAGGCATTTGACAAGGCACCACTACAGGCTTTTTTTTTAAATGCCTGTATAGATGTGAGGAAAAGTTGGCTGAGTCAGTTGAGAAGTTGCTGGATGGAAAGAAGAAATCTTGGCAGGGGTTTAGTTTAGAGAGAGAGAGAAGTCTGAGGAATTCTCTCCCCAACAGGGGATTTCAGGAACATTGTAGTTCCTCTTTGCCCCTGCTCGTGGAAGTTTATTTATTTGTATGAGGGAGTTTTTTGTGTTTTAATTTGGCATTGTTTGAGACAATGAAGTGAGCCAAAACTTCAGTAGCCAGGTACTCCAAGACAGCAGCAAGGTAGACAGATTGCTCCACCAACTAAGAACAACCATGCTGGATGGAAGAATGCAGGTGGTTGTTATAAATGGAGTTGATGAGTAGAGTTTAAGTGGAATACCTCATGGCTCAGTGTTTGGACCCTTGCTTTTTTTTATTATTTATGTGAGTGACATAGATGAAGGAATGGCCAGTATGTCATGTAAATTTTCTAATGATATAACAATCTTGGATATTGCTGCTTGTGAGGTGGATGTTGCTGTGTTACAAAAGGATTTAGATCATTTGGTGAGCTGGCAAATAAATGCTGGATGGCTTTTAATTATAATGAATGCAAGATAATGCATATAGGTTGTTGTAACTTGAATTCTAAATACCATTTTGATGGAAAAAACCATAACGGTGTTATGGAAGAGGTGGATGTTAGAGTTCTGGTTGTTCAGTCTGCTACAACATTGAAGTGGCATGTTGTTGCTTGTGATAGGGAAAATGGAATTTTAAACTTTGTTTACACAAGTGCTAAATACAAGTGTAAAGAGATTGTAATTTCAATGGTTAGGTAATATTTGGAATAATTTTTCAGTTTTGGGCTCCTTACAGTAGAAAGAAGATTGAATTAGTTGATAATGGTTCAGAGGATGGGTACTGGGATGATTCCTTGGATAGAAATGTCATTTGTGAGCATGTTAAGATCTCTGAAATTCTCTATTGAAACAGAGTAGGGTTAGAGAGGATGTGATTACGGTGTTTAAGATTGTTAAGAACTGATGTCAGTGAATCACTACTAAATTGTATAGCCCTCCAATAGCTTTCCAGTAAAATTCAAAACAAACCACAGGAAGCATAAGGATATACTGAAAAAAATTGCATCGATTAACTACTATAATTATTCTTGGTTTAAAACATTTTGAGCTACAAAAAGAGAGCATTGAAAACATGGGTTTATTTTTTGTGAGGATTAGAAGTAGAGGTACTTTAATTCCAGTTTTTATAAATATTGAATAAATGTGGGATGAATAAAACTTGAGGATTTTAAGTCTTTTAAGCCTTTCCTTAGTTGAAAGTTATTGTATTTTAATATTTAAACAACCAATTGTAGAAACATTTTATTAGCTTTTAAACATAGACCAAAACATTTTCTCGGATAACCTTGTTTTACTGTTAGAATATTTGCACTGTGTAAAGAAAAAATAATTTGTTGCAGTGTTTATTGGTGTAAAATATTAGATAGGTTGCTGTTTTGGTTCAGTGATTAGGGTACACTTTAATAGTCTAAATTACCTGCAGTCATCTAGCATTTTGTATTGGGGCCAAACCTTGGATATATCTTAATTTATATGGAGAGTCAGTTTAATGATGTTAATGATATTTACAGGTAATTTTAGTTTTAACCACATTTAGAGTATGTTAGTATTTGTATAGTAGCTTTTAAACCATGTGTTTGAGAAATTACATTAAAAAAGCATAATGTAAGATATATATGTATACTATTTAATTTTCATGTTTATTGTGGCTGACATTACTGTTTGATTTTAACTACTTGTGAAAAAGAAATATAAATGTCATTCTTTTAAGATATTTATAGAAAAAAATATTTAAATGGTGTCTGAGGTTATAATGTATAATATTTTTGTTCATTTTTCTAGTTTGAAAAATAGTGACTAAAATCCAATGTCAAGACCTTCATGGTTGATATAAATTTCATGGGGAAGTACTTAACAAGTCCTAGTTGTAAATGTGAGAATGACATCATTAACATACGTCTCTTGTATTCGCAGCTGTGGTCGTCCAATTCTTCCACCTGTGGTAAATAAAATGTCTTTTTAACTTTCATGTGACATCTTACAGTTAACATTTCTAAGGTATCAAATTATCATAGTAATTAACAACAAATACATGTAGAATTTATAGAATAAAATATGCAGCATGCTTCAAATTTTTAATTCATATTTTCTCATTTCATAAGCATAAATTGTTTAACTTATTTTTAACTACTGATTTTAGTAAAGTTTTATGACAGTATGCTTGACCTGATGCATTTACAATCTTAACTATAACATTTTATTCAATAATGTTTTAGAAAATTAAAACCAAAATGCTGTCAGCTTTATGACTAATTAAATGTTTTATTACTTATGGGATTCTGAGTCTGTTTTAACAACCTATGTTAACTTTGGTATGTGAATAATGTTATGACATTTTGTTGAATTCATTATTTACTATTATACAGTGAACCATCTCTTAAATGGTTGTACATATATGTGTTAAAGATTTCTTTTTGTTTTCACCAGAGGTGAAATTGAAAAGAAAATCTGTATTGTAGAGGTCTAGTGCCTTCTTTCATTAACTGTACATCTAATGTGAACTGCAGTTTCACCTATTCAAGGTTCTTCAGCACAGCTTGTGTTGGCAAACATATATAAATTGATTTAGGTTACTATATGATGAAGTAAAACAGTCTCAGAACTCTATAGGTGTTATAACTTCACTGTTATGAGATGCCTAATGGTATTTATTTGGTTTACTGACTAAATTTGGGCTGATGAGCCTTGAATAAGTGAAACTGTAGTCCACAGCAGATGGTATGGCCAGTCTGGAATGCATTAGGCCTCTATATTACAGAATCTCTTTTTCAGTTTCATCTCTGGTGAAAACGAGAAGAAATCTTTAACATATATGTAAAAAAATACTTTATTGTTTTAATATTTTACTTGGTTAGTTTACAAAATAATGTAAAGAATTATACTATTTTGATTATTTTTTTCAAATAATTTTTTCTATCTGGAAGAATTGATGGGTTTCAGGTGAATGAGATATGAGTATCTACATCTTTTTAAAGTTTGATAATAATTATGTTGTCATTTTACCACCTAATTTATATTAATATGTCATTTTGACAAACAGGTATTGTTAAGAAAAATAGCTTTATATTTCCCATTATTAAGTATTATAGGGAAAACAAGAATTTAATATAAAATAGAGAAGTTAACTGGTTATTATAATTTGATGTCACCAAAAAGTTGAACCTAGGTAATTATTGTTAAGATTGTAATATTTAATATTCTTTTTAATATTTCTTCCTAAATGTTCACAAATCAAAATGAATCAGACTTGTTACTTAAGGAAAGAAATAGTTTAAGATCGTGATTAATCAATTTTTTCATAAGTATTCAAATATGGAGACAATTAAATGATTTAATATTAAGAACAATTCCCTCAGTATACACAGGTATTTGTTTTTAATAGTAACACTGTGAGTGTTTATCTGTGTTGAAAAATAGAAATCAAATTCTTTGTTGTTGTTATGTGAATGTTGAAGTTAAATATAATGGTAATTATTGTGTGTTGTATATCTTTAAGATAATGGTGAGGCTGCATTTACAGTCCTTCCTGATTGATGGTCATTATCAAATTAATGTTCAAAAGTATCCATCAAGTGAATTTTGCAAGTGCTTGTTAGAACTTCTATCAAGTCTATCATGATGGCTGCTGTTTTAGGCTCACTACTAGTCATTTTATTCATATTTAGAAATGTTTGATTTCAAGTCCCGTTATTTGCAATGGTACTGGCCACATGATCAACTGCTGTTTGTATACACAGACAAGTTCACAGATACCTTTCTGTAAAATAATTAATTGTTATGAGTTAAGTGTCCTCCTGTAGACACCCATGGTAGAAATCAGGCCAGTGATAACTCTTACAAGACCCCATGCAAAACCAAAACATCTTACCTCCAAAAGCACTTGCAGTGATTAAACTTCATTTCAGAGATATAGAATAATTAACTTGTATGATTGCACAGTATCAAGGAAAAAATATCTGTTGTGATTATACAATAATGAACAAAATTATACTTTCCAATGTATCAGTATAATAAAACTGAATAATTCAGAATTGACTTGTGCTTTTGATTCCACTAATAAAAATTCTATTGGTATTTCAAATTGTAGATGTTGAGACTTTTTAAATGTGAAGGCTTGAATAATTTCTGTGTAACAATTAAAATGATCTTGTCTTATAACATTGAACTAATTTTCTGTATAACAATTAAAATTATCTTGTCTTATAACATTGAACTCATTATCTGTATAATCCTTGTTGTAGATTCTTCTACGAGATGAGGGAACCTCCCAGGGAAGGTTCTGTTCTTTTAGTTTACCTCCTCTGAGATCTAAACATCGTGTGTGGTGACCCTTGAAGGAAAGGAGAGGATCCTGGTGGTTGAAGGGTCCAACCCTAACACACCACTTTGGCCTTGAATACTTGTAGGTGGGCAGCCTTGGGATGGCTCCTCTTGGGTCAATCGGCTGGTCCACTTGGGCTAGGGTTAACCAAGTACCAGTGTTGGATGTTCTCAACAGGTGTTGTGGACTTTGTATCTGATGCTGGTGTTTGGGAATAGTGCTCATGAAACCCTGGCGTTGCTGCAATGTCTTTGTTTGGCATTGTGTAGTGTGTCCCCTCATAAGGTTCCATGGTGGGTGGGATCAGTGGGTACCAAAATATTCCTCTTTTTATTATGGATCCTCCAAATAAAACTTATAAAGTAGTGAAAAAGCAGTCCATAAGTAAACGACCATATCTTGAAGATTCTGAGCAGCAATCTTCAACATCTGACACCTGTTGTACCTAATTTTTTATTGTTGCATTCACTTTTAGATAAACCTTTTGGGCAAATGTCTCCCTTTTTCATTCAGAAGGGACTAGAGGGACTTGTTGGCACTCCAAAGTCAGTTAAGAAGCTTCGATCTGATGACATATTGGTGGAAACATCCACATTTCAACACAGTGAACTCCTCCTATATTCAAAGGCAATTGGGGATATACCTATTGAGGTTACACCTTATGCTACTGTGAATTCAGAGAGATTTCAAGAACATCCCCAAGTCAGAGATTCTTGCTGGTTTCTCCACCCAAGGAGTTTCTTAGCAAGGTGTATCTCCACTTGCAAAGATGGAATTACAATGTGATCAGTGTCCTCATTCTGACATTTACATCACCATGTTTACCTGCCACCATCAAGGCAGGTTATTTTAATTGCAGGATATGGCCATACATTCCAAACCCTCTCCTATGTTTCCAGTGTCAGTGGTTTGGTCACTCAAAGACGTCATGTCATGGTTCCTTGATGTGTGTTCGTTCTGGTGGCAAGGACCAAGATGCCTACTGAGAGTGAAATGGAACCTCATTGTGTGAATTACAATGGCTCCTACACATCCTAGTTTTGTTTTTGCCATAAATGGTTGGAAGAAAAAGAGGGGCAGCATTTTAAAATGATTCAAAACATTATTTACCCTCAGGCTCAAAAGTTGCTGTCCACCACTTCATCTTGGACATATGCTGCTGCATTTTGTTTCACTACTACAGTGGGAGTGCAGACAGATCTTTCTGTGCCTCCAAAAGAATTGCTCTCAAAACAAATGAAAAGTCTTTTGACCTCCATGGTTAAAAAAGTTGATGAATCAACTTTAAACTTCAACACCCCAAGATCCACTTCCTTTGGTTCTGGGTATGAGCATTTTCTCAGATACATCTTCTCCCACATCAAGATGCAAAATGATCATTCATTCACATCCTCAGTTGCTGGAATCCTTTTCCAACAGCAAAGACCTACGAAATTGACCCAGGGCAGGATTGATGGAGGTCAATAGACCCCCTTGAATAAAGACAGTAAAGAAAAAAAACGTGGTCTGAAACAGAAGGGTTCTCCACCCAGTTGCCCACACATAAATAGAAATGGCCACCTCCACACAATGGATCTCTCGATGTTTACGTTCTAATCTGGATGACATCAAAACACTGATTTCTTCTTACCATCCTTTATGTCTTTCCTTACAGGAAGCATTTCTGAAACCTGATGATACAGTCGCCTGTCGGCAGTTTTCTTTCTACTGAAAGGAGAGGTTGTGTGATGGACGAATGCATAGAGGGGTGCCACTGTTGTTTGATCAGCATGTGCCCACTCTGTCTTTGCCATTTGACACACCCTTGGAGGCCATAGCCATCCGTGTTTCCTTGGGTTGTACCATCACAATTTGTTCTCTCTACCTGTCGCCTGGAGAGACCATTGATCAATCAGCCCTTGGTGCTCTCATTGAACAGCTGTTGTCTCCCTTTATAATCCTGGGGGACTTTAATAGGCATCATCCCCTCTGGGAAAGTGCTGATATTGATAGGAGGGGTTGCTCCATAGAGCGTATGATCTCTGATCACAACCTTTCTCTTTCTAATAGCAGTTCTTCAACTTATTTTCATGCACAAAGTCAGTCCTTTACTGCTATTGATCTCTCAATTTGCTCCCCTTCATTGTTCTCTCATTTTTCATGGAGGGTTGACAATAATCCACGAGGCAGTGATTATTTCCCTATAATTTTGAGAGAGACTGGTCATGGTTGATGCCACCAGACCTGCATTCCCAGGTGGAAGCTGGATCAAGCAAACTGGCCCCCTTTCACTGCTTTCGCAGGACTTGATTCTGCCATCATCTGTAAGCCATCAATAGATGACTGTGTGGCAGCAGTGACTGACTGTATTATACAAGCAGCTGCTCAATGTATTCCTAAAACTTCAACATGTTTTCCACATTATCCTCGTCCCTGGTGGAATCTTGTCTGCCAAATGGCACAGAAGGCTCAAAAACGGGCCTGGGATACTTTTCTTAGGTATCCCACACTTTTGCATCGCAAAGACGTCACAGCAAGAAGGAATCTTGAATCGAGTTCACAACCAACATTTCTTCTACAACCAGTTCCAAAGATATGTGGGACAAGATTCGAAAGATCAGTGGGCAATATAATTCTGTCCCCCTCTCAGTATTGCTCTATGTTATCCAAGAAGTAGCTAATACCCAGAGCATTGCCGATACTCTAGGTGAAAGATTTTGCCAGGTATCTAGTACTTCTGTCTCCTCCTCCACCTTCTTGGCCATCAAGACTTGGGCAGAGTGATCACCTCTTTCCTTTCAAGCTGATTGTCTCTATGATTATAATTGTCTCTTTACACGGGTGGAACTCAAACTGGCCCTTCAGCAGTCTGACAGTACATTTGTTGGACCTAATGATGTACACTATGAAATGCTGCACCATCTATCTCCTGCTTCTCTTACTATTCTTCTGATTGTTTTTAACCAGATCTGGCAGGAGAATTTTTCCTGATGCCTGGGACCAGGCTGTTGTCCTACCTTTCTCTAAGCCTGGGAAGGATCCCAAGATTCCTTCAAACTACCATTCAGTTGCTTTGACGAGCTGTCTTTGTAAGACCTTAGAAAAGATGGTTAAAGCTCATCTTGTTTAGTTTTTCGAATCATACAACCTCCTCTTGCCTACCCATTGTGGGTTCTGACGACAGCGCTCATCTATGGACCACCTGATTTGAAACGTCAATCAGAGAAGTCTTTCTCAAATAACAACATCTTGTTTCAATATTCTTTTACCTTGAGAAGGCTTATGATACAACATGGAGGTATGGCATTTTGCGAGACCTCCATATATATGGGGTACATGATCATTTGCCCATATTTATTAAAATTGTTTTAATGGACAGGAGATTCATATGAGTTTGACACTTTCCTATTCTTTTTTACAGGAACTTGGAGACCCTCAGGGCTGTGTTCTGTGTGTCACACTTTTCAGTATAAAAATTAATGCCATCACTGAACAATTCCCTCTTACTCTTGCAAACGGGCTCTGTGTCGATGACTTTCACATCTCACATCAGTCATTGAACATGAGGTACATTGAGCAGCAGCTACAGACTGCCCTCAATCATTTACTGAAGTGGACCACAGCAAAAGGCTTTAACTTCTCTCTCTCTCTGAAACCATTTGCATGCACTTTTGTTGCCAACGGGTTATTCACCCTGATCCTGAATTTCGTATCAATGAAGTTGTGCTGCCTGTGGTCCCTGGTTCTTGGGGCTTATATTTGACTGTAAGCTGATCTTTATACCACACATCAAGCAGCTACAGGTCAAGTGTGGAAGAGCACTGAACATCTTCTGTGTCCTTTCTTTCACCACTTGTGGAACGGATCGATGTTCTATGCTAAAGACATAACGTAGTTTTATTTGATCAAAACTCAATGGATCACTGTTCAATGGGTTTTCCAGGACCTTAACCTTAAAGATCCTGGACCCTATTCATCATCAAGGACTTCGGCTCTGCACTGGAGCTTTCTGCATTTCCACAGTTCAGAGCTTATACATAGAATCTCATGAACCTTCTTTGCACCTCTGCCATTTGCCACTGTCTTTACTATATGCTTTGAAACTTTGTTCCTTACCACAGCATCCCACCTGAGATCGTGTTTCTTTCCTCAGAACAGACAATCTGCCATTGCTCCTTTTAGCCTTTGTATCCAGGTGCAGTTGGATGAATTAGGTCTGTCCTTGGATAACATTGCTGTATCCAGTGGTCAGCTCATTCCACCATGGCTTTTTACAGTCCCCAAATGTGACCTATCTTTAAGTCATCTGAGAAAAGCAGACACTCCTGAATGGAAGTACCATCATTCTTTTGCTGAACATCATTTGAACCATCCTTCCATTCCTATTTATACAGATGGTTCAAAATCAGGTGACTCTGTGGGCTCTGCTGTGGTTTATTGTGGTTTGGTGGTTGCTCGCAGAATTCTCTCTACAGATTCTGTGTTCAGTGCTGAACTGTATGCCATTTCTCTTGTCCTGGATCACATAGAAGCTAAGCAGTACTCAAACTGCACTATTCATACTGACTCGCTTAGTTCTCTACTGGCCTTGGAATCTCTTCACATTAGTTTACAAACTGTTCTCACTGATATTCAGAACCAACTGGCCCATTTCTCTTTAACATCTATCCAGTTTTTCTGGATATCAGGCCACATTGGTATTTGTGGGAACAAGCTTGCCAACACCGCAGCGAAATCTGTCTGCTCTGGCACTATCACCGCTGTGCCTATTCCATACGTGGACTATGGTCTTATATTCAAAGCTCAGCTCCATGCCAGCTGGAAGTCAACTTGGAGTGAGCAACACAAAACAAGCTTTTCCAAATAAAACCCTATATTAGACTTTGGCCGTCTTGCTTCCATAAGGATTGAAAAGAGAAAGTTATTTTAACTAGACTATGCATTGGTGACAGTTTTTTAACTCATCATTTTTTTATCTGGAACTGATGCACCAGTGCATAGTCTATGTAACACTCAAATCACTATAAGCCACATTTTGCTTTCTTGCCCTCGTTATGACTCTCAATGATGGCATCATTTTAAACATGTTCTGTCCCAAGGTTTGTCCTTAATATTAGTGATAGTGACACTGTCCACCTTCGAAATGTTTTTAGTTTTTTAAAGGCCATTAATGTTTTTAATGCCATTTAAGTTTTTTAAATTTATACATGAGACCTTTTTTTAATGTGATTCCCTTTTAAGAATCACAGCCCATCTAGTTCAATTTGAAATTAGAAAATGGCTGTAACGTCAAATAACTCGAAACCAGGAATGGAAAGACCAACTTTAGGTGACTGATGCTGCTGTTTGAACCACCCATTAGTTATCCTGGTGTGTTATCGTTAAAATTTTGCCACAAGTCTTTTAATACTTTTATTACTTTACTTTTTGAAAATGGCCATAATGTCAAGTAACTCAGAACCAGGACTGGAAAGGCCAACTTCAGGTGACTGATGGTTTGTTTTGTACTTACCTTTTTTGTCTTCCTGGTGAGTTATGATAATTACAGTTATGCTACAGAAAGTCCTCTGCAACTTGTAGTATGCTAGTTTTTCTCTTAACATTGTAGACTAGGTGTAAATATTTGTTTTATATTATTTATGTTTCAAACTATGTTTTGTTTTACTTTCATTTCCTTCTATGAATTTTACTAAATTTAATTTCAACTTTTTACTGAATGTTTGATGCAGATAGCCCAGCTGCTTTGTGCCAAAAACACCAAATCAACCAACCAACGATCTGTATAACAATTAAAATGATTTTGGTTTGTAATGGAAATTAAATAGTTTTATAGATTTTAATTTTGAAAACCTCTTAGCAGACAGACAATCAGTCACAGCTATAACCAAGGATATCTTTAAAGACTTGCATCTATGTACAAACTTTTGCTTTTTTTTTTTTTTGCACATAAATTCAAGAATTTCTAGAATAGTTAATGATTCAGTTTAAGATTGTGTGTTTGCTTGATTGTATGTGCCAGTAGTTTAAAAATGTATGTGTTACTTATTTACTTCTGAAACTATTGTTAGAAATTTTATATATACAAGTTTTTTTTATATTTCGTATTATGATTTCAACATTACCTGGAGAAATGCTTTCCTTTACAGTTAGCTTTATTAAACTAATAGTAACACCTAAGCTTCACTGACATTTAATTTAAATTGTGTTATTATGTTTAAAATGTGTGTTGTTTAAGTTGCTTATAGTTTACGTTAATATGGTAAACTCTAAAACCTTTTATTGGTTTTTCAGATCACTACAGAAAGGAAGAAAGAAATTGCTCAATATCGTGAACAGGCTGTGGCTGTAGAGGACCGTTTGAGAAAAAATAAAACTTTGAAAACTCAGTTAATATTCAAAATTAAATCAATTGTTCAAGACTTAGAGGTTAGAATAAAATATATGAAGTATCTTGCCCCATTTAAAGATATTTTTAATCATATTATTTTTTCAAGGGAGTATCTTGAAGGGCTATTTAGTTTACTGAGTAAATCTCCTTATACATTGAAATACTGGAAAATGTGCTGACATTTAGCCATTGTTAACCATAAACCAAGTTAGAAGACAACTTTGTGTTCCAAGCTGACTGAAATTAAAAAAAGGAAAGTGTAAAATAAATTATACTGTGGTGGTTCATAGTAGATTTAAAAGATGCATAGCCAAATAGTGCAATGAAAAGAGTGGGTTTTATGCATGATCCTCAAAATACCATATTCATTTTTGTCTGACAATCAGCACTCATTAAAAAAACAAACTACATCCAGTTGCACAATCAGGAATTTTAAAAAAAAGGAGTCTCACTCTCTATCCACCAGTTTTTAAATGATATAGGTGATGTCTTCTGTATATAATGTATTGTTTATTGAGCAAATAAGTAATAGTAAGTGTACTAAAGTAGTTCAGATTAGAGATGAGTATTCAGCTATCTAATTGTGACTTAATACATATTTTTATACATAAATTGAAAAAACAATCGATGACTAAGAAGAGGGCTTGAGCCCTCCAAGACTTTCTTTTCAGTACATGGTTACCTGTATTTAAGTAAGTTTTAAGAAAACAGGTAATCAAAGGCTACAATGGTAACGTTTACTGGTTAACTTTTGTAACACAAAATTGTAACAAATAACTAATATCGATGGACTTTTTTTTGAACTTGTGCTATTGTATAATAGTATTAAATAAAATATGTACAAGTCAAGAATATATTCTTCATTTGAGGCATGCTTTCTGATTTGTTGAAATTTTTATATACTTTTTTAAGCTTTCTTGGCATCACTGATCATTACAGAGATTGAGGAGTGCTGTTAAACATATTCAAACAGTTAGGCTCTCTTTCTGTCTTTAAATTTGTCTGGAGAAAATGAGCAAGTTAATTACAAGCAAGCCTGTTAATTTTTCTTTCTTTTTACTGAAAATTTAATGGTTTAGACATGGAGTTTCTCGTTTGCTTGACAGCTTATTTGTTCCTTTCTGCTTTACCCAATTTTCAGAGCATTATTCTATAGTTTAAAAAAAACAAAGATTAGGAAAATGAAGAAAAAGTTAAATGAAAATATTTAGCAAAAACAAACAACAACAAACTTCAAACAATGGAGAGCTGGAAACATGTAGATTAACATTTCCTTTTTTATAATATTTGTTTTTACTATGAGATTTTATTAAACTATTACAAAATTACAACATTGGGATATAATTTCCTTCATGAAGTATTTTGTATATTTTCTAATATATTTACTGCTACTGATGTGCAGATAGTTACCAGCCTTGTTCCTTTGTCTTAAAACTTGGCATTGGTTTAGTTTCACAGAGATTATAGGCACAAATAATATCATTCATAGAGTTGCATAATAATTGAGATCATATGTGTTTTATTGTTTTACTTACTACCTAATTGTTTTTGTTTTCTAACAACAGTTGTTTTTCATAGAAAAGAAATCATCTAAGAAATCCGTTGGAATTAAACCAAAACAAAGAAGGTAAAGGAGCATCCGTAAAGTGCCCAAAGGATGTGCCTGCTTTAGAACACCCTAAAGTTGGTGAGACAGGAATTCATGATATTGCCACAGATCCAGTTTCGAATTCAGTTGAACGGTATGAAACAACTAATTCTCGGGACAAGTTTCTGCAGGAAGAAACCTCAGATGTTCAAGAGAATAATAAACTAATAGTGGATAAAGAAAGTAAAAGATGTATGGTTAGTGATAACAGTCATATTTCAGCTAGTGAAAGTGAAGAAGATAAAAGGTTAAAGCAGCTAATTTTGAATGATTTGTTTATTGAAAAAGATGTTGGAAATTTACCTGTAAAGATAATTTCTTCTGAGACTCCTGATGACAGAGTTTTCACAACATTACCATCAACTGTTTTGCATGTTAGAGAGAGAGCTGTAGTTTCAGACACTGAGCAAGAAAGTATGCCATTAAGTTATGGTGATTATCAAATAAGTTCATGCAATAAAATGTCGTTTGTTTCAGATGATCAGTTGAGGTCTGTCATTAGTGTGACACCTAGTACTGACCTTGAAAAGTATATGGATAGTTCAGTTGATACTATAAGCAGTACTGACTTAATGGAAGATTCACCTAGTCCACAATCAGTTATCAGAATTTGTATGTCTGACTCTGGTTCTGGTGTCACTCTGCAGCAGGGTAGTCAATTGAGTACAGATTCAACTGATTCACAGAAAATAGTGCCTAAACAATACCCTAATGAAGAGCAATTGGATTGTTTTAGCGATAATAAAATCTCACACAAACACTTTTCTGATAACCTCCATCCTTGTGAAGAGTCTGCTGTCATTGATGGAGAAACAAAGAGTACTTATATGTCAGATCGTGAAGGTATAGCATTTTCTGGGGGGAATAGTAATGATGTCTATGAAAATAAGAACTTGATGTGTGAAAAAGTTGAGAAGGAACATAAAAAACATATCCGGAAGTCATCTTATACACTAGACAAACCATCATCTGTTTTAATCATGGCTCATGAACGATGCTCTTCAGAAAACAGTTCATCTCAGGAAGAATTTCCTCCCCAGTTGCCTGCAACAAAATTACAAGAACAGTTGAGCCACAATGCTAACAAGAAGTTAGATGATGTTAATAATGATAAACATGCATTTCCTTCAGCAGAACAGAGTGTTATAGCTCGAAGTAAACAAACTGGAGTTGAAATTCAGTGCGCACTTACTAAACGTCCAAAAAAAAAAGAAATACCATATTCCATGGACAATCGTAAAATTATTGATAAAACTGTTGTTTCTTCCTCAACATCAGTTATAAAAATCTTTAATGAATCTGGGGATCAAAAGGAAATGCTGCCATCTTGGAATAACAAAAACCAGTTGGAGAATGAAGTTGTGGAAAGATCTGAATCTAAACAAAATCGAGTCTCTCTGTTAGTTTATCCAAGAAGCTTTGTAACTGATAATTTAAAAACAAATGAAAAGGCTTGTAAAACAGAAAGGACTGAACCACAGAATGAAGCTGTGATTTCTAGTTCTCCCATTGTTTATGATGGAAGCAGCAGAAATTTATCTTCCATGGTCAGTTTCACAGAAAATCAGATAATGGCACTGGAGGAAAAATCACACGAACTGAAGAAGTATTTGGAGGAGACATCCACAGAAGCTTCAGAACTTGCAAAGACAGGTGTGTATAGGAAAGATAAGAAATCTGCTGTATTTTTACAAGAAAGGGAACAAAACAAAAACAATGGGAACTCCATAACTGAATTGACCTCATGTAATTCTCCGTCGGACTGTTTCTCAAGGTAAGTAGCAACATCTTTTCTTTTTCTGTTTTTTTATATATACACATACATTTTGCTTTTCAAAAAGGAGTAATCATTTAATAGAAAGAAATCTGGAATATCAGTATAATTTAAGAAGACAGAAATTAAAACATATCTGATTAAGAGTTATTTAACACAAATAATAACCTATTTTTACTTCCAGTCCTGTCATGTTTGTGGTATCAATACAAACCATATTTTTGGTACAGTCATTATGCATGTGTGTACATTTCATACCTTAATCTTTGAAAATGTTTAATAAGTATGTTTTTTACATTTATGTAGGATATAAATAACCAATATGAATTAAACTTTTAATGTAGTGGAAGTACATATACTTTATAGTGGACATCTTGAGGTGTTGTCATTGGAATGTTGGGTTGTATTACAAGTGGTGATGGTTTCAGTGCATTAATTGTCAGTAATAAGTTATTTCAGTGCTGGTTCAAACAGTAACCACATTACATAGCATCTGCCATTAATCATTTAACTTCTCATTTTGCAAAAAAATAAATAATTCTTAAAATTAAGTTCAGGAATTATTTTGTACCTATTTACAAAATATATTTTTCATGGAAAAATAGAAAATTTTTTCCAAACATAGAAATAAACATTTGGAAATTTTAAAATAGCAATGAATATTTTATCACATTTGAATTTTCATTACCTGTTTAAAAACAACAATGAAGATTTCTTATTATTTGGTTATATTTAAACTTCTGAGTAAACTGAAAACTGTGAAAGAACTGGAAACTATATATACAAGAGCTTAAAATGTCATACCTCAATATTTCTAATTGTGCATTGAGCATATATATATTTGTTACAAGACAATCCTTAATTTACTGTTTCTTCAGTCTAATCATTAGTTTTATTCCAAGTTCCCAAATTTGAAACTATTTTTAATGACAGGTTTTGTTTTTATTTGTACTGAAGTACCTATTAAATATTTCCTTACACTTTCTTGCTATAATAGTTATCAAAAAACATCTTAAAGTTGAGTTTGTGACCTAAATATTTTATATAACTGTTAAATTGCAAAAGTATGCCTTATAAACAAAGAATTCATTGAAAGAAATTGTTAACAAGTACCATGACTACATTTTGAATGTACACTTAAAGGCTGTAGAAAAATTTCAATCAATTTTGAAAGGAAAATGTCTCATTGCTCTGTTTATAGCAAAACTTTAAATAAATTTTAATTCACTCTTGACAATTGCAGTAAGTGAGCAACAGGTAAGGAACACATGAAAGAATGTGATTTTATCTTTATAATAAAATTTAATTATAAAATTTCAAGAATCAAACTAAGATTGAAGCATTCACCTTTATTTTCTACATTATCAGAAATACGTATTCACTAAATGTGTCTGATCACTTTCGTTTTTGGTTTTTTTAACTTGAGTTAAATTGTTAGGGCTTTTGGAGCAAGAGTCCCAGTTCTGTTAAAACTACTCCAATTGCATGAGTAATGTGTATGCTACTGCGTAAGAAGTTTGCCTTTAAGTAGTAAATTAAAATAAGCACTTTTATAATTTAGTTACAAAAAACAGATATATTATTGAATTATTTTGTAACTTCTATTTTATATCAGACTATAGTGCTTTTGTACTAGTATACACACGTTTGTATAATTCTATAAAGTTTACTTTTTGTAAGAAGTTTCCATTTGAAGTTTTTCTTTCAATTGGAAAATGTTATATTGTTCAATTCTCTTAGTCATAAACAGTTTTTGTTATTTCCAGGTGCTAAGTAATAACCTCAGTCATGAAATATTCATTAAATTGTTTATATTTTTAATTATTTTATTACCTGATATGAATAGCTTGTTTTACTGTTTAATGTACTACTGACATACAAAGTTGTATTTTCAATCAAAGTAAGCATGATTTAAAATTACATTTTATATGTATTTACATCTACAGAACTAGTAACTCTCTGTCTGTGGAAGAACTTTTGCAAGAACAAGAATATAATTTTGCACAGTTTAGACAACAGCTTCAAGAACAACATAAACATCAAATGGAGGCTTTGTTGCATCAACAGATTAAGCAGAGAAAAAGTTTACAGGATAAAATAACCAATCAGGAAATTCAACTTGCTCAAGGGCCAGGTTTTATCAAGGAAGCAGAAATAAATTATCAAAGTGAGATTCGCTTTCTACTCTTTCAATTTAGAAGAATTCAAAAATTGTAGATGGATAAATTCTTTTGTGTCAAGTTATTGTTTTGTTATTATAATACAAAGTAGTCACCAATATCTAGTATATAGATTTCCAAATCCATAATTTGTGTCTTTAAATAATACAGAGAGAAAAAAAAAGGATAAATAGAGTTATGGTATTTTAGCTGTGACAAAGTATACTGCTGCTGTAACTCATATCAGTCTTTTCAGTTTATCAAAGAAATTATCATTTTAGAGGAGGACCATGTTAAGAGTAGTTAATCTTACAAAAGCAAGAATGTCACAGACAATTATGAATTACCAAGCCTACCAAAAATAAGTTTTGGACTTAATTAAATAATGTTTTGTAAAGGTTAGTTAAAACTAATTTTTAATGAACTTAAACTACTTTTAAAAATAAACAGCTAAAATTCAGTAGAAGAAACAATACAGTAAAACACCATTTTGCTACTTTTAATGTTGTGTGATCAGTGATGATGCAGTGTTAACAGTGGCAAAGAGTAATTTTACTGTATCACGCAATTTTCATTCTATTTTGGCCATTTATCATATTTCAATTGTATGGGATATATCTCTGTTACATACTTTTTTTTTTTTATCTGTGTATTGTAGAATCTTTGAAGAAAGGAAATTTTTCAGAAAGTGTAAAAGAAGTGCCAGACACTGAGAATTTTTACGATGACACCAGTCCTGGTTCTGACATCATTTTTCCAGTTAACCAGCCACATTCATTAAGAAAACAATCACTTATCGGAGAAAATGATTCATTTGCTCTTCCTCCAAAAGAAACTCCAGTCTTTCATGTCCCATTTGATTATGTTAGTAAGGATTTAAGTGCTCATACAGAAGTGTCTCAAGTTGTAAAA
This sequence comes from Tachypleus tridentatus, assembly GCF_004210375.1. Classification (NCBI taxonomy): domain Eukaryota; kingdom Metazoa; phylum Arthropoda; class Merostomata; order Xiphosura; family Limulidae; genus Tachypleus; species Tachypleus tridentatus. The sequence continues at coordinate 42,640,211 of NC_134835.1, forward strand.
GATGGCGATAAAGCAGCAGATGTGCTATCGAAGTTCACACAAATGCCCAGTTCAGTAATTAAAATTCCTCCAGAGGTAAGAAAGCATAGTTTGTTTCCAGTTTGTGATAAAAATGTAATAATTCCTTCAATGACAGAGTTTAAAGCCCGTGTGTTCCGAAATTTTGAAGTGTAGTTGCTAAAATGGGTTCTGTGGTTTAGACAAAACTAAACTGGTATAATACTAAATTTTGATGTTTCAATTTAGCAGTTGTGGATCCTCCAAAGTTATACAATTTGTAATACTAGTTACATATTATTTTATTTCATTATAGGCTTTAGATCCAGCCATGAAGTTGAAATTTGATCGCCTTACAGCAGCAGCTAAAGGTTTTCTCACAAGGCTTCTAATGAAAAGTGATAGAGTACAAGGAGTTATTCAGACAATTAAGGTTTGTACTTTATTTGTTCTTGGTTGGTATTTGGATTAAGGACTAAGAAGGTTGAGGATCAAGATGTTCTTTTTCACTTAGTTTGGTTCATTAGAAGCAAGTTTGGTAATTTCAAAGTTTATCCACTCTTCTTGAGTTGAATTGAGCTCTGGAAGCTAGTAAATATTTTTATTATTGTTTTTGTTGGATCAAGTATCTTACTAAAATATATTGAGATGTAATGGAAGCTAATAAATATTTCTAGTTATTATGCTTGTTAGATTATGTATCTTACTAAGAATAAACCTTAAAAAATTCAAACCATTCATTTCAGTGCCTGTAAGATGGGATTAAAATGTATATACTTTTGGTTCTAAAAATGCTACAGATGTTTAGTAGTACTTGTTAAACATCATTCTCTCTGTTGTTCCTAAATTAATTAAGTCTGGACAGGAACTAGTGATGTTCAATAATAGTCAAGTTGATAGCTCCTAAAATTCATGTTTATAAGACATTAGCAGTGTAAAACATATCAAACTCTATAATCTGTGTTTCATGTTCTGCACAATATTTAGCTTTGGCATAGAGGCTGAGTTGGTTTTTCAAGTACAAACTGTTAGCTTGTAGTTTAATAATCTTATGACCGATTTGAGGTATAATTACAGTTTTGGAGTCGGGTGGTCAAAGCCTTTCAATCGATGTATTTAATCATGACCCAGGTCTCAGATTAATTTATTCTAATCCTGCCTAAGAGAATTTCAATATGAGGGGAGGCTGGAGAAGAAGCCAATGAGTAATAAAATCAAATTGATATACATGCACCCCATACTTGGTATTGCTGGTGCACAAAAATTAACTGGTAAAAAAACATGCCATTGATTAATTTACTCTAATCCTGCCTGAGAGAATTTCAAGTGCCACAGCTGTTGAGTATTTTATTTTGTTAAAAACTGATAGTAAGTTAAATTTTGAAAAACAAAATTAAGAGGCTGGTATTGGGTGAAGGCAAGATACAAGTAGAGATTTTAAAATAGATCTTCTGGAACACACCTCCTATCACACTATGGCTTTATCCCAACTAAAGTTCTCTTCTCTGCCCATCAAAATATTGGTATGAGTTTTACCTCACTTGCTTCAGCCTTTATACCCCATTATATTGGCCATAGTAAGTTAAATATTATGCTTCTTTTCACCTATGTCAATGCACTTCCTATTCCAAATTGGTATATCAGCTCCCCATTATTATTTCCTACTCTTTTTTTCGTGACAGAAGAATGTTATATTGATTTTGTGGGTTTCCTATGGGTTTCCCTTCAGCTTTGAATAGCTTTAGTTATACCTATGCTTCAGACAATTTATTTGTTTTTTAAGACTTGTCTTATTCAATATTGACTGTTTCTTTGCTTTACACTAAAAAAAAAATTCTTGGACGTTTCCGATATGAACTTATAAATTTACATCTCTTACATGGAGTTGCCTAACACCACTGTTCTGCAACCTTTGGAGCCTAGCATCACCTGGGCTTGAGGGGAGGGGGTATGCAGAACGAACTAAACCTTGGCAGGGGTTTAGTTTAGAGAGAGAGAGAAGTCTGAGGAATTCTCTCCCCAACAGGGGTGTTCAGAAACGTTGTAGTTCCTCTTCGTCCTCGCTTGTCGAAGTTTATTTCTCTGTACGTAGGAGTTTTCCTGTATTTTAAATTGTCATTGTTTGAGGCCATGAAGTGGGGTGGGGCAGTATGAAAGTGACGGGTGAGAAAGGAGAGCGAGACAAAGGCTTCAAAAAGGAAATGGACAAGTACCGAGCCCGTAGGCAGAAAAGAAGAAAGCGGAAGACCAACTTCACATCAATCAACGGAATGTCCCGTTATCAGGGCCACGGAGTGTCTGGGATCTATAAATTCAAGTGTCTCGAGAAAACCCACTTTCACAGGACAGGCGCCGAATGTTCTACCTGTCTTGTGCCTGGAGCTGGAAAAAAAAATTATATACATATATAAACATATATGCATCTTATTTATAATTGTGCTTTATTGAGTGGTTTGTGATTCTTGAAATATGTTGTATGGTGATATGTATTTTGTAGGAGCGCTGGCTAATTTGTATAATGACGCAGTTAGTTCGTTTCTATGTTCTGCTTTTAAATAATATTTGTATGTTATTTCTGTGAGCCTTTCTTAAGGGTGGGTAGATTACTGATTTTGTGTACATAGTTGACAGGCGTGTATGTTGGTAGTCGGTTTGCTGCTCTTAGTATTTTATTTTGTTCTTTTTGGATCTTCTGTAGTGTGTTGTTAGACATATTGTATGTGCCTGACACCCGTATTCTATTAACGGACGCATTTAACCCTTGTATATTTGAATGATGATTTCAGGTGAGTAGTGTGAGTGCTTGCTAGTTATGATCAACAAATGTGAAATGCGTTTTTTGGTGGATAAATGTGTGTTGTTGACATGTTTTTTCCATTTTAATCTGGAGTCGAAAGTGATGCCAAGGAATGCGATGTGCTTACTTGTGCTACCAGACGAGTTGCTGAGTGAGATGTTTACTTTTCCTAGCGTTTTTCTGTGTCCTTTTAATTTCCTGTAAAATGTGATTGCTTGCGTTTTTGTGAGGTTTAAAACCCCTCTCCACTTGTTGCACCATCCCACGACAGTATTTAGTGTTTTCTGAATGCGAGACATGGCCATTAGCGGGTTTCTAGAAATGCTCCAAATAGCAATGTCGTCAGTGTATTGTGAATTGTAAGTTAGACTAGGGAATGGTATGTCACTAACGAAAATAATGTAAAGGAGTGGCTAGAAGACGGATCCTTAGGGCACTCCTGCAGTGCTTTTGAAAGGTTTTATTGATTCTTACTTGAGCCGTTCTATCTGTTAGGAAGTTTGATATCCATGTGATAATAGTTTGATTTACTTTCAAGTTAGTTAATTTATACTTGATGGCCACACACTGTCAAATGCTTTTTTAACATCTAAAAATACACCTGTGGTTACCTGATTGTTATCGAATACTTTGTATAATGATTCAGTGGATCGTGTGAAGTGATCTATTGTTTGTCTGTTTTTCCAGGAAGCGTTTTGAGATTCGGGGAGAATTTTATTTATTTCACAGAAATGAAGGAGGTGATTTGATATTATTTTCTATACCAGTTTGTCAAGACAAGTTAACAGGTTGATGGGACAGAAGTTGTCAGGATTAGTCCTGTTTGTTTGTTTCTTGAGAATAGTGGTGATAATGGCTTTTTTTTTTAAGTGTCGGGGTAATAACATGTTGTTAGTGAGAGATTCGTGATGTTTGTGAGATGTTGTAATAGGAGACTGGAGCCTTTTTTGAAAATAATGTTAGGTATTTCATCATGTCCGGGGGATGTGCTTTTCAAGTTTTTAGTGTTAATTTTGTATTCAGTGGTGGTGACTTTTCTATTCATTGAGCTGGAATGGCTGTTTAGAATGTTACTGGGGAATTATGGTGTGAAGGAAGATTGATTTGTATGTATGTAGTTGTTAACATGTTGTTGGTGTTGTGTATCAAAGTCAGCAGAGTTGAGGTCGCTAAAGGAGGATTCATAATAGTCGGCTTTCTCTGAATCCGACATCGCGATTGTGTTGTTGTGTGTAATGTGTTGGAATACGTAATTTGTGTTTTTGTCCGAGGAAATGCTCTTAAATTTTTTCCAAATCTCTTTTGGGTTATTCTTAATATTTTCTAAGTTTTTACAAAAGTTAAACCAACTTGTTTCTTTTGCAATTTTAAATTGTTGTTTAATTATTGCGTTTGTTCTATTGGTCTGTGTTTTGATGGTCGGGACGCGTGTTGCAAAGTGAGTTCGTCTTAGCTGTCTACGTTTGATTATTAGAGAGTTAATTTCCGGTGTTAAAGTCCATTTATTATGGGAGTGTTTTCTCCATGTTTGTGGAATTGTGTTTTTAAGAGCTTCAGTAACTTGCTTTACGTAGTTGTCGAATTCCATTTTATTGTTAGCAACATATTCGAATAAGTGACAGATGGTAGTAGAATGTAGCGTTACACGTGAGCCAGCCAGTTTTAGTGTACATGTACACTAAGGGAGTCACGTGCCTTGCTGGGGGGGGGCAGCGCGGGTGAATCATACAGGAAATGGGGAAGTGGCCGCTGGTGATTTCGTCATGCACACTGAAGTTAGAGATTCTGTTTACTGTTGCCTTGGGAGCTAAATGAAATCAAGTACATCATAGGAACCGTTAGCAACAGAAAAATATGTAGGCGTATGGTCATTTATTAGATGCATGTTGTTTATGGAAAGAAAATTTATTATAATTGACGCTCTGTGCGTGTTTCTGTATCCTTTCAGCTCTGTATGTGTGGGGAATTAAAGCCCCAATGGTTTTGGGTTACGATCTGCAGGAATTTGTAAAAAGTTAATGTCGATATCTTTTGAAGATGAACAATATATAACTAGGATCAGGATTGTTCGTCGGTTATTGAGGTTATGTTGCAAAAGATTGTTTCATTTACGTTTGATTTGAAAATATTTTCTATCGAGTTGAGATGTGATATTTCTATGCTAAAGTAAACGATTATACCTCTGCTGTTTTCAGAACGAGGTACTGAATGTTGGGAATTCACTCGGGGGGGGGGGAAGCAGAGGATGTCCAGTTACTTATATGCAGAGAGGTGGAGTCTTACATGAGTTCTGATAATTTTTCACCTGTCGGCTCAGAGGCTGAGCTTGTATGAAATGAGTGGTGCACTGGAGAAAATTTTTCTGGCACCTTCATTTTCTCAAACAGCTAATCAAGTGCCTAGGATGGACATCTCACCTCCTGCAATATTGCTTCAACTAGGACATCAAGTCTTGAGCATTTTTCCTGTAGCTTATGACTCTTTTTCTTTGTTGAAAGAAAGTCATTCAGCTGATTACCTGGTCTTTCCATCTTTGCCAGACATTGTTGTGTATTTTAGTAGATTTACTAAGCCCTCTTGAGACAGGAAGTGCAATGCCTTGTCCTCCTTATATTATGGATCAGTATGCCTTAGCTTCCATTGTCTGGATAATTTGGGTTTTCAGAGGTTAATTTCTCTTCTTCCTGTTTGGGGTTCCAGGTCTGATGCCATTGTTCATCTTAATCAAACCTGGTTTTCTTGAAATAGTTTTGTGTTTTTTATCTTCTTTATTACTGTTATCTGAGGCCCATCACAGGTCATTTGCTCAACCTTCAGAGGATCTTAGTCATTGATTGACTTCTTCTTTGGTATAGATATTGGCTTCTGCTCTTGCCTTGGTCTCTTGGTTATTTTGTTGCTGGGATCTTTTGGAAAGAGAAGCTTCTCCTAAAGGAATTTGATTTCCTTCTTCAGCCTTTAGAGATTTCAGGGAAGCTCCTTTTCTCAGGCATTCCCAATTCCATGGAATATAGGGTGGATGTGGTTCACTTTCACTCTTTTGACTCAGGACTCTTTTCTTTTCTCAATCTTCTATTGGACAGCTTTCTGCATCTACCATTAGGGTTTCCAGACCTCCTGCATCAGTTGCATGTTCTATCAGAACACAAGGGAGATTCTACCCTTATCAGCAAGTATTCTCTGCTTGTATAGAGTCTAGACAATGTTGTCTGTGATTATGTTATGAAGTTCTGTCATGTGAGGGCTTGACTCAGATGGTACACATGTCAGATCAGTGGGTCGTTCAAGCTCTTATGACAAAATTAGTCTTTTGTTTCATGCCTCTTTTTTCCACTCCTAGCCATCTAGGGTCTTTTGCCCAAAGAGGCCACAGAACATGTTGACTCTTTGCCATTTCTTATTTATATGATCTTGGTTCCAGATTGTCTTTTATGCCTGATTAGGACTCTATGATATTATGTTGCAGATGTTGAAGACTTTTGTGGTTCAAGCCATCGTTTGTTTCTCCACTGGGATCCTACAGTGTCACATGACTTATACTCTGTCATTTTGATAGGTTGTGTTTGCCAGTTGGTTCATATTGCTTACTCTGGCTTTCACTGGAGGAGTAGAAACTTCTTTGATTCTCATCTCATCATGTTTGCTATATTTTAATATACCTGGTGGCTCAGTTGAGCTGCTCACTGGGGGAGATTGTACAGGCTGGTATGTGGGCTCCACCTAATACATTTATATCTCATTGTTTGCATGATTTGGCAATTGCCTTCATAAAAGGTTTTCAGCTACTCCTTGTGGCTTTTCACATCCCAGCTAAGTTGTGAGAGAGGTGACTGACTTCTCTCTTTGTAGTTATTCTTTTTAGGGACCCTCTCACTATTTTCATTTGAATCCCTCTTAGTGAAGGATGTTACCTGGTTAGGTGTGTTTCTTTCCAAATCCACATTAGCTACCAGTATATTGATAAAAACTTACTGATAGAAACAAGCTCTGTTGAGAGATGCTGTGTTCCATGAGACCACCTTGTGGGTTTTTGGAGTAGGGTGTGTAAACCATTATATACACTACTGGACTTCCACTTCTGGTATAAGTAAAGCATAAGGGGATTTTTCCCATCCCTGGATTGAAAATAGAGAATATTGTTCTCCTGTTGCCCTTTCTCCAAGGCACAGTTCTTTGAAACTTCCTCATTTCTCCTCGTGGAGCATAGGAATCCTTACTACTCCCAATTATAGATGGATCTGCATGTAGAGAATAACAAAATTTAAGTTGATATGGACAATACAGTGCAGTATAAATGATGTATAAAGTGAGGTAAGATTTATACAAATGTTTAAAAGGGCATAAAAAAATAACTTTTGTCAGGATAAAACTATTTCATTTCTGCTGTGTGTATTGATGAACAGAAGACATATTAATACTAGAAGTAAATGAACTTATAACACCAAAATGTTATTATTTAATTAGACACTGTTTTTTATTGTGTAGCTTTTTCAGGAGTATTCACTAGAACACAAACCAAACCTGGCAGTGCAAAGCTTCAAATGGTTTAAATAATAATTCTGTTTGAATTTATAACATGCATTTGTACAGAGTGCTTTATACTTACTAAGTAGTAAAGCATATTTTTGAAATTATGAACTATTATTTATAGCAAACAAAAGTTCTATGAAGTAATGAAGTAATAAAACCATTTGTGGTCATAATTCTTCAATAGGAAGAGCTTCTTTGAATTTTCTGTCAGTGTACAGGGAATGGTGATTTCAAGTAAGGTGTTACTTGTCAATAATTAGTTAAAAATGATTTGAAGTGTATTCCTTTAATGTTATTTATAAAAAGCATCAGCATATTCTTCTGTCCTTGTGTGTATGGTTCTTCAATTTTCTCCTATGTACATATGATGGCAAATGTTACATGTGAGCTGGTAAACTATGCTGGAGACAAAACATTCATTTTTATGCTGTAAACACATTTATTTAAGACAGTCAGCTTTATTAGTCTGTAGGGCAGTGTACTGGGATTTTGAAACCTGGCATTTTAGGGTTGGACCTGGCCATTCTATAGCCTTATTTAGCAGTTGAGATTTCCTGATTGTAGTTTTTATTTCTTAAAGATAGCATCATCAATTAGAGGTGTTACTTTTAGAAAATCAGGTTTTTCCCTCCTTGGTTATCTGTTTTTTCTTATGTTGGAAGTGTTATGCTTATTTTTGCATGCCTTATTTCTTGAAAATTTGTTGGATGTAAAAAAGGTGTTTATTCATTGCTCAAAAGAAGTGATTTTAGTTTAATACATGTATTTTTAAAATCTTTTTTACAATCGTGACAGATTCAGTTAGTTCTTCAATAATTGCATTTTTTTTTAAGTTTTGGGATGGTGGCAATTCAAGTTAAGGAAGAGGTTTTATTATTGGTTTGTAAAACAAAGTTGATTGTATATTATTGTCACTGTCAGTCCTTTAGGAAACATAAAGAAAATCTGTATTCCTCTTGTCATTCAAAGGATTCAAGGTGAATTGAATGTAGTGGGTCTATGAAATTTGAAAAGTCTAAAACTTTATTGAAGAAGGATGACTGTGGTTCCCCATTCCAAATGTGTTATCAGTGTGTCTAAGCCAGGGATGAGGGCCAGTGCTGGTATCTTGATGCCACATATCAAGTGCCATTATTTCAGAGACATGCATAAATATTACAACATAAATAACAGTGATCTGTAATACCCACTGAGTTGAAGATATACTTTGTGTCAACACAAATATATCCATTGAAAATATTTCTATAACAGTGTCTATTGTCAGTCTGTACATTTCCAAATTGTTTATGTGATTTGACATTAATTCACATACTACATTGACACCATCTTCTGCACAGGTGTATAGGGAGCTGCAGCATCCAATGTAAAAAGTATTGTTATGTTGGTTACTAAGTGAAGTACGTACTTGATTCATGATAACAGGTCTTGTGTATTATTTAAATGTAATGTAATGCCATTCTCGGTAACAACACCAAAATTATGTGCATAAGCCAAGACAGACTTTCAGTGGCATTGTCATATGCTGAGACTATGGGTCCTAGTGACATATCATGGTTATATTTCTTTGATAAACCATGTGGTTCGATGATGATAGAAGGTTTAAGTTCATCCAGTAACTCCTTAGGGAGGTTATTTGTTTTTTTAAGTTAAAATATTAGCTTTTGTCTTAATTTTTTGATTGGATCACTATTAAGTATTTGAAACTTATTCCAAATATTTTTTGTTCATAAATGTTTCTGCTGAAAACTATAAAACCTTTACATTTGTCCCATTCTTTGATAATGTTATTTTTTAAAGCTTTTTAAGGGCTACTTGTTCTTGGACATTTAAGTTAGGCTTGGCTTGATGATTCTTAACAAGGATAGGAAAACATGTGGACTCTCTTTATAAACAACAACATGAAAGAAGTGCAGTTGCAGATCCTTTTTCAACTAATTATGGACAAGTAACACCCGACTTGAAACTATCATTCTCTGTACAATTCCTCACCAAGTACATTAACAAAAGATTCAAAGAAGTTTTTCTCATTGAACAACTATGACCACAAATGAATAGGGACAAAGAATGGTGCCAATAATTTTAATTATTATTATTATTTATTAAACCTATCTTTTTGTTACTTCACTCTGTAATATTAATAGAACTTTAGTTTATTACAAGTAGCAGTTAATTATTTCAACAATACTTTTCTATCAGAAATACGTTTTACTACTTAATATGTCAAAAGCACTGTAGAAATGCACTTTATAAATTTATTATTTGAACAATTTTAAGCTTTGTTTTACCAGTTTTAGCTTGTATTTTAGTGAATGCACCTGAAAAAGCTGTAAAGCAAAATGTTGAGTGTCTAATTGAATAACATTTTGATGTTATAAGGTAGTTTATTTCTAGTATTAAAAAGATAATTCTATAGATGAGAGGAAATAAGTATTATGAAAAATATATCTTCAATGTAGAAAAATGTTAACTTTCTGACAAGTTTTGTTTTATTTTAACATACAGAAAAGAAATAGCTATCTTCATAACAGAAATTGTTGTGCAGTGGTTTGTTTTTTGTATTTAACAAACATTTTTGTAATCACTAAAAACTTTTTTCTTTCCAGAACTTCATCAGTAATTGTTATTAAATGGAATTGGTATCTTTTTTCCATCATAAATATGATTAGCTTGGAAGAAAATTAAATTTGAACTACCTAGGAGATCACTAATTAATACAAGATCTATTTTAAATAATAGAAATAGGTTTGGTTTCCTTGTATTAAAATATTGGTGCATGAGTGTCTTTTAACCCTAAAATCAGAAGTTGATTGTAAAAAAAAATTGCCAAATTGTAGTGACAGTTTTAAAGAAGACAAAATTTGCTAGACTAATTTCTCTTATAAAATTGTGTTTAATCTCTTGATTTTAAAAATGCATTGAAAGTGTTTATAAGTAAGATTACCATTGCTCAGGGCTATTCCATGTTGACCTTCATTAGCATTATAAAATACATTTATAGCATCTGGAACACTTCACACTTCAACCATTTATTATGAGTTTCATTGGTGAGATCTGATCAATCATATCTAAGTCTGTCAACCACTAAAATGATCTAAGACATTGGAAGGATATTTTCTTTTTTAAGAGTTTTTGTGTTATTGGATTCCAACATTTTTTGTGATTACTTTAACTTCAGTAGGAATCTCATCATGACAGTAACTACATTTGCACTTCATCCACACATCACAACTTTCAGCCTTGCTGTTGCAACTTGGGTGAATATGACTTTTGGGCATTCTGCCAGTGCATGTTGATTACCTTAGCATTGAAAAAAAGTTCAACTGTAGACAAATTACCTCACAAGAGTCAATGGATCTTCACTGAAATTGTGACAGAATCAAGAAAAACTAATTTTTATATGAAGATTTCTTTACAAGAGGTTAACCAATGAGCACAAATATATTATATAAAAACTATAATACCACATTATTGTTGAAATACAATTGAGTGATTTTTCTTGCTTGAAGGATATTGTGATGAGCAAGTTATCAACTAATTTCTGTATGATTGACTCTTGATTATAGGATTAAAAAATGATAAAACTGATGACTCTGATTTAGGCCATCAAATATATTTTGTGCAAACTGAAGACTTGTCATATATAAAGATTTGATAAAGGATTATTTATATATAAAGTTTAGTATATTTATCTTTTATCAGTTCTTAAGCTAAAACATTTATGAACCTTTAGTATTAATCAGTATTGTGAAATCTCAGAGGTTCTCAGTCAGTGGTGGCTGTAATGGCAATAAATACTGGATTTTTATATAAAAAAATATTAACTGTAGAAAACGTTTACTATTTACACACTGTGTATGGCCCATTATAGTGTTGCTGACAATAGGAATAAGGAATAAACTCGACAAAAACATCTCATCTTTAAAATCGAAAAAAGTGTAGATGACCTTGACAGTTAAATGCAGTTCAAGAACAAGCTCGAATAGACATACCTAATAACAGTGAAACTGAATTTGTGGAAGAAGTACATCTAACAGTCACTATAAAGACACATACTTAAGTACATATGACATGCACAAGATTATATTCCCAAATACAACTTTTGACTAAACCCAAGTAAATAAAATTAAACATGTTGGGCCCGGCATGGTCAGGTGGGTTAAGGCGTGCGACTCGTAATCTGAGGGTCGTGGGTTTGCATCCCCGTTGTATCAAACATGCTCACTTTTTCAGCCATGGGGTTGTTATATTTGATGGTCAATCCCACTATTCATAGGTAAAAGAGTAGCCCAAAAGTGGCAGTGGGTGGTGATGACTAGTTGCCTTCCCTTTAGTCTTACATTGCAAAATTAGGGATGGCTAGTGCAGATAGCCCTCGAGTAGCTTTGTGGGAAATTCAAAAACAAAAACAACAAAACCAAATATGTTTTAAATCCAGTTCTACTGACATGTATAACAAAATGCTGTTCTGCATCCATACTATTTACCAAAATTTACTTGAAAATATGAGGCATTATAATGAAAATGATTATTAATTACCATCATATTGAACATTATTTATAAATGTAAGCAGGTCAGATATAAAACATTTAGTGAATAGATTGCATTTATACATTAACAGTCCAATTTGTTAAGGTTTGGTTTGTATAGCAGATTTAGATTAGATCACAATTAATATATTAAAAATTGGTTGTTGCTTGTATGAAATCTTACTTTGTGGTTATAAGTCTTGTTTACGTAAGAAAATTACTTTACACAGTTTTACAGTGCATATCTTATGTTGTAATGTGCAGGATATTACTAGAACTTGCTGTAGGAGTAACTTTAACATGTTAGTTTTGGTTTTTTCATATATGTGTAGGACACGTTGGAGTGTGCTCTCAAGTTTCATCAAGAAACACCTATCAAAAAAGGTTATGTAACTTTACAAGATGCTGAACTTCACAAAAGGCTTCTTACACAGGTTGGTAGATTTAATTTGTAGAGACCTTAAAAACTTAGCCATAAGATTGAAGGATGTATACTAATGCAAGCTTGTAGACTTTTATGTGTAAAGATCTTGTATCTGGGTCATCAGGTTAAAGCTGTTACCTGTCTTAACTACTAGTACATGTTTGTAGGTTTTGTTTTGAAAAACTGGATATTCTGATGAGGTACTTACCATTTAGAATACAAGGTATTCCCATGTAGTGCTGCACTCTGTATGCAAACTTTTTGTACACAAGCATTCTGCTCCCCTCCATTGGAATGTATATTTACAGGGGGTGGACATATGTTATTAATTTGTTACATCTTTTAGTAAATAACAGAAAAATATATAAAACTATATGTTTTTAGAATGAAATCGACAGGATCTGTTTGAATATGATTTTAAATCTTAATTTTAACACTGATCTTTTTAAATATCTGAACTTTTCATAAATTTAGTTACATAAAACCTTAAGTCTTAATTTTAACACTGACTTTTCAAATATCTGAACATTTCATAATTTTAGTTACATAAAACCTTAAATTTTAATTTCAACATTTTTCATGATTTCAGTTACATTTTTTCAGAAGGTGTTCTGTATTTGGTGTAGTTAAATCTTCTTATTTCAGTAAGCCTACAAAATGATCAAACAAGTTTTTCTACAATTGTGGAGTCAATAAAAGATATGTTAGAAATAAGTCCTCACTCACACGTTTGTGATTGTCTCTCTTGATCAAACTTCTGTGTTGTGAGTCACAGTGGAGATAAGGGGATTGTTCCAGTTCTATCCTTTTTGCTATCCCTCATTGTACCTTATGCCTACTTCTCTCAAGAAACTAAAATTTGATACACTGTATGTAATAGTAACATAATCTGGTTTAAAAAATAAAAAAACTTGACACAGTTATTGAGACTACTTATCTGAATGACTTGTCTTAAAACCTGATACATGTATACGTAATAATATTTCCTGGCTTAAGTGACCAAATCATATGAGTGTTTAGTTATTTGGAATCAAAATATGATATAAAGTAGTTACAGATCCTGATAACAAAATATTATTCCATAAATATGCTTTGATTTTATATTTTAGAAATAACAAACATCCATTTACTTTGAAGATGTTAAGACCTGTTACATATAATATATAGTAAATGAATTAAAATAAACATGGAGTCAGATTCCTAATCTTAAAACCCTGATCCTTCTACAATTTTGAAAATGTAGACCTGTTTTTAAGTTGCTGTTTTATTAACTTGTTTTCCCCCCCACTATTGTGTAATTTACTGTTTTGGTGCCATTGTTAATTTTATTACTGTTCAGTAATGTTTGATATTGCAATGTTATTACAACTAACATGTCTGCTTGTCTGTTACCTAAGAAACATTAGTACTATCTTCAATTTCTGTGTGTGCAGTTTTCTTGAATTAAGAATTCTCACTTTTTTTTATATTTTTGTATTACATAACTTGGCAGTTATCAATATGTTGTCTAAGGAAAGGTTGCATATTATGGAAAGGAAGAAGCAGCAAAGTGTGTGTATGTAAATTCCTGTTGTGGTGTTCTGAGAATAAACAGAAAATGTTTGAGAACCACTGCTCTGACTGAAGTTATTTCAAATTAAGTGTGAAAACTCTCTCTAAAATAGATGCCACCAAAGAACACACAACCTTATCATCATTATCTGAATTAGAACATTCATTTACAAGATTGTACATATTCCAGTTAGAACTTTTAGCATCATTAGAGGTAACATTATATTAAAACAAATGTTATACAGTTTATCATATCATAAAACTATTTTTCATTCCTTTAAGTAATTCTTTTAAATGTATTTCTTGTAAGCTTAAATGATACCATAATACTTGTTTTTGTACTATCAGAATAGTTATTTTAATTAAGTAATAAGTGAATTAATAATATTTTGTGACTAATATTTAACTATCATAATTTCATAATGATTTTTTATGGATGTTTGTAGTAGGAACTTTAAAATATTTTAAAACAACAAAATAAAGTTAATTACTACTAACTGTTGTATCACTTTTATCAGAAAATTTATGTAATTGGAAGCATATTATTTAAGTTTGCTGTCTCTTCAGTGTAGTGTTAAATTAGTATAATTATGTTTATATAAATTTCAACTTCTAACAATTTGAGGCATGAGTTAACAAATATTACTTACAAGCTCTTAGCAAGACATGATAATAATTACAACTTTTGTTGGTTCAGGGTAGGAATATAATAGAATATTATAATAAGCTTTGAGTGATTTAACTGGGCTCATATCCTCAAAATATGGTAATAAATTACGTCAGAAACAGAAATATAAATTTGTTTCCATTTTTAATCTAAAAGCGAACTTAAAAACTGAAACTGTTTATCGAGGTTGACTTTTTCTGATTAAAGTTTATTTTTACTTGCTGTGTAAAGTTAGCCAGAAACATAGATATTTGAATAAGAGAAGTAATAACCAAATCACACAAGATGATCTTTAAAAAATGTTTTATCAAAGGAAACAAATAGCAGCTTTCATTTTATCTTGACTGGGATATAAATGTTTGCAGGTCTCTTTGTGGATGGTCCCGACATCCCAAATTGATACACATTCCTTTGTTTTCAACACCATTAAGCACAAGGGATATTCCCAACTAGAACATTTTAAGTATAATTTAAAATAAAATAATGTTTATTTTTAAGTAGTGTTTTTTGGAAACATTATAAATGTTTGCAGGTCTCTTTGTGGATGGTCCTGATGTCTCAAGTTGATACATATTCCTTTGTTTTCAAATGCCATCAAGCATAAGGGATATCTCCAACTTGAAAATTTTAAATCCTAACCTGGGCACATGTTTGATCTGCATTTACGAATATTTTTTCCAGAAAGGGATGTTACATAAATCTTCCAAAAGCTTTAAGTTTTCAGTGCCATCAACACTCCTTATGAAATGCCAAGCAGTGTCAAAATATTGTTCTGGTTCATGTCTATCCACTATGATTATATATTAGCTGTAACTGTCACATGACTTGCTGATTTATATATTTAAAATTGTTTTAATATGACACACTCAACAATTTATATGTGTTTTTTTATTTGTTTTATACAGTAAGCTAAACACAGTGTTTGTGTTATGTTGTTTTAGATAAACTTTGATAATTTTTTCTCCTTTCAGTTAACAGCTGCCTGCTATGAACTTCATAGAATTTTTTTCGAACTTTCTACCAAAGAAAAAATGGCAATCATTGCTCAATCCAGAAAACTTCCCAGAGGAAAACGAGTATGACTTAATGTGTTTTTTTTAGACTATAAGTGCTGTTTAAGAATTTTCAATTAAAGTTATTTTAATTTTGATTTCTCACTGAATACATTTCAGCATCATGCTGAAGATAATTTCCACACAATTACCAAACTGCACACGTCACTTTCCTTGGGGATAGGGAGTAACCTTGGTTTTTGGGTTAACAGGTCAAAGATCACTCTCACTATTAAAAAGAAATATAGAAATTTGGTTTCTGTGCAAAAGAAAAACAAAGTACACATGCATCAAAACAGGTAACCATGCTAATGGTCAGGGAAATCAGCCATCTGCTGATAGTTATATTTTAATTTTAATATGATTTAATAATTTTATTTTAAGGTCAGTACACCTGCAGAAATTCAGTTACCTCCAGAACCTCTAAGGAAAATATCTTCAGCAACTCTCAAGTCATTGGAAAGGAAGAAAGGAAGGTAAATTAAAGGAAGTTTAAATAGTGTAATATAAAACAGTCTATGAAAGAGTATGAATTATATATGTACAGCATGTCTTATTTAGTTTAACTTTAGTTTTGGTGTTATTTCTAAAATAAGAGTACATACTGAAGAACATTTGATTTTTTAATATATTAAAATCAACTTGCACAGTAAAGCAGTAATTGTTTAACTCTCAAATTACTGACTTAATTTTATACTGTTTGGGACTGGTGTAGTCCACATACTGCATTATATTAAATAATTTTGTTTTTGTCTGATCAAAAACAATGGATGAAATAATCATTCATTTTCTAGTGGAATCGTCTACAGTACTAGTTATGTTGTTTATCTTTGTTTGTGTGAATTATATGTTATAAGGAACCCTTTAACCAACAAAGTAATATACTTAAAATAATTTGGTGTATTAGTGGATTATTAAATTTTAGGGGAAATTACATAGGCTTGTGAATTTAAACTCCATTAAAGTTTTTTCAGTTTTAATAATGGATTTTCCATAATTCAGCTATGCAAGTTACAAAAATAATATAATTCTTTTTTTCTTTCACGTAAGGATGTTTTACAAATTTGGAAGAAAAAGACTTGCTTAGATCAAATTAACTACAAAAATAACGTTTTTTGTCACTTACACACCTCTTGTTGCCATAGTGACAAATATGTAATATTAAAAAAAAAAAATATTGTTAAAGTACATGTACAAATAGGTACCATTCAAGAATGAACAGCATGCAGCCTGTTAACTATTTTATGTACTAGTGATGTGTTTCTTGTTGTTTTCTTTATTTTAAGCATGACAGAATGTGGCCCTGACGTCAATTAAAATTATTCACGTACATAAAAGTACATATAATGTTTTGTGGAAAACCTGTACATGATGAAGAAAAATGAATATCAGCATACAACAGTTTTTATAGAATATGCAAAAATATCAATACAATAAAACAATTGCAGGTCTGTGTTATTTAGATCCAACATATGTGAGCATAGATATTATTTAGAGAGAAAGAGTTGCATTTAACCATTAGTTGTCTCTTAATACTAATAATATTTCCTTTCTTAATATCTATGTTCTCGGTCCAAGGAAGCAAGCAATGTCTAGATCCATGAATTATTCATCTACAGATCAAAGGTTTGTAGAGTGGCCAAGTGTTAGTTAACTGTTAAGTAATGTAAAATGGAACACTTGTGTAATTTTTATACTAGAAATTTTCTTCTTGAAGAATGAATTTGTGATCTGAGTAATTTATATTTGATCTGAATTGTTAGAGTTGAAATAAAAATATTAGTTTTAGAATAACAAGCAAAATATTCAAAGTTGAGAGAAACATCAGTAACAAAATTTAAAGAATTAAATCATATCAAAATAAGAAGAATTCATAAGTATAAATATAAAAGGTGTGTAGAAAGTTTTAACAAGTTTTTGTAATGCAAAAATACAATTTGTAAATAGTATTTTTATTACACAGCATATATGAGATGTACTGTCACATAAAACATGCAACATTTGTTTATATATATTTATAGTGCTATGTTTATATATCATTGCATTATGAAGACTTGAGAAATACAACTAATTTGCTTGCCTGTACTTACATATCATTAAGCACTGCTATGTCTTAGGGAAGAGTTTGCC
Organism: Tachypleus tridentatus; assembly: GCF_004210375.1. Taxonomy (NCBI): domain Eukaryota; kingdom Metazoa; phylum Arthropoda; class Merostomata; order Xiphosura; family Limulidae; genus Tachypleus; species Tachypleus tridentatus. The sequence continues at coordinate 42,657,885 of NC_134835.1, forward strand.
AGTTGATAATCCTGTGAATGTGTAACCTAAAACTGTGTTATGTTTAAGGGTTCATCATGATTGGAAAATCTAATATAACTAGATATTCTATCTAGTAATAGAAGCACATTTCAGTTTTTAAAAGTCAAATGCAAGATTGAATAATAATATTTAGTGGTTAAGATTTTCCAGGATTTTTGTCTTGAAACATTTAGTTAATTACTTAAAAGAAAATTTATGATTAGAAATTTTTTAATCAGAAGTATTTGATATGTAGGTTACTTTTAATTTGTTGTTTATGTCAGTAATTTTTTCCTTTGAACTTTAGAGCAGGTAGCTCAGTTGTAATAAAGCCTCGAAATTCTCCTCCTGGTTTGAAAAATTCTGTGAGTACAAAGTTGCAAGCAGTTGACTCAAACGAAATTCATTCAAGAGAAGGTAATCTATTTTTCTTTCTCTCTTGTTACATATTTTTATAAAAATTAAAGCAGACATGCTGTCAAAATGATGTTTGTTGCTATTTGTAACAAATTTTAATGTGGGTCTGTAGATGTACAGAAATTGTTATGAAGGCTGTTGTTGTTTAACACTGTAATAACAAGGCTTTTGAATAATTTATTTGTGTAACAACTTCTTTTTCCTCATCTGGTTGAAGGTATTTGTGTCTTATAAAACTACCAGAAATGTAATTCAATCATAATGAAGTGTAGGCATTGAAAGTAAAGAAACTGATGTGAAATAGGAGTTTTGCAGTTATGTGCAGTTTTCATAAAATGGGAAGAATAATAGTGTTTACTGCTTTGTTTTTGTGAAAAAAAAATTTACACAAAACGTTTATGAAGCTTATTAAAGTTTAAAAAAAAGGATTTGCATAGGCCCTGGAAATCTTGGAATATGACTGAATTTTTAAAAGTTTTTTCCAATCTTTGATTTCCTAGAAATTTGCAATTTTTTATTAAATTTTAAATGCTTGAAAAATCCTGGAATATTTTTTAGGCTACTGAAAATTCAAGTGCAAGCACTTATTCGATCTAGGTCTATTTTCATAATTGGTCACTTCACCAATGTGGTTTATGCTGTTAATAAAAACAGATTTTACTAACTGCAATTGCTTTGCATACTTTGAAAAAAATTCTGCAGGAAACTGTTGAGATGTTTGGAATAATATCTCAGAAGCATTCTGGCAACCAGTAGAAATTGCCAATCAGTCACCAGAATGTTTTATGATGAGTGTTGTCTCACTGTGTTCACTCTTTAATTGCTATTTTTTTCTTGGTGTAGTTTCTAGGCCTACTTATACAGGTACTAGAGTCAACTATTGCATCTCTGCACAAGAGCCTGTACAAAAGGCTACAGTGTTTAAGATAAAGCTTTAGATTAGCATATCTTGGCTACTGCATATAACACTAGGCTTAATGTGAACACACTTCAAGATTGTTCGTTCATTTATGGTAATACCAACAAATGCCAAGCAAGCACAAATTTAAAAGTGAGTGGCTAAAACCCAGTGACTTTAGGGACTGGTTGGCATAAGTTAACAGACCTTAAGTGTTAGTCATCTCTTTGTTGGACTAGACCCATAGTATGGCCCATGTAAGTAGCATGACTTGAATAAAATGTTTATACTACAAATTTATGAGAGTATGATGGATAATTGGTTGGTTTATAACATTAAAATATAAAATAGAACAGCAGTAAAATTTGGGTAATTTGGACCTTTTTACATTAGCTCAATTTTGACAGGTGTAATTAATGCAGCAGATTTATAGCTAGAGTGTTTATAAGAAATATGTTGATATATCTGTCAAATGAAACGGTTTATACAACCATTGTGTCTATGGCCTTAACACAGTAGAAGGGTCTTGATGTTGTCAACCTGAGGCTTTGAAAAAAATCATGGAGTTTTGTTTTATTCTAGATGTGTGAACCCTGAAATGTTCATAGTTTAAATAGTTAGAAAGTAGCAAGGTACTGAATTTGAAAACTTTAACTTGAAAATGAAAAAAATTATTTGTTTCATTCTTAGCCTTTGTTGTGTATAGTTAAGGGAGTAAAGTAAAATTTCTTTTGAAAGTACTTTTGACTTTATTAACTTTGGTGTGCAACTATATTACCAAGTAACACAACTTACAACTAGAACAGTGATTAGTAATATTAGCTAAACAGTTAGTAGCTCCATCAGTCAATAGGTATGATGTGTGCAGTAAAGTGCTCCATCTAAGTGCCTTCCTTCTAGTTAGCAGTTTAAAATAAAATTTGAAATGAAATTTTTTGCAAAATAATTTTGATTTCACCCTGTTTGGTATACTACTATTACCAAGTTGCACAACTAATAACACCTTGTGCACATTTCGTACCTTACTTTTGGCTTGTATAGTCATTCAAAGATTGAATAAATTTAAAGCAATACACTGAGGCATACACTATTTTAGTTATACTTTATTTAGCCATAATGGGAATTATAAAGCTTGAGAAATAATTTCTTGAATAACTGAAAATCTTTCATTGTATTCAAGAAATTAATGTAACAACTAAAACATAATACAAAATGGATATTTTCTAGTAAAATGTCTGTGTGATATACTTGAATAGTTTCTTTACTTAATTTAGTTTTTTGAGATAACATTTCAATTTTCTGTTATTAACAGGTGTACCAAGAAGAACAATCAGACGTGTGCGACGATCCCTTTATGGCAAAATCACCACTGAATCATACGCTTCTCAAATAAGGACATTATTACCGAGAAAAGAGCAGGCTAATTGGAAAGATTAAAACGAAGTTGTTTTTTATAAGAAATTTCTACACAAAAGATATCAGCTGTTACACAAAAAATGCAGAATGGAAACTTCTTTTTTATAGAATTTAAATAGTACAAGTTTTTCAGCCAGTGATGTCAGTAACAATTTTCTCAACCAAATTATATTTTTCTATTATTAAGTGCAAGTTGTAGTAAGGAACAATTTCTTGAGGCCTTTGGTGTATATTAGTTTTTACTAGGCTATAAGCCTTCCTTAAATGTTTGCCTGTATGTTATTGCATAGTAAAGAGATTTTTTGAGTTATAACATTCCTATAGTGTATTGTAAGCTTGCATTTTTAAGAGGTTTAGCACAAATATTTTGCTTTTTGTTTACAGATAACGTAGTTTTCAATATATATATATTTTTGCTGTTCAACTTAATTTTTGTTGCTACTTAATTTTTCTTTAGTGTAGAATTTCATAACTATTTGAAAAATCTAAACCAAGTTGTATCATTACTGTTAAATGGCATTGCTGCTAAAACCTAGTCTTAACCTAATTTTGTACTCGTCATAATCAGTGATAGCCTTTACTTAATATACTGGAACACAAATATTTTTGTCAGGATCTTCTTGTTATGATAAAGTATTATAAAGAACATTCGATTTAAAATATGTATATATATTTTTGTATGTATTAGGATTTATTACTTTTTAAAAAAAACATTATAAAAAGAGTGAAAATTTTACCGAATGTAAGTTGTGAATTTTATAATAAATATGCTATACTTCAGTATTTGGAAGACAATCCATTGGAAAATTAAATATTAAAAAAATCTGATGAAAGTAAAGGCAACTTTGTAATCGAAAGATCTTTTGCACTGCACTCACAATTTAGAATTATAGCAGTCCTAATTCATTTCTTTCTGTATGATCAATAATGTCTTTTGTTTAATATTAGATATGATTGATAGTCTCCCATTACACTTCACTTATCGTCTACATGTTAATATACGAAATGTTAGAACTTTCTGGTCCTATCATTTAATTGTTCATACCATATTTACATAGTCATGCAATGGCCCATTGTGTGGGTATGTGTTTATCCGTTAGCATTCATTATCTGGAGTTGACGAGATTTATAACCGTGAGTTTTGGTACGATAAATTGAAATTATCCGATGGTGTACAGTATTTTGTTGTTGTTTTTTTTAAGGATTTTTACTCCAGAATGGCAATTCTCTCGATGTCGATAAATTCATTTCTTAACCTATAAAAATGCTAGTATTTGATCTCATGGTATTTGGGTTTAACACTTTTACTCAAAAAGCAGAGAACCTGAAGATGACCTAGAAAGGTCGAAACGTTGTTCTCTCCTTATCAATAAAAGTGTTAATACCCATACCAACCGTTCTGAGATACCGGAGTCTATCATTCTACTGTCACGAACTTACCGTACAACAACAGATTTTAAGTTCATAAATTTTGATCCTACAAATTTTGAGGAATTTGTAGTTAAGTGTGTCGTGAAAACCAAGTTAGTAATAGCAAATAATAACAATTTGTTAATGAAATATATTTTTATCTTTAAATTTCATAGATGGCACTACAGAGCACAGGAAAACATTTTTATTTTACATTGATCTATCCAAGTACATCAACAGTATTGGTTAATGAAAATGCTTGTTAGTGAGAAGTTTGTTATTTTAATGTCACGTGGTTGAAGGGGTGGTATTGAATCACATTTTAAATGAAAGCGAGTAAGGCTTAATTATTTATGCTTCAAAGCCTTTAAAAATATTTCATATATCTACGTTTTTAATCCAGAATGTGACTTTACTGTGTTAATAACTTGAAAACGTACTAGAATATAAATATCATACTTATAAATAAATTTTAAAAATGTCTCCAAGTTTATTTCGGGTAATACCGGACCCATCGCAGTTCTTGTGTTTTCGTCTGTGTGTATTTAAAATTAAATGAGTGGTGTAACAACGTAGTGTATAAAATGGGTAATATCAAACTGTTGATCGAGAAAACTTTAAAAATATACTATTGCCAGAGCGAAATAAGAGTCCGTAGAGAAGGAACTCAAACGTTGAGTGTAATAGAAGTGATGAAGAAACAGGTAGTTTTTCATGCAGAGATATACAAGCTAGCCACAAGAGTATAGCTAACATCTATGTGATGGCATGACGTGAAGTGAATGACAGAATTTAACAAGGAACTTATCTGCGGTTCCGGAAATTACAGTGACACTGGATGAATTGAAGATAATTCTTCGAACAGCAAAGAGGGGAAACTGCATTAGGTTCAGATGATATACTCAAAAGTACAAACTACGGAATAGTCTGTAAGGAGAACTACTTGAAATGATCAGTTTGTTAATGTTTGAGTGGAAAATGAAGAAAGATTTTGGAGAGTGCGTAATGGCAGTGTTGTGCTGCTCAAACCATTCAAAGAAGGGATTCAAACTAATAACGAAGCTTATAGAAAAGATAGCATTAAAAAGTTAAGATAAAAAAAAGATTCAAGACCTTGTGGCACAGCATCAGCCAGTGTGTGTGTGACATCACAACAGTGAAAATGCACATTCATTGGACTGTGGCAAGAAAGCTGAAGGCTTTGGAAGCCTTGGGCGTTTTCATATAATGAGTATTGACCGTTCTAGACACCAGGTGCTGTCAGTTGAAATTTGACAGATGAAGACCCGAAACCGTCTATATCAACTGTGGCTTGTCACAAGGATCCTCACTGAGTCGTATTCTTTCAGTGTATATATTGTTATTCTAGTTAACACGCTGAAAGGCCCTAGAATAATACCATATAAATATGTTATTGTAACTGTAGCAAGTATCTCACATTAATGGAAGTGGTAGAAGATCTGTTTCCAAACAGGTAAAGCTTATTGGATGTTCACTACTGGATTTTGTGCAGACACATGCAGCCAGAAGGAGTCTAACCTTTTATGGATGTTGTGATGGGCTATAGAATGACAGTTTCTGATCAATCATGTGAGAAATAAATAACTGAATACTTTTCCTTATCAAATATACTGCAGCTCAAAAATCACCAGAAAAAAAGTATGGAATCCTCTTATGAGCATCAATTGCCTAGTCACTAATGACCAAGATACCAGAGGGTGGAGGATGCAAATAGTTACAAGAGCAGCTAAACTAACGTCCTCTGACATCAGGCTTTTGGGTTTGTTTGAACGGCATTATTACGGTGCAATGGATTCTAGATAGACAAATGCTGCTTAGAGTAACCACAATTATTTCACCCACTATATCGACACTTAAGAGAGGGCAAACAAAGGTTAGTACAGAGGTTAAAGTTGATAAATTGATAAGTGAGTCTAAGGAAGATGTAAAAGAAATATGTCAACTGGAAACGTTAGGAGTATTGAGTTGGTCCAGACAGTTAAACACAGTGTGATTGATATGTGAAGGGAAAAGTCGGGACTGGTCAACACAGCAGAAGTCATGGAATAGATATACGAGTCAATTATAATCGACGTAGCTACACGGTCAGGAGTCAAATAGAAATATGAATGTGTAGTATTTGAATGGTCATTGGCAAAAACTGGTTGATCTCGCTCATTCAGAGCAAAATGTGAAGCATATGGAAATCTATTATTTGGTTGAACCGTAATCGTCACGATTATAATAGGATCATACTCCTGACAGACTCGCCAAACTTCCTCAAAAACTTGGAGACAGATTTTGTTCAAGCACATGCGAAAATCCTTGAGAGACTTGAAGGTTCATCTGAGAAAGACAATATATTGAATTTCACAGAGCCATAATATTCAACGAAAAACGTTATTACTTGGTAAAGCACAGAGAGCCCTTGTGAATCATGTTAAGACCTTAAAATGATGTCGTCAATGAAATAGCATGTAGACGAATGGAACAGACGACCCATTGGTCAACTGGATGAAAGAGGGAGAAAGTACAGAAATGGAGCGAGTGCAAACGTATGTGGCATTGAACGTTATTACTAAAAAAACCTGTTGGAAAATGTCTTGTTTGTTTTTGAATTTCGCGCAAAGCTACACGAGAACTATCTGCGCTAGCCATCCCTACTTTAACAGTGTAAGACTAGAGGGAAGGCATCTATTCATCACCACCCACTGCCAACTCTTGGGCTACTCTTACCAACGAATAGTTGGATTGACTCTCACATTATAATGCCCCCACGGTTGAAAGGGCGAGCATGTTTGGTGTGACGAGGATTCGAACCCGAGATCCTTAGATTACTAGTCGAGTGCACCTGGCCATGCAGCGCCTCTGCCAGTGGCACAGCGGTATGTCTGAGGACTTAAAACTCTAGAAACCGTGTTTCGACATCCGTGGTGGGCAGAGTAATGTGTAACTTTGTGCATAAAACACAAAAAAAATGAATGAGATAATTTATGTTTATCAGGATCCCTAGTTTGTTAACTAATGAATAGTTATTAATGTATATTTTCTGCGTGTCGTGTCTTTGACGACTTTCTAAGATACTGCAGGATAATATTGGATTAGCTATTATTTTAAATTTACAGGTAACATATCTAATACATAAATTACTACCGCTTCGTTTTTTAATGTTAGTGTTTCCATATTTTTTACACGTATTTGTGAAAATACTAAATAACGGTTATTTCAACGATTACATAAAGTATTGATACGTTTTACTAGACACTAAGATCTTCAAATATAGTTTAATTTATTATGTGCTAGTGACATTTCTAGCATGTTAGAAAGTATCTATTTTTTGTAGCTATTTAAAACTGGCAGTAGAGGTAACAGAAGAAGCCCATTTTAGAGGAAGTTGCTCATACCTGTTTAACCAATTTTCAGTTCCACACGTTGAACACTTTCTACAAGATTGTTTAAACGTCTAACATTCAGTGTAATAATGTTTCTTCACGACACTTTTTATCTAATACTTGGTTACTTTTTAAAAGATGCAGTTGAGTTCAACTAGTGCCACCTGTATAATAACTACAATTGACTAATTTCATATGATAGCACAATATCTTTTATTATACGCATAGCACGTTAGTTTGTTTTAGAGAAGAGCTATCTCTACTGCATGAAATGGAACTCCAGATTTTAGTGTTATAGATCCGGAAATTTACGCTGAATCACCTGGGGTCTTGTAAGCTCCAAATTTTTGCATCAACTTGAACCGTCTGTTCAGATGTAATTTATATCATTATATAACCTATAATTATAATTAGCCAATTATAACAAGTATTTCTATTTACAAATTAATATCATATAAAAAATCAAAATCCTCTATTTGCTTGGAAGTTTCCGTATCTTTGCACCATTATCATTCGGTTACGCTAAATGGTTTTTCTTATTCGTTTGCATAGTAGTACGTTTGTTTGTTTTGAATTTCGTAAAAATTTACACGAGGACTATCTGAGATAACTGTCCCTAATTTAGCATTGTAAGGCTAGAAGGAAGGCAGCTAGCTAGTCATCACCACCCACCGCCAATACTCTTTTACCAACGAATAGTGGGATTGACCGTCACATTATAACACCCCATGGCTGAAAGTGCGAGCATGTGTGGTGTGAAAGTGATTCGAACCCGTGACCCTCATATTACGAGTCCAGTGCCTTTACCACGAATCCATGCTGGCCCGTATAGTAGCGTCTATTAGTTTGCTAATAGTCAGTGGCCTTATTAATCAACTATATTCATTTACTTGATAAAGCGCCGCATTTCTTTTATTTTATCTTAATATTCCTCGGTAGAACAACGTTAAAATTCAGCGTTCAAGTCACCGTGTTGGACAGAGCATATAGTCGAATGTGACTTTGCTCTGAAATAAGAAAAAAACAACAACATCTTATTGTTGATTAGTAAGTCATCGTACTTACTGTCTCCTTAAATATGTACTTGGTATTTTAGACCAGCTGCACCAATTAACAGTTATTGTCAATGATTACCATCAAGTAAAATAGTAATCACTGACCTCATCAGTCAACTGCCCATTTTCTTTGTATCTGATGTGGTCTAATGGTTGACATTATGCTTCATCACGTAACGACGTAACGTTCCATGTCACCACATCCGGTCATGTCTCGTTTGACGACTGTGCATCTTGACAGTAACCCTAAAGCATAGTTTCATTTGCAAAAACTTCATTATGAGGCTGTCATGTCCAAAAGACATCATTTTTTCTTTTATATAATTCATTTAACGGACGAAGACGACGCTTTACCAGCATTCGTATAAATAGTCTAATCGCACAGAAATCCATAGGCGCCTTAACACGTATGTCTTGTGTGACGTATTATTATTTATTTTGGATGAATTTGCGATTTATTATATTACCGTGTCATATAACCGGAAATTTGAATTTAAGCTTATTCGTTACTTAAATGTTAATATGTATTAACACTTGTGTTATTTGTCAACAAGATTGATACATACAATTTCCTTTCTTAACACAAATACATTTTAATATACAAACATAGAAACAATAACTGTTATTACTAATAGTTATCAGAAATTATGTTTATATACAACAGTTTTACAAACTTATAGACAATATTGAGTTTTATATCTAGTTTAGAACTGAATATTTTATCGACGATCTAGGGCCACGACAAGTGAATTAATTGAGTTAATATTGTTGCACGTCACTTAAGCTAATAAGGCCCAGCATGGCCAAGTGGTTAAGGCTCTCGACTCACAATGTGAGGGTCGCGGGTTCAAATCCCCATCGCACCAAATATGCTCGCCCTTTCAGCCGTGGGGGCATTATAATGTTCGTTCAATCCCACTATTTCTTAGTAAAAGGGTAGCCCAAGAGTTGGCGGTGAGTGGTGATGATTAGCTGCCTTCCCTCTAATCTTACACTGCTAAATTAGGGGCGGCTAGTGCAGATAGCTCTAGTGTAGCTTTGCGCGAAATTAAAAAACAAACAAATGCTTAAGCTAACGACGTCTTTCTTAACTAGCCTCATACCGCATACCGATGAAGATATTTAATGTCCTCGCAGAAACAAAAACGTCCGAAGTAATTCACTGAAATTGAACCGTTTGTAATATTCGAAATCTATAACGTTCCTGGTCAAATTCTATAGTTTTCCGATTAATAGACAGTAATTACAATTATAGCTTCCTAGGCCTATAGCATACTGACTGTAGCTGTACAATAATATTCTTCTCTTATCTTTTTATAAGAATCACGCGAGACTCTAGAACCTTCACCAAGTTCGCTTTCGACGATACTGTCAGTTACTAGTATTATATACACATATAGTACGTTGTTGATCCTTACTCAAGTTTCGAGAACAAGTGGGACTTGCGCAATACATAGTCAATAATATACGTCACATGCAAAAGTGAAAACTGTACTGAAAGAAGCGTAAGCACTAAAGTAAATGTACAATTTGGTATGTAACAGCACGAATACCCGTTTCGTTTCACAACTGCTTGAAGTATGCAACGGTTGAAGAGATATGTCTTGAATGTAACTATAGATATATGTCCTTCGTAGCTGTGTTGCGTGCTGTTGCCTCTTACGTTACACATGGACGGCTTTTTTCGCTGACTTTTCGTTTTCATAAGTTTTCGCTTTTTACTAGATGCCTCATAGCTCGTGCATAAATTTTACAGGTCTCTTTGTACACGATTCTGGTGTCTTAAGATGATACATATTCCTTTATAATACTTTTAAGTACAAGGATATCTCTGTCTTGAAAACTAAACCCTTGATGTGAAAACATCTTTATAATGTCGGAAAGATAGGTGAAATATATCTTTTCAAACAAAATGTCCGATTTTAGTGTCATTACACTACCAACAAATCACCATACAATGTCAAAATGTAGTTCTGACAAATACCATTCCATCACAGCTTTATATCAGCTGTAACTTGCTGATTTCTGTATTCCAATTCTGTACGGAACTTATTCGATTTTAATAGCTAGAAAAAAAAAATTGTCGTAGCGACCGCTGCTGGTGGCTGTCTTGCGTCTGCCCAGTATATAAAAATATTACCGGTAACTAAACCTCAAACCTTGGGATCTCTGACTTAGCATTCAACCTACATGTACATAAGGCTAAAATTTGCAATTCCGTATTCTTAATAATTATAAGCTAATTTAGACGTTTGAAAGTTTGATTATTATTCCCTAATCTTCAGTTTCTGAATTACCTCACAGACATGTAATACTTACGATAACCTACACCTACATTAGTTCTGAACATAAGAAATAATTTGTCACAACAGTTTTCGGTTATTCGTACTTGTATAATATTTATAATCTATAAGTATTTAATAAGCATGTCCTCTGGTATGTAGTAAACTTATTTTGATCTCCTCCTATATTTTTCAGAGCAATGCAAAAAAGACTAAACAATTGGAAATGTTAGAGAATTGCTTGAGATATATGATCAAATAACAAAAACAGCAAATACCTCTCTCCGATTTTCAAAGGTGTATTCTACAAGGTACCTTTCTACCATGAGCGTCTTTATCAAAGATCGTTTATTTGATCTATTGCATATAGTCGTTTGTCATCACACTCTTATCAACAGCATCAATTGAAAAGAAAAACGTCTGCCTATAAGAAAGATCGATGACCATTAAACCGAGTGAAAAGATGATTAGGCAGGTTTGTCAGGTAACACTAATGACAGAATGTGTTGACTAGTTGACCGAATCCTTCAACGATCTCACAGTATTTGCTTAAAAAAAAGATTTGTCATTTTTCATGCAACAGACAGCTTAAAAATTGTTTATTTTAATTTCAAATGAAGTTTAACGTCAGTGATGTTTAGAGCACAGATGTGAATAATTGGAAATATACTATACGGCAGAGGAAAAATTTGGAAAAAATCCAGATGAATCCCTTAACACTGCTGTTATTGTTCTCAGATTGCAAACTGCTATAGGTAGTGTAACAGTGTGGGATAACATGTTATACTGCCATTCTAAACTATGCTAACATGTTATACCGTCATCTGAACTATGCTAACATGTTATACCGTCATCTGAACTATGATAGCAGGCTATACTGTCATTCTGAACTATGATAACATGTTATACTATTATTTGAACTATGATAACATGTTATACTGTCATGAACTCTGATAACATGTACTGTTAACTGAACTATGATATCTTATACTGTCATTGTGAACTACGATAACATGTTGCTCTGTCATTATGAACTACGATTACATGTTATACTGTGATCTGAACTATGATAACAGGTTATACTGTCATTCTGAACTATGATAACATGTTATACTATCATTCTTAACTATGCTAACATATTATAGTGTCATTCCGAGCTAATGATAACTTGCTATATTGTCATCTGAACTATGATAACATGTTATACTCTCATTCCGAAAGACAATAACATGTTATACTGTAATTCTGAACTACGATTACATGTTATACTGTCATTTGAACTATGATAACATGTTATATTGTCACATGAACTAAGATAAAGGATATACTTTCATTCTGAACTGTGATAAAATGTTATACTGTCATTCAGAACTATGATAACATGTTATACTGTCGCCTGAACTACGATAAAATGTTATACTGTCATTCTGAACTATGCTAACAAGCTATACCGTCACCTGAACTACGATAACAGGTTATACTGTCATTCTGAACTATGATAACATGTTATACTATCATCTGAACTGCGATAACGTTATATTGTCATGTGAACTCTGATAACATGTACTGTCAACTGAACTATAATAACATGATATACTATCATCTGAACTATGATAGTATCTTATACTGTCATTCTGAACTACGATAACATGTTATACTGTCATTATAAACAACGATTACATGTTATACTGTGATCTAAACTAAGATAACATGTTATACTGTCAGGTGAACTATGATAACATGTACTCTCATCTGAACTCTGATAACATGTTATACTGTCATCTGAACTATAATAACATGATATACTATCATCTGAACTAGGATAACATGTTATACTGTCACCTTAACTATAATAACATGATATACTATCATCTGAACAATAATAACATGTTATACTGTCAGGTGAACTCTGATTACATGTTATATTGTCATCTGAACTCTGATAACATGATATACTGTCATCTGAACTTGAAACATGATAATTTACTGAGATCATATAATTATCAGTAGATCTATGACAACATTTTCATTTCATAGGACATGATAGTCTTCTGTTTGTGTCTCCAGCAGGAATGTTATATATTCCTAATTTCCAACGTAATTGCTATAGCGTTTTTCTGCAACGTGAATGTATACGCTCTTTATAACACAATGTTGTTCTTTGTTTTTCTTTTTGATTTTCAGTACATTCGCATAGTTCATCTTTCTTCTGTCTATTCGCTTCAACAAAACAATAAACCTATTACTCAACTTTGGCAAAAACTCAAATAAAAGTTTTACCTGTTTTGATGTTTGTTTTGCTTAGAAGGTCAAAATATAAGGTATTTCTTCTATTGCATGTGTGTCTCTGTGTGTGTTTTCTTATGACAAAGTCACATCGGGCTATCTGCTGAGTCCATCGAAGGGAATCGAGCCCCTGATTTTAGCGTTGTAAATCCATAGGCTTACTGCTGTGCCAGCGGGGGACTCATCTATTGTAATAGGAAAGATGTGAAATGTTTTGGTGATTAATACACTTTTGCAGTATTTTAAAATCTGAGAGAACAGATGTGAAAACGATTGAAACTGGCGATAACGTGGCAGAGAAATCCTTTTATATGAAATGGTTGACTTGGAAACTTCAAAGTCGTCGAAAGAGGCCTTAAATACGTATAGCATGTGTAAAGCTCACCCACCATCTCCTACTCATTCTACACTCACCCATAAATATTAATTCGGAACGTCTCGTACACGCTCACGAACCTCCAGTTTACTGTAACTGTATCTCAACCAAATACGTACAGCTAAGTTGTCAGGTATCGTGCGACTCCAAGCGTCTTAATTCACTGATGCTCCTCGTAGTTTGTTTTGAAACACATGCGAGTCACATATATCATAAATGTTTTGCGCTTTTCACTGTTGGTGGGCAGAAACAAACTGGTAAATTATTCAAATAAAACGACCAGAGCCACACTCACAGTTTGTACAACATAAAATACTCATTGTTCCCTACATTTCCGGGACTGCGGAACAAGTCAGACTTAGTTTATTTGTTACGCTTCTAACGTAAATCTCCCTTATTCAATATCTCTGACCGTCTCAACCTCCGCATTCACAATGGTAGCTAATCAGCTCGTCAATTCTAAACGTGTATTGCAGCTGACATAACATGTTTATAAGTTATCATAATACGACTTGTGTATGAGTGATAAAACCTGCACGCTACAACTGTTTTTGAAATTCATCATTTAGTACATATTTTCTTTCTACTGTTGTTTCCATCCTCTTTTCAATTTAAAATTTTCTTTTTTCTTTATGAGCTTCCAGGTGGCTCATCTTAAACGCTAAAATTCGGGGTTCGATAGTTGCGGTAGGTATGACCCAGATAGACCATAGCGTAGCTTTATACTTAATAATAAACAAACAAATAGTACTCTTTATACATTTAAAAATGCATTTTGATCAAACAGTTAAGTGTACTAGTGTATTACACTGGGCCCGGCGTGGCCAAGTGGGTTAAGGCGTTCCACTCATAATCCGAGGGTCACGGGTTCGAATCCCCGTCACACGAAATATGCTCATCCTTTTAGCCGTAGGTGTTATAATGTGACGGTCAATCCCACTATTCGTTGGTAAAAGAGTAACCCAACTCTTGGGTTCTTATTTTTTTATATTAAAGCTCAAGTATAAATTTGTGCAAATATTTAACGTATTTTTCACAGGAGTCTTCCGGCTTTCCTATTCAAAACTCACCTAGTTTTGAAGTGAAAAACAAGAGAAATGCGGATTTCTCTAGAAGATTTATCCAAGATTCAATAAACAAACAAACCCTAACATTCAAAAGGCCCAGTAAGGTTGTTAAACAAGACAACATAAAATAGTCAATGTTTTGTGGGTGGTGATGACTAGCTGCCTTCCGTCTAGTCTTACACTACTAAATTAGGGACTGCTAGCGCAGATAGCCCTCGTGTAGCTTTGCGCGAAATTCAAAAACAAACAAACAAGCATTACAATGAATATGTTATACTAATTCTAATTTAATCTAAAAGGGATAATAGGATATAAATTTGAGTTAAATTGCATATACATTCCACTTGTTGAATAAGAAACAGTAGTTTTATCTGTAGTGTTTTAAGTTATATTTTATGTTAACTATACATGATACGATTATACGACCAAAGTATTAAACTATCATAACTACATCTTTATAATACAACTGATGTAATCTTCTTTATCGAACTATAACAGATAACACGCAGTTAGCTGAACGTTCTATGTTTTTTCTAAAGTGTATAGCCATTTTATGCCTTAGTCATGTAATACTAAGTTGAAAAGAACATGGTGTATTTCTCGAATATAAAAACTCGTGGAACTTTAAAAGTTTCCATGATAACATAATTTTAGATATGGTTTATTGTTGAATATAAAAATTCGTGGAACCTTGAAAGTTTCCATGATAACTTTAAATATAGTAAGTTCTATCAACATTCGCGAATCTTAAGTTTCTATGACAACTTGAGATATAGTATATTGTTGACTGTAAACATTCATAGAATCTTAGAAGTTTTCACGGTAGCACAGTTTACAGTTAAGTTATTTATAACCTCATCTAATATATATATATATTATTATGCTTTACGTTGTGTTTGTAATTACTGTGTATAAAAAATTATTTCCTTTACTCAATTCCAGTACCACTGGCCACTTTATCAAATATTTTACTCGACTACATTAAGTCGTTACTGATCTACACTTTTAACCATATATACTTAACTAGATATTTACCATTTACCATCATGTTAAATGACAGATTTAATATAAAAATATATTTTTATTGAAAAAATACGTTTTGATATAGTAGGTGAAAACGTCCCCAGCAGTGGGTGATAGTACAGCGCTTCTGATGTAGTTATACAAAAATAACAACTTTTAATCTAAATAGATCAACAGAGAATAACGAACTTTAAATCCTTTCTTCGTTGAAAATAGAACCAGATAATTTCATAAGAAGGTAGTCACATTATAATACAACTGATAAGACATCCGTATCTGCAGTGATAAAACTGTGTCAAGAGTTTTATTTTTTCTGTGTTAATCTTAATAAAATATACATTAAAACTTTAATAGCTTCCACTAATCTCAAGGTTATCCTTCCACCTAAGAAAAGTGGGTGAGACAATGTAATTGCTGACTCTTAAAAACTACAGCAATTTGCGGGAAAAACGTTTTTACATGCGAGTATAATTATGGCCTAAAGGAGCTCGATGGTAGATAAGTGATGTGCTCGAGAGCTTATAACGCTAAACACGCGGCAAATAAACGATTGAGTTACTTTGCGCTAAAACAAAGAAATATTCCGATTAAAGAAAGTGCTTCTCACCGGTAAACTCATAAATTTATTTTTGTTCTTAAACAAACTGCTTTTGATAAACTGTCTCTTCATTATTTTTTAGTTAGGTTTTAAATGCATATTTCCTCACATTAATAACTCCGTTATTTTAAAATATGTAAATCAAAGTATTACTTTCTCTTATATTTATCTGTGGTTTACAGACAAGTTGGTGGCATCCAATGTGAGCTTCGTGACTACTATTATCAAAAACAAATGATTCGATACAAGGAAGTAGTTATGAACATATGATCCGTCACGTTATTGTGATTATTTTTGAAAGAAAATGAAACGATACCAAAGAAAGACTAGGAGTGTATAATCCGTCAAGTGTAAATCTGAAAAAGTTAATTAGCTAGTTTAAGCACGGGCGGGAATGTTTAGAATATAACCTTAAGGAAGGGTGGTTTATGGAAGACACTTCTCATGAAATGTAGAAAACTATTTATTTGATAAATATGAAATTACCTTCCTAAAAAGAAAAAAAGGTACAGGATGGGGTGTGAACTTAACCCATAAGGAATAATTTTGCATGAAAATTAACACTGTAGAGATTATTAACACAAAAACACAAGGTGGAGGTGAAAAACTGGGTAGCTACTGATGTGGTACGAGGAGAAACCAGACAAAAACTGGATTATAGTGACACTGGCCGTGAGTGAGGTGTTGATAAACAACCTCATGCTGTTAAGTTTTGAGTCTCGCCCTACAAGATTGTAGCTTGTATTTGCTACTCAAAACAAATAAACAAACTCGAACATTATAGTCAGAAGGGAGTAGAATCAGATGATAAAAGATGTAGATAAACTGTATTGGGGAATATAAAGTATTTTAATGTAAGTGGGACAAGTGTTCCACGTCTCTTAAATATCATTAGTTGTAGAGGTTGCTACACCTATACATAAATCAAATAGCTTGAGTTGTCTAAAAAGTATATAGAGGTATTAAAGACAGATCTGCATGTGTTAATAGAATGGAGTGTAGCCACATGTGACATATTAACATTTGTATATATGGTTGACGGTGAATTCTGACTATTCGATAGTGCAATGCCAATACTGATAGACTTAAATTTTGGTAAATATATATATATATATAAATCCTTTTCCAAGTGCAGCTGTTCATAAAACAAGATTTCTAAATGACGTGCAGCCCAGGAACATGACATTTCAAAGAAGGGGCTTTCAGAGTTCTGTGTAAAAGAAAAACAACGCGCACACGAGAGCATTCACAATATAAACAGTGGACCTACATTCGAATTCAATTTGAGCAACAACCACATCCACAAAGCGAATGCTATAGTTAAAAAAGACAGTTCTCTGATCTGAAAGACCTCTACTCTGAAGTTGAGCATATTTGCTGATACTGTTAGTACGATAAATATATTGTTAATTTTCCTATACAATTCCATCAGACTTTTGTATTCTTGTTCTGCTTAAATAAAGGGACCCTATGTCCGAGGACGTCAAGACGAACGACTGGTCTACTCGTCTTTCACAGGAGTTAGGTACAATGCAAATTGGGCTATTAGACAATAAAAATTAATTATTTCCATCACATTAATCATGAATGGCAAAGAGGAAGAAGACTCAAGGGCAGCACAGTATCTAGAACATCATCATTGTAAAGTAAGAATAACCCTTCGAAATTATAGGTCAGAGGAAGAAAAGGCTCTGAATTTGATTATCGAAAAACGTTGTGCACAAAAATGTGAACTTCGAAATAGATGTACTTTCTTATTATTGTACAGTGAAATGAGAGCGGATCTGTATCTTGAAATTCTACTTGAAACAATAACACCGTTAACATTGCGATTACATAAGCTATGTCGAAAGTATTATAGAAAACTGCTTCATTGTCTTTTAGTGTGTTTGTTCTCGTAAAGTTACACAAAAGTTATCTGTACCACTTGTTCAAAATGTGGAGTGATAGGGAACACCATCTACCACCGGGTTACTATAATCGAATAGCAAGACTTAATGATCACAGTTATAACACATATATTACCCCAAAGTGTGAAACACCATTTTATAGCAACGGGATGCGAACCCTCGACTCATAGGTTCATAGTCTGTAATGCTAACCAGTGGATCATTCACGATCCTGCTTTTAAGAGATCGTTCAGCAGATTACTATTTCTGAATTTTTGTGGGTTTTTGTTGGTTTTTTAGCCAGAATTCATTTGTTCATATAAGTTAAACATTTCAATGTTTTTCTTATATCTAATCATGATTCGTGACCAATTTGGAGCAGTTTAAATTTCGCAAGTCCCCTTAAAATGGTAAGTTAGACAAAACTGTGTAAAAAGCATTATATATATATCATTCAATAACCAACTACTAGTATGTAAGATGCCTCACTTACGTATTAAAATGGTGTAAATAGCAATTATCCCTTGATTACTTTACACATTATGCTTTCAAGTAAACCTGATATATAGGCCTAAGCTTGGGGCTCTTCACCAAGTAGTTGTTATACCAGTTTTCGATTTTTCAGCCATTTTGCTAGTTTCTGCCAAAATGCCTAGCCATATTAAACATGCCATTATAACATAGAATATCGTGTATATGCCTTAAATCTGCACCATTCGTTTTAGTGGGTCCAGGATAGTTATTTTTTATTTATCATATATTTTACTAGAGTACTGTGTAACTGTGTTATATGCAGACATACCATCATTTTTTTACTATCTGTAGTAATATAATTTTCCATAAAATTGTTAATTATTTCGGTTCCATTGTCATGGTGGCAACTTATGGTTTAAGGTGTCTTAACACTTTGCCCTTTCCTTATATAACGTATTATACTCACAGGAACATTTCAGCATATCTTGAGCCTATATTTATTTAGTTAAAACTGGAATATCCTTTGATGATTGAAGTAAGACGTCAATAGAATCTAGCAGCTGTCAAGGAACAAAGGTCATGAAGTGACTTCGTTTATTGTAAAAAGAAAACAATTGACATTTGAAATTCAGACTCTTTTTGCGTCGATTTGTTGAAAGCAAATCTTTGTGAAACTACCCCAACTCTTTTAGTATTGAGATTATCTGTCTTTTGGGAAGTGTTAACAGTCGCAGCTCAAAATGAGAACTGACAGTCATCGCACGTGGGTACATGATCAGTTTCAGTCTTCTTTTGTCTGTATAATAAATAAATAGTTTACTTATTTTATATAAACTGTCCAGGTTCTTTTATTCCCACTATTTTCTCCGAATACTCTTGCACAAAAAGTTCACTTAAATCGTTTTGCCGAACCTTCTGGTATTTGCGGGTATTTCTATCTGATACACATATCTGAAAATATATTTTAATTAAAAATACCACAAGCATTTATTAAATACATATTTTTGTGTCAATAATGCGTAACTGTATCCTACTGGAAAGATTTTCTTAGATATAGTTTAATTTTTTATTTGCTAATTTTGGAGAATTTACAAACGACAGATTAGATTAACATAAGATGTCATAGTCCTCTATAATGTGCACGAAATTAAAACTATAAAATGCTCGACTATACAATTGTATCTGTAATAACGACCTTGTTATAAAAATAAAACTGTTAAGTTACTTATGATTACACAACTGGAAGAATACTCAAATAACGGATATGATACGACTGGCTAAATGTATAACCCAAACCAACAAAATAGTTACAGTTAAGAATAGCCACAAGGACCTGCAAAGAAAGCTTCAAGAAGCGTTAGGTTAGGAAAGTAGAGAACGAACAACGTTTTCAGTTGCCAGAACATACAGCTTCACAAATAGCCCAATTATCAACTAATTTGTTTGTTTTGAATTTCGCGCAAAACTACTGGAGGGTTATCTGCGTTCGCCGTCCCTAATTTAGCAGTGTAATATTAGAGGGAAGGCAGCTAGTCATCATCACCCACTGCCAACTCTTGGGCTACTCTTTTACCAACGAATAGTGGGATTGACCGTTACATTATAACCTCCCCACAGCTGAAAGGGCGAACATGTTTGGTGTGACGGGATTCAAAAATGGGACCCTCGGATTATGAATCGAGTGCCTTAACCACCTGGCCATGCCGGGCCCCCCAATTATCAAACCGTCCAGTTAACAAAGCTAATTAAAAACATATAATTGATATACAAAATTATACAGTGCATTAAAAAAGAATTCATCCCCTGGAAGGCTTCTACGTTTTATTTTTATATGAGCTTGCAGTCGTGAAACTTTCAAGTGGAACGTTACATTTTAAACCTGCAAAATCTACTTCAAACTGAGAAAGCTATAAAATGCTGATATTGCAAAAGTAAGTTGGATTTCTAATTACATTTAAAATATTCTTGGGCTTAGCATGGCCAAGTGTGTTAAGACGTTCGACTCGTAATCTGAGGGTCACGAGTTCGAATCCCGATCGCATGAAACACGCTCGCCCTTTCAGCCGTGGGGGCGTTATAATGTGACGATCAATCCCATTATTCGTTGGTAAAAGAGTAGCCCAAGAGTTGTCGGTAGGTGGTAATAACTAGCTGCGTACCCTCTAGTCTTACACTACTAAATTAGAGACGGTTAGCGCAGACAGTCCTCGTGTAGCTTTGCGCGAAATAAAAACAAATAAACAAATAGAATATTCTTAATTGCATAAGTATTTAACCCTTTTGCTACGATAATTCTAAATAAGTTCAGGTGCAAAAGATTAGTTTGAAAAGTCTCAGATTTAGTGTAATGGTCTCTGTCTGTGTCTAATCAAGGTAGTTTAACTTGACTTCAGAGAAAATGCATCTGTTCAAGCCACATCTCACATACCGATACGACAAAGTAACTATAAAAACCAAGGAGTTTTCCAAACGTGTCAGGTATAAAAGTGTAGAGAATCACAGATCAGGAGAAAGTTATAATAAAATTATCAAGTCGTTTATTATCCCTTTGAGTACAGTTAAGTCCTTCATTAAACAGTTGAATGTGCTTCATACAACGAACTTACTACAGAGGTCAGACAATCCTTCAAAACTAAGCAGTCGGGCAAGCAGGAATCTGGTTAGGAATGATATTGTGAAGCCAATAGTGAATTTGGAAGAGCTTTAAAGCTTCATGTCTGAGATGGAAGTCAGTATTGATACATACACACACACACAAAAAAACACACAATAAAACTGGCCTGTATGGGCGAGTGGGAAGAAAGAAGCCATTAACTGAAAATAATTATCTTAAATCTCTTATGGAGTTTGAGATAAAATACGTATATGACATTGCAGCCATGTGGTAGGAGGTGTTGTGGTCAGACGAGATAAAAATTGAGCTTTATGGTCTAAATCAAAACGTTACGTTTGACACAAGTCCAACAAAGCACATCACCCAGTCAACACCATCTGAACTGTCAAACATGGTGATGACAACATCAAGTTATAGAGATGCTTCTAATGAGCAGGACTGAAGAGAATATGAATAGTACAAACTTAAAGTGAATCTTTGAGGAAACCTACTTGAGTCAACCAAAAACCTAAGACTTGGTTGAAAATTTACATTTCTACAGGACAATGACCCAGTTAACAGAGCCAAATCCGTACTGGAATTATTTCAAAAGAATAAAGTGGTTGTCCTGGAGTGGCCCAGTCAAAATCTTCACTTGAATCCAATAGAAAATGTGTAAAAAGACTTGAATATTGTAACGATCCACGTCGAGCTTATTAGAATTGAAATAATTTTGCCATGAAGAATGGACAAACATTATACAATCTCATTACGCAAAGCTGAGAGATACTAATCCTAAAAGACCCACAGCAATAACTGCTGCCAAAGATGCTTCCATCAAGTAATGATTTAGGTGAATAAATACTTAAGGAATCATCAAATTCCAATTTATATATTTTCTTCGCAATTTTTTTTTGACACTCAACGTCCTTCACACATAACAGCGTTACATTTGCTCATTGGAGTTTTGAATAAAAACAAGTTCATTAATAAGATTGTTTGCATTATTTTTTTTCATCAACATGTGACATCATTGGTAGGAGGTGAACACGTTTGCAAGACATTATACAACAGAAAAAGTGTTGATTTTCCAAAAGTTTTTTCAGCTCGGCTCGAATACAGATCAAGTGTGGCATAATGGTTAGCTAACCAGTGCGAATCTAAAGGTTAAAGGATTGCGTCCTGTTACCACACACACACACACATACACAAACAACAACAAACCGCACAGAGATTAAAAGAGTGGCTGTCAAATCCACTGTTCGGTCATGTAAGAGTAGTTGAAGAGTTAAAGGTGGATATTATTTACTAGTTGTTTTCCCTTTAGTCTATCAGTTGAAAATCAGGAAGAATTTTGCGCAAAAAGTCACTATGTAGCTTTGCGATAATTTTCTAAAACAGATCAGATTGTTACGAAAAGTATAAACGTGAAAATATTAATTATGCTGTTGAAGTTCAACTGGAAAAATATTTTTACAGAAAGAGAACGTGATTTACGTCATGTTAATCAACCGGTGGTTAAAACAACCAGAAAAACAACAAATAATTTCTGTTTGTTTTGTTTTGTAACCATCAAAACTGTACTGTGGGTTGCCTGCGATTTGCCCACCGAAGGGATATAATACCGAGTTTTAGTATTACAAACACGCTCACCGTTGAGCCACCGTCGGGCATGTTTTTCGTAGTCTGTTCTTTCGTCAAAAAAATAAAAAGTGACCAGTTTCCAACGATCACCCATACAGTGTCAGATATGTACAGTGAGATATAGTGAATCAAACAAAAACAAACCTTTAGCATACAATAATGCATTGATAGAATTAGCGAAGTTTGTTTTAATTAATAGACACTTATGTGAATAGTTAGTAAAAATAGAAAGTTAAATTTAGTTTTCTAAGTACTACGAGAATATACTTTGGCTTTAATAGCTTGTGAAAGTTAACAATAAAACAACCAGTCGCGTGGTTTCACTACAGGGGTGTCCATTCAAACTATGAGGTACTGATAATGAAATAGATGAGTGGCATCTACATTCACATAACGAAAAGGTCAGCGAACTTTCTTTTGTAATTACTAGTATTGGAAACATTTCAAAGCAGGTTTTTTTATAAACTCCAAAGCGAAAATTATCTTTTTTTATATATATATATATATTTGAAAGAATAATTGGTCTTATTGAACAACGGGTACCCGAGTTACAAAGAAATAACAAACTTTCAGTGTCGTGAACAGTAGGCTGTATATACATTTTCCAGTGTAGTGCAGCATTCATGAAAAATGCTCTAGGACGTTGTTATTATTAACAGCAATACCTATTGCATAGAATTGTTAAGCTCCTGATTTCATACATGTTCTATATATTGTTTATAAATAGTCGAGCTTTGATGTTGGTTTGTTTATTTTTTGAATTTCGTGCAAAGCTACACGAGAGCTATCTGTGCTGTCAAGCTTTGAATCTCTTTCTTAGAGCCAGGTTTTCCATTCAGAGGGAAGGCAGGATATTTTAAGGGGCCCAATAAACTAAAAAGCTTAAATTAATATAATTTTTTAATTAAATAATCATTAAAACAAATCAAACCTGTAGTGGTGTTTATCGAAGTTTTATTTTTTTTACTGGATGACACAAAACAAGTTTATGGTCTATAAAAAT
The DNA here is from genome assembly GCF_004210375.1 of Tachypleus tridentatus. Taxonomy (NCBI): domain Eukaryota; kingdom Metazoa; phylum Arthropoda; class Merostomata; order Xiphosura; family Limulidae; genus Tachypleus; species Tachypleus tridentatus. The sequence goes on from NC_134835.1 coordinate 42,681,708, forward strand.
TAAATATAATATGCCTAGATTTTACATGGTGTCGGAACCCTCGTGGGTTTCCCTGGATACGCCGCTGTTAGTAGAGCTAAAGTTCTATATTTATAAGATTCGATTATTATCTGAGACAATAATTACACGTATTGAATGACGACTTCTTCAATGGACGTCCGCAGGAAGGGTCAAAAGGAGGAAGCTGCTGTCTTACATTTCACAAAAATTCCACTTGGTTTGGTTTGTTTTGAATTTGGAGCAAAGCTACTCGAGGGCTACCCGCGCTAAAACTGCACTTGTCATGATACAAAATTAATGTCGTGATTAAAGTAAATATGTTTGGTGATTTATTTTAAAACTGCAAATTTGTGTTCGCGATTAAGCACACATAACATATTCTTAACTTACATTGTAAATATTGACCCCCTACATACACACTTTAATCCTCCCATACCCTCACCCTATGGGTGCCCATGGTGATTCGTTAATAAGCGATAGAATTGCCAGTATTTTTCATTAATTATTTGTTGTCATTTGTTTAATATTATTAAAATAAGAGTAAATTATTTCAAATATTTTAAAACTTTTCTGAATGTATGTCATATACAATACATAATCAATAGTTTTTGAAACAGTCCAATTTATGTACATTCTTACTCAAAACACGAGGTTCTGTCGCTGACTGGAAGGAGCCATTATACTCATAGTAATGTAGTGGTCTCAGAATCTGAAGAATTAGGTTTTGAGAAAAATTTGCGTGCACACAAAATAACGGAACAGTAAACCGTATCTTAATATATTTTTTTCCCGTGGATTATGGCCCGCGCGCTTGCCCACATTTCTTTATTTTTACTTATGTTACCTGAATAATAATCTACCATGACTTTTATGTACATCGTCACTATTTGCTAGAAATTACTCTCACGTGAAAAGGAAAAAGTCCTCTGTTTCCGTACCTCTTACGAACTTTGGACCTTGGTAACAAACAGATGGTTGTGATCTACGTCATCACTTCGTGACTACGCACGCCCGGGACGTGAAACGTGCAGCCCGCGTTGTATGAGTTTCGTCGTTCGCAAGAACTCTCAGAATGAATGAAGCCACAGGAGATGTGAGTAGGATTTGGCTGAGGTAAAAGCCGTATTTGTTACAAGAATAAATCTTAGGATGAATGTAAAGGTGTTCAGACGACATGCCTAAATCTGTCCTTCTTCCAGACCAACTGTACGAAGATCAACAGAGTGAATTAGACACACTGGCTTCAACAAGTGAAGTTGACGAATGGAGCTCAGACGAGGAGTGTTGTGAAAGCCAGTCTCGACTCTTTGAAGAATATCAGCGTGAAGTAAAAAAGATCAAGGAAAATATTAAAGCCATCGATGAACTGCGCCAGTCGAAACCAACTCTCTCTCTTGTAAACTCCTCATTCGTTCATCATGAAAAGGATCATGACACTAGGTCATCAAAAAAACTTGGGACTCGTGAACTAGAAACCATGACGTACAGGACGCGGTTGCTAGGAGATAAGCACGTGCTAGGGTTTTCGCCCAATACTGGATCTCACGTGTCTTCATTACGAGGTAGAAGTTCTGACAGACGACACCAGGCTGTTACGCCTACTGTTCTGCAAAGAGTAAGAGACAAACATGGTTTACGCGTTTGTAGCCTTAATTTGTATTCTTCACGGGCAAGATGGAGAAATCAGGAACAACGTTCGGAAGAGGGTAAGACAATAACTGTTTTTTTAGATACACATTAATTCAAATTATAAAGACAATTATTTTATTTTATTTCTCCCATCCCACTAAAACTCAGAATGTGATGAAAATAGAACAATATGATTTCAGAAATTAAATTCAAACTATTACAAACACGAATGTCATTTCAACTAGAAACAAGTGATATTAACAGAATGTGTGTTACAAGTTTTGGAAAATCCAGTCTAAGATGAGCAGAAATTTAGATGGTTAACCACTAAAACATCCACTAGTCTCATTAAAAGTGATGAACTGAAATGTATTGACAAACACTAACTTGAAAGTAAATTGTCAGGCTTTATTCACCCATTCATTTACAAAAGGAAAATTTTAAACGTTTTTGTTATCTTCTATACTGTGTATGTGTAAGACGTAAGGTTTAGTTTACTCATTATTACAAATTACTGTAATATTAATAAAAAGACTAATTCTCTTTCTTGTAGATTAACTCTTCTTTTGCCATGAAACTAACCATAATATTCAGCCATCAAAACGAAACTAGAAAACACTACGAACCGTAGGCGGATTCGTCATTGCGTCACTACAATACCACTGCTATATTACTACTCAAATTTTCTAAGTCGTACTTTCTTCATACCATTATTAATGCTAGTATAAAGCAAAACTTTGTCGTATTAGTTTGCATTGTCTTTATACCGGCATTTTCAGAGTTTCGATAGTGCTTTCCGTTGTGCAAGTATACTGCCAATGATATTTAATATACGAGTGCTCTAATAGTGCTCGGCGTTTTAGCAGTATTCTGCTAGTAGCGTATAATGTACTGGTGGAATACTAGTGTTCATACAGTGTTATGACGTTGGTTTATACTGTACCAATGCTTTGATATCTCTCTCAATTTTGGCACATGGTGATTGATGACATTCACATTTTCAATGCTTTAACAATGCTCTCCGTTTTGGCACTGTACTACCTCTGGTACTCACAATACCAGAGCTTTAAAAGTGCTCTCCCTTTTATCAATACACTACCATTAAATCAATATTAACTTCCGTTTAAAGATAAAATCTAGCTAATTGAATAAAATGTTCTTTCATACAAAGATCAGAATGAATTACTTGATCAGTTGATTATCCTCACTGTTAGCGATAATTTCAGATGGAAACTTAACAATATTCCACAAGGCTCACCCATTTTAAAAGGTTTAGAAGGTTCCTAAATTCAGGTTAATACGTATCTCTTTATTTTACTATTAGAATTACCCATATGTTAACTGCCTATTGTTTTGTGTAGCGTATTTACAATAACAAAGTTATCTTCCATTCCTTTAAATGGCTACTGTTTTCCATTGCGTTACCAAAATGTTACTGTTCTTTTCCATACTCTTAACTGACTAAAGCTGATTACCTTCTTTGTAACTAAAGTTGATTAAATTACAATCGTTGTAACTAAAGTTGGTTACAGTCTTTGTAATTAAAACTGATTACAATCTTTGTAGCCAAAGCTGATTGCAATACGTTTGACTAAAGCTGGGTACAATCTGTTTATCTAAAGCTGGTTACAGTCTTCGTAACTCAAACTGATTATAGTCTTTGTGACTAAATCTGATTACAATCTTTGTGAGTAAAGCTGACTGCAGTCTTTGTAACTAAAGCTGGTTACAATTCTTATATTCTCCGTAATGTAACATCATTGATAAATAGTAATGTTTAATTATCTGTTTTCTGCATTTCTGTCATTACAATAACAATACTTGAAAATTGTATTTTATTGTGCCACTGCACTAACACTGTTATCAGTTACTCTGTTACTTAACTCATTGTATTACTAGAATATAACTAATATGTACGACATTATTATGTAATCCTTCAACTTAATTTCTGTTTTCCACTGTGTTTTTACAATACCATTATTGTCAAAATTGTTTCTACTACATTATTGTTCTCCAGTGACCACTCTTATCAACCATGTCACAATTTAGTTACTGTTCTCTACTATGTTCCTGTAGTACGACCGTTATCAGCAATATTATCATTCAACTTCTGTTTTCCTTGTGTTACTGTAGTACAGTACTACCGTTATCAGCAATATTACCATTCAACTTCTGTTTTCCTTGTGTTACTGTAGTACAGTACTACCGTTATCAGCAATATTACCATTCAACTTCTGTTTTCCTTGTGTTACTGTAGTACAGTACTACCGTTATCAGCAATATTACCATTCAACTTCTGTTTTCCTTGTGTTACTGTAGTACAGTACTACCGTTATCAGCAATATTACCATTCAACTTCTGTTTTCCTTGTGTTACTGTAGTACAGTACTACCGTTATCAGCAATATTACCATTCAACTTCTGTTTTCCTTGTGTTACTGTAGTACAGTACTACCGTTATCAGCAATATTACCATTCAACTTCTGTTTTCCTTGTGTTACTGTAGTACAGTACTACCGTTATCAGCAATATTACCATTCAAATTCTCTTTTCCTTGTGGTACCGTAGTAGCAATGTTATGAGCTTAGCTACTACTAATTACTCTTCTTAATTGTATCACTAAAATATCATTGTACTCATTTGCACTTCTGACTAAGTACGACTAAAATCAATCTAATGCATACAGACTGAATACAACATATCTCAAGCTTAAGTTGGAAGTTGTCAACTGTTACATATTTGAATATCCTCTTTCCTGAAGTTTACCAAATACTGTACAGGAGTCTTTACCCAACCTTATTTGATTATTTAAAACACAACTGATGTAGCAGTTACTTATTCGAATCCATAGATTCCATATTATTTCACGTTTTAACCAGTTTATATATGTTATTGAATATCGTTTGCATCTCGCTATCGCGCGCTTACAAATGCACTCGTTTCTCTTTTCTTTTCAAAACTTATTTTCCGGAAGAAGCATCACCAAACGAACTCCTTTTGAACAGATCCCGGAGCACAGCTGGTTTTATTCCACGTTACTTCCTAACTGCTGTTTTCCATTGTGACGCTACAATGTCACTATTGTTAGCCATAGTTCAAGTATTTTATCCATTGTTTCACTACGACATCACTGTTATCAGCTATGCTTCTACTTTACTGTTATATCACGTGTTACTATAGTACCGTTGTTGTCAAACATATTACTACTTAACTACTGTTATCCCTCAACTCACTATAATAACACTATTGTCAGCTATACTTCTTCACTGCTACTATGTCACTATTACCTTCCATACTTCCATTTAAATACTGTTTTTCATCGGTAGAGAATATTAAACTAGTATAGTCTTGGAAGTACGTTGAATCTTCTGGACAAGAGAGTTGGTGGATGACAACGTTTCAGGTTAAGAGAATGACCTGAAATGTCTTCGCCCACCTATCCTGAGAATTTTGGGCTTCTAAGTCTATAGTAGTCTCATCATGAAAACACGGTTTAAATCGTTTGTCGGAGCTTTGCATCATATCTTTACAACAACATTTTCCACTATATCACCCTGGTGCTACGTCTATACTTCCATCACATTGTTGTATTCTTCTAGAAATAAAGCTATTATTAGTAGGGAAAAAACATCTATTCAAGCATTGACACTTCCATCAGCCATAAGAGCTTATGTCATCTGATAATGTTTCACTGTTTTTTCTTTTGGAATAGTTATTCACTCAGTATTTAGACATTTGGCGAATTTCACCTGTATTTTTTATTCTGGAAGCAGATTTCCAGTTAATTAATTGATTAATTAATAAATTAATTAATTTGTCAGAAAATAAGTTATATATAATGGAACTTACAAGGTTGCAGCTAATATGTTGTTCGAATTAATATGTTAAAACTATTTTGTGTCAACTTTGCTAGAAGCGTACTCTGTTTTAAGATAAAATCTCTGTTCATTATCCACCAGTTATGGCTTCTCGGCATTTAAAAGGTCGTGCTTTACTTTTGAAATGAAATAAATCACGTGAAAAAACGTGTGTACATTATTAGGCCTCGTCTTTTCTGTACGTGAAGATCGAAAACATCACGAACGTGTTATTTTTTGTTCGTATAATCGACTTAATTGTAACCACCCGCTAACCACTCATTAAGCAATTTCCATCCAATCAATGACCCTAATTACATGGAAAGCGTGCAAGGAACTAGGCACAACGTTAGCGCAGGCATTTTTTGAGTTTTTATAAAGCTAGGTGGCTACACACAATAACTATTATATATGTTTATAGGATAAAACTGATATAACAGAAGACGAAGAATCAGGTTTTGGATTTTGTCTTGAATTATAAGGCATCTCGTGATCTTCTGCAACATAGTCACGAGCCATCTAACAAAAGGTGGGAAGCAGATCGTGCATGTGCTGGCGAGGGAATAAGACAAAAGCATTATGATAGCTATCGCCAGATAAGTAAATGGCTGCATAGTATCACACCTCGCATTCTCCTAGAAGACCTGACATATTCCGAGTTCGTTTTCTGAACACTTATACTATTAACAATTATAAAGATAATAGTCAAAAGTTAATGTGCCGGTAATGGTCGTGGTTGGTGTTTGTTGTCAGTTTTAGCGTCACTTGGACACAGAGTAAGATCCCTAGTCATGTCGTCCCGTGCACCATTCTTTTCCCTGGTTGTTTTCTACGAGCGTTTAAAACCTCACGTGTACTCATAAAATCTGACGGGTTAACAAATAACGATCATTCCTTGGTTCGTAAGATACGTCACCAGCTGTCCGGAAAAATAATTGGATAAGAGTTACGCATATACAGATTCGTATGTGCCTTTCTGTTAATTTATTTTGCATATTTTTCTACATCGCTATGTGACCATGGTAAAAGTGTAAGGATGTATGTAAGTAAAAAGTAGACACTGTGATTATTACCTCTTGGGTTTTCCTGTTTCTGTTGCACGTCGTAGGTTTGAGTTTCGCTTATAAATTGCGTGTGAAGGTGTAGTAAATAACTGTTGACGTCAACCTGATTTGTAGCGCAGCTTCCATTGTAATTGAATACATTGCTTATCATTTTGACATAGAATCTTCACTTGTTTGCATAATCATATCAAAACCAACTCATTTTTACTCTAAAGCCATAAAATATATCTTACTTAACACGAGTTTTCATTCAAAGTAAAATCAGATCAAGATCAGAATTAAACGAATCCTAATTTTAATAATTTTCTCGTGTAGTTTCACGAGAATTTCCGAAACAAACAAGTTAGTTTTCGTCATTTGTAGAGAACTGACGAGAACTGTGTAGTGACGCACCACTCAAAAGTAATAAAACAATACAATGGTAGTGACTTCAAATGGTGATAAGAACTTGTATGTATTTTTTAATCATTTCATTTTCACTAATTAAAAGTTAAGAAAGAGCGTGTATGTGTTTGTTATAGAAAAGCCACATCAGGCTATCTGTTGCGTCCACCAAGTGGAATCGAATCCCTGATTTTAGCGTTGTAAATTTGTAGACTTATCACTGTCCTAGCAGTTGATGTCAAGACAAAGAAACATTAAGCAATTTGTAACAGCTGTAACTATTTGGCAACGCGTAAGGCCATCAAAATATTGTATCACATCTTTAGCGTTAATACATGTGTTATGATATCAGTAATATATTTGATATGATTTAAAATATTTCAAGTTAATAAAATGCAGTAAAAATACAGTTATCTTTAAGTTCTTGTATCTAATAAAACGTCTCAACTACATTTATAAGGGCGTTATATTATGGTTTGTTTTAAATTTCTCGCAAAGTTTTACGAGAACTATTAGCACTAGGCGTCCCAAATTTAGCAGCGTAAGACTAGAGGGAAGGCAGCTAGTCATCACCACCCATCGCCGACTCTTGAGTTATTCTTTTATCAGCGCATACTTGGATTAACCAGCACTTATTATAACGCACCCACGGCTGACAGGAAGGGAACGTTTGATGTTACGGGGGTTCGAACCCGAGACTCTCGGATTGAGAGTCAAGCACCCTAAACACCCGGCGATGCGGGGTCCGTTATATTACAAAACACACTAGTTAACAGTATAAAGAAGATAAGGAGTAACATGAATGTAAAGTTTCAAAGACCATCAGCTACAGTTAACACGGCTAGGTTGATCTATGCAATCAATCCTTGTAGAGGGGGCCCGGCATGGCCAGGTGGTTAAGGCACTCGACTCGTAATCCGAGGGTCGCGGGTTCGAACTCCCGTCACACCAAATATTCTCGCCCTTTCAGGCGTAGGGGTTATAATGTGACGGTCAATCCTACTATTCATTAGTAAAAGGGTAGCCCAAGAGTTGGCGGTGGGTGGTGAAGACTAGCTGCCTTCTCTCTAGTCTTACACTGCTAAATTAGGGACCGCTAGCGCAGATAACCATCGTGAGCTTTGCGCGAAATGAAAAACAAACCAAACTTGAATTGAGGAAAGTGTCGTTTGGTGTCGTTCATTTTTAAACCCTTTTCTTCATACTTCAATCTTACTAGAATATTTACACGCTGATGTATTTTAAAAAGCAAAGTCCTTCAAGTTACACGTCGTGATGTTATCTACAGAAAAAGAATAAACAAAAGAATTAAGAAAAGCAGCGCTTCTATAGATAGGAGAAAACAGCAGGTCATCCTGCAGTATATACGTTCTGATATAGTATAACTTTTTTAGTGAGATTAGATTTGGAATCACTTAGCAAGTGTTAACAAAAGATTTTCTATTACACGCATACACATCTTGCAAAGTCACACGGCGGACATTGTGTTGAAACGAGGGAGACTGTTTAATGAAGATAGATGACAGTTCCAATGTGAAATGATAAAGGATTTCTTATGACGTAAGCTATAAACAAAGTGCATTTTACTGCATATATACAAAGATCTGGCACAGTACAGCGAACCTTCTAGTCAAGTTTGACACAAAATGATCTGCTAGCAGTTTTCAAAAGACCAACCTTTGAAGAGAGGTATGAGTATTCTTGAGCTAGACAGGAAATCTTTTTTTTATAACACAAAGAGAAGCTTCTGAAAAAAAATTATCTTAGAGCCTTTTAACGAACAGTAGGAATAGTCCAATTAACTGAGACCAGTGGTTCAGATTAAAGTAAAAATAAATTATCAATTGCAGGTTCGCGGTATTTAGGGAGGGAGGGAGGCAAAAAAAAGAAACAAGCAAACTTGTTTTAAAGTAAATAAAGGGTCTTCTGTTGGAGTTAAACAAGGTCTTTATACAGCTTAAAACACGAAGTAATAGTTAGTAGAATTAAAAAGTAAGGATTCTTCTGATGTTGTTACTGTAGGTGTGTTCTATTGAAATTCAACAGGATTGTTCTATTTCTATGAAGGTTTTTAATAAACTATTAAACTTGAGAATATAATATTTTATTATATCGTTCTATTTTAGAAAGATATGAAATATTTTATTATCCTGAAATTGAGAAAGGGTATTAATCTTCGTTTTCTGTAGGGATAGACAAAGGATAATAAAATAAAAATAAGTAGATGTATCCAGTTCATACTAAGAAAATAAATTATTTGATGCATTACACTGAATCAACAAATTATTATTTCCACATCATAATCTGTATATTACATTATTGTATATTACATAATCTGTATATTACATTACTGTATGCACTGAATGTTCATGTATTTTATTTCCATCAGAGCTGCGTTGGATTAGTTCAAATTATAAGGTCGAACGAGATTTCTATTACTCCAATTTTATCAGCCATTTTTTCTCATAGAAAACACAACTGCTGGTTTCAAATTGTGTCTGAAACTCCTTTTTTTTTCGATAGTGGTACCAGAATATATATCCAGCTTCCTTACAATGCCTTTTTAAGCTGAAGGGATCTTTTTCGTTACCGTGACTTTATGAGGATGTTGATCTTGATTGGCCTATGTTGCTGTGATAAAAATATCTCTTGCTGTTTTAAACGTTTGACTCTGCGAGTGTTTTCGCTTCTTTGGGAAAATCGTAGTCTTTTCATGAAGTGACATGTCACTTTTATTCTACGTCGATTAATAATCTTGCTGTATCATTATTTCCCTACAGAAAGAACGAACACAAAAGTTTTACACGCGCGTAAGCAGGGGTTTTGTGACAAATGCGAACTTATACCCTAAATTGCACTTGGACTTGAACTATGAATTTCTGCTTACGTCCTTCTTTTACACTTCCCGTCAATAATGTATACTTTTGTTTGCTATACAGAGGCTTGTTTATTATGTGATTGTAGATCTAGAATCATCCTGACACTCGCATGGTTCTTGTAGCTAACGTACTTGTGTTTCTGCAACATGTAAATTATCTTCTAAATCTGTATAAGTGTAATAACACTGTCTGTGATGACAAGAAAACCCGTGTAATAACACTGTCTGTGATGACAAGAAAACCCGTGTAATAACACTGTCTGTGATGACAAGAAAACCCGTGTAATAACACTGTCTGTGATGACAAGAAAACCCGTGTAATAACACTGTCTGTGATGACAAGAAAACCCGTGTAATAACACTGTCTGTGATGACAAGAAAACCCGTGTAATAACACTGTCTGTGATGACAAGAAAACCCGTGTAATAACACTGTCTGTGATGACAAGAAAACCCGTGTAATAACACTGTCTGTGATGACGAAAAAACCCGTGTAATAACACTGTTTGTGATGACAAGAAAACCCGTGTAATAACACTGTCTGTGATGACAAGAAAACCCGTGTAATAACACTGTCTGTGATGACAAGGAAACCCGTGTAATAACACTGTCTGTGATGACAAGAAAACCCGTGTAATAACACTGTCTGTGATGACAAGGAAACCCGTATAATAACACTGTCTGTGATGACAAGAAAACCCGTGTAATAACACTGTCTGTGATGACAAGAAAACCCGTGTAATAACACTGTCTGTGATGACAAGAAAACCCACTTGAAATGAAAATGTATCTCAAGACGGCTGATAAGGGTGTTAACACTTTTACCAAAACAAAGCATAGAACAATGTTTGATTTTCTTCAGGTCATCTTTAGGTTAACCTTTAACTCCATATTTAATTATTTTCTTCAACCACAACGCAGTAGTCCTTTCTCTTGACCATTCAACCATTATTCTACGTTCACCCTCATTTATCTTGTAACTCAACGTCTTCTTGGCTTTTCTTTGCTTCTATTCACACCGCGTCTTGACTCAGTTATTCCGCATGAAACAAATCGCCACACTTGTCTGTCCAGGTACACGTGAGATCTGCAAATATCTCGTTGTTTCGAAAATTTGGTCACCGCGAACTTTGTCCATTTCGAATCTTATAATAACGGATTTCATTTATGTAGAGCGTTAAACAATGAAAATATCCACAAGTGGATACATCGTGCATTCTAAACAAGTAAGAAAGTGTCATAAAATCCACGTGCTTTAATTCAGTCTCTTCCTGTGCTAAAAGTTACTTCAATTACATTTATTCTGGGAAATGACTTTATATATCACAATAAAATAAAACACTGCTGCTAAAGATTTGTAATTTTTTGTACGCTATCGTTTTTTTTCTGTTTACAAAGAAAGTTAATTATCTGTATTATAAAATCACTCTATCAGTTTAGCGCTCTTCCAGTTAAGATATCTAAAACCTCTTCACAAAGCAGCATGAAGATATGCAACTAAACTATAACCTACGTATACTATATTATCTGTGCTGATTACGACTTTCAAATATTCCCACTTTCCAAAATGTCAGTAAAGAACAATTAGAACAGTTTAAGTAGTTTACTGGCACTATTTTATTCAATGCTCTGTTTTACTGCTTTGAGTTCTCTGTATGATTATTTTGTTTTGTTTTTGTTTTTTATTTCGCACCAAACTACACGAGGGCTATCTACTCTAGCCGTCCCTAACTTAGCAGTGTAAGACTAGAGGGAAGGCAGCTAGTCATCACCACCCACCGCCAACGCATGGGCTTCTCTTTTACCACCGAATAGTGGGATTGACCGTAATTTTATAACGCCTCCACGACCGAAATGGCGATCATGTTTGGTGCGGCCGGGATTCGAACCCACGACCATCAGATTACGAGTCGAACGCTTTAACCTACCTGGCCATGCCGGGCCTTTCTCTGTATGAAATTCTAGGAACCTGCGAGTAAAAGTAAAAAAACGTCTCTATAGGAGATATAATGTTAACCACACTATGTCCACTGTATTCAACACCAACGAGACCTTTGGCTTAGTATCAAAACTCACCAGACCGTCTCAGATACGACGGACAGAGGAATAGTCAACATACTATTTATATTGTTAACTTACATCAACAACAACTGTTATGGTGTAAACTAGATTAGATTAAATGAGTGGAACATAATTTTTATCAGGTTTATTTAATTCATTTATGAATCAGATTTATAGTAAGAATTAATAACACATTGTTATTTATTCATTTTAACATCGATTATTGATCTTTATTCGTCACTAGCTGGAGCACCTGTCCACTGGACAGAAGTTATATAAATTCATGATCAAAGATTATCTTACGACATGAAACGTTCCTTCTCTTATATGTAATTTAAAAAAGACACGCAAAAACGCCCATAAAATCTGCAAAACACAAAATGTGAAACCGCACATTTGTATTATATCCATAAGAATCTCATAAACCTTCAAACCAAGGTGAAGATCACAAACCTTCAAACCAAGGTGAAGATCACAAACCTTCAAACCAAGGTGAAGATCACAAACCTTCAAACCAAGGTGAAGATCACAAACCTTCAAACCAAGGTGAAGATGACAAACTTTCAAACCAAGGTGAAGATTACAAACTTTCAAACCAAGGTCAAGATCACAAACCTTCATACCAAGGTGAAAATCTGTCAACAGGAGGCGTAGTAGTGGCAAAAAAAAAAAAAAAAGAAATTGCAAAATTAAAATTTGTTTAATCTCCCCTTTGATCCAATGAATTGCCAAATAAAATTTAGTGAAGATTCATCCACACGTTGCGAAGTAGTTACATGGACATATAACTAATAATAGACAGTGTTATTGTATTTCAGGGCGGCTGGTATGGATTTTAACACTTTTACCAAAATAAAGGAAAGAACAACGTTTCGACCTTCTTAGGTCATCTTCATATTAATAATGGTTCTGACAGAAAACGCCAACGTTGCTCTCATAGCTCACATTCTTTCCATAACTGACCAGCCACAAAATTAGATCAAAGTCTTTTCTCTCAACTTGCTCTCAATATAGGGAAATATATTGTCTTATTTAGTGAAACGTTGCTTGGTGTTCCTAGGCTTAATTTATATGAGAAATGTGATTCTTTTTGTTTTGCTTTTCTTCTTATTTACACGTGATCTCGATTTAAAAAACACATTAATTCAGAGTTTAAAATTAGGAGAAAATACCTGATTACAAATTGTTACTTTATCATTTTATACCATATTCAACAGTGGTATCTTAAGATGGCCCGGCATGGCCAGGTGGATATGGCTCTCGACTCGAAGATCGCGGGTTCGAATCCCCATCATACCAAATATGCTCGTCCTTTTACCCATGGAGACGTTGTAATGCGACGAACAATCCCACTATTCAATGGTAAAAAGAGTTGTCCACGAGTTGGTGGTAGGTGGTTATGGCTAGTTGCCTTTCATCCAGTCTCACACTGCTAAATTAGGTAAGGTTAGTGAAAACTCAAAACATCTTAAAATGCTTCATATTAATATAATTATGATTGACAGCTGTCCTACATTTTATGTAATGTTATGCGCTACGTTATTGGACTGGAAATGTTATGTATCTACTGGGTGGTTTAGAATAAAATACGACCATTCCATGAAGCAATAGCTAGCTTTCTTTCTCGAGGCTCTGCTACAGAATGTAACACTCAGAGGTGATTAAGAACATGATCTCAACCGGATTTATGTTTCACATTAGAATAGGCCCGGGCATGGCCATGTGGTTAAAGCACTCGACTCGTAATCCGAGGGTCGCGGGTTCGAATCCTGGTCGCATCAGACATGCTCGCCCTTTCAGCCGTGGGGACGTTATAATGTGACGGTCAATCCCACTATTCGTTGGTTAAAGAGTAGCCCAAGAGTTGGCGGTGGATGGTGATGACTAGCTGCCTTCCCTCTAGTCTTGCACTGCTAAATTAGGGACGGCTAGCGCAGATAGCCTTCGTGTAGCTTTGCGCGAGATTCAAGAACAAACAAACAAGCATTAGAATTTTAGAAATTTCAAAAACAAACAAACGAACGAAACTATCAACATTAACTATAATATAAAAAAGTGAAATACGTAGTGCTTGCAAACTAAGTATGAAATTCTACAGTTTTAATGTAATTTTTGTTATATGATCTAGTAATTCTAGTTGGTTAGTTATTTATCGGATAAACATCGGATTTTCATGATATTTAAAGACAATTTAAGTAGTTACGCTTTGAACTAAATTAATGAAGGTTTAGCAAATCCACAACAGTTCCAGTTCTAGTGTTTCAGGAAATACTCCCCAACAACAACTTTACTTACAAGATAAGGCCTGGCATGGCCAAGCGCGTAAGGCGTGCGACTCGTAATCCGAAGGTCGCGGGTTCGCGCCCGCGTCGCGCTAAACATGCTCGCCCTCCCAGCCGTGGGGGCGTATAATGTTACGGTCAATCCCACTCTTCGTTGGTAAAAGAGTAGTCCAAGAGTTGGCGGTGGGTGTTGATGACTAGCTGCCTTCCCTCTAGTCTTACACTGCTAAATTAGGGACGGCTAGCACAGATAGCCCTCTAGTAGCTTTATGCGAAATTCCAAAACAACAACAACTTACAAGATAAACGGATGCGTAGGCAGTGAGTGTTGGTTTGTAACTAGCAGAAGTGGAGGGTGTGTTCGAACAATATCCCAATACACTTAATGCTTTTTTACGTAAACTAAACAAAGCAGAAGCAAAACCACTAGCATTACTTCTCAAGTTTTTAGATTTTACAGAGTTTACGTTTTTGTCATCAGAATGTTTATCACTTGGAAATATGTGAAAGGCGCACAGTTTCACATTTGTACTACTTAGTTCTCTCGTGGTTCAGCTACAAGTAAACACTTATAGCTCTAAAAACTGGGTTTTGATACAAGTATTGTGTATAACACAGATAAAACATTGACTAGTTTGCTCACTTAATTAAAACTCACCACTTATTTATTATTATTATACATGTGTATAATATTTTTCTTGATTAAGTTCACGCTTTTTTTGATCTCTTAACCTTGGGAGTTGACTGTTGGTTTTAAGTAACGGTGTTCTGAAATTACAATTATAAAACTGATTTATGCTTTGGCTATCTCGGTATCTGTCAAATGTAAGGGGAACATATTGAAAGAGCTTTTCAAGGGACAGTCTTGTATGGCTGGTTGAAATAAGTATATTGAACTACTTTTCTGTTACAGCCATTATGCTAATAGAACAGTTACATGAAACTCAATAACGGATCTATCGTGATATAATCCTGTGTTTTTTGTAAGATATATTTAGTGATAGGTCCTTTTCAACGCGTCCCTCGGTAGGGCGGCAGTACGTTTAGGGACTTACAATAATAAAATTCAGGGTTCGATCCTCTGCGGTGAACACAGCAGATAACCCAATGTATCTCTGTTCGAAACAAACAATCCTCTTCAATACACACATTTAATTAACGCGAAAGTAGAAATGTAAGTTTTTGCATTAACGTGTTTTTTTATATTTATCGCAAATAAAATGTAACAATGTACTTTTTAATTATTCTTTTTACAAATTCTGCACTTGACTCTCTGGAAATTTAACTTTTTTATAACACCTTTTTAATGGAGAGTGTAGCCAACCACGTGAGACGCTCCTCGGACTTTGACGATGTCATATAGATTATAATTAATGTCAACTCTGAGAAACTCTCAACATATGCATTAATCACTGGAGCATTATATGGCGTCCTGAAAGCAATGCTTACGTTGATGTATATATTATAATAATTATATATGCTAGACATATATAAATATATGGCAAATCATGCTTGTAGCTAGACTTTGAATCAGTTACATCAATATCTAACACAGGTTCGTACATTATCGTACTAGTTCATTGTGCTCTACACTTTTAATGGCTTTGATGGCCTGCGGGAATCAACAACTTGAAATGAATTCATGCAACAGCTGAAAGTACATCCTAAATCCATCAAAACACAGTCCATTAAAACGTAAAAAACAAAACATAAACCTTTTGACCAATGTTGCGGAACAATGATTGACTCAAAGTCATCCGTGATGACGAGAAAACCCATTTGTAGAGAAAAAACAACAAAAAAACGACTGGTATGAGTAAAGAAAACTCTATGTAGAGGAGTGAACAACGTTTCGACCTTCTTCGGTCATCGTCAGGTTCACAAAGAAAGAAAGAGGTAACTGGTAATTGGTTCTTGTAACTTTTTCAATCACATTAACTCTCTACATCCCAACATGAACTTCACATGTGAACAGGAAGAAAGCAATTAAATAACATTTCTTAATCTCAAAATTGCAAGATCCGATACACAATTTAAAACAGGAATTCACCGAAAAATCAACCATACTGGACTACACATTCCTTGGAACTCAGCACATGAAACGAAACAAAAACTCAACATGCTAAGAAACCAAATAAACAGCCACAAAACTGTGCTAACCAGATAAAATTAACGATGAATTAGACAAAATAAAACAATACTTCATCAACATCAATAAGTTTCCTCTACAAACCGTAGAAAATATTATACGCACACACCTAGACAGAAAGCAAAATCAACAAAAGTAAATATATCTCACGAATCAAAAAATCACGGAACCATATACTGCTGCATACCATATATTCCCAACATCAGCAGAAAAATAACCAACATTTGGCAAAAACTAGTAACAAAATATTACATTCCAATTAATACCAAATTTATTCAAATACCAGGCATAAAACTGAGGTCTATACCATGTAAAAACTACACTGACAAACACCACACCAGCCCCCCGCTAGTACAGCGGTATGTCTTTGGATTTACAACGCTAAAATCAGGGGTTCGATTACCCTCGGTGGGTTGAGCAGATAGCCCTTTGTGGCTTTACTATACGAAACACACACACACACACACACACACACACACACAACACCACACCAACATTATTTATAAAATGCAATGTGATAACTGCCACGATTTCTATATTGGAGAAAAAAGAAGAAAGATAGAAACCAGATTCAAAGAACACAAAGTCATCTTCACACGTTTTCGAACACTGCAAATCAAATAAACACAGCATAACCATAGAAAACATCCAAAAACTAAATAAAGAAACAAACATTAACAAACGCAAAATTAAAGAAGCCTTACTTATACAACAACTCAAGCCCAAAATAAACCAATACAAAGGAATACTCTTATACCTATATTAATAAATATAATCAAACATCTAAGCACGCCCTCTACATTCCTACACTCAGTAACACAAACCCTTTCAAACATGTGGTCAGCTATCTTTCTTTATTTGTGAACCTGACGATGACGGAAGAAGGTCGAAACGTTGTTCGCTCCTCTATATAGAGTTTTCTCTATCCATGCCGGACGTTTCTATATATATATATGATTCAAAGCCAAGTCTGTAATGCAAAGACGCTATATTTCACCTCCGGTCATTTTACAACAAATCGTGACCCTTTTTTCATCTTACACAAGTTTCCGGTCATTCTTCAACAAATCATAACTCTTCTTTCATCTCCCACGAGTTACTGGTCGTTCTACAACAAATCATAAGTTTTCTACTAGTTCTTTAATGCTTGTCATGGCATATTTGAAACCAGTTTCTCTAAGTTGAAAAACATACGTCACTAACAAAATAATTATCAATATCAATTCTCATAGCTGGGATCTGAATCAGCTTTCCGACTTATCTACCATGTTACTATAGAAATCAGAAATTTGTATGACGCTAGCTTATCTGCTAATGATCCATCTTAAAATAGATTGTACTGCTCATTGTAGTTTCCTTTAAGTCCATTAATGTTGCCAGTATACCTTTTTATATTTTCAATCCTACACTGTCGTCTAGTGTAGGAAAAAGGTTTGACGGTAATATTAACAAAGAACTTCAAAAACCCTCATCTATTATATGATGCCGCAAATATACTGAATATATATTTTGTAGAAAATTGAAAAATGTTTTTCACCAAATGAAAAACTTACAACATCATATAATACAATATTCATAGAATAACAACCACAAGGAACGAAAAATGACACTTTGTATCGTTTGAACAACCCATATAACACAAACTTGTATTTGAGTTGTGTTTCGTTATCATATCACTCACCTTGTCAACGATATTCCATGTTTTGTAAACTCCTAAATAATAACTTCTGGGAGAGAAATTCATAAAAGACTTGGTTTGTTGGCTGTTTATGAACATACGAACTGCAATCATTTCTACTTCAGGTGGTTATGGAGCTTAACCCTCAATATGAGGGTCGTGGGTTCGAATCCTCGTCACACAAAACGTGCTTGCCCTTTAGCCATGTGGGCGTTATAATTCCACGGTCAATCCCACTATTCATTGATAAAAAGTAGTCCAAGAGTTGGTGGTGGATGGTGATGACTAGCTGCCTTCCCTCTAGTCTTGCACTGCTAAATTAGGGACGGCTAGCGCAGATAGCCTTCGTGTAGTTTTGCGCGAAATTCAAAAACAAACAACAAGCATTAGAATTTTAGAAATTTCAAAAACAAACAAACGAACGAAACTATCAATATTAACTATAATATAAAAAAGTGAAATACGTAGTGCTTGCAAACTAAGTATGAAATTCTACAGTTTTACTGTAATTTTTGTTATATGATCTAGTAATTCTAGTTGGTTAGTTATTTATTGGATAAACACCGGATTTTCAGGATATTTAAAGACAATTTAAGTAGTTACGCTTTGAACTAAATTAATGAAGGTTTAGCAAATCCACAACAGTTCCAGTTCTGGTGTTTCAGAAAATATTCCCCACCAACAAACAACAACTTTACTTACAAGATAAACGGATGCGAAGGCAGTGAGTGTTGGTTTGTAACTAGCAGAAGTGGAGGGTGTGTTCGAACAATATCCCAATACACTTAATGCTTTTTACGTAAACTCAACAAAGCAGAAGCAAAACCACTAGTATTACTTCTCAAGTTTTTAGATTTTACAGAATTTACTATTCGTTGGTAAAAGAGCAGACCAAGAGTTGGCGGTGGGTGGTGATAACTAGATGCTTTCCATCTAGTCCTACACTGCTAAATTAAGGACAGCTCGCGCAGATAGCCCTCATGTAGCTTTACGCGAAATTTAAAACATAATCAAATCAATTTTTAACACAAATATATTTTAATATACAAACAAACAGAAAGTGTACAATTTTCAATAACGGTTATTACTAATAGTTATCCGTCGCACCAAACATGCTCGCCTTTTCAGCCGTGGGGGCGTTATAATGCGAAGTTAATTCGCTGAATTTGAACGGTTTGTAATGTTCAAAATCTATAAACGTTCCTAGTCAAGTTCTGTAGTTTTTCGATTAAAAGTGTTAATCACAATTGTAGCTTTCTAGACATATAGCACACTGACTGTAGCTGACTAATAAAATATTCTTCTACTGTCTCTCAGCTAGCTGCTTTTATATGAATCACTCGAGTTTCTCGAAGTTTCAACAATGTTCTAGAGCGTTTTCGTAAAACAAGTATTGTTGATTCTTATTTTTGAGAGTTTTCTACAAATTTCGAGAACAAGCGGGACTTGCGCAATACACGTCACGTGCAAAAAAAAAGACAGGAAAACTATACTGAAACAAGGTATTAAAATAAATGTATAACGGTAATTCCGTTAAAACCGGATATAGTTTTTAAAAATACACCAACTATGAACATGATCCTTTTTTTCACGTTTTAAATTTTCCTAATATAATTATCCTCTAAAATCATCTTCCAAACTGGTTTCCGTAAGATAAATTTTAATATATTTTACTTGTAATATGTTCGTGCTTTCCTAATGTAAGTAGTGTTCAGTCGCCCATGCTCCCTAGTGGCACAGTGGTATGTCTGCGGACTTACACACTAAAAACCGGGTTTCAATACCCGTGATGGGCAGAGCACAGATAGCCCATTGTGTAGCTGTGTGCTTACTTCTAAAGAAACAAATAAATAGTCGTCCATATCTTGTCTCACCATAAACTAATATCTAAGATGTCAAGTTCCGATAGCTTCTCGTTATCTACATTAATTGTGGAAAAATTATTTCTGTTACTTTGATGCTCTATGGTTTGTAATGGTCAATACTTTCTTTAAATTTATTCTCAATTGTTTATTTTGTTAATAAATAAATAAATTATTAGAAAGTGCTCTTTTCTGCTTCTTCTGGTTATTTTTCTCTGTTCTTATCTGTGTGAAGGCTTACAATGCTAGAAACCAGGTTTCGATGCTTATGGTGGGAACAGTATAAATAGTTTTGATTTTGCTTTATACTTCACGACAAACAAATGTTTCTTATATTTGCTTAGCCCTCACTCGTTTTATAAATAAGAATAAATTAGAATAATTATTAATTAATTTAATATTTTTTTTAATTTCTCCTCGATCAGTTATTTCTTGGTGTAAGCTCTTTGTTTACATGAAACACAAGCTTTAAAGTCAATAATACATCACTAAAGTGTTCTTTGACAACTGAATAAAAAATGGATTATTACTTTTTCATGCACTTAATTAATACAATAAGCTAAACACAATAGCGATACAAACAACCTACATTAAATATATATTTTAACTGAAAATGTATTGGAAAACCGAAGTGCCTATTTGAATCCAGCAGCTTGGAGCACCCTGGCGATAGCCGTGCTCATTTCGGTATATATTTATATATATCTAATACATTATTTAGGCATCGATAAACAAAATAACGTTGTCATTAAGGCCGTTTTGATACTGAGGAGAGCAGCTCTTATAGTAGAGACTACACTAAGATGTCAAAGTATAAAACATATAATACTGAACTCCATGTGTTTGTTGTATACGTAAAATTAGTGCTATTAACATAATCAGATAAATCAGGTTTCAAGACCAGTTGTCATCTTAGTTTTCTAGTTTTCTACATCGTGAATAATCTGATGTTATCTTCATAACTTTCAGGTTTTAACGATTGTTTTGCAAGTCAGTCTTGTATGGGATCTCACCACAACAAGATATAGGATAATTCTAAGAACTGTTAAAACTATATTTTTATGCCACTGATGTTTATTAATCTTGTTTCTTACTGTTCCTCTTACCCGAAGTTCGACAACAATTAATCTACAAATTCTCCCAAGTATTTGAGCTGAACACAATATTTACTGATTTAGAAAGGTTGCGACAGTAATCTTCTGAAGTATTTATTCAGCTTAAAAGAACAGTTTGTAACTTCAGGCTGACTTTTTACATGTTTTTGTTTAGGAATACCATTTCTTTTTTGATAGACTATTTCAACGCTAATATATTTTTTAAGTTAACGATTTTCTAGAATCTAGTAGGTTTTATAAAGTTTTTCTTAAAACTATTTTGAATCAAAGGAAGATTTAACATCAGGTGATCATTTGAATTTGTTCGCATTAAAAACAAGGCTTACAACTTTTATAGTGGTTTTCCTTGGACTTTATCTTAATACGATGTTGTTCACAAACGATTTTATAAGTTTGTTTGTTAAGCACAAAGCTACACAATGGGCTATCTGTGCTCTGCCTATCACGGCAGGCCCGGCATGATCTAGTGGTTAAGGCACTCGACTCCTTATCCGAGGATCGCGGGTTTGAATCCCCGTCACACCAAACATGCTTGCTCTTTCAGCCGTGGGGGCGTTATAAAGTGACGGTCAATCCCACTATTCATTGGTAAAGAGTAGCCCAAGAGTTTTTGTTGGGTGGTGACGACTAGCTGTCTTCCCTCTAATCTTACACTTCAAAATTAGGGACGGCTAGCACAAATAGCCCTCGTGTAGCTTTGCGCGAAATTCAAACCAAACCAAGCCTATCACGGGTATCGAAACCCGGTTTGTAGCAGTTTGAGTCCGCAGATATATCGCTGGGCCACTGGGAGGCTCTTTAGCAGGTCTCCCGCTCTATGTGGCTTAGAAGTAAGTTTAAGGGCTTATCACGCTAAAAATTGGGTTTCAGTACATGCGGTGGACTAAGTACAAGTATCCCTTGTGTAGCTTTGTGGTTTTTTAATATATATTTGAAATATGTTTTCACAGTTTTCTCTTGCAAAAATAATAATTAGTGAAAAAAATAGGCGCACAAAACGTTTTCAAGCAATTTAAATCTTTTGGAAAAATTCATAAAACAGGTAGTTTAATGAAACTAATATTATCAATCAGAGAAACTTAATATTTTAACAGGTTTTTCCTTTTTTTATATTTTCAAAAACAGAATAGTGAAAACTTAACTGTTAGAAACAATTTAAACTTTCCATTGTATTACAAAATCAGAACTTCCATAGTGATTAGTTTACAGTGAACTTGACGTTATGGTACTTTAATAGTTCGTTACACAAACTAAGTTGTTTATTTTTATAATTTTTGTTCAAAGCCGAACAATAACTGCCCCTAATTTTGAATGAATACATTACAGTGGAGACACCTAGTCAACAGTGCCCACTGCCAGCTTTCGGTATACTCTTGTCTGACCACGTATTGGGATATAGCTATTCCTTTTTTTACCACAGCAATATTCCTGAAGTGCGGAGTGCGTCTTTTGTTGGAGCTAACGAACCCTAAGATTCAGTCTGATCACGATAACCACTTAGCCACGCTCTGTCGATTAATTTCATTAATAAATAACTGTAGTTTTCCCTTTCTTTCTCTTGCTGTAAATGTCTACTTAAGCATGCATTTAACCAGTTAGTTATTATTTATCTGTTGTAAACAAAAAATAATAATTATGAAATTAATAAGATTAACGCGGGATTTAAATTTGGACCTTCTGATATATTTCTGAATTATCATTAAAAATATTACAAATAAATTTCGTCAATATATTTAAACCGTGCTCTTAGTTTAAGGCTTACAAGTTAAACATCGAGATTCGACACCCGTCGTGAGTACAGCATGGATAATCCATTACTTTTAACGCAAAGCTATGCCCACCACACATACGTTATTCAGGCTACCTAGTCGTTTATTTTTCCCTTTTAAAAGGGTGTTAATATCTAAATAATAACCTACCAAGTGATAAAAGCACAGTAGAACAAGCGCATGAGTTTATGTACTGCAGTCCACAATCAGCAACGTTACGAGTTAAATGTCTATTTTCATATTTTTTATTACTCTCTTCCTTTAAAACTACTATAGAGGGAGCTGTGATCAATCTTACTTTCGTACTTTGATTTCATAAGCGGAATATATCTAGAACCAACGATCATTTCTCCTTTTCTTCTTCTAAGTTTTAATTGTTAGAAGTAAAAGTTACTTACACGTTTAGTTCTCACTGTATTGTGTGATCCGCGCCCAGTAGGTGGCTGTCCACCATAAAGCAAAAACAACGTGCGAATAATAGTAGAAAATAGATCAACTTCAATTCGCCAATTGTTGTTCGAATGTAATGCTCTGTTGTATAAAGCTAAGAATGAGCAACAACAACAAGTCACGATTTCTGTGCCTGCTAGGCTAAGATGGTCTTGATAGAATAGAGTTCAGCTTTCGTCCTTTTTCTCACAATGTAAGCTTGTTTCATTTCATGAGGTTTTCCTCCCAGGTCGATAAATATACAACTAGTAAGAAGTATGTGTGCTCAATTTACTAAAAGGAAATATGTCTTCCAGAATATGAAATATATGATTATTCGATCCTGTGTGCATTTCAAAACTTACTACATGAATACATTTTTATCTTTATCTTTTCTTATAGAGGTTCTAAAGGAATTATTGAACCAGTCGTCTAGTGTCCAGTAGATTATTTCGGCCGTTATTTTGTAAACTATAAACGAATGTCTGTTCAAGAATATCAAGCAGCCATTTTCTCATCTTTGCCATTCACACTAGTAAGGAACTTTTCCTTAAGTTGCTTAGTGGCCAGCACGTTATTTAAGTTACAGTTGCAGATTTCATGTAGAGAATTTTAAGGAACTTGTCGTTTATACTGTCCAGTGGTCATTATCTTGGCTGATCCTCCAGAAACTTAAAGTTTTCTTTCAGTATGTTAAGAGGACAGTTTTGCTTTTGTTTTTTGCTCTAGTGTCTTTAAAGGAACTTATTCTCTATACTGCCCACTGGTCATTATCTCGGTTAGTGTTTCATAAACTGAAGAGCAGTTGTTTTTCAAAATATCAAGTGGTCATAGCCGAAGAATACAGACGTATAGGATGTTCCTCAAAATAAAACCACTTCATTATGTTTGTTAATTTACTATTTATTTCCTAACTGGTTATGGCATAGGTTTTATAAACGAGATACTTCTTCATTCATAATTTATTATTAATACAATGAACATTTACATATTCCAAGTACCTCAATTATGGAGCTCACAAAATATATTAAGCTTTATATTTAGTACTGACCAACATAATTTTAAAAGAATAATAACAATATTATATTTCTTTAACTCGAAAATACGAACATCTTTTCCAATAATTTGAATGATTTAGTTTTTAATTGTTCTCTACTTAACAACGTTATAATTTATTTGTAAGTATTTTCTGGTGAAATATATTCCTGTGAGAAGACGAAGCACCAGAGACGTAATTCCATTCTTGTAAGTCATGCTGTAATTAGTCATGATGTAGTGATGGTCTACCGCGACTAAAAAATAGTTTTAGAGTAGTCCACGACGTGTTATTCGAAGGAGACGGAAGTAATTGCTACTGGTGTGTGAAGATTCTCAGAAATTTTGTGAGACAAAATTTGAGGATTCGTCACTGTTGACTGATTACTTAGCCAATGGTATCAAATAAGAACTTTACGTGGGGTCAATTCTCATAATAAAACTTATCATTCAATTGTCTGGCTTGTATAGAGTATGTCAGGAACAAACCGGCACGAACTTTAATAACCTTGTTATGTCTGTTTAACATTTCTCTGTCAAGCTTCATGTATACCAACATAAATAATAATGTCTGGCGGCATTGTTTAACATTTGGGTTTCATGTTAAGAACAGAATATGTAACATGTTGAAGAAAAAAAATCCTACGGGGGCAAAAACTATATTCTATACAATATGTCAGTCAATACTTCTGATGTATATATTCCGATTTTATACGTATTTCAAAGCCCTGCACGGCCAGGTAGTTAGGACACTCGACTCGTAATCTGAGAGTTGTGGGTTCGAATCCCCGTCGTACCAAACATACTCGCCCTTTCAGTCATAGGGGCGTAATAAAGTGACGGCCAATCCCACTATTCGTTGGTAAAAGAGTAGCCCAAAAGTTGGCAGTTGGTGGTAATAACTAGCTCTAGTCTTACACTGCTAAATCAACGACTGCTAGCGCAGATAGCCCTCGTGTAGCTTTAGGTGAAACTCAAACAAACTTAAAATTATATTAATTTCACCATTACCTAAAAAATAGAGAAACGTTGTAGTTCTACCAATTCTTTAAGTTTCTGTACAGCAGCTCGAAACGTCGCAACAAATGTTTAAACCTTTTCAAAAGAAGAAAAAAAATTGTTGTTTTCAACATTTTGAGCTTCGAAATATGATTTGTTCATCAGAGGAATAATTTTAAAATTTTCGTTTTTAGTAGTTTTGACTCTAAAGGTTGTTTTAGTAAACGGAAGAATAATTATGAAGTTTGCTTTTTTTTATTAATTCGACTCAAAATACTGGTTTTTACTATCTGATAGATGCATTAAAACTCGGACAAAACCATAGCTAAAAACAGACGTAAACAATTTCTTTGCCAAGTTTAACAGATCTGAATTTTCTTCCTGTAATTGATAGTTGCTAACACTATTCAATGAAAGCGTAGTTTATAATGAATTTGTGTATAAGTGTACATGTACACTTAGCATAGGTTTAAATAACTATATAATCTTCTTTTTATGTCAAGTCTAACATTTATTTGGTTAACACTAACAAAAGGACCTAACGTCTCATTATGTGTTGAGTTTTATTTCGTAATTAATGATTGTTTTAAGATATGAATGGTTCTAAATAACAATCTGCCATAGAAAAACAATGACAAAATACTTCAGTAGTAATGACATTAATTTTAAAGCTCTTCTGTATTGTGCACATTGTTGACGAACTGTTACCTAATGAGGGGTAACAATTCAACGTTAGGCTTCTGTGGTGTTTCGCGATATTAGATTGAGCTTCGCTAATTTCTGAACAATTTATCATATCGAAATTATGTGTAATTTTTAACTGATATAAATATAGTTCCACAAGAGATGAGAAAATATGTTTAGATTCTCAGGCATCTCAGAATACTTCACAAAGCATTGTTTGACAAGTAAAGAATGCTAGTTCTAGGAGGGTTTGGGGGCATACCCCCCAAGAAATGTTTGGAAAACAGGTTATCTGAGATTGAATTCTGTGCTGATTTTACTATCACTCATTTAAAGTATTAATTATTTACATATAGTTCACAAAAGTAGGTGCTCACTGGCACTCATACTTATCATAACTATAACCAGTACAAGTTAGTGCACTTGCAGATTACACGTGTAATTTATTATGCATTGATAAACTAATTCATATATACTATAAGTCTTATCTACTGACCTAGAAACAACTTTTGCAGCGCGAGTTAAAGTTTAAAAAGACCTACAGTTATTGTGACAAGATGTTAATTAATCTATTACTGCTAACTTTTATTGAAATAATAAAATTAGGACTAAACAGAAGAAACCTTAGACTAAGTCAGAGTTTAAGATCATAAGCTTGAATTATTTTTTCACTGTTTTCTATATTATATTATAACTTGAATTTTCTCAAGTTTTAAACCATTAATTAATCACGTGCTCTTTAACTTGTATTTTTACTTTGTTTTGAAGGAAAAAGCTAGCAAATACATTTTCGAGTAAACCATTAGACTGAATTTCTTTTCTTTTTCAAGTTTCAAGTAACCTTGAAGGACCATTCTTTCGTAAATAGTCTTGTACTAGTGTGGTGTTCAGATACATACAGTGATTTCCGTGGGAAATGTATTTAGTATATGTAGATTAAGTTGATAATAAATTGAATGCGAGCTGCAAAATACAAGAAGCAAGAGACATGAGTATATAAAAACAAACGAAATATATATTCACGTTAATCAACGTCTTTCAACACCGGCTCATTTATAAACCTAAAGAGATGGCATGTTATAAGTGTTCCATCATAGCTGTCATTATGTTTACGTAAATATTAGAATAATAATAATTCTTTACTAACATCTATCAGTTACTTTGAATAGTAGTCGACTTTTGATTCAAACCTTGGTCAATAATACGTATTAGTTTTAGTCTTAACAATCAGAGAAGGCCTTCAATTTTTTTTTTTGTCATTGTAGTTAATTTGCTTATCACACTTGGATTCGTTTTACTTTTAGTTATTTTTTATTTTATTACAAAAATGATAAAAATAATATTATGTGTGAGCTTCCTCATCAGGTCGATGAGTTTTAAATCCTCATTATATGAATATATCGCATTAGTCCTAACTTAGGTACAATATAATTTACATAGACCAGTCAGTAATTTATACATGGTTTGGGGATCATGACAGAAAATTCTAGTAACGATGAGGGTGTTCGATAAGTGAATTATTCCAATTTACTCATTAGAAGTTTATTCTCTTTCACAAGTAAATGTAATGATGGTATTTCATAATAATTTTAATACTATTGACAAGACTTTTAAAATAAATCAATACTAACAAATATTTCTGTGTATATATTTCACAATCTAATTTTTTAAATATTTATAAATTAAACTGATTTTAATTTTTATTGTTTTGTTGAATTTACATATGACTGAAAGTTATTTGTAATTACAGAGCTACTGGAAACAATATTTTATAGGTAACTGAGCTAAAAAAAGGAAACTTTTTCGCGAGTCGATTTTAGTTACTGCTATTAAATTTTTCTATCCTAATATATTGTCATTTATTTTACTTTCGCAAAGTTTGGTGTGTTTTTGTTTTTTTTGTTGTTCGGCGCTGAATAGAAAACGATTCTCTAACTTCAAAATAAAAAAATGTGAACGACTGAATTAATTCATTTCAAGTAATATAACTTGTAAGTTAATCCTTGTCAAAAATAGTGATACACTGTGTTCGTGATAGGATTTAATGAGTTAATGTGAAGTGGTACGGTTGAAAAAAACAACTAATATTTAAATAAATGTTTCTTTCATGCTAAATTAAATTTGAATTGTTGTTTATGGCACACCTTAATCTTTATGATAAGTGTATTACGAATAGACATGTTTAGGTACTCTTTCTGTGTATACTTTCCTGGAATAGCTACTTGAGATTTGTGAGAACCGACTTTTTTACTTCTTGCATACGGTTAGGTAATTTCATTGGCCAGATGAGTTTCAAGACACACGTTTCTTAAATGTAACAAACATCTTTATTTCTCAATTATCCTTATTGGTTGAATAGTCATGGCACTAAATGGCATATAAAGAGAAACAGAATGGTACAGCATTTTGACACAAGGGGTCAGTGGAAACATTCGCATCTTCATTTTACTCAAAAAGGAAAGTAAAATAAGAAAAATCAGTGGATAGAACCAACCAATAATAAGTTCCAAAAACATCTACTAGCAGTGATGTTATTAGTCGAATGATGTGTTGGTGTGTTTAAAACTAGGAGAAATAAAAACAAACGTTTAAATAAGTTTCCACCAAGTGCTTTATGAAAAAATATATAAATAGAGAGGTCTATATTTCATAACTTACTCTACTATTTTGGTGAACTTTGAGCGTAACATTTTCAGTTGTTTTTTCACAATACATTTTATCGCTTCTGTTTTGAAGCCAAGGCCTTTCACCCACCAGTAGAGTGTTGTAGCAAGTGAGCTAAAGAATTAGTCCGAAACCTATAGTTACTTTGTCTTGCACTTGCTTAACCACGTGGCCGTTCACTCCTCCTTAGCATTTACAGGCTTAGACATACAACTGTCGTTTCCTTGGCTAACAAAAGGACACCTTTACAGTTTTGCGGGCAGAGAAAGTAAATTTGATACGAAAAATAGAGAGAGGGTAAGATAAAGCTCGAACGAAAAAATTCCAACAGTTTCTTGTGCCAGTATTTTCATGTCAAAACTACATTGAAATAAACTTTACAAAAATTTCTGTGCTACTGAAGATAGTTTAAAATATTTGAATTATTTCCGAAGTGTGATGAATCTACATTATTCATACATATACAGAACACACAATGTACTCGTATACCATAATAGAAACATAAAAAAGAATGTATCGAGGAAAAGGTATGAAAAATTTCCTGTTAGTTCAGTTTCATGAAACTTAAATTCGTTTCAGCACTTTATTTGTTTGACACAGAAAGATTAATCAACCATATCTTTGTCAGACCAAAGTTCATATGAAAGAGGAATCACTGGCTCTATCAGCAGTAAGTTAAGACCAGGAAAACTATTGTAATTTATTTTACGTAAACAATTTAATGCTGATAAAGAAATTATACACTCATCTCAGACTTACAATCAGACGCCTAATAATTTCTCTTGTGTATGGATCCTAACAATCCACTCCGTATTAAGGTTTGGTTGGATATTGTTTCCTTAATACCCTTATAACCTAGCATCTGTTAAGGTTTGGTTAGATATTGTTTCCTTAATACCTTTATAATCTACCCTCTATTAAGGTTTGGTTGGATATTGTTTCCTTAATACCTTTATAACCTAGCCTCTATTAAGGTTTGATTAGATATTGTTTCCTTAATACCTTTATAATCTACCCTCTACTGAGGTTTTGTTAAATATTGTTTCCTTAATACTTTTATAACCTACCCTCTACTAAGGTTTTGTTAGATATTGTTTCCTTAATACCTTTATAATCTACCCTGTATTAAGGTTTGGTTAGATATTGTTTCCTTAATACCTTTATAATCTACCCTGTATCAAGGTTTGGTTAGATATCGTTTCATTAATACCTTTACAATCTATCCTGTATTAGAGTGTAGTTAGACATAGTTTCCTTAACGCCTCTTTTCTCCTTATACTTAACAGTACATGTGAATTTTATATAAGGTCGTAAAGCAAATGTTTTACGATTTAGGCAGTAAACCTGTTTCATTTTTTTGAAAACAGAATCCAGCTGAGTCAAAGTACTTATATCTTACCCAATGTGGAACACTGATGCTCTATCCGTTGAAATCTTAATCTAACAGACACATTCTCTACTAGTGATATTAGACGTGTGAATATGTGTCTGTAGGGAAAAGTGTTGCTTTAAATTTCTAAACATCTAGAATTATCATTCATATTAAGATGTACTGAACTTGTTAAGTATAATGTACAATTATCTGTGATTTTTGTTGGAGTCTATCTGTGTACATCCAATGTGTATACACTAACACTAAAGTGAGAATAGTTACTTGTTTGTTACAAGATATACCACGTAGGTGTATGATGAGCTACCAAGAAATAAAATGGGTTTAGTTACTCGTACTGCATAAAGGTGTATCAGATTCATGTCGACGGAAAGACAACACACGCGTTAAATATATGGATGCAAGTACAGTATGGTATTTTCATGTATCAGACATTGCGTACAGTCTTGGCCAAAATGTTCCATACTGTAACATATTGTTGTTATTGTCTACATGCATACGGTAGTTATTGAGTAAATGCCCAAGTTGTCACAGAATGGTAGCTCATGATTGAACAAACATGTAAACTTGTTATTCTAAGCTGTGTTGATTGTTTTAGAGGTGTTTATTTTGTCAAACAACACATACATTCTTGTGTTGTACAAAAGGTTTTGGTATAATCGGTTTTTTTGGAAACAGATCAATGCTTTGTTCAGGCAGTTTCTCTGTACTTACTGTAGAGTTATGCCTTGTCACGCGCCAAAAGTTATAGAATATTAAATTGTTCGACTAACCATAAATGGTATGCAGCAAATGGACATTTCCAGAACAGTGTAGTGTGTCCAGAATCTTGAAACGCCATAAAATGACATAAATGTTGTTCTGGGAACTGGTAAACGCTGACATAGACTGCTCGAGATGACCTTGTTTTGACCAGGTTAATACGTCAAGGTCAAACGAAGTCTTGCAACACGTTATGACAGGAATGACATGAGCACATTCATTCCAGGATATCCAGAAGAAGATTGAGTAGGAAACTGACTAAACAAAGATATTTTGTAAGTAGAGCTATCTGAAAACCGATATTAACCAGAATTCATCGCTGTCACCATTTTACTTGGGCAAGACAGCAGGCCATCTTACGGTAAAGGCACTGGTGACATGTGAGCTTTTCATATGAGTCCTGTGTCTAGCTTGTTGAAGCTGATAGTAGGATTCGTGTTCGTCGTTTGCCTGTAGAACAGATAAGGGAAGATTGTCTTTCCCAAAGGGAACACACAGGAGGAGGTGTGGTACGTATTTTGGCAGCTGTACATCATGATGGAAAAGTTCTTTTCATATCTTGACTTACAGAGAAATATCAATGGTGCCTCCTACAGGTATCACATGGAGGTGGTATTTCTACCATATGCCAGGGCTTTTTAATAATAGATTTGTGTTCCAGGATGATAATGCCACTGCTCACAGTACATGCACTGTATGGGATTATCTCGACCAGGAGAACACTATAAATCTGCCATGGCCAGCAAAGTCTCAAGATTGTAATCCCATTGAAAACTGTTTGGCAGAACGAGTCGGAAAATTGCAAATCACGATCCTAAACCAGTTACTGTAGCTGAGTTGCAGCACCCTCAAGAGAACAGTTAGGATGAAATCATGGGGGATTACATCAATAACCTCATTGACAGCATATAACGTCGCTTTAAATATTTAGTATGAATTGATATAAGGTAACAGACGCTACTTATAATAATATGATGTTATATTTTGTCATTATATATACCTTTTAGTAAGGTCTTTTAGTGATAGGTGAAATACTGAATCATGCATCTTTCTATAAATGTGTAATAAAAATGTTTGTTTTACGGAATTCATGAATAATTGATTAGAACAACTTGTTTCATTACACAAATTACATATGTAGTTGTTTAATATAACAACTTGATTTGACAGCGTCGAGTATATCTGTATTCTACCTTAATAATAATGATCTGGGCCTGGCATGGCCAAGTGTGTTTAGGCGTTCGACTCGTAATCTAAGTGTCGCAGGTTCGAATTCCGGTCGCACCAAACATGTTCGCCCTTTCAGCCGTGGGGGTGTTATAATGTGACGGTCAATCCCACTATTCGTTGGTAAAAGAATAGCCCAAGAGTTGGCGGTGGGTGGTGATGACTAGCTGCCTTCCCTCTAGTCTTACACTGCTAAATTAGAGACAGTTAGCGCAGATAGTCCTCGAGTAGCTCTGCGCGAAATTCAAAACAAACAAACAATAATAATGATGTCACAAAATAAACAAACATTTTGGGCAAGACTGTACTAATAGTATGTGTACTTGAGAGTACAATAAAAGTATCTTTTGCAGTACTTCATACACATGTGTATATTCTGTGAAAAAAAGTAGAACAGCTATAGAGTATTGTAGTTTCTTTTGAGGTGTTAATCAGTGTGTTCGTAATAACGTGGGTGCGTTACGCGCGTGCATCTTTTGGTAACTTTGAATACCACCCCTAATCGAACGACCAGATTGAGTTAAGCAAGTAATTTTGATATAGGAACAGATAATCAATAAAATAGGCCTAAGCTGTTTCCGCTAAGACCTGTTGTAATTCATGTAGCGGGTGAGTATTTGGATAAAAACTGGTTGTTGGTAATTTGTCTTTCCATTAAGTTATATAGGGAGGCTGAACACTTCCATAGAGTGTAATGAAAGGCTTGTTGGTTCGGAATGGAATAATGATACCCAACAAACTCACGCGTGATTACAAGTTCAGGGGTCTTGGTGTGCGATCACGAGCTAAGAATCCCACTGGATATTTCGCGTACTTCTTTTCATCCTAACGTTTACAGGTTAAACGTTTTTTTTTTTTTTCATTTGAAAGCCTTACCTTCTATCATTTTTATATACACAACACTTAAACCTACACTTATCTTTGTTTACGTTCGTTTTTACGTGAACTGAAAAACACAA
Source organism: Tachypleus tridentatus (assembly GCF_004210375.1). Taxonomy (NCBI): domain Eukaryota; kingdom Metazoa; phylum Arthropoda; class Merostomata; order Xiphosura; family Limulidae; genus Tachypleus; species Tachypleus tridentatus. The sequence goes on from NC_134835.1 coordinate 42,714,583, forward strand.
ATTTCAAAGACGTTTTAACTTAATGAAAAAAAAAAGTCGTGACATTGTTAGTATCCATCTATCTGCCTATTGAAACGTAAAAAATCAAGTTCCACTCACTGTAGATGCATATATTTATTTGTGTGTGTGTCTATGTGTTTTTTTATAGCAAAGCCATATCAGGCTATCTGCTTTTCCACCAAAAGGAATCGAACGCCTGATTTTAGCGTTGTAAATTAGTAAACTTAAAGCTATCCCAGCGGGACACATTTATTTTTGTACTTTTCATATTGTACCGTTTCCGAAAATTTCAGTTGCTTATATGTGATATCTGTGAAACAACCAATCAAAGAAAACATTAGGCCTCTACGTCACAGATTCTCTTTTCAGTTTTACCTTGGGTGAAATTGAAAATAAACTTGTAATAAGACATGTATGTAACCATTAAATACTTAGTCCAATGTATATAATATGATAAATGATTTGGACACGAGCTCAAACAGTATTCAAATACCTAAATTAATTTAGCTTACTTTACTGTGGATTGAAAAGGACTTAAATATCCCATTAATGACAGTTATTTCGTTTCTGAGATTTGGATGTTTTTGTAAGCACAAAGTTATACTATGAACTACCTGTCCTGTGCCTGCTGCGAATATCGAAACCCGTTTTTTTGTGTTGTAACCGTTCAGTTTTATCGGTAAGTCGATGGAGCGGACATAGTTTCGGAGATAATTTCTTTGGTATGATAAAAAACCAAACGACATTAGAACAAATTAGGGCTTCTATGCATCTCCCTCTACTTTGACATGATTTTCCTTTTTTAATTCCGTGCAAAGCTACACGAGAGCTATCTGCGCTAGCCGTCCCTAATTTATTAGTAAAGACTAGGCAGCTGGTCATCACCACCCAAAGCTAACCCTTCAGTTACTCTTTTACCATCGAGTAGTGGGATTGTTTGTAACTTATAACGCCTCCAAGGGTGAGCATGTTTGGTGTGACGGGGATTTGAACCTTCAGATTACGAGTCGAGCGTTCTGGCCATGCTGGGAACTTTGGTATGAAGGTTTTGTTTGTGTCCTTTGGGCTTCTTATTAAACCATGAATAATCTGGTCCGAAGTTGTAGACTATAAACAGCTTGAACAGCACAGAAAACATTGCTATGTAAATTATATATTTTGAGGAAATATAGCCCATATATTTGTTCGTACTTGCGAACCTGAAGAGTTCTAATGTCAGTCTAGGAACGGAATTTATAAATTTTATTTTTATTCTAGACTTAAACCTGCACGTTGGGCGGGGGTTTAGAACGAAATCTATTCTTATATCGAAATTATCTAATTGGTTGTTTGTAGAATAGTTATACGATTTTGCCTTGATAATTATGTAACCGTACAGTAAAGTTATCATTTTGATTTATCACAATGTCATTTCACATTGTACGGAGGACCAAAGGGATTGCGTTAGTTATAAGTGAGATAAAAAAAGTGTGGCGAACATAAAACACACCTACTATATTTAGTGATTATAATCTTTCCAGTTTGAGAAACATAAAGGAAATATAAACAAAATTTGGGTCGATAAAAACCAAGATTCGTATAGACAGAATCCTCTCCCGTGATTAGCATGCTAAACAAAACACAGTACCTTTTTAATAGTAACAAAAAATCTGTTATCACGCTGTGATCTACACATTTGTATGCGTTTATTTTATTTTCTCAACTCGACACCATATTCTAAAGAAAATAAATACTGTTATCGGTTTTGAACATTCTTGCTACTCTAACATAACATTGTTACCATTGGTGTAAACTGTTAAAAGACAATACAGATTTTCGACAATATTAGTAGCATTGATCATGATATAATTTAAATAGTATTTTATGTTTCATTCACAGCAGTACTTAATGTAAGAAGATAGTACAGTAAGGTTCTAACAATATGACCAATTATTTCCGTAAATGTAAACTATCAGGTATGGCAAAAATCATGGCAATGATGGACTGAATGAAAGTGGTACGATGGGGCTATCAGCAGATAGCCCCATGTGGCTTTGCTGTAAGAAAACACACACACGCTTACTGCACAAATAATTAATTTATGGTGAAATATATATAGCTGTAACTAATGTTCTTTGTAAGTTATTTATTTATTGCTAAGCTCTGTAAGTTTCAAACAACACGACTACATCTTCTGTTAAATGTAAACTGTTGGTTAAGATAGTATTTTTGTAATTTTCTAAAAACATAACTATATCTTTGTTAAGTGTATACTGCTTATTGAAATGGTAGTTCCGTAAGTTTCTAATAATGCGAATAATTCTTCCATCAAGTGAAAATTGTTGGTTGAGATATATACTCTGTTCAGATAGACGTGGAACTGTTATTTGTTAAAAGAAAAAAGTAGAAGATGAAATACTCTACTTCGATAAACAAATAATAAACATTAGGTATGATAGAGATGGAGAGGAAGAAACTTATTTAAGCAAGGGCCAGTCACATAATCCAAACCATTGTTCGAGTACGTTTAGGCTGCCCTCTAGTGGATGACATGACACGTAGCAATTCATCAACCCAGAACAGGGCAGGAACGGTGTGGTAAAATTGTTTGCATCACGCTATCGCTATGTTTCGGCATGCACAGCGACGAACTTGAAACGTGACGGTACATTACCAGGTCCACACTTTTGAAGGGCATACCTAAAGCACGTGGTATTTTCTTCCTTCTATAATTTTTTTTTCACGTACTAAGCACAAAATGCTAAAGCATTCATCGATAACATAGCGCTTGAAATTACAATACATAATTTAAAAAATGCACCTCATGACCTCCTGCCCTTATCGTTGCTTGAGATCAGAAGGTCATAGACTAGGAATCTTTGCTGCTCCAAGCTCATGTCCATAATAGACTTGGGTAAGAATAATTATATGTTTTGATTTTATATATTGGCAATAATAAACATGTGTCGTCATCCTAACCTTAAACTTAATACGAGTGTGGGCAAAGATTGATATAGGATGGTATTATTGCAGACCTATTTGGTGTTACCCTTCTAACCTTCAATTTACGACTTTATCATAACCTGATGTGGTTTCCATTGATGTTTACAAACTGATTGTTTATTGATTTCCTTTTAAAGTTCGCGCATAGTTACACGAGGAGTATCTGCGTTAATTCCTAATTTAGCTGTGTAAGACATGAGAGAAGGCAACTAGTTATCACCACCCACCGCCAACTCTTTGGCTACATTTTTGCCAACGAACAGCAGGATTGACCGTAATTTATAACGCCTCCACGGCTGAAAGGGCGGGCATGCTTGGTGTGACGGGGAATTGAACCTGTGACCCTCAATGACTCCGCGACTCTCATACTGCGAGTCCTAACCGCCACGCCATGCAGTATGAAAAATGAAATGAGAACTATCAATCAACATATTCATACCTGATGTACTTTCTTAAATACTGTTAAAGTTTATATTTTAAAAATACGTATTCCTTAAATACGTAAATTTAAACAGAAATATGATTAATTGATATCTACTTATTTTGCAAGCTAAAACAGAATTAGCAACAAGCTGTTAAGATTTCTCGTAAACATTCATTATGCATTTTCCCATTCCAAATTAAAGCTGCGTAAAATATGAAAACATCCACTGTTTATAATATTAAGTCAATACATCTCACATTTGTCCTGGTCCATGGGGTTGGGTACGTTGCAGATCGTCTCGGCATGGCCAGGTGGTTAAGGCACTCGACTCGTAATCCGAGGATTACAGGTTTGAATCCCCGTCACACCAACATGGTCGCCCTTTCAGCCGTGAGGGCGTTATTCGTTGGTAAAAGAGTAGCCCAAGAGTTGGTGGTGTGTGGTGATGACTAGTTTTCTTCTCTCTCTAGTCTTATGCTGCTAAATTAGGAACGGCTAGCGCAGATAGCCCTTGTGTAGCTTTGCGCAAAATTCAAAACAAACAAACGTTGCAGATCAGCAACTCTCGCGATAGCCACAGCTGATTTAAATGCACGGTAGAATGGAATGTTACGGAACTTGATATTGTTTGATGTTCGCAGATAATATGTTGCCACCAAAATTTGATCATTTTTGTGAAGAGTATTTAACAGCCCTTTCCAACGCAAAGTATCCGTACATTCATATCGTAAAGAAGTATTCGTATCGGGTTTTTAGAATTTCCAACACAGAGATATTCCTTGTACATAATGGCTTTGGAAAGCAAAGGAATATGGATCAACTTGATGCGCCAGGACTATCTAGAAATAACCTGCAACAAGAAGTACCCCAGCTGTGGTAAGCAAGTAAAAATCTACAAAGACAAAGGTCAGTAGCGAAAGTTTTCCTTGTGTTCCAGGTAATAATACGCATCATAATGAAGAATCGCCATCTGGAAACACCATACAATTTTGGTTTAGTGTTTTAAGGCGCAAAGCAACTAGGTTGTTTGCGCGCCATACAATTTGCTTCCATGACAAATCCGTTCAACCGTCGCATACCTAACGCAGCTGGAGAATGAAACAGGTGTTAATGATTTTCATCACAAGGACGTAATAGTCAGGTCGCTGGACCTTGGAATTTTTGTGCGACTAAACTGTTAAAACGGGGGTTAGGAAACCGTCCTTGTGCAGAGAAGTGCACTTTGAACATAGCAGCCTTGTGATAGAAGCTTTTATAACGGAAACTACGCCGCCAGGCTGCTCTCAAGTTGCACGGATCATCTCATGGAGTAAGACCAGCCGTGGTTACATTAATAACAAAAAACATGGTAATTGTGTTGTTATAGCGTACTCAACACCTGACTACATGCCATATTAGAATATTCTACCCCAAACCTGACTAAATTCAACATTAGAACATAGAACCTCGCGCCTGGCTACTTGTTACGTTAAAACATAATACCGCACGCCATTAAAACATAGCATTCCACTACATAATATAACTATATATCACATAGTTATATAGTTTATAACTATAAGTCACATTAGAACATTTTACTCCAAACCTTACTAAATATAACGTTAAAACATAGTACTTAAGCTGAGTCATGTTAAAACATTTCTTTTCAAGTCGCATTAGAACATATTACCATAAACCTGACTACATGTAACATTAAAACATAGTACCTCATACCGAGTCATATTAGAACATTATTCTTCAAGTCAGAATACTTGTAAATTAATAACAACGTACTGTACGCCAGAATACACATTACACTCAATCATGGTACCCACACCTGATTATATATCACATTAGAACATCCTACCTCACACCTAATTACATGTCACGTTAGAGGATTCTACCCGAAGTCTAACTAAATATCACATTAGAACATAGTACCTCACACCTGATTACATGTCACGTTAGAGGATCCTACCCCAAGCCGAACTAAAATGCACATTAGAACAGAGTACCTCAAGCCTGACTACATAACACATTATAATATTTTACCTCAAACTAACTATATATCCCATCAAATTAAAGGATCTCACTCTTCACTATATGGAACATTAGAACATTGTACCTCACGCCTCACTACATATTACATTAGAATGTAGTACCTCACGCCTGATAAGATGCTAGACTTCTTCTAATGTAGTCAGGCGTAAGGTATATGTTGAAGTATGTAATACATAGTCTGACTGTGTGTCTCATTAGAATATAGTACCTCATACCTGATGACTACATGCTACATTAGAATATAACACCTCATGACTGACTATATGTCACATTAGAACAGGGTACCTTACACCTGACTATAAAACACATTAGAATATCCTATCTCAACCTGACCACATGCCACATTAGAATATAGTATCTCATACCTGACCACGTATCACATTAATACATAATGTCTCACGCCTGACTACATAGCACATTATTATATCTTATCTGAACCTAACTACATGTCTCATAAGAATACAGTACCTCACACATAAATATAAATCGTATTAAAATGTGTTAATTCAAACCTGTCTAAATATTACATTAGAACATAGTTCTTCACGCCTGACTACAAGCTCCATTAGAACATAGTAGTTCAAGCTTGACAATATACCACATTACAATAGTACCTCACGGCTGACTACAAGTCACACTAGAACATCCTACTCGAAGCCTGATTAATTGTCAGATGAGAACATAACACCTCACGCCTGACGATATAGCACATTATAATATCCTATCTCAAACTTCACTACATGTTCCATTAAAGTATAGTACCTCACTCCTGACTAAAAATTACATTAGAACATTCTACCTCAACGGAAATACAAGCCGCACTAGAATATAGTATCTCACGCCTGGCTACATGCAACATTAGTACATAGTTTCACACATTTTTTCTCAAGGCTGATTATTTGTGACTTTAGAATCTAGTATACCTAACACCTGAAGTTATACTACATTAGAACATGGTATTTCACATCTGACCTACAAAGCACATTAGAATATCCTACCTCAACCTGTCTGCATGTTACATTATAAAACAGTACCTCACGCCTGACTACACAGTATATAAGAATATCCTATCTCACTACATGTTCTATTACAATATAGTGGCTCATGGCTGACCAGAAGTAAAATCATAACATCCTACTCCAACGTGACGACATTACATATTCGAACATAGTACAACACGGCTGACTACATAACATATTAGAATATCCTACCTCAAATTAACTACTTGACCCATTAGAATATAGTACCTCACACCTGACTACAAGTCACGTGGAACATCTTGTTCCAAATCTGACTATATGTTACATTAGGACATAGCTCGTCGTGCCTGACTACATACGGCGTTAGAATGTCCTATCTCAACTGATTATATGTTCCATTAAAATATAGTTCCTTTACGCCTGTCTATATGTTCTATTAGAATATAGTTCCTTAGGCCTGACTACATGCCCCATTAGAACATAGCACATCAGGTTTGGTTAGATGTCACTTTAGAAGTTTAGAACATAGTACTTTGCACCTCACTACATTAGAAGAAGTATGTAATATGTTGTCTGATTGTATGTCCCATTGGAGTATAGTACCTTATGCCTGACTACACGCCACATTAGAAAATAGTTCCTGACGTCTGACTATATGTCACATTAATACATATTATATTGCACGTAAATAAATATTGCATTAGAACATGACACTTGAATATTTGTTTTCTTTGAATATGATATATAATATATCGTACATCCAAATACATGCACTACAAAATACAGTGGCTTACAATACACAAACTACCAGAGTGAAATATGGTACCACGAAATGGGTTAAATGACACATTTGAAAACATTATATCAGATTTACCGACATGCCACATTAGAAAACAGTATCTCATATCTGACAATATGCTCTATTGAGAACATCAAAACCTACAACCTAGCTACATTTAGCTACGTATTGCACAACAATATAATATTCCAACTTTATTAGCTATCACCTTAGAACATGGCATTAAATACCTTATATTGTACTACATAGTTCATTAACATATAAGTGTTACGTTATCCAGAAACAAATGTCGTTTTTGAACTGCGAAGTTTGGAAAAGTATAAACCAGTGTTGTAAAACATGCCTTAATCAAATTAAGCGCCATTTGCTTTAACACACTTTTGCCAACGTGTAACGATGCTGTTTATGTCCTTACTGTAGAAATCAGAGTTTCTATGGTCAATAAACTCCCTGAAAGCTTCTTCTGCAGATGTCCGGTTTTGAAATCGTTTATTGTTTAAAAAGTTGTGAAAGTGCTTGAAAGAAATGAAAATATATAGGGGAAAGGTCTGGAGAATACGGTGGATGAGGCAGAACCTCGATTCCCAATTTGTTCAATTTTTGAAGCATCAACCTTGACAGGTCTCATAACGCTGATTTTGTTGATCTTCAGTCAACTCATGTGTAACTCACTTATCTAACTTTTTCGTCTTTCCAATTGCACTCAGGTGGTTGGCAATGCTTGATTTGCTTGTGCCTGGGTTTTTTGCAAGTTCATGTACTGTTGTGCGAGGGTCTGTCTTAACTTCTTCCCTTAATGATGGCTTACTTCCACAACTTTCGTGGTCTTCAGGACTTTCATCTTCATGTCAAAACCTGTACGTTCAGTATCAGATATATGTCCGAATACCTGGTTGATGTTCCGTGTAGTTTCGGTAGCTTTTTGTCCAAGTTTGAAGTTGTAGAGGAAAATCAGACGAAAATCCTTCTTGTTCATGCTGCTTTGGGGGTTGCAAAACGTACTCTGAGTAGAGTTGAAACTGCAGACAATTAAAACACCTTGTAAGCGACAAACGCTGGATTAAACCAACCAACTAACGATAAGTTACTCAATATTCATTTTCTAAATGTCACCATGAGAATTCCGACATTTATTTCTAGACAACCGAATACAACAACACGTCACATGTCACGTTAACAAAATACACCTCACAACATGTGTTGACTTTGGAACTGGATTTGGCATGTCGAACTGTGCATCATGGATTCCTTTTTGCGTCCCGTTGTCCCAAAATTCACTCCGTACTTTTCTGGCGCGTGTGCATTATAAGAATTAATTGACAATCATAATATTTGATTAGAGTAGCCCATTAATTGGCGGTGTGTGCAATTAATAAGCTATCTTTTTTTTTCTAGTCTTAACAGTAAGGGTTGAGGGACGACTAAAGCGGATAGTTCAAACAACTATAAATAATGGTCATGTTTCTCAACACCACAATTTCTCTTGTAACAAGCCTCTGCGAAAGATAATTATGAGGTCAGTATTGAAGGATTAACAAGTATTTGATCGATCAGGGTGCTGTAATCGTGGTCTCTTTCGTCATTTTGTTCTTGTAACCAGCCACAGGTTTCATGACGTGGCTGGAGATTTGTGTACTTTATGCTTCAACAGCTTTCAATTATTGTTCATCATCTTATTATACGTACAAAAAATATATCAACTTGATTACAGTTAAGGTTCTTTTGTCACTATGGCTTTCACTTTACAGATGAGATTATGTATCCATATTGGGTTGAAGTGTAGATTCGGAACCTGATTGCTGTCCTGAATGCTTTGCCCAGGGAATTGTTTTGCTTCTTTGAGAGTGTCCAGAACTCCTCTTTTCAAAATAGTGTGTCCTATGGTTGTAAGTCGTTGAAGTGTTCACACTTTGTCAGTATTTTTAATTGAAAATACTTTAAATAACTCTCAGGCCGTAAGTCCACCATTATTAGCTTTACAATATAAAGTAGTTGTTAATGAAATGTGTAGGCGTTAAGGTGTCTCCAGTGATGGCACAGTTGGAGTGGTCGGAAGTTTGCTACGAATCAGATGTGTAGGTATTAACGTGTTTCCAGTGACGGTACAGCTGGCATGGTTGGGAAATCTCCATGAATTGAATGTATGGATACTAAACTTGCCCCCACTGACGGTATAGTTGGAGTGGTTGGGAAATTGCCACGGATGAAACGTGAAGATGTTAACGTGTTCCCAGACAGGGGCGGTTTTAGTTATTCTGGAGCCACGGGCAAAATTCATTAAATGGGGCCCTATAATGATAAGAAACTTCAGACGTAGATTAAAAGGCGTAACATCGGGGGCCCTTCCATATGTGAGATCCCTGAACAATTGTTAAGTTTATCCAGGAGGTAAGACCGCTTATGTTTCCAGTTACGGGTTAGTTGGAGTGCTCGGGACATCGCCATGAATCAAATGTGTCTCCAGTGACTGAACACTTTTTGATCTACGATGGCATTCTGATGTATTAATATCTACAAAACGTTATATGTACACAACACATTATCATTTTCACCATAATGTTCCTGTAAACTCAGTCAAAATACATATTTTTGAATAATGTTACGTGTTTATTTCAAGTGCAAAAGATGGCTAATAAAAACAAGGCTTCAAACAAAATAATTATTTAGAAAGGAATGCTTTGCTACATATGTAGTCAGAGGATAACGTAAACACAATAGTCTTGTTAGTTACTGTGATCTGAAACTATATGTACAGCCAGAACAGTCTGGCTTAAGTTGATCTGACATAGTATTAAATATTAATTTCAAAAACTAAGAGTTTAGCTGATGCCAACCTGACTTTGTTCTAAATGTTAATATAAATAAAACAATCTATCTTTAGTCAATCTGACACCACAATAAATATTAATTGTAAAAATGGCAATCTAATTATGACAGGACAACTTTATTCTAGTCATTAAGTTAAGTAAAACAAAGCAACTTAAACCTGACGTTATAATAAATATTAATCTATGTTTAATATAATCGGGTTCATTACTTCGTAAATTACTCACATATATTAATTTAAATGCCTTAATAATTATAGCTTTACTTCTTAGTAGATAATAATTTAAAAATGTTAATATGGCGTCTTACAATCTGACTTCATAATGAGATAATTAATTAGAAGAAAATCAGCTTGTTAGTTACAGGTAATTACATTAGAGGCTATATTCATTATTTTTAACGTAGTAAACAGTATTGTATAGATTAAAACTAATTGCTTTCTTCTTCAAATCTCGATTAAGTACAATACAAAACTTTACTACAGATTATGCATTTAAAATGACATATCACATCATAAGTTAATACAGTGGATTCTGATCATATACAATACAACGTGTGGTTTTAGTGAATAAAGCTCACTGCTCTCGACATTTGAACAATACTTTCTAGTTTACTTAAACCGTTTTCTCAAGAAATCTCTATCTAACTACATTCAAGATCTGATCACGTTGATTGGAACCTGACGATACATCCGCAGTATTTGTTTACATGTGTTATTCGATACCAAGTGCTATATAAAGCACACTTACCAATTACAACGTGATTTAACGCTCCACCGAATCTTAAAGAGGAAAACTTGATAGAAGCGGATAAAGACATGACGGATCATGTCACACTATGGCTACAAGCCATGCCGTACATCCAACTGTCATACTACAAAGTATGGCTACAAGTCATGTCCTACTTCTAAAAGTCATACTACACAGTATGGCTACAAGTCATGTCGTACTTCTAACAGTCATACTACACAGTATGGCTACAAATCATGTCATACTTCTAAAAGTCATACTACACAGTATGACTACAAGTCAAGTCGTACTTCTAACAGGCATACTACACAGTATGGCTACAAGTCATGTCGTACTTCTAACAGTCATACTACACAGTATGACTACAAGTCATGTCCTACTTCTAACAGTCATACTACACAGTATGGATACAAGTCATGTCGTACTTCTAACAGTCTAACTACACGGTATGGCTAGAAGTCATGTCCTACTTCTAACAGTCATACTACACAGTATGGATACAAGTCATGTCGTACTTCTAACAGGCATACTACACAGTATGGATACAAGTCATGTCGTACTTCTAACAGGCATACTACACAGTATGGCTACAAGTCATGTCGTACTTCTAACAGACTAACTATACAGTATGACTACAAGTCAAGTCGTATTTCTAACAGTCATACTACACAGTATGACCACAAGTCATGTCCTACTTCTAACAGTCATACTACACAGTATGGCTACAAGTTATGTCGTACTTCTAACAGTCTAACTACACGGTATGGCTACAAGTCATGTCATACTTCTAAAAGTCATACTACACAGTATGACCACAAGTCATGTCCTACTTCTAACAGTCATACTACACAGTATGGCTACAAGTTATGTCGTACTTCTAACAGTCATACTACACAGTATGGATACAAGTCATGTCGTACTTCTAACAGTCATACTACACAGTATGACCACAAGTCATGTCCTACTTCTAACAGTCATACTACACAGTATGGCTACAAGTTATGTCGTACTTCTAACAGTCATACTACACAGTATGGATACAAGTCATGTCGTACTTCTAACAGTCATACTACACAGTATGGATACAAGTCATGTCGTACTTCTAACAGTCATACTACACAGTATGGATACAAGTCATGTCGTACTTCTAACAGGCATACTACACAGTATGGCTGCAAGTAATATCGTAGTTCAAACTGTCATACTACACAGTATGGCTACAAGTCATGTCATACTTCTAAAAGTCATACTACACAGTATGACCACAAGTCATGTCCTACTTCTAACAGTCATACTACACAGTATGGCTACAAGTTATGTCGTACTTCTAACAGTCATACTACACAGTATGGATACAAGTCATGTCGTACTTCTAACAGTCATACTACACAGTATGACCACAAGTCATGTCCTACTTCTAACAGTCATACTACACAGTATGGCTACAAGTTATGTCGTACTTCTAACAGTCATACTACACAGTATGGATACAAGTCATGTCGTACTTCTAACAGTCATACTACACAGTATGGATACAAGTCATGTCGTACTTCTAACAGTCATACTACACAGTATGGATACAAGTCATGTCGTACTTCTAACAGGCATACTACACAGTATGGCTGCAAGTAATATCGTAGTTCAAACTGTCATACTACACAGTATGGCTACAAGTCATGTCATACTTCTAAAAGTCATACTACACAGTATGACCACAAGTCATGTCCTACTTCTAACAGTCATACTACACAGTATGGCTACAAGTTATGTCGTACTTCTAACAGTCATACTACACAGTATGGATACAAGTCATGTCGTACTTCTAACAGTCATACTACACAGTATGGATACAAGTCATGTCGTACTTCTAACAGTCATACTACACAGTATGGATACAAGTCATGTCGTACTTCTAACAGGCATACTACACAGTATGGCTGCAAGTAATATCGTAGTTCAAACTGTCATACTACACAGTATGGCTACAAGTCATGTCATACTTCTAAAAGTCATACTACACAGTATGACTACAAGTCAAGTCGTATTTCTAACAGTCATACTACACAGTATGGATACAAGTCAAGTCGTACTTCTAACAGTCATACTACACAGTATGACTACAAGTCAAGTCGTATTTCTAACAGTCATACTACACAGTATGGCTACAAGTCATGTCGTACTTCTAACAGTCTAACTACACGGTATGGCTAGAAGTCATGTCCTACTTCTAACAGTCATACTACACAGTATGGATACAAGTCATGTCGTACTTCTAACAGGCATACTACACAGTATGGATACAAGTCATGTCGTACTTCTAACAGGCATACTACACAGTATGGCTACAAGTCATGTCGTACTTCTAACAGACTAACTATACAGTATGACTACAAGTCAAGTCGTATTTCTAACAGTCATACTACACAGTATGGCTACAAGTTATGTCGTACTTCTAACAGTCTAACTACACGGTATGGCTACAAGTCATGTCATACTTCTAAAAGTCATACTACACAGTATGACCACAAGTCATGTCCTACTTCTAACAGTCATACTACACAGTATGGCTACAAGTTATGTCGTACTTCTAACAGTCATACTACACAGTATGACCACAAGTCATGTCGTACTTCTAACAGTCATACTACACAGTATGGCTACAAGTTATGTCGTACTTCTAACAGTCATACTACACAGTATGGATACAAGTCATGTCGTACTTCTAACAGTCATACTACACAGTATGGATACAAGTCATGTCGTACTTCTAACAGTCATACTACACAGTATGGATACAAGTCATGTCGTACTTCTAACAGGCATACTACACAGTATGGCTGCAAGTAATATCGTAGTTCAAACTGTCATACTACACAGTATGGCTACAAGTCATGTCATACTTCTAAAAGTCATACTACACAGTATGACTACAAGTCAAGTCGTATTTCTAACAGTCATACTACACAGTATGGATACAAGTCAAGTCGTACTTCTAACAGTCATACTACACAGTATGACTACAAGTCAAGTCGTATTTCTAACAGTCATACTACACAGTATGGATACAAGTTATGTCGTATTTCTAACAGTCATACTACACAGTATGGATACAAGTCAAGTCGTACTTCTAACAGTCATACTACACAGTATGAGTACAAGTCATTACATTTTTTTATGTATTGTATTTACTTATTTTTCAGTGGAACAGTGAATATTGAACTAAGTACAAACTAGCAGCAGGATTACGTTGAGAAATAAAACTAAAAATAACTGTTGAACCACTAGCTCGCGTTAGAAAACTTCATGAGCTCCTAATGACCACATTGAAATATTTTACTTCTAACAAGCTTGTCATTTTGTAAAACCTCTATAGCTTTATGGACATGTGGAAATTAAGAAGAAAACAAACGAACAAACTCTGTAACAGAAAATTTCAACATCTCTAATTTCAACATCTTAATAAACTGATTAATTAACAACAAAAACTGTGAAGGATAAAAAAATAACTAAACACAGTAACAGATAATCATTGATGCAGTAATTTAGACATTTTAATTTTAACCGATTAATTAATATTGCAAACAATAATAAACAATATAGTAAAAGAAGTCAAGTGCAGAAAAGTGTAACAAAACAGAAAACTTTTATATAATTAAATATTTTAGCAGCAACTCTGAAGTTCATGAACACTTAACATCAATAATAGTAGTACTTGTGTTTATTATCCGATAAACATCGATAATGTAGCAATAGTAGTACTTGTGTTTATTATCCGATAAACATCGACAATGTAGCAATAGTAGTACTTGTGTTTATTATCCGATAAACATCGATAATGTTTTTAATTAAAATTTTATATTAGTTTTATTCATTAACCACGGCATAATTCTAAATCGTTCTATAATAAATAAAAATATATTCGACTGGATTAATTATCGAGATTAATCATAATTAGATACACGTTTACTTATCGAAAAATACAAAACAGTAATGAATTAAAAAACTTGACATTAGTAAACCTGTAGATAGATACAAATAAAATACATCAGATTCTAGTTGTTGTATAACCACTTATTGACGAGAGTCAGGTCCCTGCGGGCAGATTACTTGTTGAAAAGAAACGGTCGAAAGATTCCAAAGTTTGACTACCTATGGCAGTGTTACGAACTAGAAACTACGTAGTTGATAAACTGACGTTTGGGACCATTTTGGAGATGTTTTATGCAGAGAATATAAAAGTGGTGTGTGTTATTCACTTTTCTAAGTTGCTGTCTGAATTTTAATATATTTGGGCAATTGTTCGAATCAACGAAATATGCTGGCTTTTTTGTTTAATCAGGAGAATCAAGCAGTAAAACCGTTTTAAAATAAACGCATTAAAATACTGCCAAGAGGTGGTACTTTGGTTTGAATTTCGCACAAAGCTACACGAGAGCTATCTGCTCTAGCCGTCCCTAATTTAGCAGTGTAAGACTAGAGGGAAAGCAGCTAGTCATCACCACCCATCGCCAACTCTTGGACTACTCTTTTACTAACGAATAGTAGGATTGAATGTAACATTATAACGCTCCCACAGCTGAAAGGAAGAGCATGTTTAGTGTTACAAGGATTCGAACTCGCGATCCTCGGATTACGAGCTGAGTGCCTTAACCACCTGGCCATGCCAGACCCCAGGTGATAGTGCCTCAGAGCAATATATTCAATAACAAATTATTCAGGAAATGTAATATAGTATAACTAAATACAAATCTTGTTCATTTGTAGGAGAGTTTATGAATTGATATGTTAGGTAGATGTCCGTGTTGAGTGAATGATATATAATTCAACAAGCTGACTTAAAATTATAAACGTGTTTCAGAAACTGTGTATAATAGATACGCGTATTATAATAAACTAACACAATATATTGAAAAGTAATATTGTGAACTTGAAGGACTTTGTTATTAATTATATAAGTATAATTATATACATTCAAGTATTCTTGTGAATTCATGAATAGCTAATTAAGCATAGCGTATGCTCGTAATGAACAATGAATTTTGTAACACAGGTAAATTGATTAATGACATTCATTATTGCTATATTGTTACATTTTATTTTGCTTTGTTTTTTGGTTAAATTTCGGGTCATCTGTATTAGTCGTTCTTGATGTTCAAGAGATAGGCTAGAGGAAAAGCAGTTATTTCACACAACCCACCGACAGATATTCTTGTTATTTCACACAACCCACCGACAGATATTCTTGTCAAACCGAACAGTGAGATTAGATCGTCACCTAACACACCCATGGGCTTGGCATGGCCTGCTGAATTTGGCTCTAAATTCGCAATCTAAGGGTCGCGGGTTTTGAATCTACGTCACCGAACATGTTAGCCCTTTCAATTGTGAAAGTCCTATAGCGTTACGGTCAATTTCACTATTACTTATTAAAAAGAGTAGCCCAAGAATTGGCAATTGGTGGTTTTGACTGGCTACTTTCTTTCTAGTCTATCATATAGCCATAGCTAGTGCCAATAACTCTCGAGAAGCTTCGCGCGACATTCAGAATAAATCACACCCGTGACTCCAAAGTGTGAAGTTTGATTTTTTTCATGATAACGAACCTTAATTCCACAATGCAGCTCGTTAACTGTTATAAATAGATGAAATGCGTATGAAGACAGAGTCGAATAGTTTCTTTCACTGCAGATTTTATTTATTTGTTTGTCCATTTTATTATTTCTCTAAGTGATCTTTTTCCTATAAATGCCCCCCAGTGGCTCAGTGGTATGTCTGCGGACTTACAACGCTAAAAACCACTTTTCGATACCCGTGGTAGGCAGAGCACAGATAGCCCATTGTGTAGCTTTGTGCTTAATTTAAAACAACAACAATCTTCATATGAAGATAATTACGTGTAATTTAGTTTTTTGCATATTTCGTTGGACCTGATGTTTGTTTCTTTTCTTTTTTGCAAAGACTTGCAAATGATTTTCTTCCAGGTGTTTGTTTGTTTAGAATTAAACATAAAGGTACACGATGGGTTATCTCTGCTCTGCCCACCACGAGTATCGAAACCCAGTTTTTAGGGGTGTGAGTCTGCAGACATGTCACTGGAGGCTCTTCCAGGTGTCTGCTGTCTCTTGTTTTATACTACTCAAGTTTTATTGTCATAACTTAAGTTTTTTTATTTCCGTTCTGCATAAGTATCATCATAACTTTCATTGCCAGTCTAATTGTTGTCAGACTTAATATCACTAGCAAATTTAATCAACAGATAAATGACCTTTTTATGACTTCTATTAATTGGTTCCATATGGCCATAACCATTTCCATACTAATCTGAGAGTAATTTTTGAATTGCCAATTGCTAATATAATTTTGTCCTTGGGATGTTTTTTACTCACTGTAATATTACTAGAGAAGATATTCACAAGAATACTGAAACTGGAATAAATTTCACATTAGAAATCTCAGCCTGTTGTACAAGTAAATTATGACTTTTTATGTTGCAGTGAGTTCATGCATATCAAATAATACCGATAAAAAAAATCATGGCGTGTAATTAATCGTTTACTGTCTAAAAATATATGGGAATACATATGGAGTTCCAACTGTAATTAGTAGGATTAAAATATTGTTGATATTTTTGTTTGTCTTTGTTCGTGGAACTCATTCGTTATTAACAATCTTGTAATCGACAAACTGTAAATCCATAAAATATTTGGTGCACCAATGTTTTAAAAAATGTGTTCTGGGGTTAAGAGAATAATGGACGATGTACTGCTAATAAATTAAAATAATAAGACATTAAAAGTAATTTGATACCGAAGTAATAGAACACAGATAGAAAAGAAAAAATGGGAGAATATAACATTGATAGGAGGTTGGGAGATGAATAAAAATGTCCTTGCTAGAGGAGAATGGCGAGGCTTAGACTAAAAGTTGGAAAAACAGAACAAGTTGATATATCATAAATTAATGTTATATAGGTTTATAGAGGTTATATAGGTTTAAAGGGAACTCGAGGAATTGAAGTTGAAATAAAAATACAGAGGAGAGAGATAATTTATAGAAAATATTAAATAACAACATGAGAAGCAGAGCAGACTCTGATAATATTAAAAATTATGTAAGGATAAAAATGTTGATGAGAAAAGACGAAGAAAATACTTTCAACTCACTGATGGGATTATGAAGTTTGATTTAATTAGTGGGATTTATTTGATCTGTACTGAACATTTATTTGTCTGTACTGAACATTTATTTGATCTGTACTGAACATTTATTTGTCTGTATTTACTGTATTTATTTTAGATTACATCGCAGCCCTAAAATATATTTGTGCGTGATACGATTGTAAACATTTACTGGTATTCTGCTATTTTAAAACGTATGGCTGAAACCTATGTTCATTCTTCATAATAATCTTGACATTCAATCTGCTTTGATTGTTAGGAAAAATAGAGCCAATTAAAAAGAAAAGTGAACATTGCAAACTATCATCTGAAACATGTTCTCGTGTATATCAGGACAAAGACTTTGTAAATTAGACAAGTATCTTTATAGTTCGCTTTGTTCAAAGGTCGCTTTCCTCTTTGGCACGTAACCGCCGTAAACTGGTCCTTGAAATATAGAACTTCTCCTCATTCGAGAAAGCTTGAGTTGCACTATGAATGGAACCAATATAATAACATTATTTTCTCTCTTTACCACTTTACTGTCCTGATTTTTTTATCACTGTAACTTGATCACTTGAAAAGTGACTGTCTGCTTGCATATAAACGAAGTGTCGTGTAAATATCATGTTAGGTATGTCAAAATATAATTTCCAGCTTTAACAAAAATGGGTTTAGATACTCGTAGTGAGCAAAACATAGATAGTTTTTTGTATAGCTTTGTGCTTTCTAACAAACAGACTTTTAGATAAAATCATTGTAATGAAATGTAGGCACCAGAGTCATAAATATTTTCAAGTAGAATGATCAAGAATAGACGTACAAACTGAATTATTAACATCTTATTTATGACAAGGCAAAAACCACGATTATAAAATAATGTTAAACATCACCTCAGTTAATTTTTATGCAGATTAGATTTTCGATAATCTGTCATGTGATTCGAAATACATATGATTTATCATTCAGTTTACGCTGGTAAATGAACATATAATGGAATTGGGTTTACTTCTTTACTGTTCGGGATATTTGATTTTAGGGTAGAACATGCTGACCACGAATAGCAAGACAAGCCTGGGACCGATATCACATACTTAGAGTTTAAGTGTTGATAAGGTCCTAAGGTATTTCCTACCACTTTCTTAAAGAGTTGTTTCCAGAGGATCTGAAGTCACACAATGAGATGTGTCACGTCTTCCACAAATCATTCCATGTATGCTAGATAAAATAGAAATCCCATGAGTGAAAGACCATTCTATTCGATCATTTCCTTCTTACTGAAGAAACGTTTCAACCACTTTATCATAGTGAGGCTGATAAGTCCGCCAATGTTTATTCTTTCCAACATTATACTTTTAACACCACCTTTTGTCTTAATTTTCTATGTTAATTTCTACCTACACTGTACTCTTAACACCACCTTTTGTCTTAATTTTCTATGTTAATTTCTACCTACACTGTACTCTTAACACCACCTTTTGTCTTAATTTTCTATGTTAATTTCTACCTACACTGTACTCTTAATACCACCTTTTGTCTTAATTTTCTATGTTAATTTCTACCTACACTGTACTCTTAACACTACCTTTTGTCTTAATTTTCCATGTTAATTTCTACCTACACTGTACTCTTAACACTACCTTTTGTCTTAATTTTCCATGTTAATTTCTACCTACACTGTACTCTTAACACTACCTTTTGTCTTAATTTTCCATGTTAATTTCTACCTACACTGTACTCTTAACACCACCTTTTGTCTTAATTTTCCATGTTAATTTCTACCTACACTGTACTCTTAACACCACCTTTTGTCTTAATTTTCTATGTTAATTTCTACCTACACTGTACTCTTAACACTACCTTTTGTCTTAATTTTCCATGTTAATTTCTACCTACACTGTAATTCTTAACACTACCTTTTGTCTTAATTTTCCATGTTAATTTCTACCTACACTGTACTCTTAACACCATCTTTTGTCTTAATTTTCCATGTTAATTTCTACCTACACTGTACTCTTAACACCACCTTTTGTCTTAATTTTCTATGTTAATTTCTACCTACACTGTAATTCTTAACACTACCTTTTGTCTTAATTTTCCATGTTAATTTCTACCTACACTGTACTCTTAACACTACCTTTTGTCTTAATTTTCCATGTTAATTTCTACCTACACTGTACTCTTAACACTACCTTTTGTCTTAATTTTCCATGTTAATTTCTACCTACACTGTACTCTTAACACCACCTTTTGTCTTAATTTTCCATGTTAATTTCTACCTACACTGTACTCTTAACACCACCTTTTGTCTTAATTTTCTATGTTAATTTCTACCTACACTGTACTCTTAACACTACCTTTTGTCTTAATTTTCTATGTTAATTTCTACCTACACTGTAATTTTAACACTACCTTTTGTCTTAATTGGTTTTCCATGTTAATTTCTACCTACACTGTAATCTTAACACTACCTTTGTCTTAATTTTTCCATGTTAATTTCTACCTACACTGTAATCTTAACACTACCTTTTGTCTTAATTTTCCATGTTAATTTCTACCTACACTGTAATCTTAACACCACCTTTTGTCTTAATTTTCCATGTTAATTTCTACCTACACTGTACTCTTAACACCACCTTTTGTCTTAATTTTCTATGTTAATTTCTACCTACACTGTAATCTTAACACTACCTTTTGTCTTAATTTTCCATGTTAATTTCTACCTACACTGTAATTCTTAACACTACCTTTTGTCTTAATTTTCCATGTTAATTTCTACCTACACTGTAATCTTAACACCATCTTTTGTCTTAATTTTCCATGTTAATTTCTACCTACACTGTAATCTTAACACCACCTTTTGTCTTAATCTTTCTATGTTAATTTCTACCTACACTGTACTCTTAACACTACCTTTTGTCTTAATTTTTCCATGTTAATTTCTACCTACACTGTACTCTTAACACTACCTTTTGTCTTAATTTTCCATGTTAATTTCTACCTACACTGTAATCTTAACACTACCTTTTGTCTGTAATTTTCCATGTTAATTTCTACCTACACTGTATTCTTAACACCACCTTTGTCTTAATTTTCCATGTTAATTTCTACCTACACTGTACTCTTAACACCACCTTTGTCTTAATTTTCTATGTTAATTTCTACCTACACTGTACTCTTAACACTACCTTTTGTCTTAATTTTCTATGTTAATTTCTACCTACACTGTACTCTTAACACTACCTTTTGTCTTAATTTTCTATGTTAATTTTACCTACACTGTAACTTTAACACTACCTTTTGTCTTAATTTTCTATGTTAATTTTACCTACACTGTACTCTTAACACTACCTTTTGTCTTAATTTTCTATGTTAATTTCTACCTACACTGTACTCTTAACACTACCTTTTGTCTTAATTTTCTATGTTAATTTCTACCTACACTGTACTCTTAACACTACCTTTTGTCTTAATTTTCCATGTTAATTTCTACCTACACTGTAATCTTAACACTACCTTTTGTCTTAATTTTTCTATGTTAATTTTCTACCTACACTGTACTCTTAACACTACCTTTTGTCTTAATTTTCTATGTTAATTTCTACCTACACTGTAATCTTAACACTACCTTTTGTCTTAATTTTCTATGTTAATTTCTACCTACACTGTTATTCTTAACACTACCTTTTGTCTTAATTTTCTATGTTAATTTCTACCTACACTGTACTCTTAACACTACCTTTTGTCTTAATTTTCTATGTTAATTTCTACCTACACTGTACTCTTAACACTACCTTTTGTCTTAATTTTCCTATGTTAATTTCTACCTACACTGTACTCTTAACACTACCTTTTGTCTTAATTTTCTATGTTAATTTCTACCTACACTGTAACCTTTGTCTTAACACTACCTTTTGTCTTAACACTACCTTTTGTCTTAATTTTCTATGTTAATTTCTACCTACACTGTAACTCTTAACACTACCTTTTGTCTTAATTTTCTATGTTAATTTCTACCTACACTGTACTCTCTTAACACTACCTTTTGTCTTAATTTTCCATGTTAATTTCTACCTACAGTGTACTCTTAACACCACCTTTTGTCTTAATTTTCCATGTTAATTTCTACCTACAGTGTACTCTTAACACCACCTTTTGTCTTAATTTTCCATGTTAATTTCTACCTACACTGTACTCTTAACACTACCTTTTGTCTTAATTTTCCATGTTAATTTCTACCTACACTGTACTCTTAACACCACCTTTTGTCTGTAATAATTTTCTATGTTAATTTCTACCTACACTGTAATCTTAACACTACCTTTTGTCTTAATTTTCCATGTTAATTTCTACCTACACTGTAATCTTAACACTACCTTTTGTCTTATTTTTCCATGTTGATTTCTACCTACACTGTACTCTTAACACTACCTTTTGTCTTTTTCCATGTTAATTTCTACCTACACTGTACTCTTAACACTACCTTTTGTCTTAATTTTCCATGTTAATTTCTACCTACACTGTAATCTCTTAACACCACCTTTTTGTCTTAATTTTCCGTGTTAATTTCTACCTACACTGCCGCGCTTTAACACCACCTTTTGTCTTTTTCTATGTTAATTTCTACCTACACTGTAATCTTAACACCACCTTTTGTCTTAATTTTCTATGTTAATTTCTACCTACACTGTACTCTTAACACTACCTTTTGTCTTAATTTTCTGTGTTAATTTCTACCTACACTGTACTCTTAACACTACCTTTTGTCTTAATTTTCTATGTTTATTTCTACCTACACTGTACTCTTAACACTACCTTTTGTCTTAATTTTCTATGTTAATTTCTACCTACACTGTACTCTTAACACTACCTTTTGTCTTAATTTTCCATGTTAATTTCTACCTACAGTGTACTCTTAACACCACCTTTTGTCTTAATTTTCCATGTTAATTTCTACCTACACTGTACTCTTAACACCACCTTTTGTCTTAATTTTCCATGTTAATTTCTACCTACACTGTACTCTTAACACCACCTTTTGTCTTAATTTTCTATGTTAATTTCTACCTACAATGTACTCTTAACACTACCTTTTGTCTTAATTTTCTATGTTAATTTCTACCTACACTGTACTCTTAACACTACCTTTTGTCTTAATTTTCTATGTTAATTTCTACCTACACTGTAATCTTAACACTACCTTTTGTCTTAATTTTCCATGTTAATTTCTACCTACACTGTAATTTTAACACTACCTTTTGTCTTAATTTTCCATGTTAATTTCTACCTACAGTGTACTCTTAACACCACCTTTTGTCTTAATTTTCCATGTTAATTTCTACCTACACTGTACTCTTAACACCACCTTTTGTCTTAATTTTCCATGTTAATTTCTACCTACACTGTACTCTTAACAATTCACCTTTTGTCTTAATTTTCCATGTTAATTTCTACCTACACTGTACTCTTAACACCACCTTTTGTCTTAATTTTCCATGTTAATTTCTACCTACACTGTACTCTTAACACCACCTTTGTCTTAATTTTCTATGTTAATTTCTACCTACACTGTACTCTTAACACTACCTTTTGTCTTAATTTTCCATGTTAATTTCTACCTACACTGTACTCTTAACACCATCTTTTGTCTTAATTTTCCATGTTAATTTCTACCTACAGTGTACTCTTAACACCACCTTTTGTCTTAATTTTCCATGTTAATTTCTACCTACACTGTACTCTTAACACCACCTTTTGTCTTAATTTTCCATGTTAATTTCTACCTACACTGTACTCTTAACACCACCTTTTGTCTTAATTTTCCATGTTAATTTCTACCTACACTGTACTCTTAACACCACCTTTTGTCTTAATTTTCTATGTTAATTTCTACCTACAATGTACTCTTAACACTACCTTTTGTTTCACGTTTTGTATAGAAATGGAGATGAGTTTAGTTCCTTTCACTCTTTTAACTGGCTGGAGTTTGAAGTTTGTTAAAAGAAATATTGTTCAATGTGCTGTTCCATACTGAACCACCTGATGTCTTCTCAAAGTTTAGTTGGTCTATAGATCTGCTGGATGTCTTTTAAATGTACAGTGGCTCTACTGGACCACTGGATATCTTTTCAATATGCTATTACTCTACTGGACTATTGTATGTCTTTTTTCAATGTGTTGTTGGACTACTAATTTACCAGATGTCTTCTCAATGTGATGTTGGAATACTCATCCATTGGATGTGATCCTTTCATTATTGCAAGCACTCTTTGATTGAATGAAATGCTTATGCGTATCTTGATAATAGACCAGCCTTGTGAAATATGTTTCGAACTATTTATTCACTGACAGAGCATTTAATTGTGGCTGCTAGCATCTGATTCGGTCTCGGAGCAGACACTTCACGATTGCGGTGAACCAGAAGTAACAGATAGCAGTTGGCTGCTTGTGTTGTAAACGAATGTCTCCTTTGTTCAGTTGTACAAGTACCACACTTTTGGTTTGCAAGTAATTCCATATTCTGTCAATGAGACACTTTAGAACACTTGTAGCGACACCCATAAAAGTCTGTTGTGATTGAGCGGTTACCACTCATCCAATGGCTCTCCATGTGAAAAAAAAAAAAAAAATCCAAATGTCTTTATAAAGGATCATGAGCAGTTTGAAACGTCATACGTTATGTGATACTTCTGTACATGACAACTAAGACTGATTATGTAGGACTAATTTATATAACATTGTCCAGTGATTCTCAACCTTATTTGTGGACTACCTGATTTTTATTTCAGTGGACCACAATGGGATCAAAACACTATGCTGTCGATTCCTTTCCTCACTACGTAACCTTTATGCAGACTACCTGAAAAAGAGTCTGAGAGGCCACAGACTAAGAACCACGAAAACAGACTGAATGACCACTCATTTGTGTGTCAGATCAGATGCCTAATTTACATAACATTAAAGCCGTGGTAGTGAGAGTGATGAACATTATTTTATAACATTGCTAAAAGAGTAATATTACAAATTCTGATTTTCATTTAACATTGTGCAGCGAAGTTGAGTTTCATTTTTAGTATGAAATATATAATTCACAAGGACACCACATAGCAATACTTTGTGTTCACATTAGTCATTTAAATGTTACAACATTCGATGAATAAGAAGTACATTATTATTTACTTTCATTATCGAAGTAAGAGCGTCCTCGTTGGGACAAATTTGAAAGATAAGAAAATAAAAACTAGTATTAATAAATAATCTACAATGACGGTACTAGGAATAACCTACTTTTGAAGTTCTACTCGGTAGAACTTCAAAAGCTTCCCAGTGGCAAGATAAATACATGTACTGTATTTATCAGTACAGTCACAAAATCTTTCCAGTGGCACAGTGGTAAGTCTGCGGACTTATAAAGCTAAAAACCTCGTTTCGATACTTGCACAGATAGCTCATTGTACTAAGCTACGGACAAGCAAATTAAAGAAACTTAGAAAATCAGAACATTTAATCATGAAACGATTCAAAACGAAGTTTTCTTAAAACAATGAATTTACAAAACATCAGCTAGCAACAACATTTTATGAACAATGTGTACAAGAAACACGATTAAGTAAGTTTATTTACCCATTTCTAAACTGGAAACTCTTAACATATTTAATCTTTATACAATTACCTGCAGAACTGGATATTGTAGTTTTCAATTACAAAGTTTTCTGACAGACGTTTTTTTTAAAAGAGATTCTAAAGTAGATTATCTTCTGGTGACACGACCAGACTTATATATTCGTGCAACATTTTTTAATGTCTTACAATTCAGTCACGTGCTGAAGGATTTCGAGTGGAAATTCAAAGCGTCAGCCGCCATATATGTAAATAAGTTATAAAAACTGAAGATGAAGAAGAGACAAGATATCGATATGAACTATCAACGACTTATCATCACCACTTCATTCATCCTGCTGGAATGTCTGGTTTATTGTACTTGTTTGCCACCGTCACATTCGTCGCTGTTGCGTGCCCCAATATGCCAACACATTAGGATACACGTGTTTTCTTTAACGACATCCATAACTGTTTTTTTGGATGGTTGGGGGGGGGGGCATTATAAGTAACAAACAAAACCTTAACTGATGTCATATAGTTTAGTCGTTACGTATATAACAGAGTAAAGTTTATTGTGCACATTTTTTATCTAGGTGTGTTTGTAATCATATGGAGGATTGGAAAAATACACTCAATTATTGGATATCCATTTCATAAAAACATCATTAAAAGATAAATTTCGTTTGTTTGAAGTTAAGCACAAAGCAACACAGTGGGCTGTTTGTGCTCTGCCCACCAAGGGTATCGAAACCAGGATTATAGCGCTATATGTCCGCAAACATACAGCTATGCCACTTGGTGGGGCTATAAATAAATTAAAAATCAAACGTCTATTATGAAGAACTAAGTAATTAAATAAGTCGTTAGTGTTTTTTTTGTTTTTTTTTGTAAACTTGGACTAAGAACTTTTGAAAGAATCCTGGCTTTTAGCATATTACGGCACAACATAAACCAACTAAAATATGCATTAAAACAACAGGGAATAATCAATAGCCACAGCATATGAAATTATTTTAGCTAGGATTAGGAGTAAATTAATCTATGAGAACTTTCTCTTGTTCATTTCTCTCCTTTTTATTAGCTATATTTAGGTGCGCAAGCAATACCAACCGTGAGGCGCACATATATCTGATTCATTATTATTACTCAATAGGATTTCTACAAGTCTACCCTTAAATTGAAATTATTTTCGGCAGGGTTAGAGTAGAGTAACTTATGAAACTTTTGACAAGAGCAATTATATCAAACAAAAGTGTTTGACCACCTGTTTTATTTGTTTGTTTTTGAATTTCGCTCAAAGCTACGAGAGGGTTATCTGCGCTAGCCGTCCCTAATTTAACAGTGTAAGTCATCATCACTCACCTCTAACGCTCGGGCTACACTTTTACCAAGGAACAGGTGGACGGAGTGTCACATGATAACGCTCCTACGGCTGAATGTGCAAGCATGTTTAGTGTGACTAGGATTCGAACCCGCGGCCCTCAGATTACGAGTTAGCGCCCCAAACCGTCTGGTCATGTCGGGCTGAATAAATGTATCTCAAAATGTTTACAAAAGTAGGAAATTAATGAAAGCATATAGAGCAGAGCTACAAATCACTAAGTCACTACAAATCACTAAAGTCACTACAAATCACTAAGTCACTACAAATCAGTAAAGTCACTACAAATCAGTAAAGTCACGACAAATCACTAAAGTCACTACAAATCACTAAGTCACTACAAATCACTAAAGTCACTACAAATCACTAAGTCACTACAAATCACTAAAGTCACTACAAATCACTAAAGTCAGTCTAGTAGCTCTTCTTTCGCCAAGCTCTTTTGTTTTTGGAAAAAAATACAGTTATTTCCCAAATATTGTGAACATTTAGTGTGTTACTAGATTAATTAAAACAGTAACACAAAAAGAATATAATATTATGAGACTGGTTAATATTTATATAACTTTATCCCAAATTTTTGAACTGAAATTTATGTACATACTGTAATGAGTAATATGCAACGGTAAGCACTGGAATAAACAATATGCAACAGTAAATACAGGTATAAACAATATGCAGCAGTAAACATTAAAATAAACAATATGCCACAACAACTATTGGAAAACACTATGTAACAGTAAATATTAGCTTAAACAATATCCAACAGTAAACAGTGAGTTAAAAGAAACCTTGTGCGCTACACATTATAATTTATCTCATAACACTTTCTGTGTCGATACGATGGCAGAATGCCATATACACCTTTTTGCAAAAGTTTCATTAACAGAGGAAAAATATATATTTGCAAACAGCTAATCACCAAAAATGAAATGTCTGCGACCAAAGACGGGGTTCTAGCATGTGTAACTACAATAGGATTCCTCGCTTCGCTAGCCAAGACTTTCTAAATTTTGATGCCTGGTTATTAGATCCTTCTTAAAAATAACAGTTGAAATAGTTGTTAGGCCTTGCTAATCAGTTCTGGTTGATAGATTATGGTATCGAAACAAACACTTCTTGAAGAGTAGCTTCTGTCAGACAGAAGATTGATCTGAAATGTTATTTCTAGTTGAATTTTTCATAATAAGCTGGCTAAGAGAAACATTACAAAAGTACACTTTGATTAAATCATCTTTTAGATTTTCCACCACGTTCAATGACCTAAGAGATTATTATACGTGTCTTGTAAAACTATCCTTTTTTTCTCCCTAACATTCTACTTCGCTACAGTTTCTGTTTACTTTTAATTTTCTACTCGCATGCATCAGTAGCATCCACGCTTTTTCTGAAACACAATATGCTGCTCTTAAATGTGTAGTTCGAAAGCTTCTAAGTTCTCTCGTTCTTCGTCTGATGTTTTCGAATACACAGGTTTGAGTTTGAAAGATTTACCAGCTAGAATTCCTGAGATACACGAAAGTAATCGTGAAAGTATCAAGTTTGCAAAACGAAATCTGTATAAATATCATAATCTGTTTTGTAATAAGGTTACAATAAAAAGTGGGTTAAATTCATCAAATATGAACCAATATAAATAGCTCCTGTTTAAATATTATTTAAAACGCAGAAAAATAATGCGTTTGATAAGTAAGTAATTAAATAGAACATTTATCATAAGATTTTTTCATGTAGTCGTTCAATCTGTCAGTGAAATTCAACATTTGGAGCATGATAAATGTACACTTAATTCGTTGTTTATGTCGATTGTATTACTGTAAAGGATCTAGATGCTCTCCGTGGCTCAGTAATAAGTTTATGGACTGATCACGGTAAAAGTCAGATTTCGATACCCGTGCTGGGCACAAAACAGATATATCACTGTGTAGTTTTGTGTTTAATGACAAAGAAATACTGAACTTGTTATTTTGTTAACATCCTTTTGTGACTGATTGTACTTCGACAATAATGACATCGTAAACAATGGGTTTACAATGTAAACTCTTATGTATCTTATATAATTGTTTAATATTTCTGAAATGTTTCAAATTATGCACATGATTTTACATTGGAGAGGAATGTTCTAAACGAAACGAGACTGTATCTGTTTTATGACTAACAATATAAACAAAAAAGTAATGTATTTTCTGAGTGGCCAGTCGTATCACATTACGACAAGAAATCTATCCTGATGGTATTGAGAATGAAGGTAACCACGGATCACTTCTCCACGTAACTCCATATATATTTATATTTATATATTTTTAAAACGATGCGTTTTCCTTTCCTTTCTTGAGGTTCATTATACCGTTTTGTGATATTGTACATCTCTCTCTCTCTTCCGTAGTACAGCGGTATGTCTACGGATTGACAATGCTAAAATCATGGGTTTGATTCCCGTCGGGAGGCTCAGCAAATAGCGTGATGTGCTTTTGCTGTAAGAAAACACACTCACTCTCTTCTCTCCCCGCTGGTACAGCGGTAAGTCTACAGGCATACAACGCTGAAATGAGGGGTTTGATTTCCCTCGGTGGACTCAGCAGATAGCCCAAAACGACTTTGCTATAAGAAAAACACACACTCTCTTTTTTTTATAGGGCATGCATATAAATACACAAATGTTACGTTTTCAAATCAGGTATTTTATACGTCATCAACACATTGTCATGAATGGCCTTCACATAATTCTGGCCTTCACACGGTAGATTTTAGTGTAAAATTCAACAATTAAGTTACAAGATGTCTCAAGTTAAACGTAAAGTTTTTTAATAAAAGAACTCAAATGTATGCATAGTTTATTTAATTTCGCGCAAAGCTACATGAAGGCTATCTGCATTAGCCGTCCCTAATTTAGCACTGCAAGACTAGAGGGAAGGCAGCTAGTCATCACCACCCACCGCCAACTTTTGGGCTACACCTTTACCAACGAATAGGGGGATTGATTGTAACATTATAACACCCCACGGCTGAAAGGGCGAGCATACTTGGTGCAAGGGGGGTTCGAATCCGCAATACTCAGATTACGAGTCGAACGCCTTAACCCACCTGGCCATGTTGGGCCTGTATGTATAGATAAAGATCATACACGGTAGATTATAAACAATATAGCTTATTTGCAAAACACAAGAGGTCTAAATTTTCCAACCAGAGGGTATTGTTTCTTAGTGGTTGCAATTTAAATACTGAATGTTCGACACGTACCTAATGTTCTGCTAACATAAGATTACAAAACATTTTACTACTGATTATGTATTGTAGATTGTTTATTTCTCCTCAGTGTTACGTAATTAAATTTATTGAAATAAAAACATTCTTTGGGTCTAAATATACCCTACGGGACGAAAGTTGGGTTAAAGTCGTGATAACACAACATCAGTCTGGGTTCAGTAAATGGGCTGCGAACAATGAAATAGTTCTAAGTGATTACGTTAGACTATGTTGGTCGAACAAGTTTTATTATATTTACTCAACGATTAAGTCAAAATAACAAAAGTTTTAGAACGTGTGTGTGTGTGTGTAAGAAGTTTTCCTACTCGTGACACGATTTTTTTATTATTATACAAACATAACCACTTGTAACAAAAAAAGTACGTGGCACCAGGGCGGCTGTTGCACGCGGTCTCGTGATTTGTTTTATTTTGTGACTGATTGACTGAGGGACTCTGGAAGCTAAATATCCTAGTGGTGGAGCGAATAGAGATCAAGGGTTGACTATAAAAGTCCTCTACACGCGTTTGCGTGCTGTTCACCATTAAGACATTGGCCTTAACATATGTTTGCTCGAATTAAGCTAAGAAGGTTTTATAACCAACTAATGGCTGTATGGAATCTTGGACAATGATAGATTGCGTTTTCTTGGAAAATTCTATAGTAATGTTTTTATTAATGGACTCATCGTGGTGTCAGAGTATAGTTACTGGAATGTGTCAATATAATATATGGACTTGTCAACTCCTTTTGAACAAAAACTTGAAAAAACAAATAGAAATTCCCCTTCTGAAAGTGTTAGGTTATATTGTAAAATATGAAACACAACAGAGAATAATATAAATTTAACTCGCGGAATCATTCGTTTGTTAGGTAAAATAATTATAATTAATTCAAAGGAAACAAACTTAAGTAATTGTTAATGTAACCGTTAAAATAACTTTAAATAGTTAGAGAGGAGACATTAACTTAACTCGGGAAATTTGTAAGTTTATCGGGTAAAAAAACTGTATATTATAAAGGGTAGACAACTTTAATTGTTTCTTTATCGCTGTCGTGTCAGATAAAGCAATATTTATTATAAAAGAGAAAACAAAATTAAGTTGTACTCAGATCAAAATCACTGAAATGAGCAAAATTAATCATAATCCATTTTAGTTGGTTTCATTTATTACCGATTTTGTTTTAAGATACTTCCAGCTTTTTATCAAAATTTAAGTTGCGTTCTGTTGGTTTATCAGATAAAACAAATATTGGAAGTAAAGAGAAGACAAAATTAACTTAGAAACAGACAAAAGAAGTAAAGAAGACAAAATTAACTCAGAAACAGACGAAAGAAGTAAAGAAGTGACAAAATTAACTTTAAATACAGATGAATGGTTGGTTGGTTGGTTTGGCGTTTTATGGCATAAAACAACTAGGTTATCTGCGCCTAAAACAGATGAAAGAAGCAAAAAATATTCAAATTTAACTTTAAAATAAATGAAGGAAGAAGAAAAACACAAAAAGAAGGAAGTAAAAATAGAAAAAAATTAACTTTAAAACAACTATAAGAAATTAAGGAAGAGATAAAATAACTTGTGTAAATGTTGGTTTAACAGGAGAAACAAGTGTAACTCTTAAAGACTTGGCATGACCAGGTGATTAGGGCGCTCGACTCTTAACTTGAAAGGTTTGGGTTTGAATCCCCATCATACCAAACATGCTCACCCTTTCAGTCATGTAGGCGTTATAACGTTACGATTAATCCTATTATTCCTTGGTAAAAGAGCAGTTCAAGAGTTGGCAGTAGGTTGTAATGTTTTACATTGTTAAATTATGGACGGTGGCGCAGATAGCCTTCATTGCATGAAATTAAAAAAAAAACAACGAATAAATATTAAATAGGAAAACCGTTACTTTGTTTATCAAGTAAAGTAAATATAAGAGGTAATTAGACAAAATTAACGTTTTTAATTTGGAGATCACGGGTTACTTTTAGACTTAAGCTGGGAACATGTTTAGACACGTTAACCTTTATCAGCTTATTGTTTTGTACCGATATTCAGCAGTATTAAGCTGACGACAAAGATTTCACATGACACAGTTTATGTAGGATATTAGCACGTTCACAGGCAGAATATAAATAGAAACCCTAATTGTAACAATATTTATGGATCTGTTGAGTAATTCGCTTTAATGAAAGGTGCAATTATACGACAAAGATATATTACAATAATACAAATACAGGGAGAGCTTACTCAAGTATCAGATCCTGAGCACGCGTCTTTTTTTACAGTATTTTTACCTACTTTGTTTCAAGAACAGAAAAAAGGAAAGAAACTCAATCCTTCTTCTTTATCTTACACCTCTGTAATTTTATCAAGGGTAGCACTACGGAAGAATAAATGATTGAGGCGGCGCGTAAAGCTGGAGGTATGCCTTAATCTTTGTGATCACACATCATTTGTTTCGTGTCAGCGAAAGGTGCAAACGAAACGTGCCTGTTTTATGTTCAAGTTTTACGAGATTATTATTCAGAATGAGACATATTTTGTGGTATATTTTTTTCTAAAGCAAGAATTGTAATACGAATAAAAATACTGAAATAGAAGCAAACTATTGAGCTTTATTCAATTAAAGGTAAACTGTTGTAAGAAACATTAAAAATAAACAAACTATGTCACGTTACTTTATTAAGTTAGCGAGAGTTGTCATAAGAAGTAACAATGCTAAAAAAAAAGAACAAACCACAATCTTTCACTGTGTTTGGTTAAAGATAACTGCTTGAAGATGTAAAAATACTAAAACTAAATATTCCCCCTTCCTCCTTTCAGTAAAAGAAAGCTGTGATACAAATTGTAGTTCTTTATTTTAAACGGATAAAATAACTGTTAAAAATAAAGAAGAAACAAACGATGCTATTTATATTCTGGGTTTTCTAATAATACACGTACAATACCTGAAAACATTATCATTGTGGGTTTTCTAATAATACACGTAGAATACCTGAAAACATTATCATTGTGGGTTTTCTAATAATACACGTAGAATACCTGAAAACATTATCATTGTGGGTTTTCTAATAATACACGTAGAATACCTGAAAACATTATCATTGTGGGTTTTCTAATAATACACGTAGAATACCTGAAAATATTATCATTATTCCTTTTTTTTCCTTTTTATTCCAAAAACAGATTACTTTAACCTTATTTTTAATTGAACTATAATAGTTGAGTTTATATAAAAACAGTTTCAGTAGTAAAGAAAAAAACAACAGTCAAAGCATCTGAAGATGACCTAGAAAGGTTTGGTTTGGTTTGAATTTCGCGCAAAGCTACTCGAGGGCTATCTGCGCTAATCGTTCCTAATTTAGTAGTGTAAGACTAGAGGGAAGTCAGCTAGTCAATCACCACCCACCACCAACTCTTTTACCGACGAATAGTGTAATTGATCGTCACATTATAACGCCCCCACGGCTGAAAGGGCGAGCGTATTTGGTGTGACGGGGATTCGAAAGAAAATTGGTGCTTATTGAGAACTGAAAGATAGATATCACATACAATGAATGGAAACAATTAACACTGAAAACGAAATCAGATATGAATACTTGAAAAAATTCGAAACACAATATATTCCACTTCGGGTTTGGATCGATGAATGGTTACAGCAAATTAGGTTCATTAGGGTGTGTGTGTGTGTGTTTTCTTATAGCAAAGCCACATAAGGCTATCTGCTGAGCCCACCGAGGGGAATCGAACCGCTGATTTTAGCGCTGTAAATCCGGAGACTTACCGCTGTACTAGCGAGAGGCTGTTTTATTAGGAAGAGGTAGAAATACTAAACATTTTACATACAATGTTTGAAACAAAAAACACATTCATCCTTGTTTTGGAATTTCGCGCAAAGCTACTCGAGGGTTATCTGCGCTAGCCGTCCCTAATTTAGCAGTGTAAGACTAGAGGGAAGGCAGCTAGTCATCACCACCCACCGCCAACTCTTAGGCTACTCTTTTACCAACGAATAGTGGGATTGACCGTCACATTCTAACGCCCCCACGGCTGGGAGGGCGAGCATGTTTGGCACGACCGGGATGCGAACCCGCGACCCTCAGATTACGAGTCGAACGCCTTAACACGCTTGGCCATGCCGGGCCCACATTCATCCTATCTAGCTCTAAAACTCAATTGCACAAAAGTCATTGCACTCATCACTAAGATACCACAGTTTTTTATTATTTGTTTGAAATGTTATGCAAAGCGCAGTACACTTAATAATAACAAAATCATTTTATTTTTTCGACTACAAGTTTTGTTTAACTAATGATAGGCCTAAATATACACGTAAATAAAATGTCATTCGAAATTCTACTAGCTGATTTTTCGTACGCGCAGTACTTCTTGTATCTCTATTACTTCGTTTACAAAGTAAAATCAAAATTTAAAGAGGTTATCTAACTATCAGGCTGACTCAATAACCAAATTTTGTCAACGCCTGGCATGTGTTTTATACAGTTCAAGTCGTTTCATGATTTTTCAAGAAAATTCCAGTTATTAATTAAGCTAGAGCTCACCAGGTAATATTTAAAACTGCCTCAAGCTAAAATAAATGTCTAAAATGAGAAAACACAGCCTGCAATAGTACAAATGACAGCAATGAAAACTACTATTTGTATCCAATGATGAAACTAAAAGATTTTTGTTTTATGGTAAAATCAAGAACGCTTTGGACAATGATTTGTACTTTATTGCAAAACCCGAAAGTTCTGTTTTTTTTGGGCCTGGCATGGCCTAGCGCGTTAAGGCGTGTGCTTCGTAATCTGAGGGTCGCGGGTTCGCGCCCGAGTCGCGCCAAATATGCTCGCCCTCCCAGCCGTGGGGGCGTTATAATGTAACGGTCAATCCCACTATTCGTTGGTAAAAGAGTAGCACAAGAGTTGGCGGCGGGTGGTGATGACTAGCTGCCTTCCCTCTAGTCTTACACTGCTAAATTAGGGACGGCTAGCACAGATAGCCCTCAAGTTGCTTTGTGCGAAATATCAAAACAAACAAACAAAACTGTTTTTTCTGGTTAATGAGATATGGTTTATACTTTAAGATAAAACCAAACGTTTTTGATTGGTGGTAAAAAGTAAGAAACTTTTGTACTCGTACTATGAATGTATCTTATCATAAAATTAAGTGTTTTGTCTGATGGTAAAGGCAAAGACATTTAGCCTGTTTTGTTTTTTTTCTCTTCTTTTTTCTAGTCTAGCCTGGAAGTTTCTGATTAAGAGTTTATACAGCAAGAAAATATTTTGGCCTAAGATCCGTGTCCTTAAGAGAGTAACAAACCCGGTCTTCAAATAAAACCAGTAATGCTTTTGATTTAAAATCAATGTCCTTAGGAGAGTAAGGAACATTATCTTCAGTTAAAGCCAAAGAGCTTTCAGATGAAGTCAGATAGTTCTTGATTTCAGGTTCTATTTGATTGTAAGTAATGGATAAACGTGATAGGTTTGATTTTCTGAAATATCACCCGCACTTTTTAGAGTGAAAGTTGTAAGTTAATGCTTTAAGCTTAGAAAACAATTTTACACATGTGACGTGTGAGACAGAGTGGTTGAATTATTCTCGAAAAGTAAAGGTTAAGGTGTAATTTAGCCAGGCTTGTAACAGATATGATGTTATTGGAAAGAGACCAGAGCCATTGAAACTCCACTTAAATTACGTCACAATGTTGATTGTACAAATCCCAATTTTGTTGTTAGTTCAGCCTCGTTTGAACACAATGTATAAGTGTAAAATAATGCCTAAAACTACGTTCTTGTTTTGTTGTGGTTTTTTTTTTTCTGCTTGAGTGTAGTCTTTTATTTAATAGAAAGATGAAACCCGCAGGCCATCTCGCAAAATATTTCTACACAAAAGGTGTTCTAGAAAGGCGGGTTTCCCACGTAGATACACACGGGTACTGGCTTTCAAAGAAAGAAAATTGGAACTGGTCGTTTATTTCATACAATTTTAGAGTAACGAACATTATTCGTAATTCTGTGTGGTATCTGAAGTTCTACACTCAACCAGCGTTGCTGACGTGTTACAAAGGTAAAAACAGAAATAGATTTAATTTTTTTCTTTCATATTTTTTGTTATGTAATAGATAAAGATAAAAAGTGAAAGCACTGCTATGCATATCACTTTAAATCACAAAATTGTACAGTAATTACTCGTTGGGTAAGAACAGTTTGAACTAAAGCTGTGAGACTTTTCAAACTCGTCTATAACACCAACCACAAGAAAAATTACGTGTTTCTTGTATTCAGGAAATCGTTTGATTGTCATAAAGTCTGTAGTTCAGAAACACCGAATGGTTGTTTCATTCAAACTCCAGTCACTTTAGAATGCTTATTTGATTTTTTTACAATCTTTCTTCTAATTTTGAATAGATAATTTAGTGTGTAATTTAGGGCGAGAAGTTAATTATGAAGGTCTATAACAACTCAGAGATGTAAGAGAAATTGGAAATACGAAGTGTAAAAAGGTTAAAGCAGACAGAGGGTAGAAAACAATCAAAAACGATTTTGATAAATTATCTTCCCTTAATAACTATATCATTTATAAGATTTGTAACTATCTTCATGTATTTGTGGATTGAGATGAGCAAGTACATATAAAAAAAATTGAAGGTGACTGTTTTGTAAAATATCTCGAATTATCAACTCTCTTGAGAAGTTAGTGTAAGTTTACAAACTTACAACGCTAAAATCCAGATTTCGATTACCAACAGTAGAAAACCACTAAAAAAAATTGATGAAATGTAAAACATTTGTTGTAACGTGCTGCCATCTAGTGCGATAGATATTAAAGATATTATGTTTTAAAATTATGTCCTTCCTTCCACACAGTGTTCCCGTCACTTTTATGCCATTATGTAGCATATGACATGAAATTACAGAGCTAATAATTTATAAACTAATAACACCATCACATATAATACTACAGCCATAAGTATTTACTTATATGTTTCATTTTAAGTTTTCAGAATTAATTTATTACTTTATTGTACTTTTAAAACGAAAGATACTTTTGTTCGTTAGGGGTTTCAGAAACATATACAATGGAACAAAATTTGCAAATTTTATCTAAAGCATTTTATAAAGCAATATTTTCATAAACTCCTGAAGGTCCCTAGAAACATAATACATCGATATCAGGCTGGACTTTAAATGTCGTTTTATACAATACCATTTGTAGTGAATATAATCAGATCGCTTTTTTCTTAATACTAATTCATATCTAGGAAGAGTGTCATGAAAACCTCTATCAAATATTTGGACAAATTTTCTAAGAAATCAGCAGTAAACGAAAGAAAAAAAGAGAAAACACATGAATTATATTAACAAACAGAAAATAAGAAAACAAAATAATATTCCCTCTCCTAGTGACTCAGCGGCAAGTTTGCTAAAAGTCATATTTCGGTTTTCGCAGTAGACCACAACACAGATGACCCATTCTGTAGTTTTGTGTTTAACAACTAACAAGAAAGATGACATTTCGATTTCTTCGTCTTAGCAATCAAAATTTCCAATTTATTCCATTGTGTCTCCTTCGCTGAAAAACGATAGCAACAACCACAAACAAAAATGTACAATCTTATTTCTTTTTTAACATGTACTGTTATATGAACAAGAACATACAATGATTAATGTTAACATTTTCAGCAGCATAACGAAAATTTGAACCTTGGACTTTCGTGTCTTTAGTCAAAAACGGGGAACCACTAGGCCACGTAATTCCCAGTATATCTGTAGACAAATCTGGACAACCCAGATGTTTAATTTATGGCATATATTTTGTAGTATTGGCAACAGATGGCAGTAACATTCGAGAACGATTTGCTCGAGAATGCCGTTAAATGATCACGATGTAACGGTCAATAAAACTTACTGGTGAATTTACTTTGAATAATGTTTGCAGTACAACAATATAGTGTATCCAGTTTATTAACACTCCTACGAAAAGACGTTTCTAGTCCTGATTTCTCCAAGCCCGTTCCCCTGGCTGTGGTTTTGCTAGATAGTAGATAGGGACAGTGGGAATCTCGTTAATCCATTCATTAATGGATTTAAATGGCAATTTCATTTAAACACAAAATTATTAGCCTAATATTAATAACCTTTCAAGTTGCTCTGGGGCCTATTAGACCCCACTTTTCGTAGGAGTGTTAAACGAACCGTACTTTTAGCATTAACAATATTATACGCGGAAAATTGTTTTTATAGTTTTGAAAAGTGAGTTTCTTTTCTTACGTTAATCTCGAGTACAGTTTTATTTGAATTAAGCACGAATAACAGAATTTAATTTTAAATTATTTTTATTTCTTCTTGGCCAGTTATTGACTTAATAATATTATTTGTTTACTTAGAGAGTGTTTGATTCGTTGCTAATTTATTTCAACTTAAAGAACGAGAAGTTATTTTATACATGTACATTTGCCATTAAAATGATGGACTGACTTATTTTGAATTCGATCATTTTTCTTCGTCGTCAGAAGAATCCGCCAGTAATAATATAGTACAATGAATTTATTATTAAATACTTTGTGTGGTTATTGCATTTAAGCCTAGCGTCTTAATACTTTGTAAAACAACCCACATAAGTTAAAGTAATTTTCTGTGCGCATATTTAAACAGATCCTTCAAGTTCACTCAATTAAGCCTAGTGTCATAATCGTCTGTAAAACAGTCCACGTTGTTTTCTTGTGCATATTTAATTTTACGTTAAGTTTGTCCAAGTCAACTCAAGAGTCAATTAGTTTTGATTTTAATTAAGTTTTATTTTTTTTAAAGCAAACATTTTATGGAAAACTGCAGTGTATGATATTATTAAAACTACGAGATAGGTTTATAAAACTTGAAAAACAACAACAAAAGTGTTGGTGGAGTAGCTATTCACCAAACACAGTTTCTGTGTAACGGAAAATAGATGTAATGATGCATATTGACTTTTGGAATACTCTATTAGTGTATGCTAATAGGCTGTACAGGCCACATCTTTCGATTAGGGTAAACGTCTTAGCTGGCATGTGCGGTTATTGAGGAACCAACCAGTCATTACCCACGTATGGGGAGGGCGCTGAAGCTACAGACGAGAAAGGGATGATTAATGGGGTTTCCTGTTTTTCCAGTCTTACAAAACGAAGTTTGAAGTGGGGGGATGGACTGTAGATAGAATGAGTAGGGGTCATACAAAAGGTCATCTTGATGTAATCTCAGAAATAACAAACAATGGGTCTCTAAAAAATACTTATTTCTTGATGCATTGAGTAACTTAGTATCGAAACATTAATAATTTGATTTAATAAAATGACTGTACACTAATAACATTGTTAACTCGGTTTTGGTTTGGTTTGTTTTGAATTTCGCGCAAAGCTACACGAGGGTTATCTGTGCTTGTTAACTCGGTAACCACACTTCAATTGTTACTAATAACATTGTTCACTTTGTAACCACACTTCAGTTGTTACTAATAACATTGTTCACTCTAACCACACTTCAGTTGTTACTAATAACATTGTTCACTTTGTAACCACACTTCAGTTGTTACTAATAACATTGTTCACTCTAACCACACTTCAGTTGTTACTAATAACATTGTTCACTCTAACCACACTTCAGTTGTTACTAATAACATTGTTCACTCTAACCACACTTCAGTTGTTACTAATAACATTGTTCACTCTAACCACACTTCAGTTGTTACTAATAACATTGTTCACTCTAACCACACTTCAGTTGTTACTAATAACATTGTTCACTCTCTGACCACACTTCAGTTGTTACTAATAACATTGTTCACTCTAACCACACTTCAGTTGTTACTAATAACATTGTTCACTCTAACCACACTTCAGTTGTTACTAATAACATTGTTCACTCTCTGACCACACTTCAGTTGTTACTAATAACATTGTTCACTCTAACCACACTTCAGTTGTTACTAATAACATTGTTCACTCTCTGACCACACTTCAGTTGTTACTAATAACATTGTTCACTCTAACCACACTTCAGTTGTTACTAATAACATTGTTCACTCTAACCACAGTTCAGTTGTTACTAATAACATTGTTCACTCTCTGACCACACTTCAGTTGTTACTAATAACATTGTTCACTCTAACCACACTTCAGTTGTTACTAATAACATTGTTCACTCTAACCACACTTCAGTTGTTACTAATAACATTGTTCACTCTAACCACACTTCAGTTGTTACTAATAACATTGTTCACTCTAACCACACTTCAGTTGTTACTAATAACATTGTTCACTCTCTAACCACACTTCAGTTGTTACTAATAACATTGTTCACTCTCTGACCACACTTCAGTTGTTACTAATAACATTGTTCACTCTCTAACCACACTTCAGTTGTTACTAATAACATTGTTCACTCTAACCACACTTCAGTTGTTACTAATAACATTGTTCACTCTAACCACACTTCAGTTGTTACTAATAACATTGTTCACTCTCTGACCACACTTCAGTTGTTACTAATAACATTGTTCACTTGATAATCATGCTTCAGTTCTCTATAAACAAAATAAATATTTCTCCATCTTAAAAACTAGACTGTTTTGTGATTCTCTTTGAATTAATATTTTCTTGTAGCAAAGCCACATCGGGCTATCTGTTGAGTCCACCGAGGAGAATCGAACTCCTGATTTTAGTGTTGAAAATCCGTAAGCTCACCGCTGTACTACAGAGGGACCCGTTGAATAGCATTCAGTTTCTTGTTTTAATTTTCTGGAGTATTCTCATGTTGTGACAGTTTTTCTAATTATTAATATGAAGTATCATGTTCCTGCAACTCAGTTTTAACAATGGTATAGAATACCTTGATTATACAAATAAACTGTTCTTATCGAAATATAAGGAGTTTCATCGTTATGCGATCAGTTTTCTTCTCAGTGATATGCAGTATTCTAGTCTTATGACATTGTTTTTCTTCTCAGTGATATGCAGTATTCTAGTCTTATGACATTGTTTTTCTTCTCAGTAATATGCAGTATCCTAGTCTTATGACATTGTTTTTCTTCTCAGTGATATGCAGTATTCTAGTCTTATGACATTGTTTTTCTTCTC
Organism: Tachypleus tridentatus; assembly: GCF_004210375.1. NCBI lineage: Eukaryota > Metazoa > Arthropoda > Merostomata > Xiphosura > Limulidae > Tachypleus > Tachypleus tridentatus. The sequence continues at coordinate 42,755,875 of NC_134835.1, forward strand.
AGTAATATGCAGTATCCTAGTCTTATGACATTGTTTTTCTTCTCAGTAATATGCAGTATCCTAGTCTTATGACATTGTTTTTCTTCTCAGTGATATGGAGAGTGTTGATTCAATGACTCAGTTTTTCTTATTAATGACATGTGATGTCTTGATTCTACGATTATTATTTGTATATTTCTGAAATCACTGATATAGAACATCTTGATTCCGCAACTTTGTATTTATTATTATGATATCGAGTATCGTGATTCTTCAAATCAACGATTTTCTTATCAGTGATATGGAACATCTTGATTCTTAGACTCAATTTCTCTTAAAAATGATATGGAGTATTCTTTAGCCTTCATAGGAATGATTATACGAGTGTAAACGTTATTATTCGAAAATAAAAAAATAAAACAAAAATGTTATTAAAACTTCTTCCAAAAATCGCAAATAAATTAAGATAAAGTGAAGAACTGCTTCCAGTAGATCCACAAGTTCCTTATTACCTGCTTAAAGCTATATACTAAAGAAAACACACGCCACCATACGTCAGGTGCAATTATGACGACTGTACGGTGTTCGATATTTGTCTCCTGAAAGACACGCACTTTTTTTAAGCTTTCGTGGAAATAAGTAAAGAACTAAACGGTACATTTATCTCTGTATGTTTGAATTCTATGTACCAAGTAGTTTTGTGAAGGCAGATTAAAGGACTTAAAATGATATATCGTCTAGAAGATACGTAACTACTGTAATGTATTAATGAAATTACCAAATATTTCAACATATAGACTTGAAAGCGTTCACAGCGGGTTTCTGTCTGTCAGCAGGTGACTTTGATGTTGCTTGTTGTTAAAAATCTATATTTTGGAAGTAATTTGACATTCACTTTCAACCTTTTATTACTAGACATGGTATTTGATCTAGTAAGTTCTGGTACATTAAAGGCCAGATGTGGCCTAAAAGTCAGCGTGTCAGGCTGTGAATTGAAGAGTCAGGGGTCAAGATGTAATACTTCTGAACATGAATTAAACTTTTAATTGTATTTGGGTTAAAAAAAAAACAACAGTTAATTACCTTATTTATTTCAAAGAGCGAGAGAAAACATTTGTGGCGGTGGGTGCTGTTGGCTGATTGCCTTACCTCTTGTCACTAGCTCAAAATTATGGAGGGTTATATCTGAATCCCAGAGGTCTTTGACCTAGACCTTTTGTTCGCATGCGCAGAAAATGCCGTTCAGCTTCAAAGTTGCGCTAGGTTGGCTTTTCTGTATAGCAGTCGATTGATCTGAAGTATTATATTTGACTCGACTTTGATTACATTATTTGACTAAGTATAGTCTACTGAGGACAGCATTCATAAAAATGTGATGAATATTATACTTCAAAAATTTCGGGAGATTGACAAAATGAGATAATAACTGTAGTTTTGTATCTGAGTTTAAAAACGAAATCTTAATTATACCATGTTTTTTATTCAACCCTTCAATCACCAAAAACTAAAAAGAAAAACGACATGTTCGTAGGTTTGTGGAAGGTGTAACTACAGCATTCGTTGTAGCTATGCTTAACAAAACGTTTTAATACTGCAAATGAGAGAAAACATGAAAATCTTAACTTTATAAAAATTGCCAATTCAAATTAAAGCATCTGGAACAAAGGTTGAGTTCTGTATTGTAGTTTTACACTTTAGTAATTTACATAAATGACTCTGCTGAATTAAACTAGAGAACTTAACTTCTCAGTAATATGTTCATTGATTTTTTTTTTTTTTTTGGAAATTAACAGTAATGCATAAATTCTTAATGGAAAAATATTGTTGTTTACTTCATTGGAAGATGGAAAAAAGTGTCACAAACTATTTTGATGACAGTCTCGAACTAATTTTGTGCTGGGTCTCGTGATCTTTTTTCACAGATTACTTTCAGACATTGTCAGTTCACTTTTCTTTTTAATCACAGAAGACAAGAATTCCTGAACTAATAAAGTCGTTACTTGTTCCGAAATGCTACTGCCGTTTGTGCCGGAAAGTTCACATACCACTACCCAATGTTCACACATCACGAGTCTTAGTACTGTAGTTTGAATAGTTAAAAACACCTTACTAGAAAACGCTAGAAGCTGTCTTGTTTTTTTCTCCCTATTTGATAAAACATTTTTCTACCATGCGACAAGTTTCGGGTTTGAATGCTTGGCGAGGAAATCTATATGATTAAATTATAATACACTTTAAAAATACACGAGCACGAGTGCTATATAAATGTCATACTGCCATGAAAACGAATATTTTGACTTTTCCTTTTGCTTCTAATGAAAAAACCTTTTGACGTCGAGACAATATTTCCAACTGTTAATGGATGGATTCTATAGAAAATAAAAACTTTGGATTAGAAACGCCATTTTGTACTACAAAATTACTTTGTACACACTGGTTAATTTTCCATCAAACAAGTCTAATGTTACCTTGGAGTTTTTAGTTAGTCTAAAGTAATTTATTATTTACAAGGATTAAGTTGGGGTGTAGGTCTGGAATGAGAACATTTCGGTGCGACGTTTCGCTTTTTTAAGGATTCAAAACATTAAAGTTACTCTAAGCAACTACAGCAACTGGCAGATTTAAGATTTGATGAGCAATCTTTAACACTGAATCCTCGAAACAAGTGTACCTCCGTAGAAAGTAATTCGATTAGCATCATATTTGATTTTTTTTAACTGGTACTGACCAAACAAACCTATATTTCTTTACAGAAGGAAATCTAATTAAAAACAGATTTGGTTATTCTAAGTTATATACAATTGTACAAAGTTTAAAAATATCTGTTATTAAATTTTCCTATTAATAAATCTCATTTTAATTCTGACAGCAGATTTTATTATCAAATAAATGGTATTGTTATGGGTTAAAAGTAGCAATGGTTAAATAACTTTCCAAATATTTTTTAAACCTTTTAAATACTGTAAGTATGTTGGTCATACCTTCGTTGTATTTGAGGGGAAAAATGTGAATTTTTTTCTTAGAACATTTAAAAAAGAACAACTTTCGTTACTTGAGTGTTTATTCAGTAGATAACTATTTTTACTCTACCTTAAGTAAATGTCAGGATGGATAACGTTTGTTTATTTGTTTATTGATTTTCCTGGAACACAACACGAGGACTATCTGCAGTTTGGTTTGTTTTGGATTTCGCACAAAGCTACTCGAGGGCTATCTGTGCTAGCCGTCCCTAATTTAGCAGTGTAAGACTAGAGGGAAGGCAGCTAGTCATCACCACCCACCGCCAACTCTTGGACTACTCTTTTACCAACGAATAGTGGGATTGACCATCACTTTATAACGCCCCCACGGCTGAAAGGGCGAGCATGTTTGGTGTGACGGGGATTCAAGCCTGAGACCCTCAGATTACGAGTCGAGTGTCTTAGCTACATGGCCGTATTGTGTGAATGATGCAGTTCAAAGAGGAAATAGTTTTTGATGAACATTTAGGAATCTGAACGTATCATACAAATATACAGGGTTGTGTAGTTAAAGCATTACACTCTTTGTATGTAAGTTCATTTTGATAAATATTTTTATTTAATGGAGTTTAGCATATTTAAACAACTGTCATTATTTCCACAAACAAAGGTAAAGTTTCAAAATAAGTTGTTAAAAATTATTTTTATCAGTCATTACTTAGAATTTAAGCATTTTAATCGACGTGTAAAGTAAGTTATAATGTTCCTAAAACAGTCATTTGATATCAGACTTCCTGTTATGTGTAAAAATACCTATGTTTTGGGAAACATAATTAAAATTATCTTGAAATCAAAATATCCACACATTTCTCTCAAAATATTTTTGTAAACAACACTGAAAATAAAGAATATTTTTTCAAGATAAAGGAGTTGATCAACAAACTTTACCGTTATTATTCTCGAGTTCCGAATAATAATAAAGGGTGGAAAAATTTAATAATTAAATTTCTTTATTATTAAATAATGTGGGCCTGGCATGGCCTAGCGCGGCCTAGCGCGCTTCGTAATCTGAGGGTCGCGGGTTCGCGCCCGAGTCGCACCAAAACATGCTCGCCCTCCCAGCCGTGGGGGCGTTATAATGTGACGGTCAATCCCACTATTCGTTGGTAAAAGAGTAGCCCAAGAGTTGGCGGTGGGTGGTGATGACTAGCTGCCTCCCCTCTAGTCTTACACTGCTAAATTAGGGACGGCTAGCACAGATAGCCCTCGAGTAGCTTTGTGCGAAATTCCAAAACAATTAAATAATTTAATGATAGTGCATGATAGAAAATTTCAGACTTTAAAGTTAATGATTGTAAAGGTCGAAATCATAGGATGAAATCAAACTTTGTGTTTTTTTGTTAAAGATGACAGAAGAATAGTATTTGTGAAAATTCAAATGAGCTTCGTGACGGGTGGAAAATTTCGCCAAATTTATAATCGTACGGGTACGATTGTTTGTAACATACGAGTGCACTTTTCGTTGTGAAGTTTGTTTTCGGTATGGACGAGATTATGTGTCATGAATCACACGTCGCTTAGAGCAACGTTTAAAGTTCACCTTAAGCCGAGTGCGGATAATTCTGACAAGCTTCATAGACATCTAGAACAAGGTTTTTCAAACTATGCTCCGCGGAGCCCTTGGGCTCCGCCATAGTTATCTGGGGCTCCGCGAGAAAATTTTAGAATGTTGATATTTTTTCATAAAACTATAAAATTGAATCATAATACGTACCAAAAAGTGAAAAGTAAGACATATCTTCAATATAACACGTTTATCACGTATTAGGCCTTTTAATATTTTATTCTGTCTAACGTCAGTCGATTTTATTTTGTTTAGGGGTAATTCTCGCAGTGAAAGTGTTAATACAATCTTAATTAACTTCGACAGTAGCAATACTGGTTGGTTGCTAGTAGATGTGGCATCATCTGGTTGGTTGCTAGTAGATGTGGCATCATCTGGTTGGTTGCTAGTAGATATGGCATCATCTGGTTGGTTGCTAGTAGATATGGCATCATCTCAAGATCGCATGCGTCGTTGGAAATGTAAGATAGTTTAATAATTCTTGTGTGAACCATCGGTCAACCTTGCATAGTGATGCTAAATGTCTTTTAAAAGTCAGATCTGGATTAGCGGCTAAATTTCAAACGAAATGAAACAAAACGGCCAGGTGGTTAAGGTATTCAACTCGTAATTCGAGGGTCGTGGGTTCGAATCCACGTCACACCAAACATGCTCGCCCTATCAACCGTGGGGGCGATATATAAAGTGACGGTCAATTCCCACTATTCGTTGGTAAAAGAGTAGCCCAAGTGTAGGCACGTAATCGCTTGAAGCTGCAATAGTTGACATAACAGGTATCGGTTGATGTTGTTGTTGTTTTGAATTAAGTACAATGATACACAATCGGCTATTTATGCCCTGCCCACCACGGGTATCAAAACCCAGTTTTTAGCGTTGTAAGTCCGCAGACATACCGCTGAACTACTGGGGGTCATGTCATATTGGTCGAATATGACTGCTGTTATTCCAAGTTCTTCAACCATCTTTTAAAGGAAAACAACAAATAATGGTGTTAAAGTCTACCTGAAACCAAGAGAGCCTTCCACAAATTCATAATCCTTGTTTATTAACTTGTTAACTACCAGGAGATATGCCAAGTTTCATTACGATAAAAACATTTATCGAAAAGTTATCTTTATTTAGTAACCGTAGTGGCGAGTTTTCTTACTTCTACAAGAACGGCGAAGGCTTCCCTCTACGAAATGTTATGTCTTATGCTCTGATGTAATTTAACAACCTCGCTTCATGAATATACTTTATTCGTATGAAATTAGATACCTCCAGGTATTGTAACGTTAAATGATCGGAAATTCACTGTGACTCATATATTGTCATAATTATTGAAGACGAGAAACTCACTTGAAATAAAAATGTATCTCAGAACAACTGGTATTTGTATTAACACTTTTACTAATAAAGTTTTATTATTAAAAGTGTTAATACCCATACCAGCCGTTCTGAGGTACATGTTGTCGTAACGTAATGGCTTAAATATGCGACGACTCGTCACTGCTTTAACATATACAAATAGTCCTTTTACAGTGTAATTGATCTTGTTTGTGATAAGAACATGCAGGTTATACCTTAATACTATATATGCTGTGACATTTATGGTATTAAGCATTATAGAGAAATAATCGACATGCTAGCTACAACTTTGATTTAAGTTATAGACTCTAGAGGTGTTCCATATACTACACAATTTCAACTTTTCAGAAAACAACTAAAATACGATAGAAAAACATTATCAGTTATAAACAAGGTTTCGCTACTGTTAAGGTGGCATCAAGCACTTAAAATATCTAAACATCACAATTGAATACACCCATTTATGACGTCACAAACATAACCTTGAGCTTAGCGTAAAGTATAAACCTGCTAATTGTATTTTATTGACTCTTTTCAAAGAAAGAGTGAAGGATATCTGGAAATCGGTCAGGATGTGTGCTCTAATATTCACTTTTCTATCACTCACAGAAGATTGCTACAATACATTGGTATTCGAGAATTTATTCCGGAAGGGGGGGAACAAGCCATTGCATAGTGCAGTCCATTATCTTGCAGACCGTTGTTCTGACTGATTATGGCTTATTTATATACACCTACTTTCTCATTTCTTCATTTATATTTAAACAAGTTCGGGTACTCTTTCTTTCTCCGGGTTATGAATTTAAATAATGTTGGGTTGGATACTACCATAAATAACAGAAAACTCCCAACTTTTAGGTAATTTACTTATAACACAGTATTTTAGAACAGTACCATTATTACCTCATCCATATGTTTTAAGAACTCAATACGTATATAGTTAAAACACATTACACATTGTGCCATTATTAAGGGGAAAACAGCAGTGGTGATAAGGGTGCTTTCAACATTCGGCTCTTAATGTCCTTCCACAATGTTTCATGTTATTCATTAATTGACGGTTATTGGCCGTATGGGATAAAACTGTAAGGTAATGTGTCAGAGAAGGAAGTGGATATAATTCTTCATATCAACGTTATGGTGGCTGTGGTAGTGGAAATTTCATCTGAGTTTACGTATTACTTCAATATCGGCAGCCATTTGTTTTCATTACATTCCTCCATAGAGAGCGCTAGTGCACTCTCTAAGATACGTAGGATGTTTATATGTCCTCTTTCGACACTGGGTATATGTTGTGTTATAGAAAACGTAATGGACTCTTCTTTTTTTTCTTTGCTTGTTTGATGTAGTGACGTAGTGCAATCTATGAACATAGTTGACGATAATTTACGTCAAATATAATAAATATTTAATAACAAGGAGGGATCAAAACATTCCCCTTGTTTCAAACTATCATCCTATAAAGTCTAGTTGCGATTAGTAATGAAGAACAGACAGAGACAGATATTTTTGTGCGTTATATACCGTAAAATAATATCACTTTCTAATACATTTTAAATACCTTATGCAAAAAAAATTTTCATCTGAAAGTCCGAGGACGAGCGATAGAGTGGAAACTGTAGTATCGGCTGATAGTTCGTGATCACAGTTACGTTCAGTAATGGAGAAAGTAGTCTCATGGAAACACGGTCCTTGAACAATCGTTTTTCAAAAACATGAGCAACTTAAGTTTTATGGTATTTATTGCCTCGTACAGCGATGTAGCTACATTAATAACATAAAGTAAGCATGTCTTACTTTCATACATACACGTGGATAAAACAGATATTACGCAACAAAGAACGATATCAGGCTAAATACTGCTAATTTGGGGGCCTGAATACGGGTTTCATGTTTCTCTTCGTCAGTCAAAGACTTCCTTACTTTGATGTTCCAGTGTGGAGGACAGGTTGAGGTGTAGCACATGTGTTACTAAACATGGGGTATTGAATATAAAGACACCAGTCGTGAGGTATAATGGATGACTATTGTATGTCATGATATTTTCCAATTAAATGGCGATTAATGTTTCCTTTTTTTTTTTAGTTTTTAGTTTACTTGTTTTTTTTTATTATAATTACGTTAATTTTATACCATATTTGTAATGGACCTGTCTTTAACGCTATACTTGTTATGATCCCATTTTTAAAGCACAACTCTAATAATTATATAATTGTACTCCTTTTTTTTAGATAATTAATGCTTGCAAACACTTCAAAATTCTTCTATCTCTTAGGAGCTTAATGCTTTAAAAACACTTGTTTCATCGAGAAATTATCAAATGTTAATCAGTTTTTTTCAGCTTTGCGATATGAACTATAGTATAGTGATCAAGAATGTTGAAATCTAGTTATACCAGATAAGCTAGTGTTAACCTACAACTAAGAATTGAAGGCTATAAATATAATATTTTCCAAGATTACAAACTCTCCTCGTACTTACATAAAGGTGGACTATCCTAGTGGTAAGTGTCAGGCTGCGGATCGCAAAGCCTGAGGTTCTAGCTGCAATAATTCACTAAATACAATCTGCACTCCCAGTTGTGAAAATGTTTAAAATATTATAGTCAACCCCGTTATTTGGTTCAGAGTAGCAGAGTTAATAAACAATAGTTGCCCTCATTCTGGTCAGCAGTTCCAAATTATGGATGGCCATATCTGAACCCAAGGGATTTATGATATGATCTTGTGATGAACATATTAAAACAGAAGTGTTTTCTTGATCAGTATTACTTGTATATTTGCTTGTTATGAATAGCAAAACATGGATGACTTATTGAGTCGCCCATCTTTGATATTTAAGGCACAATAAAAAGACACGTCTTAATAAATAAAAATAATGAAGAAAGTTATCCACACTTCTTTGTTTTCCCTGAGAGGTTCTCCATACATCAAGAAAATCGAACTTCCTGTTGAGTTATTTGTTTAGAGACACGAGATAAGCCGGGAAGTTGTTTTATTAATATATTTCTGAAAGCTGACTATAATATTACGCTCATATTTCAATTTAAAAACAACCTGAAATCTCAAATAAACGCTTTATTTTATTTTGATTAATGTTTTGGCTACAAACTTTCATCAAGGATTGTTCTACTCACTATTATGAACCACTATAGTTATTCATAACTATAGGAATTTTACAAAAAATTATAATAGAACACATGGGCAAGAGCATCTTAAAAAGTGGAACTGTTCTGGAAACAACATTCAAAACTTTCAATCTCAATGGCAAAGGTTGCTTAAACATTGATAACAGCAGAACAAAAGTTGGTTTTCCGATCATTATGTCCCCAGCTGGTACAGCTGTAAGTCTAATGACTTACAATGCTAAAGTCAGGGTTTTGATTTCCCTCCGTGGATTCAGCAGATAGCCCGATGTGGCTTTGCTATAAGGAAAGACACACACACCTAATCGTTAGGCAAAATTCAAAATTCATTAATTTGCTTTTCATATTATTGTTTGACAAGTATGCAGAAAAAAAAAATCCATAAATATTTTATTCAAACCTGAGTAAACGTACTTAAAAACGTCTGGGCTGGTTACAGGACTATTTTTGTGTTGATTTTTGGAAAATAAGAAAATATTTTAAAAGTTTCTTCATCGCTACCTACCAAGTTTCTCTTCGAAGCTATTCAAGCACGGAAGCCGATAGCAAAACCGTTTAGGTATACTCTGCTAACATCTCTGCACAGCTACTAAAAAAATTCCTACAAAAATTGTGGTGCTATTTTTCATTTGATTATTGAAAATCGAGATTTACACCCTATAAAATTTTCTAAGTTATTTTTCATCGCTAACAACATAAGTTCTTCAAAGCATTTCAGGTATCATAGAAGCCGTTATACTAGTCTGAAATGCTCCATTTTATACTAATCTGAAATGCTCCATTTTATACTAGTCTGAATTGTTCCATATTATACTAGCCAAAAACGTTTCGTTTTAATATAGTAAATAATGTGTATATTTACAACAGTGTCTCCAGTCTTATTATTACTGAAATCAATATGAATACGTACTTTAGTGTTTATTTTTGTTTTTCACAAGCCTACAGCAAAATCGGTTGGGTATTTTGCAGCAAAAGCTAGACAGATATACTGTGTGAATGTCCATGATTTATTAAAAAAGTGAATTATTTTTCATTGAAAGTTAATTGACGTGGCTGTAAATACATAGTATATGCAATGCCATTGTGAGAGGATTCCTTTGTACTCGACGCTTGTTAAACGCGTGTTTACACGAAATATCACGCAAAAACCATCCGGTTCAGTAAATAATGGTTGGGTGGAAAAAAAGCTAATGCAACAGTAAACTGTTGGAAAACATTGATATTCAAATAAATACAAATTCATAAAAGTTAAGAAACAAAGTAATTTAAAAGTGTTAATTTTAAAAAGTACAAAGATTATATTTTCAAGCATACAGCTAGGAACTCAAAAAAGTGAACAAACTAAGCTGTAAATGATGTCTATATTATTTTATCAACCTAGAAACCCTATATTAACTCCATTAAAATTGATAAGTACTGAAGACATGGAGTCAAAATTGAGCCGTTTTCATGAACATCTTTTAGGATCAGATTAGGTCAGCAAACTTACTACTATCAATCGTTTTCAAGTAACTTACAACTCTCATTCACAGACAGGAATAAAATAATATAACATTATTTATTTATTTAAGTAACTTTCTTATCATCCACAAAAACCAATAAACTAGTAAGCTAGTCTTCTTAATACTGGAGCGGGTCATGCAACCATAGCAACAACGGAAGAAAAACAACATTTATAATTCTAAGAATTCACGAGGATGCATTATGATATGTCATTCACACTACATCTGCTTTAACCAATACCGAAGAGGTCTTTCACCCAGTACCAGTGTTAATTAGGCTGGCTGAGATGTAGTAGTGGTACATAAAATGTTTTGAATGTACATTAAATGATTTTAATACAAAAAAGTCTCATTAGAATTTTAACGATTGAATGATAGACAGAATTCTGCCTAAACTGATAATACACTCTTTCTTAACTTCTAAAAACATCCTGCCATGTGAATTGATGTAACAAATATTCTCCGATTCCAAACGTGATGGTCTTCCAAAGGATCACACATCGGACCTGTCACATTGTGTTAACTGAACTTCTGCCACATGTCAGAGTGATTCAAGATTTTCTTTGCAGGCTACAAGAAAGTGAAGAAAACAGAAGAATGTATTGAACCTGTGATAGGTTATATTCATCAGCCAAATATAATTGATTTAGATGGCTTGTCTTTTGATTTATTTGAAATGACTCCTGGTTGTATTTTTTACAAAACAGCAACTTTGAAATGTAGAAACGGTTTGACAACCAATTAAATTGTGTCAGTACAATTAATTTTGTAGTTCTATTAAATACTTTTAACTTTATGCATTCATTTAAATATTGTTCAATGATGGCCCGCTATGACCAGGTGGTTAGGGCGATCAACTCATAATCAGAGGATCGCGGGTTCAAATCCCCAACACATGCTTGCCTTTTTAGCCATGTAGCGTTATGTTGTAATGGTCAATCCCATTATTCGTTGGTAAAATAGTAGATCAAGAGGTGGCGGTGAGTAATGATGACCAGCTGCCTTCCCTCTGGTCTTACGCTACTAAATTAGAGACGGCTAGCGCAGATAGCCCTCGTGTAGCTTTGCGCGAAATAAAAAAAAACAGTTCATTGACACAGCGAGATATTAAGACTGACCTCCGCCTTTGTTTCTGGTTCAGATATACGAACAATGTATTTGTTATTTTGAAACCACCATTTAGATTCATTGATTTCATCATTTCATCCCACAATTACTTACATTCAGAACGTCCTATCATCAAGTTTATTTCAGAAACATCCGTCCGTTTTCACTAGCCAACTCACCTTCATAAGAAACCCTTCATTATGTGTTTCTATCTCTACCATACATTTTAGTAAGAAAAAAAGTCTTCAGTATTAGTCGGGTTCACATAATTAATAAAATATGAAACGTATGTAAGGGGAAAAGGGTAGACAATACTTTGACAAATCATAAAACTAATCTATGTATTAGATATATATTAGGACGAATATCACAGTTACTTAATCTGTAATGTCTCCAAAACTGTTTTAGTGATTACAATAAGGTATATTTTAGTGACTGATTACAGCATGGCATATGTTAGTGGTTACAATAAGATATATTTTAATGATTACAGCAAGGTATATTTTAGTTATTACAGTATGGTATATTTTAGTGATTACAGTAAGGTATATTTTAGTGACTGATTATAGTAAGATATATTTTAGTGGTTACAATAAGATATATTTTAATGATTACAGCAAGGTATATTTTAGTGACTGATTACAGTAAGATATATTTTAGTCACTGATTATCGTATGGTACATTTTAGTGATTATAGTAAGGTATATTTTATCTTCTAAAATACTAAGTCGTTTAATAAGACTAATTATACACTATCACCAAGATATATGGAAACACTGAAGTGTTTTGTACGTTGGGTTATTTGTTCCTTGTAACAGTGACTAGCTCACGAGCTACATAAAATGTGGACTGTCGTAAAAATCGTAAACAATCCTGATACTGTCCTTGTACAAATATTCGCCAGATAACTCACAAACCTTGTATTAAAACTGCAGTGACTGACTAACAAGTTTAGATTACCAGGTCACGTGATTTGGGAGATCACGTGTATGTTATAAAAACGAAACAAGGAAACAAACGCAAGAATGTTTTGCGGAACACATCAAGAGCATTAATGTTGGGAAACGTGTTTGGGGGTTAAATGTTTGAAAACATGCTGCTGGGAAGCGTTTTCGTGAAGAACTTTGTCACAAAAAAAACTGATATTTTTCTGAATAAAAAATATTTAAAGAAAAGAAACCATCTATAGATCTTAACTATAGTTGTTTTTGGAATTTCTGTTTTTCATTATCTTTGAAATTCAGTCATGTCTTACGATTATGTTAGTTAAATAAATCAATGATGTTCCGTTCCCCAGTCGCACAGCGGTAAGTCTATGGACTTACAACGCTAAACACGGGGATTCGATTCCCCGCCATGGACACAGGAGACAGCTCAATGTGGCTTTGCTCTAAAACAAACAACGTTATTTAACAACTATTGCAATTAACATACCCCCAGTGGCACAGCATCATATCTGCGAACTCCCGCCGCTAAAAACCGGGTTTCAATAGCAGTGATGGGCAAAGCACGGATATCTTTTTGTGTAGCTTCGAGTTTAATTCCAAATAGTTAGTCAGTTGTTTAATATGTGCATATTTATGTTTATTTATATATATATATATATGTGTGTATGTACAGAAAGAGAAATATCTCCTTTCAGTATATTACATGAAACGTGCTGAAGGACCTGATTATAAAATAAAATACAGTTGTTATCTGTGTTTTAGGATGTTTTAAACAGAAATATTTTACGCTTCATTTAAACACCTCCTACAACTGTTCACTAGTTGAAAACGTTTAGTGACGAGTACACATGGATATACGTAATAGTACGCAATAGCATTGCATGTGCTGCTTGTAGCAAAGATTATAATTCAAGTTTCATAACAAAGGTAGTTTATAAAATTGTCAACAGAGGGCAAACCAGTAATCTACCACGAAAACATAACGTCCAGTGAAGAGACATACGTAAATCGTGTTGTAGAGTATACGTAATAAAGTTATTTATTACATTCAATATATTATATATATTTTTGCAGTGAAATTGTACACAAGTGTTTGCCACTTTTATGAGTATAATAGTACTAAATTAAATTACTAACAATAATTTATTTTACAAAACATCGAAATAAAGTAATTGTATCTATTTTTAACTACTGTATAATATTGTCAAAATAAGTTTATGTTTGACACCATTGTTTCCTATACGTTACTTTTACACGTTGACTTTTAGATTCGGGGAAATAAAGTTCATATACATGTCTTGATTTAGCTAGAAACTTAGACCACTAGCTGTTAAAGAGAAAAACATATTGTGGACATGAGTGCCCGCAGGATTTTTTCAGAAGTTTTTTTTTGTGAGAAAGGGAGCATAATAGTGTGAAATTGTAAAAAAAAAATAATTTAAATATGCAAAATAAAGTAAATAAATAATGCGTTTTCCATTTATCAGAGGGAGCCCCTCCTCTTCCCGACGCCCATTATTGCAGAGTAGTAGCAAATTGATAGTTGTGACCATGTGCACCGTTTTGGTGGGAAAAGTGTTATTGTGCATTACAACTTACTGTAGAATAACGAACTGAAAAACTTCATGAAATGCAGGCTTACAAACGTTGGTTGTTCTGAGATTTTTCCCAAAAAGAATAACTTGTATCTCCTCAAAATTCCGGATAAAAATTCCTTTGTCTTTTGCTATTATCTCTGATAAAAAGAGTTAAATTTTTGTGGACGCTTTTTAAAATAAATACCTTCGGTTTCTCTAGTTTCCCTGATAAAAATGACTGAACATTTTCTGATTTTTAATTTGTTCAAACTGTGCTTTTATGTATGAAGAGAAGAAAATTGCCTATAAATAAATAGGTGTCAGGCCAGACTTATTAAAAACGAGTTATCAGCTACTTGACTTACGAACATTTCTGCTGTGTCTGTGAGTGTCAGTGCTCGAAGAAGGTTGGAAGAAGTTATTCTTGTTTTAATTTGATTAAAAACATGTTTTAGAAAGTTAGATGGATTGATGTTTTTCAACTGTCACGTTTAATACATACTGTAAAAGCTATTATTACGCTCACCATTACGTTTGTTTGATGCCCCAGCATGGCCAGGTGGTGAAGGCGTTTGTTCATAATTTGAGGGTCGCGGGTTCGAATCCCCGTCACACCAAACATACTCGACTTTTCAGCTGAGGGCTTTATAACTAACGGTCAATCTCACTATTCATTGGTAAATGAGTGGCCAAAAGTTGGCGGTGAGTGGCGATGACTAGCTGTCTTCCCTCTAGTTTTACACTGCTAAATTAGGGAGGGCTAACGCAGATAACTTTCGTGTAGCTTTCAACAATTGTTTTTTTGTTTAAGTGCAAAACTGCGTTGTGACCACCAGGAATCATCTCTTCCGTTTAACTGAAAGAAGCGCGTGATGTCAGTTTGTTGTTAAACTACACAATGGGTTACTTGTGATGTACCCACCACATGTATCGAAACCCGATTTTTAGCATTATAAACCTTCGAACTTACTGTTGAACAGCTGGGGGTACGTGACGCCAATAAAATTAAAAACCTGATTAATGGGTGGTTGTTTCTGGTTACAATATACGAAGTGAAATGTAATGAAAGACAATATATATTACTCATCATAGGAGCAATAAATACATATCCGTTCGTCGAAATAGCTTGGAATAGTTTATAACAAATAATAACAATAACAACCAAAGCAACGTTGATGTAGAAGTTCTATAACTCTTTTTAAATGTGAATCTTGGGAAAGATAAAAGTTTTCATTATAAATACAACAACATTTATCCAAAACAAAAAAGACGAAGTAATAAAATTCAGGTGTATCATTGATTATGTATATATATTCATTATCGTAAGAGTTTCTTGAACAAATTCGAAGAGTACAACAACTATAAATATTATTATAAATCTTAAAATTTTCCCTTCCTCTTTACTGATGGAAACTTTCAGTACAACAATAAGATGAGATCAAATACAACAACGCAAGTGGAAACGTTAAAATAGTTTCTGCTTAGTCAATTTTTAATCTCAAAATAAACAAGTTTAACTTCGTGACTTAACTAACTCAAAGTTAAAGGGTGTGTTCAAATTATTAAATTACACGTTTATCTGCTGCTAACACTTTCCAGTGATAGCGGGAGAAAGATAACTAGTAATTATAATACAGTAACTAATTCTTTATTAAGAACGTTTGATATATTTAACTAAATGTAAATTTATGACAAAAATATCGTAGCCAGAATACATAACATTAATTTTATCAAAATTCCAAAGAACTTTGATGTGTGTGCAATTAGAAATGGATATTTGTGTTAAGGCTGGAGTATTAGTGCGCATAGCAACACATTGCCTTGTTCATCGTTTTAAGAAACAGATCATAAAGTTTTGCGACTTATTATCATGAACAGTTTCCTAACTTAACTGTTTTATGAAATAATTCGTCTAATACACTATCAACTATGATATTTCCTTCCAACAGTTTACAATTTACATGTAAAAATGAGGAATAATTACAATTAAAAATATGTCCTGTGGCATCGAAAAGTAGTTCGCTTTTTTATTCCCAACATTCTGTTTTCTATTAGGCGACTCTGGTGGCATGCTGAGATTGCATTCATTCCCGTCTTTCATTTCTTCTGTGTGTTTAATTGGAGATATTTGTAATAATATAATCAAAGTATGCAGGTGGAACTTTTACTAATAACTGTCTTCCTTCTAGGACTCTCTTGAGTTAAATCGTGGGAAGTTAGTAGTTCTCGTTGTCGTCTTGGTGCTTTGTTCCTTTGTCGTCAAGTACAAAACTGGTATCGAAACCCAGTTTATAGCAGTTTATGTCTGCAAACATACCGCTATGCCACCGGAAAGCCATCTTAATGCAAAGTTATACGATGGGCTATATGCACTGTGCCCATCGCGGAGAATCGAATCCCAGATTCAGGTTTTCTAAGTCAGCTAACTCACCAGAATACAAGTTGCTAAAAATCAAACTATGTTGAAGGAGAGATAGAAAGAGTTATGCGATGTTTGCTGTCTCACACCTTGAAGCCTCCGGCAACTACAGGATTTACAACGTTAAAATCAGAGGTTCGATTCCCATCGGTGGGCTCAGCAGATAGCCTGATGTGGCTTTGCAATAAGAAAAACATACACACACACATCTTGGAAATCGCTACTTTATGTTCGAAGATATGTATAATTCCTAGTTCACTGTTACAACTTTCTCAAACTTTCTGTTGCTATTCCTTCTCACAAATTTCCACCCTTTTCACTCTAATCTTTCCTAATTTTGAACTAATATTATGTGGGAAATGCAACTAATCAACACCACCCACAGTCAACTTTATGGTTTCTCTCGTTAGATCGATAGTATACCACGCCTCCAAAGTGCGGAGTGCGTTTTTGATGAGACAGGTTGCGAACAACTCATCTTTGGATTTACAGTCCGAGCACACTAACTACTAGAACACGCCTAGTCCGATTGAAAATGCATTAAGTATTAGTTGTTTATAGTGTTGCTTTACTAACACGTGTTCTTAAAGCTTTATATAAAAATTACATATATGTCTGGTCAATGAGGTTCTATAATCTCATATGGTAGGATCTGGTCAATGAGGTTCTATAATCTCATATGGTAGGGTCTGGTCAATGAGGTGCTGTAATCTCATATGGTAGGGTCTGGTCAATGAGGTGCTGTAATCTCATATGGTAGGATCTGGTCAATGAGGTGCTGTAATCTCATATGGTAGGGTCTGGTCAATGAGGTGCTGTAATCTCATATGGTAGGATCTGGTCAATGAGGTGCTGTAATCTCATATGGTAGGATCTGGTCAATGAGGTTCTATAATCTCATTAGGTAGGGTCTGGTCAATGAGGTGCTGTAATCTCATATGGTAGGGTCTGGTCAATGAGGTGCTGTAATCTCATATGGTAGGATCTGGTCAATGAGGTGCTGTAATCTCATATGGTAGGGTCTGGTCAATGAGGTGCTGTAATCTCATATGGTAGGATCTGGTCAATGAGGTGCTGTAATCTCATATGGTAGGGTCTGGTCAATGAGGTGCTGTAATCTCAAACTTTCTTGACAGTTTTAGTATGAGTATGAAATCAGTAAATTACAAAACAGTTCAATAAAACAATTCTCTTTACTAGAGACTAAGGCTGTGAATTTCAAAGAAGTGCAAATGTTCAAAACTCCAGCACGGCCAGAAGGTTAAGGCACTCGACTCGTAATCTGAGGATCGCGGTTTCGAATCCCCGTCGCACCAAACATGCTCGCCCTTTCAACCGTGGGGGCGTTATAACGTGACTCTCAATCCCACTATTCGTTGGTAAAAGAGTAGCCCAAGTGTTGGCGGTGGGGGTGATGACTAGCTGCCTTCCCTTCAGTCTTACACTGCTAAATTAGAGACAGCTAGCGCAGATAGCCCTGGTGTAGCTTTGCACGAAATTAAAAACAAACAAATACAAACGTTTAATCTGTCGCTAATGAAGCATGTTAAATGGAGAGAGTGGTGACATCAGCGACATTTTACACGGAGTTCATGTGTGATCAGGACCGTGTTGTGAATTTGTTTGTAAGCTCATCCTATGGTTGTAACGTTAAAACTGACAAGTAATATGTTGTTGTAGACTCTTTACGCACGCTATTATGTGTAATTCTTAATTCACCGTCTAGACAAAGTGTAGAGGTGAGGCTTACCGTTCGCATTCCTTTGTCGTAAAAACACACATACAAAACGCGTTCCGCAGTCTCGTCTATGGGTATGTTAAATCCCAATATTTGATAAGATTAGCCTAAGGTTTGGCGGTGGGTACTATTGATTAACTACTTGTCCTCTAGTCCATCAGCTCAAGATTACGAATAGTTATCACAAATAGCTCCTTTGTAGTTTCATACAAATATCATGTACAAAACAAACTTAAAAGTCAGTATTACAGAGCCATTAGTGGGCGTTAATCTAGTGCATTAGGTTTCAAATGTTTTAAGCTAACATAATTCCCTTTCAAAGTTATTACAATTTCGCGTACCCCATGGTTCTTATACCGAATATAAATATATACATACTTTTTTTATTTTTTTGTGTCAGTAATTGTTATTTTTAAAAGAAGTTTTTTCAAACCTTTCTGACTTAATGTTTTACCCTTTTGTTTTGTGTACTTCTTCGACAACCTCCATGGTGTACGCGTACCACAGTTGTTTGTTTGTTTGTTTGTTTTTGAATTTCGCACAAAGCTACTCGAGGGCTATCTGTGCTAGTCGTCCCTAATTTAGCAGTGTAAGCCTAGAGGGAAGGCAGCTAGTCATCACCACCCACCGCTAACTCTTGGACTACTCTTTTTACCAACGAATAGTGGGATTGACCGTCACATTATAACGCCCCCACGGCTGAAAGGGCGAGCATGTTTGGCGCGACTGGGATGCGAACCCGCGACTCTCAGATTACGAGTCGCACGCCTTAACATGCTTCGCCATGCCGGGCTGACCGCAGTTGTAAACCACTAGTATAGAATATAAACTGTAGTTTGTCATATTGTGGTAATATTAAAATTAAATTATAACAGAAAATTAAAACATCAGTCAAATTATTCTCCTTTCTTGGCTTTTTAACATACTTTTTTATTTATTCGTTTCATGTGTTTTCTTGTTGTCTGGTACAGAGCAAACTCACATTGTCAATTATATATTATCAGCTAACACTGGTGAATATTTAACTTAAATAAAGATAAATAGCATACACACGTGAGTACAAACCTCTCAACACAGTTCAGTTGTGGGCATGTCTTGTTTTACAAAAGTGAGTTCGTGTTGAAAACATACATCCAGTATCTTTTCGCCAAATTTTATGTCTGGCTTTAACTTAAGAAGTTTGTTTGATAAAACGTCTGGATACATAAAAATACGTATAAACACCAGGGATTTTCAGGCTTGTACGCAGAATGTTTGAGAGGATAATTCTAATTTGTGAGATCAAAACCAACGCATACTGAGCGAAACAAAATCATTCAAAACACGCTGATGCTACGGAGTCTGAAGGCACGTGACTATTTTAAGCCAAAACACGCTAATGCTACAGGGGCTGAAAGCGTGTGACTATTTGAAGCCAAAACACGTTAATGATACTGGGGTCTGCGAACATGTGGCTATTTCAAGCCAAAAAATGTTAATGATTCATCATAAGAACGTAGACCATGTAGAAAACATTAAATACCATAAGCAGTTGCACTATAATAACACATGTGTATGTTGCTTTTGTGCGTGATTTCTATCCATCAGCAAATTTTAAATGTCTAAAATTCGTAAATTCTCCTGAAATTATGTTCTGCCTAAAGTTTGACATGTTTAGTTGATACACTAAACACATAAAAGTCTTTTAATTAAGTTGACTTATTGGGTGTGTTTTCTTATAGCAAAGCCACATGGGGCTATCTGCTGAGCCCACAGAGGGGAATCGAACTCCTGATGTTAGCGTTGTAAATCCGTAGACATACCGCTGTACTACTAGGGAACAAGTTGTGTTTGTTGTTTTGAATTAAGCACAAAGCTATACAATGGGCTATCTGTGCTCTGCCCACCACGGGTATCAAAACCTTGATTTTAGCGTTGTATGTCCGCAGAAATACGGCTGAGCCACTGGGGGGCAGGGACAAGTTGTCTTATTAATATTTGTGGTGTTAAAATATTTCAATTCAATTAAACACTGCTTTAAATTTAGTTTGGTATATCTATATTGATATATATATCTTCTGCTGTTGTTCATAATACAGTTGAAACAGATAAACATGAACAACTAATCTCGAATTAATATTTAATTTCAGTTGTCTACAATCACATCTAGTATGTGCCGTTTTTGCTTTTCAACAGTCCTTTGTTAAACGATCAATTCATTATTAACTGGGCTAAGTGTGCTATTACATATCCTTCTTTACTTTCAC
This sequence comes from Tachypleus tridentatus, assembly GCF_004210375.1. Lineage (NCBI taxonomy): Eukaryota > Metazoa > Arthropoda > Merostomata > Xiphosura > Limulidae > Tachypleus > Tachypleus tridentatus. The sequence goes on from NC_134835.1 coordinate 42,776,466, forward strand.
TCGTACATTCTTAGAATTACCACTATAACAAAGTTCTATGCAATGAGCGATAACACATTTGCTAATCACAAACAGCTAGATCACTGCACACGAGCAATGCTACTTCTGCTAGAAGACTTGTCATGCAACATGATTTATTAAGCATATTTCTTGACAGTGACACGCTGAACGCGCATAAACATTTAACTTTCAGCATCTGATTTTGCTTTTGCTTTATCTTAACGTGAATTGCTAATGAAACAGTGAGGTTTACCATTACAGTAGTAGGATAGACCCTTTGAAATTTGTTTGTTAATTATTTTATGTTTTTAACAATTATGAAAGTACAATTACTTTTCGATGTTTTTACAAAAAGATATTTTTTTGCGTTTAACAATAACTCTCTTTATTGAGCTGTGTTATGGTCTTTGTCATATAAATATATTTTTGTAATTCCTCTATGCATATAATAACGAAAGTTCTGTTCATATAATACCCATATTTCTATGCGTTTTGTTTTTTCTTCTTGAAAATCGTATTTCCTGGTTGAAAGATATATCAAATAATATATTCATTGTGAACCTGAGGATGACCGAAGAAGGTCGAAACGTTGTTCGCTCTTCTACGTAAAATATTTTCTCAACCCAAACGAGCCGTTTTTGCATATATATTTCAAATAAGATATTCGTTTTCTTTAATGAATCAAAACTACATTATTTACTTTATTACTAATAATATTTTTTACGTAGAACAACTTCTATACAGAGGAAACACCCTTGTTCGATTATTGTACTTTCAAATGCCACTTTGTGCGTACACACACCCTCCACTTTGGAATGGATGATTTGTTACTGTAAACAACATCAACTGATTAGATAGAAGGTCGGACTTGCTCTTCCTGTTTACCAGAAAAACATGGAACCAACTTGTTATACGTAGTAGGATATTCTTCACACAAGGTACAAAAGCCAAGGTAACGGTGGTTCATCAACTAGTAGGATATTCTACACACAAAACCAAGGTCGTGATGGTTGTTCAAGTAGTGGGATATTCTACACAAAGTACAAGAACCAAGGTAACGGTGGTTCATCAACTAGTAGGATATTCTACATACAAAACCAAGGTCGTGATGGTTGTTCAAGTAGTGGGATATTCTACAGACAAAGTACGAAAAAGTAAAGCTGTGACCAAGTAGGATATTCTTTGTATAATGATACAGAAAACTAAGGTCGTGATGGTTGAATTGTGTTTTTTTTTTTATAGTAAAGCCACATCGAGTTACCTTCTGTGTCCACCGAGGAGAATCGAATCTCTAATTTTAGCATTGTAAATCAGTAGACTTATATCTGGAAGTCATGATCTATTACAGCAGTTACTCACTAATAATTTTTTACATTTGATGTATATGTGTATGTGTGTGTGTGTAATCAAAATGTTAAAAAAGCGAATATTTTTATACATTACTAATAAATGTCAAAACCCTTCACGTTGTTTTGAAAACTCAAAATTAAATAGAAATTTAAGGAAAAATATGGTTCCATAAACATTTTCCTCAAACGTGTCTGAAGGTCGAAAATTACATTGAAGTGTAATTCATTCTGTTTTAGTACATGATAGGTCGTAGCCAGAGTGAAAATTTACTCGAGGTCCAAACACCAGAAAGCAGACCTTTACCACATAAGTATAAAATTAAATAACACGTTATATTTAACTTCCGATCTCTGAAACTCGCTGAGTTCATCGCTATTTAAGAAACAATGGCAGGCGAAGTTGTAATAGTGATACAGGTCAAAGGGAAAAGATAGTTATAGTATTAACTATATGTCTCTCCATCTCTTTGTATATTTTGAGAACTTCTCTGAAAGTGTGTAAATTATTACATTTTGACGTTGTATTTGAAAAATCACAGTGATGGTCAGAAACGTTCTTCATAATGGAGTGTTTGTTGTTTTTTTCCGAAAGACAATTTTAAATATATGTAACACAAGGATTTTTGAAGTGGGAAATTGGTTGTATAATCCAGACTCTTCAACATCAGGAACAATGTAAAAATTAACATTTATACATAAATATTTTCTTACGTGGTTTTAAGACTTTGGATTAAGTTCTTGTTGCTGCATTTCTTACAACTTCTCTTATTACAATTCGTGCTTCCTTTTTCAAGTAGCGATTAACTTCAGGTTTTTCGTTTCCTCTTTAATACCTGAGAACTGTGTAAATCTTGTTCATTTATTTGAAGTTAAGCACACAACTATCTAATGAGCTATCTGTGCTCTGCTCACCACGGGTATCGAAACTTCGTTTCTAGTGGCACAATTCCGTAGACATACCACCGTGCCACTTGAGGGGAATTAAATAACAAAACTTTCTAATTTACCTCTAACAAATAGAGATCCATCTTTCGGAATCGTTAGAATTATTTAGAGATTTTGTACTGTTTTCATCTAACTTATTTATCCTTCGAATTTTGTCACTATCATAGAAAAAATAAAAATACTTACAATTTACAAACACAGGTGGTTTATTGGACTGTTCGTGATCCTTCACACTTGTCTTTGTGAAACACGTTTGAATAATTACTTATATATATATATATCGTAGCTTATTATAATGTTTTATATGGTTCTGTTATCACGTAAAGAAAAGAAAAATCGTCCAAACCCTAGTTCCCTTGAATACGCAAATATTTCCAAGTTGGAGAAAAAGAAAATAAAGCACGCAGAGGGCGCTCAAAGTATTTCCATCACCATTTTTTATAGCTTAAGGCCTAAATCTTTCTCCCATCGCTTTCGGCTGACTCTGTTTTTATTGAGTCAATACGTCTTCTAGAAAGTGCAGGTGCATAACCAATTACGCGTATAACGACGGTTGAGTTAGTGTGTTTTTCACTTATTTTTTTTTTCAAAGTCGATAAGTTGTCATTCCGGATTATGTACACATACCTGCACTAATAATACGATCAGTCTATTCACCTTGTGATTTGCTAGTACTTAGGCCTAGTTACTCCCAATGGCTGCACAGACGGTGTTGTTGACAAATATGACTGTTTCCTGTCTTGCCAGGCTATCTCATATCTATTTGTGGGTGGAGTGCTGTAGCCGAAAACAGGGGACTGTTAGTCAATTTCTGAAAACATTAATTATAAAAAATATGTATATTTCTGCAGAGAGTCCTTGGTCTACTAAATTAATAAACACGTGTTTATTAACTTCGTAAATTAATAAACAATGCATTTTTCATAGCTGTTAATATACAGTGGAATGTGGGGTATGACATTCAGCTTTTGATCACATATGATTATTATTGTTGTAAACACGAAGTTGATTCTAGAAAAATTATTATTGAAAGAAATATGAAATTTTCTATCTTGCATGTAATGTTTTCAGCTCATTACATTAAACACTCGAAAATTATTTATCGTACATCTTGTCAATTAAACAACTATTCTGTTGCCCTTCTGTAATCAGTCTTTCTTTTAAACAAACATGATTTCAGGCCGTGGCGGGGGGGGGGGGGAGCATAGAAATGTCATTGGCCTCTTCAGCTAATGCTCTCCATTAATTTAATTTTAGATTTGACCGCACTATATGTCTCATTCCCACCTCCTCTTTCCCTAGTTAGGATCAAACTAGAACCGGGGCTGCATTAGGTCGAGTGGTAGGTTTCTTTCTCGTGGACGAACACCGTGGCCAGTCAATTGTACCACTAGGGTTTTCTTTTATCTTATATAGAATGTAAAAATGAGGCTTGTTTGTTCCTACCGCGTATTGAATTCCATAACGTGTGTATAAACAAGACGAATAATTCTGAGTATTTAAAAAAAAAAATTTCTTATGACGGATTCAGACATTTAATAAATTGGCAAGTTCGGTGCTAATTTTGAAATGATAGACCATAAGGAAGGTAGCCAGTCAACAGCACCCACCGCCAACTCTCGAGCACCTCTTGTGGAAGAGTTTGCTCGAGCAAACTTGGAAGTCATCAAGGTTCCTGTTAGCTAAGAACACTTCTTGGGCAGTTTACCTTAATATGTCATTTAACTAAGATGAAAATTTGAGTAACCTGAAAGAAGTAATCCAGGATATTCAGAGAGTAAGATTCTACAGAAACTTTCATGAAATCAAATTTTGTTTTAAGTGTAAAAAATAAAATACAGAATATTTTTGCACAAGCTCTGAAGAATTAAGATTCATGAAAATCATGGTAAAAATCAACTAAATTCGGTTATTATTATTTTGGTTATTAAAGATTCTAACTACAATAGAAATGTAAGCCAAGGCATCAAAAGGGAAACTTGAAAAATTACCCTAAAGGATAGAAAAGAAGTGATGTTAAGTGATGAAAAAAGTGAAGAAGTGATAGAAGTAAACAGTGATGTTAGAAATTACTTACGGTCGGTTAGCATGAAGTACCTGAAATTGAGAGCAAGGTATCAGTTGCTGTAGAAGAGCTATTCTAAACCGAATTACAGTAGTGCAACTATACCAGAAAATGTATGCTGATGGATATCGGACTTACATCCCACAACTGTCCAGCCAGATATTGTCCCCAATTATATTAAAACTGTCTTTACATATGAAAATATAGATGTACAGTAGAGTGAAGCGAAGTGATAATAAGACAGATGAAAGGTTAAGATATATTTTAATATTAGAAGCATTTTTAAAGCGCTTTTTAAAGATGGAGTTCTTGAAATTAGTATATTTTGTTCAATATTCATGTTAACTGTCACATGTGAAGACGAACTTGTTATTATTAGACAACTGAAAATAAAGCACTAACAACGGAAGACGCATAAGTTAAGTTAATAACTGGCATGTAATTTAATAGAAATATCAAGAATATTTTCATCGAGATCTGTTGATTAGAAGAATATTTGGAAATTTGAAATTAAGCAAAACTCTTGTGAAAGTTACAAATCTGTGAAGTCTGATAAACAAAGTCAAGGATTTTAAAGTGAGGTAGTGGAGAGCTTTAGTAGAATCCCTGAAAAGGAAGAAATTACAGGATTACTGAATCAGCAAAAAATTAAATTTGGAAATCAAGGATGTCTGTCCACATATCTGAAAAGAAATGTAAAAACTCAACAAGAATCGATATAACATTCCATTTTATCTTCTTATAGGATATCAAGGTTCTGACAAAAACTAAGACATTTTATTGAGATTCAATTATGGCAATGGTAAGAAGCAATATATTAGCAGATGAATCGTAGGATAATCTTGAAAAGGACTATTTTTATGTAGGTGATGGTGGTGAGAGTATAATACGTCACCCACTCGACTGATGTCTTTCCCATTAGAACGTGAATCAAGTATTTGAACGTTTTCAACAAGCGTATCCACGTTGAACTGATTTCTGTGCTAGATTAGGCAGATATATAAGGCTTTTTTCTCTTGAGTGGTTCATTAGTTTTATTTCAGTTTATCGTATTTAGTCTTCGCTAGCATGGTAGGTTACTGCAAATAGGTCGGTATTACCGAGTCTTTTTGTGTCTGTTACGTTTCAACATTTTTTTTCGTTTTTCCTTCTCTAGTGAGGTCCAGCATGATCAGGTGGTTAAGGCACTCGACTCATAATCTGAGGGTCGCGGGTTCAAATCCCTGTCACACCAAACATACTCGCCCTTTCAGCTCTGAGGCTTTATAACGTGACGATCAATCCCACTATTAATTGGTAAAAGAGTAGCCCAGGAGTTGGCGGTGGGTGGTGATGATTAGCTGCCTTCCCTCTAGTCTTACACTTCTAAATTAGGAACGACTAGCGCAGATAGCCCTCTTTTAGCTTTGCACGAAATTCAAAACAAACAAACAAATTCTTCACCAGTATATTGAATTCAAAATTAACAGAGGATGTTGCAACTGACGTCTTCACTGTCCATCAGGTCTTTAGATGATCTGATGCCTACTAATTGTGATTATATTGTATTGTGGCTTCTGGATACTGTTCCACCTTTATTTCTTATTATAGATCCTTTGTCCGTTGTCAGATTGAACTTTGAAGTGAGGAAATATGGCCGAGTATCTATAATTTTCTTTCTATTTATTTTCGATGTTTAACCTCATTATTTACTCTTAATCAAGTGTTATGGTTGTCCATTGTTATAAGGGCTGTACTGACGTGTTTTTATTTCTTTTTCTGAGCGTCTTCTGTATTACAGCCCTTGTTCTTTCTGGAAAGTTTAACGCCTATCTTTACACCACTGAGATGATTTAATTTATAGTTGCGGTACTTATTTTTATGTTGCAACATTCTTGTGGTATATGAGTTATGTGTCTTGATAATTATCACGTCCAGGAATGTAAGTTTGTTGATCTTTCCTGTTTCCATTGTGGATTTTTTTGTTCAGGTGGTTCATGAATTTTTGAAGCTTGTCTGGAGTTTGTGGTCGCATTACGAATGTTTTCTCAGCATATCTAAGCAGCATATCGGGGCGTAGAACGGCTGTTTTGAGGGCGTTAACTTCGAAATGTTCCACATCGAGGTTATTGAGCACTGATGATAGGGATGGGCCATAGCTGGTCCTTCTTGTTGTTGACAGTATTTATCATTGTGTTGGAAGCAGGTTGTGTTAACACAGAAGACTTTGAGTTCTGTTGTTGTACAGGTTGTCAATTAGGTGAGTTCCGTCATTCTCATGCTGTTGGAAGAGAATGTGTAGTGTTTTCAAGAGTCGGTTATACTCGTGAAAAGGTTGAATACAGCAGCACTGATCATTATGTCTTATGAGGTTATCGTGGTTGCTTTTTGATAATCTTTACGAACTGTGCTGTGTTCTAAACAATGAGAATGGTTCACCTGATAATGTTGATATTATAGCTACATGAAATCAATTCTTCATTAATCTTCTTTACTGGCTATTACTGACAGTTTGGTAACTTTGAGGCTTATATGTCTATTATGTTATTGAATTCTACCTTTGTTGGTCTTTTTATTTTGTCGCGGGTTCGAATCCCCGTCACACCAAACATTCTCGTCCTTTCAGCCGTGGGGGCGTTATCATGTACGGTCAATCCCACTATTCGTTGGTAGAAGAGTAGCCCAAGAGATGGCTGTGGGTGGTGATGATTAGCTGCCTTCCCTCTAGCCTTACACTGCTAAATTAGGGACGGCTAACGCAGATATCTCTCGTTTAGCTTTGCGGGAAATTCAAAAACAAACAAACTCATTTTGTTTTCCCATGTACTGGAGTCCACATTCACAATAGTTTTTTTGTTATAGTGTTAGCAGTTGGCTTTCATTTTCTAAACTGACTTCCTGTAGACTGAAAGGTTTTCTTGAAAGTGCATTATTTCACTATTGTAATATCTGCATGGTGTTAACTCTTTGACTGTTTCTTTTCTGGTGTTTTTGAGGAGTTGGTTAACAGCTTTCTGTTAATATTAGAAGGGTAGATTTCAAATATGTTTTGAGAGAGCTACAGGCATTTGTGGTGTGTAACTTAATGTTTACATTAAGGCAGTGTTTTCCAAGCTGAGGGGCTTGTACTGGTGGATGGGTAGGGATTTGCCTTTTGGCTAAATAACCCAAAAATAAAGAGGGAAGAACACAGACAAGTTGGAGACAACGGTAACTTAACTAAACTATCTCTGTTTTCAAGGCCCTTTTTTCTTTCACATGTACGCACTCGTTACAGATTGTCGGTTTTCTAAGTATTGAAAACGGGAAGAGGAAGTGTTGATCTTACTGTTATCACTTGCGAAAATTATTTTAATGTGAAGGGAGGGCGAAACGTAAACTTTTCTGAGTTCAAGGGGTGCCGCTATTTAAAGTTTGTGAAACATTTATCAAAGAATGAGACCCATTTATTTGTGAGGAATCATAACAAATAATCATTATGTTGGAGGTTATCGATCGGTCTGACGACGATTCCTCCCCCCGTCCCTAGTGGCACAGCGCTGTGTCTGCTGACATACATCACTATAAATCGGATTTGATACTCGTGGTGGGCAGAGCACAGATAGCCCATTGTATAGCTTTATGCTTAACTATAAAATGAAAAAATATATCTTACAAGACGCTAGTTGTTATCACATTTTGTCAACTCCAGATATCTCTTAAAACCAGACGAACACAGCTGCTTTTGTAGCACTAGGTGGAGCAGCTGAAGTTAAAAAAGTCTGAGAAAAGTGTTGTAGATGAGCGATTCAGCTTAGCATTTATTTTGAAGTGTTTAAAGAATTACTTAGCCTCGAAATATTCAGGTGTGTGGAGGCATAGCTGGTCATGCATTTGTATAGGTCGAGGCACTGAATATTGAGGCTATGAATCACAGTGTTACTACCATTGCAAAAACAATAATGACTATGATCCATATGTGAGGCCTGTCACATTAAATCTTTAAGGCTCTATAGGTAAAAAGAAAAACACCTAAAAGACTCTGTATTCACTTTGTACCACTGATATGTCATGGGGTAATGAAGGATGGTGTAACTGTATCTGAACTAAAAGCAAGGTACAACTTGTCAAATGTCTACATAAAACCACAGAAGCCCATAAATGGCAGCACACAGGTACTGCGCTTCGACTATACACACGAGTTAACTGTAAGAGTGTTCAGCCAGCTTTTTATTACAGTACATACCATGAACTTCTGCCTTAATTCCAGTGTTTACCTATACATATGGTTTTGTGGCTATTAGACACCATGGTACGTATGGCACGCACGTATTGCTTTAATGAATACAAATAACAGAAGATTGCAGTAAGATTAAAAAATAAATTTAATGTCAAAGTGCCTTCGAATGAATCCGAAATGGTGCATTAATTAATCAACTGTAGTAACATGACTAATTGGTACTGACTTGCAGCAAACAGCATTGCAGTGTACCATTAGAAGGTTTTGTTTCGCTAACTGTTTTTGTTCTGGAATGTATTAGCTCAAATCTGTTCTCCTGCATAGAACAAGAGGTGCTGCTTTTTGTGAGATGGCAGAGCGAGTCTGCATAATGAAGTATGTTCCTCTGCACTATGACGCCCCTACATCAAGTGTTTGGATCAGTGGAGAAACTGGAGACTTAGTGAAGTAGCTGATTCTCCCGGAACTACGCATTGGAGCATGGCTTATGGATGTTCATGTTAGATGTGAAATTGGTTGGGTGCTCTGTGGTGGAGGGTATGTAATCACTACCAAGTAAGAGCAGAGACCCAGCATAAGAGGACTCCCCCCTCCCTCTTTCTCTTATTAGTTTGTTCTTTTCTGTATGTGTTGAAGACACTCCATTCCACAGGGTCGTGCGAATAAATATCGGATGGACACCGCCCAACAGGGAGCCTTATGTAAGCCTACCCTCAGGGTGAGGGTGGTTCCCACTTTCATTGCTGATAGAATGTTATTTTCTGCAACGAGTAAAATGTACAAAATATTTTTATTTTACATTATTTAGAGTTTGAATATGTAGCATTTCCCGTGTTAGAGAAATTGAGTAATCAGTAGCTGATCAACAGACCTTAGTTCTCAACTGAATTACACCTTATACAAAGCGTGGGTCTTTTATCTATTGTGCGTATGAGGCGTGACCTGCTATTGACCTTTCTCATGTCAGTATAATATATCGTTAGTCATTTTACTGATGCCTTATATGCTTGCTTACAAACTAGTTTTCTTAATGCTTCAAGGGAAAGTTTATAGTGGAACAAGATGAGTGAGACATTTAACTTTGGTAATCAAGATCAGTTGAGACAGGTGAACCAAGTGTCTTTAAAAATACCACTGACATAAAGTGACTTTTGTTATCATCGCACAAAAACGAAACCCAGAGGTATGATGACCGTCAAGGACAGAACATTTCAATACATTTACTTCAGAAAAAAACATAAATAAGGTATAGTGAACCATTATTTATGATGTTAGAAAAACACATAGGTTCAGATAAATCTTGATAGAAATGAATAAAAACCCTATAACCCGAGCGCTTTAGAAAGGTGGACCTTTCTTCTTCAGGGGTAAACTGGAAAGGTGTGTGTGTGTATGTGTTTTTTACAGCAAAGCCACATTGGGCTATATGCTGAATCCACCGAAGGGAATCAAACCCCCGATTTTAGCGTTGTAAATCCGTAGACTTACCGCTGTACCAGCAGGTGATGAACTGGAAAAGAGTGAACCACTATGTGATATTAAAAACAATATCATCCATGAACATTTCAACCTTTTTATTTTAGAATTTTTTGTGAGATATTTTAACCGTGGATTATTAAGGTAAATAGCGGTATAACTCAACATTCATTTATAAAAAATAATTACAGAGGAAATCAGGTTTACTAGGAGAGAAAACATCACAGAATATATGTCTTCATTCTCAAACGATATATACAATACTGGAATGTTTAAACCAAGATGTAGTCAGAGATAATGTATACTTTCATAAGTAACTTTGTATTGCTTCAGCTGTTTGTGTTAACGAACCTAAAACACTTTAGCGCTTTCTATTTAAAAAAAGTTTTAGGAAAAAACTAATTTGAAAGATTCAAGAACAATATTTTATAATTAACGTGATAATTAATGAGGTTTCAACTGGCAAGTTCACGAGACTTATGCTAGGTAATTTACAGAATTATAATGCGTGGCTCATATCTAGTGTGGTCCGGCAAGGCCAGGTGATTATGGTGCTCGACTCGCAATCTAAGGGTCCCTGGTTGGAATCCCCGTCACACCAAACATGCTCGCCCATTCATCCGTAGAGGCGTTATAATTTGACTGTCAATCCCCCTATTAGTTGATAAAAATAAGAGTAGCTCAAGAGTTGGCGGTGGGTAGTGATAACTAGCTGCTTTTCGTCTAGTCTAACACTACTAAATTAAGGCCGATAGCGTAGATAGCCCTGTGTAGTTTTGCGTGATATTCAAAACAAAGATTATGAGTATATGTAGTAAATGTCAGTGAAAGGTCAGTTAAAAATTCTATATAATATTATTCTGCATGTTATAATTAATAATAAACAGTGTAAAAGTATGTTTTGTGGATAACAGAGGTTCATGGTCAGTACTGTAGTACATGGTAGAGCTGACAAGAGGAATGAGGACCTCTTATCCATGTTTATTTGTTCGGTTTTGGTTTGTTTTGAATTTTTCGTAAACATACACGAGGGTTATCTACATTAGCCATCCCTAATTTAGCAGTGTAAGACTAGAGGGAAGACAGCTAGTCACCACCACCCACCGCCAACTCTTGGGCTACTCTTTACAAATGAATAGTGGGATTGACCGTTACTTATAACGCCCTCACGGCCGAAAGGGCAAGCATGCTTGGTGTGACAGGAATTCGAACCCGCGACCCTCGGATTACGAGTCGAGTGCCTTAACCACCTTGCTAGTATTTGATTTAGAGCAAGCTTACAATATGCGTTGTCTGAATTGTGTCCAGCTCAGAAAATCGAGCTTCTGATGCTAGACGGTTTGTTGTTTGTCATTGGACTATCTTCTGTGTCCACTGCGGAAAATGGAATCTGTAGATTGTAAATCAGTAATCTTACTACTGTCCCACCGAGGGACAACCTCTTGTGGGCATGCAAGGATTTGTGAAATAATTTAAAACAAAAACTTTAAGTAACGTGTTGCTTGAACAAAGTAACCACTGTTACTTCATTCAAACTTCTTGTACCTACTACCAAGACTGCACACTGGCAAATGTGCTACGATAGGACTCCATAACTGGAAGACCGGTGGTAAAAACTCCTTAACAAATCATAACAAGTAATTTGTTGACTAAATACTGCATAAAAAAGCTAAAGTAAATCATTGTATGAAGCTGAAAGGAAAAAAATTAAAATTGTAATATTTTCTTCAAGAACGGAGCTGATCAAGATTTATTTGAAGGTCGGATTGTATTAATTTACTTTTTTTTCCTGATTCAATCAGAGTCACATTTAACACATTTATTTACACATTTTTGTGTAAATCTCCAAATACATACTGCTGTGTTTAATTAATCTTATTGTTAGACTTAAAATTTTCTTCATTTTAAAACCTGGTGTCTTTTATCAGGAAATATATTTGAGTCATACTTTTGTATCTGTAAATAATGGTTTTGTGTAACCCGTTTTTATTAAATATAGTTTGCGAAATTACAAAATGAAGTATACGTCATGTTTTTAATTAACTATAAAATGAGGTAAATTAAAATTAAACATAGAGACCGATATATTTCGCAATCGTAGTCTGTTGAAGTACAGAATCGAGAATTTCATGGACACATAGCTGTATTATAAGTTAACGTAGGCCTTACTATGAAACGTCTGTATGTGAAAGTAGTTTTATTACGAGTACCTTTAAATTTTCCAAAAGTGTCATTCTCTACAGTTGGTCTAAAGTTACTTTCAAAGTGTCTGTTTCTTTCACATTAAAGTATGAAGTTTATATTATTTAAATAGGTTAATTTGTTTGTCAAACATCTTAGAGTGTGTGTTTTTATAGTAAAACCACATTGGGCCATCTGCTGAGCCCACCGAGGGGAATCGAACCCGCAATTTAGCGTTGTAACTCCGTAGTCTTACCGCTGTACTAACGGCGTGAACGAACATCCTAGAACACAGAATGTCCGGACACTTTTTTTTTTTGCAATTATCTGAAACTAAATTTAAATACAACAGTTAAATAGGACAATGATTTAATATACCGTGTGTAACTTGCAATGTTATTAAAATTTTACCTCATTCTGTATATGCACAGTTGCATCTATACCAGTTTGTCTGCCATGAAAAAACAATTTTTTAGTTTCGTCTGATAGGGCAGTGGTCCTGAAACCAGGGAGAACGTTTACAAGGAGTAATGGGACACACAATGTGTCATGGGTTATGTGTGAGAAGGTTAACGAAAACATACTAATGAAGTTCCATTATTGTATCCATACACGCGTCAGTGAACATGCAATGCAACTACAATTGTTGATATATAGTTTTGTGACATATTGGTTTCTTACGTATGCGCGGGTAGGTGGGGGTGGGAGCGTCAAGTACCACCGGTAAGGCATAAAGAAAATGCTGTATGAAAATTGAAGTACCATTTTTAATAGGGTGGTTTATAGTTTTACGGTTTGATTATTGTTACTTATAAAAGACAACTTATATGATTAATTTTTTCTTTGATTTTATTTTTATTTGTCACCACGGATGTAACGACTGTAAATATATTTCTATACGTTTTTCATTGACAATTTGTCCCAGCATTGCCAGGTGGTTAAGGCATTCGATTCGTAATCCGAGGGTTGCGGGTTCGAATCCCCGTCACACCAAACATACTCGCTCTTTCAGCCGTGGGGGTGTTATGATGTTATGGTCAATCCCACTATTCGTTCAGTGGGTGGTGATGACTAGTTGCCTTCCCTCTAGTCTTACACTGCTAAATTAGGGACGGCTAGCGTATATAGCCCTTGAGTAGCTTTGCGCGAAATTCAAAACAAACCAAACTTATGGGTGTTCTAATACACATGGTTTAGTTGTTTTTACTTTTCACTGATTTTAGTTCTTGTGTTTCGAATCTCACACTTTGACCTGTTATTTCTTAATCATGGGTTATAAAGAACTTAAATCTAAAGAAAATGTCATGTGTACTCAGTATGCTATAAAATAACAGTGTCTCACTCAACATTATGCTCCTACTGTCTTAAATTTGAGACTACGTGATGATTCCTGTGCTTGGAATTAAGACAAGATTCTTTCCACACAACACAAAAACTCTGTTGTGACCTCGAAAACAATTTTGGAGGTCATATATCATTAACCTGTCACTGTCTTAACGTACTGGAAATAGCTAATTTCTAGTCACATAAAGTTAATTCAGTGTCTTAAGCAAAACTGTTGAAATTTGGGTTAAAATAACTGATTTGTACGGTCTAAGACTGTATGTTAGGGTGAGCTCAAGGTTTATTTTGCTTTCATAGACAATTGTATCAGGGTTGAGACGACCCAGAAAGCTCTATCACACACGACCGCTAGAGTGGTGGCAGTGCTGTCATCTTTCAGGAGCACCAGCTTCCATGTTGGCTTTGATAGCTGAAGTGAAGTGCAGGGACCAGACCCTGGTGGTTTATACTGACACCAGTGGTGATATTTCGTCCTTGTAAATGACAATGCCAACCCACAAAGCACTTGGATTATGAAAGAGTCTTCTCAGAGGTACAAGCGTCCACATCTACGAATAAGAACCCAATCAAATATAGCTAATACTCACTCTAGCATCTGTTTCAGTCCTCCCTGTCCCGACTGTGACTCTCCACGGCCTGGGAAACATCTTTCTGGAGGAATGGAACCGTGATTATATTCTGTAGCGTTTTGGTATACTGAGATCAGACAGGTAATTCATATAAGTAACTGGGAAACAGTGGTTTTCCGAATTTTTTATGAGTAGTAATACTTTAAACATAGACAACTAAGGAAATACGAATACACGAGTGAGCAGATACACAAGTCTTTATTCACTGAAATGTCGCTATTATAACGAAACAGGTCGGGTTTTTTTTTTTCCCCCAGTGACATAACTGGGGCTAGAGAAAGACTTTCCAAATAAGTTTGCAGTGAACAGGACTAGATAAGAAATAATATTATGCTTCACTTTCAAGTCAAACCAGCACATAACTATTATATCCTAAAATAATTCTTACATTTATTATATAAAGTACTATTTCAAACAATATATACAGGTGTAAAAACCTCTGAATTCCTATAAACGTTTATATTCGTCTGTGTCTTGGGTTTAGTTGGGCTTGCCCTGCCCTAAAGAGTAGGCACAGACACAGGTTCAAACTGGTACAAGTCTCTATGGAACAGCCATTGCCATATGTAACCTTTTTCTATCAGAAGGATTAGTACGTACTTACGACCTTTCGACATTCGGTTTACAAGGATGTCATTAACTACATGCAGAACGTCTAAACTAAAATTTCGAAAAATTATGTGATTATGTCTTACTACAGACACATTCTAAGTTATTTATCAAAGAGTAAAATGAACAGTTACAAGCTGGGCTACCCGTAACCTGGACGGAAGTTACGTAAATTCATGATAAATGAAAGGTTATTTTAGGGCATGAAAAGTTGTTTCCTTTGTGTATATACTAAAAAAAAAACGCCAGTAAAAACAGCAAAATATAAAATGCAAAACCGTAAGTTTACGGGAAAATCTTTAACCTTATTGCAAATCTACATGCGCACAGGATAAAATGTTCGTGAAGTTGGGGGTTGCAAATCGCGTAATAAAAAGTTTTTTCAGTATCATATGGGCAAGGGTTCCATTATAGTACGATCACGAAAAAATTTTTTGAAAAACGATCTCAACTAAACTTTAAGAAGTATACATTCTGTAGTTTTTTATTTAGTAATAGTAGTGTCAAGTTCAAGCTGCAAAGCTCTTTAAATTTAATTTTATTAGTGTTTCTTTATTTAGACTATTCTAGCTACGTTCTGTGTAATCGTTGGAGTGATCTGTTAGATTTAGAATAGGATTCGTGTATGCCTGATTTTGTTTTGCTTTGCAATGTACTTTTTTTTAGCAGTCTTTTTCTTTTAGATGTGGATGTTTTTTCCGTTAGACGCTTTCTTGTGAATTTGTGTGAATGCCCTACAAGTGTCTGTTAAGCTATGTATGTTCTCACCTCTAGAAGGAAAGTTTTGAGGGAGAAGACAAATCCATAGTCAACTGTTATAATTAGAAATTAATTAAAGTTAAGTCTGTCAGAGGACTAGTCCAATACTAGAGGCGAGTAGCCGTGATGACGCCACACCCCTTTACCACAATAATTATATACATATATTTAACATAACGAAGTTAAACGTGTTTTCACTGGTAATCATTTACTATTGTTAGCATTGTGTTTTCTATCTTATCATTTGCTTCACTCTTTTCCACTTTTCTATGAGAATAGAGAGGATTTCCGAAATTTCTGTGGCCACTGCATCTGCTTTTCTTCGGTATATTTTTCAGAGCTTGACCCTAAGTCTTTGACCTTTGTTCCCACATCAAAGAGGATGTTTTTGCTCTGTTTCGTATATAAACTACATAGTCCAGTACATATATTTTAACAAGTTATTCTCTTAAATTTTGACAGGAAATCCATTCAATTTTGTTTCCATTAATACTTTATGTTTCTCAACTTTTTTTCTACATGACAAGTGCGTAATAAAGAGTTATGCTTTAAGTTTAAACGTTTAGTTTGTTTGTGTAAACTAAATTCTCGAATTCTTGGATACTTGATACTTCTTGTGGTTACTTACTTATTATTTATTCTTATTCACAATGTCACTGAAACTTTATAGTTAATTATGTCGTGACCTGTGTTCTAGTTGGAAAGTTAGGACCAATCATTTTGTTTTTGTGGCCTAGAAACAAATGGAAAGTTAGGGCCAATCATTTTGTCTCTGTGGCCTAGAAACAATTGGAAAGTTGGGGCCAATCATTTTATTTTAGTGGCCTAGAAACAAATGGAAAGTTAGGGTCAGTCATTTTGTTTGTGTGGTCTAGAAACAACTGGAAAGTTAGAGCTAGTAATTTTATTTTCGAGTCCTAGAGATCACTGGAAAGTAACAGGCGATTTTTTTATTGCTAGAACCAACTAGTACAACGTCTAGTGTACTATAAAAATGTACAATTTTGCATACAAAATATTTTCTATAAATAAAATAAAATCAATGTACATATTTATTATAATTAAACCGTATTCCTCAGTTAATTCATGTAAAACAATCATAATATTATGAAAACATTATACTATAAACATATGTTTTACATTTCTCTTTCGTGCGGGAACAGTTGAATTGAGTAGATAAAAATAAGTTACTTGAGGTAAAATCACAGCAGTCGCCATCTGTTGTTGTCAGTTACAACAAAATGTAAGGGGGGAATTGATTTGGTTTGTTTTGAATTTCGCGTAAAGCTACATAAGGGCTATCTGCGCTAGTTATCTCTGATTTAGTAGTGTAAGACTAGAGGAAAGGCAGCTAGTCATCATTACGCACCGCCAACTCTTGGGCTACTCTTTTACCAACGAATAGTGGGATTGACTGTAACTTTATAGCTCCCTCACGGCTAAAAGAGCGAGCATATTTTGGTGTGATAGGGATTCGAACCCACGACCCTCGGATTATGAGTCGAGTGCCTCAACCACCTGGCCATGCCGTGCAGGTAGGGAATAAATTATATATATTTTTTAATTTTTTAAAAGTTAAAAATCCGTATTAACCTTACTCCTTGTTCGCGGGTTTTGTAATTATACAAACAAGTTGTATCACAGCATTACATCAATATGAGTAAATGAGTTTGTTAACAGGACACAAAGGTCGCCGCCTTGTAACTGAGTATTTAAAAATTGTTTATCTTAAAGCTGAGGTTATAACATTAACGGAAACTCTAAACACTTGAATATAAGTGCATATCTTGTCTTTGTGAACAAACACTGTAGGTTGTTATATTTTTAAAGTGAAGCCATTTCTGTAGGTCTGTCTAATCTTTTTAGCACGATAGCATTCAAGATACACCTTGGTTAGTTTATAGAGATGGACAATAGTTAAGTTGCGAATAGTCTTTACTACGCTACCAAAGGGAATATATATATTTAGTGTTCTTACTGAGGTAACTTCTATATATATACAGTGAAGATTACGTTTAAGGTTACAATGTGACTTTAACAGGTATGACAGCATTTAAAGTGTAATTTAACTGTGATTGATCTGTGGACAATAGTATTTCATATTAATCCGTGATGACGAGAAAACTCACTTGTAGAGAAACTTGTACATTTTAAAACGGCTGATATGGATAGAGAAAGCACTGTGTAGAGGAGCGAACAACGTTTCGACCTTCTTTTCTTTTGTATGTATGAACCTGACGATGACCGAAGAAGGTCGAAATATTGTTCGCTCCTCTACTAGTGCTTTCTCTACCCATACCAGCCGTTTTTAAATATATAGTATTTAAGATTAATTAAACTATTACAAAGCTCAGACTGATTCTGTTCGAATTCAGTAAGTAAAATCAGTGTTTTCGTTAACGCCTTAATGGATTATAATAATCTATGAGATCGTGTATTGTAAGTAACTTTTTTAATATTTGTATACATATTTTATTTGTCTAAACACACTACTGATTTACCACACAAGAAGAATAAGTCTCCAGGTTCAGGTGTTATTTGTAAGATATTATTGAAGATTTTTTCTCTGTATAAATTATGTTTTAAACACGCTTTTACTGACAAATTATGTTTTCTGAAACAGAAACACGCTTTTACTGACAACTAAAGGTTTCCAAGATTTTTTATCATTGGGCTTACCCTCTTCTGTCACATTACTTTCTTAATATGGATCACGCCATAACAATCGTTGTTATAAATATTTATGGTGTTTATAGTGCCTAGACCACTACTATCTCCACCCCGTTCTGATGATCATTGGTATCAACGAAAGGCCTCGTCGGCAGGCACTGGATATGGCAGATACGGTGTGGTTGACATAACATACTCTGCTTTACTTTCACCCATGGATTCTAAAAATTTATAAAAGTTACATAACGGTTTAATATCTAAAGGACAACTAATGTTAAGGTCTGTAAATGCGCGTGTGCGTGTGTGTATAACTCGATAGCTAAATCCTACAATAACGCAAACACGTTTTATGATAAAGAAATATTAAAAATAGGGGATAATAACACATTAACTGTATTTGAAAAACTGCTGTATGCGTCCTGTTTATTGAATTAAATTTTACGAATGAGAATTTGCCAAGAGAAATATAAAAAAAACAGCGATAATATAACGATTATCAATTAGGAATTATCATTTTAAATTATGATAAATATATTTTAAAATAATTTATGTGTAAAGTTACTCTCTCAACAAATCGTTAAAAGTATAAAACAGGTTTTCTGTCGTTATTTCAGTCGATAAAACGTATTATTAATCTTGTCTTGTGCAACTGCTACTTATGAAACAACAATAAAGTTGTAACGGCCGTTAAGGTTATATATAAAAAAAAATGTATACTTAGAAACGAGATAACACTAGACCATTACTTTATTAAACACTAATATTTTAGCATCCAAACCTAGCACCATTAAATAATTCTGTAAACACTTATATTTTGACATCCAAATCTAGAACCGTTAAATAATTCTCTAAACACTAATATTTAAACATCCAAACGCAGCACTGTTAAATAATTCTGTAAACACTAATATTAAAACATCCAAATCTAGCACCGTTAAATAATTCTGTAAACACTAATATTAAAACATCCAAATCTAGCACCGTTAAATAATTCTGTAAACACTAATATTAAAACATCCAAATCTAGCACCGTTAAATAATTCTGTAAACACTAATATTAAAACATCCAAATCTAGCACCGTTAAATAATTCTGTAAACACTAATATTAAAACATCCAAATCTAGCACCGTTAAATAATTCTGTAAACACCAATATTAAAACATCCAAACCTAGCACCGTTAAATAATTCTGTAAACACTACTACTTTGATATCCAAACTTAGCACCCTTAAATAATAGTGAAATAATCAAATGCAAAATAAAAGATCACTCCAAATAGTTATCAGATACATCCGCAACTATTTTTGTAAGGAGTAAGGTTAACAGAATACAAGACAAAAGCTCAACAAATTAAACATTTAAGCCTAAAGAACGACTCTCAAGAATTTAACTTTTATCCTTTTTATCCTCAACAAAATGCTTAGCTACATAATAGGTACGAATTAAGTTAGCTAAACTTTAAAATGAACCATTTATCACAAGACGTCACTTGTGCAATAGTAATAAACCTAAAAGTTCTGACAAAGAATAAATACAATTTATTTTAATAACTCGAGTTACTTCCACAGACTGTTTTCTGCTCCCAATCGAGAAGTAACATAATAATATAATTATCTTGAGTATTCTGTCAACATTTACCTTATAATAAAAGAGAATTCCAAATTTCAATAGCGACAATTATATTATTATGGGCTGTCATACTGGGTAATTAATTATCGGCTCTGGGTTATATTCAACAGATGTCGCTACTTCAAATAATATTTTTCAAGATTTTGATTTCAGCAATGACAAAAGTATTACAAACATCAAAACATTGGTTAATAACATTGCACATGTAGGCGTGGCTCGAATGCAATAAAAAATAAGTTATGCACATCAAAGCAAAGTTGTTTTTTTTCAACAAAGTTTGAAACGGAGGTTAATAGGTTGATGTGAATTTACTTTACCAAATTATTCATTATAGGTATTAATAATTCACTACACTTATATAAATTAAATGCACTAACATATGCAAATGGCGGTGGGGGGGATTGTGTTGTCCCTCCAAATTCTTCCGCTACTGCTCAAAGTTTTTCATGTTGTGACCGAAAATATTTTGATATAGTGCACATTTATTGTTGGAGTCTACACCAATACGTAATTACAAATACATCAGTTCTTTATTTTTTACAAATATTTCTTAAAGTGACCATTGACCTTTATTTGAACTTGCTGCGCTATGGAAGCTCAATTTTAAATTTCTAACGGTGCCCCAGGTGCTTATTGTCCAATCGTGCTTTGAAATCTATAACACAAAAGAACGTAGCACTCAAATGTTCAAATTCAAGCTAGTTTAACACATCGAACAGTGGCAAATGACAGTAACAAATAACGATAGTAAATATCTGTCATCAAATGAAAAATATGTTCAATCAAGTACTAGGCCCAGCATGACCAGGTAGTTAATCTCGTAATCTGAGAGTCACGGATTCGAATTCCCGTCACACCAGACATGCTCGTCCTTTCAGTCGTGGGGGTGTTATAATGTTACGGTCAATCCGTTAGTAAAAGAGTAGCCCAAGAGTTGGCGGTGGGTGATGATGACTAGCTGCCTTCCTTCTAGTCTTACACTGTTAAATTATGGACGGCTAGCGCAGATGGCCCTCGTGTAGCTGTCCGCGAAATTCAAACGAACCAGGTAGTCCAGACAAAAATTGTTTAAACTCAAATTATTTAAGTTTTCGATAACTTTCCTTAAAACATGACTGATGACAACGTTTTGAGCTTTATATTGAAATTACAATTACACTATTTTTTTGCAACTCTACATTTTAAAAAATTGAAACAAACATGAATTTACCAAGTTTTTATATGTCAAATGACAGTTTTCAACGTAAACAATCATATCAAATGTGAACACAGTATAATGGTGTTAGTGTTACACAAAACAATGGTGATCCTTTTATCCCAGAATTCACATCAATATATCATTTCATTTGAATATTAATAGTTAGCTCCAATATTTAAATTTATTTCATATAACAAATAAGTCCCCCCCCACTGTCTGCACTAATACCCAGTGTGATTAACGAAATGTGCAGATCTTACACAAATAATTTAACATTTTATTATTTATTATTTAAACAACTGCTTACTGTAAAAAGTTCAATTTGAAACGAGCTTCTCTGTTTTTATGGTGGAGAATGTTACTTAACCTGCTTTAACCTCCCTCCCTATGCTAT
Organism: Tachypleus tridentatus; assembly: GCF_004210375.1. Lineage (NCBI taxonomy): Eukaryota > Metazoa > Arthropoda > Merostomata > Xiphosura > Limulidae > Tachypleus > Tachypleus tridentatus. Next base: position 42,797,912 of record NC_134835.1, read on the forward strand.
TGGTTACTGGGCAAAGCCGCTTTACCTGATTCAGCCACCGTCAACAAAGCGACGGCAGCGCCTGCGGCGGCATAGGGGCCAATCAGCTCGAACAGTGCGCGCGCCCGTTCCCGCCGTCGCTAGGGTCACGGTTAGCGAGCGGTCTTGTGAAGATGGGAGGTCTCTGTGACTGTAGGTGCCTGCGGGCCTCTATCTGCCTGAGGTGGGTACTTCTGTACACGTGCAGTCTTATGTTTAGTAGCTATGGTTAGTTAAGGTGTTATGAGTGAGCGAACAGCACGCAAATTCAAAAGGTTGGTCCTGTTCATAAGAAAATTATTAGAAAGCGTTTACAAAGGGGATAAAGAAATATTTTAATCAGTTAAAACGTGACGCTAAGTTGTTGAATGACTTGTTAGGTGAGCTTACTCTGAACTTGGCCTCTTCAAGGTCTATTTCCGACAGGTAGGCTTAGCAACGAATTCGTATTGAGGTAGAGCTTGGAGATTAACGCGGGAGAAAGCTACTTACCTGTAGTTGTGCCAGAAAGTAGTACTGGAACCTGGCCGTTATCTGTATGGCAGTTTTGTGAGTGAACGACTGTCACATCTTTTGAGGTAGATGATTAATTTCTATTTATGATTCGAACGAGACCATCAGAACACCGGTTGATAGCCCGAAAACGGTGACTGCTGCTACGACTCGATTTTAAAGCTTTATCTACGTTACCATACGGGTACCTTTTGTTAAGTTTTGGATGCATTAAAAACACTTTGTTTGGATAACCAGCGTAACTGTTCGAAACTTAACGATTATATTGTTAAAAACTACAATCTGTTTGTCGGACATTTCGTGTGTGCAGTGCCGGTTTTTGAACAGAATATCTCATGCTTAATGCTCGACTGCGTAGAACTGGGCGACCGGATGATTCACCTGAAGTGCTACAGTAATGGCAACACTTGGACTGTCGAAAGTTTTCATTTTGGACAAATATTTTACAGAACTGCAGAAATTCTGGGAGACAGAACGTAAGTTACAAGGTAAGTTACACTATTATATAATGTTTGCACGGTTAAATGAAATTACTGTTTTAAAACTTAGGCATTGCTTGTGTTGTGTTTCGTACTGGCTTCTAGAACAGCTAGGACTAGGAAAGTATAGAAATAAATCTTTGATACCTACAATTTTTGGACACCATTTTTATTACTTCCATATGTTTTATTCTCTTTGTTTATATTTGTATAACTGCAAATATAGCTATTATTCTGTAATGATATATATATAATTCAACTCTGTTTTAATAACATTTTAAATAGAGATAAACAGATCAACTAACTGTTAATTGTATAAATTTTCAACTTTGTAGACAACAACTTTCCTGATAACATAGTAAATATGAACTGGATTTAAGCGTATCTTAGCCAGAAATATCAAACAGCTACAATATAATATTCAAATTTCGATAATTTTGTTCTAAAGTTTAGTTCTATTGAGAAGTAATGTGCGAGCGAATTTCTTTGTCGAATACGACTTGCCTTAATAAAAGCTTAGATTTTCTTGTATCATTTACGTGAAGAGAATGAGTATTGACGTTTTGATTTCATTCACTGTTTTTAATTAATTGAGGTAGGACCTTCTGGGCAAGTTACTCTCACACTAATTGTTGTTTTCGGGTTGAAAGTAGTAGATTATTGTACACTGAAGTAATTCCACGCAAGTCGCCGAGCGTTCGTAGAATTAACATTGTCATGCATAGCACATATCAACGATTTATCAAAGAACTGGAGTTGACGTGTATAATATTGTTGTGTTGAATACCCTAGCGGTGGTTAACAGAAGAGATTAAACGACAAATGTTCTTAAGTATTCATACTTACTTGTTAATACTAGTTGACTTTCGAAGGGTTTCCGAAAGTGTTCTGTTTCGAGAGTAAGTAAAACCAAAACTAAGCGTAACATATTTCTATTCCTTGCGAGCGATTAAAACAGGTGACTTCTAGGCGACTTTTTCCCCTTTCACAGAACTGAATCTCTTATCAGAGCCAACAACCTGCTTAGAGTGAAACTAAAAACCAACCTGGTAATGAGTGAATCCAATTAGATATACGTTTCTTATTTATAAAGATTAGAATGCGTTATTTGATTAGTCGGGTGTTTATGATGTTTTCGGCCGTGAATTTAACGAACACCAAATTATCAAAACTGAAGTGCGAGCGATCATTTTCGAAATATCCCACAATGCCTCACGCGAACACTACCTTTCTCAGCCTTGCGCCCGTAGCTTTGATGTTGCGAACTTACAATACTTTAAAATAAATCTTGTGTGTATTTTCATTTCTTGCAACCAGGGAATAAAACATGAAATTTTAATTAAAAAGCAAACGGAGAATAAAACATTGGAATTAATATTCTGAGGATATTTTGTGTGTCTAGAACTTCTCTTCTTTAAAAAGGATTTCGGCGCTAATTTTCTACACTGTTGATTTTTGAACGATGTCTGAAACACCTAATAGTTTATAAAAATAAATAACGTTTTGGTACTTCGGGAAAGGACAATATGCCTTTCAAAGTGAAAATGGTTAATAGGGAACTGGCATGATATAACGCATTTCATACCTGCCATTAAATGCCTTTCTGTATAGATATTATATGTGTTTTACAATAGCATCTTTAAAGCTGGTCATTATTGCCTAGAAATGTTATTTTACGTGCGAGTCAAACTTAGTATGAATTAGCACAGAGGGAATATAAGTTAATATTTTAAGAGATATCTCTGTTCTAACTGCTTGCACGTACTTTCTTTTGTTAAGTACGTTTTAGTAATAATCTAATGCAGAAGTTCATGTAATTACCATTTACCGAAAGAATAACTAATAAGATAAAATGCTAAGACATTATAAAACTAATATAGTAATATACATATAAATCCCAAATTAATAATTGTAATTAATATAAATTGGATTATGTAAATTCGTTGTGCCCCTGGCATCGTTGCCTGTCGATCACAAAAAATGAGTTTATTTTCTGTTGGATTGAGGCAAATAAAATCCAAGTATAGAAATAAGATAAATATGGAGCTGGATCTTCGTTTGAAACTGTCGGGCATTGACCTAAAAGTTTCCGAGATTGTTTCAGCAAAGTACATTAAGTGAATCTTAAGACTTTTATTTTTAAATTTTCTGTATTTTTAAAACTAGAATCAAGCTGTAAAGATAGTAAAATACATATATGATACATCAGTTACACATGGTAGAATCTATTTTTAACGGAAGGTGGTCCTTTCGATACAGTAAATAAATTGAAGGTTGGCAAGGTTTGGGAATCCCTAATTTAATGGATATTATCGTAAGCTGCCCCAGAACTCAAATGTAAGCTAACAGTAATAACCCAGTATGTAGAGTTTTGTTGATAAATATAACTTTGTGACAAGCAAATGTTCGTTACACCTGCAAGGAAAGTTTTACGATATGCCTGCGACATTAAGCGATAAATTTCATATTTGTCTAAATAAACACTGGTCACGATAGATTTTTGTCTTGATGGCAACAGATTTACTTGAATCTGGAACGTGCAGGTGAAAACGAAAAAGTTTTATTATTAATAATTCATAATTATTTCCATCCACACACATAGATGATTAAGTACAGTTACCAACGAAACGTTTTGTTTTTTACTCATGGATATCTCCTGAAATAAATACATACTTTCACTGGGGTCCGGCATGACCAGGTGGGTTAAGACGTTCGACTCGTAATCCGAGGGTTGCGAGTTTGAATCCCCGTCGCACCAAACATGTTCGCCCTTTCAACTGTGGGGTCGTTATAAAGTGACGGTCAATCCCACTATTCGTTGGTAAAAGAGTAGCCCAAGAGCTGGCGGTGGGTGGTGATGACTAGCTGCCTTCCATCTAGTCTTATACTGGTAAATTAGGGACGGCTAGCACAGATAGCCCTCGTGTAGCTTTGTGCGAAATTCAAAAAACAAAATAAATTTTACCCTTGACAGCATTGAAGTCAAGGTCATAACTTGCAACAAGTCATTCTCAAACACTTTTATTTTGTATGGGGATTTTTAATGGAAAGATATTCAGATTGTAATGATACAGTTAATAACTGATAATAGTGTATTATTATTCACCATGTTCAGGATCATGTGTTGACAAGAGCGTATTTTAGTCGTATTTTGTTTTTCTCTTCCCTTCCAGCTGTTTGTGAAGAAACATTTACAAAGTTTCAACTATTTATCGATCAACACTTTAATTAAGACAATAAAAACGTGTATATGAAGATAAAATCAAGTCCATTATCCTTTCCCATACAACTCTAGTGTTGTATTATGTCATTAATACATTTATTGTGTTGGAAAAATTGTTTAATATTAATCAGTTGTTAGTCGAAACGTAAAATGTTTACCTGACAATTATATCATATATTATATTGATTGAGTATTAGCTTCTAATGTGTGGTGGTGCTTGAATCGTGCGCGTTGACGTAAATGAACTTTTAAGTAAGAGTTTATAAGATATTTCTATGTTAATGAAGCTGTGGATAATTTCCTCCAGGCACTTCAAGAACAGACTTGTGTCTTAGTTCGAGATTGTGACTCTAGGTGTTATATAGGTCACGCACTTAATCTACGGTTAACTACAGCGGGAAATCAAAATAAAATTGTAATGAATTGCGTATTATAATTGAAAACACGAGAACATCTTTTGACCGGATGCTTGTTCATAGTGTTGAAAATACCATGCTTTTACTAACGCACGTGTTCTATTAATTCCGTGTTTATTTCGATGTTTTGAAAAGAGTATATAATTTGATCTTTGTTTTACTAAACGTATAAATGAATTATGCCTTTTTTGGTCGCCTTTAAACGAGGGGCGTGAAATAACATATATATACACTAAAACGGTAGCGTATGTTCTTTAGATATTTCTACGCGTTGTCAAAATATTTACAAGTAAATCTAAAAGTACATTAAAATGCATTTCCTATGTATGTATTGTTTCATTTCAGTCTATACATACAGCAAATACATTCACTTATGCCTAAGTGTACTGAATATCTTTTACTCTCACTAGCCACCCAAATATAGTCTGTGTATATTTTTACTCTCATTAGTGTTCTGAATACACTTCTGGGTATATATTTTGCTCACTAGTGTCCTGAATACACTTCTGGGTATATATTTTACTCACTAGTGTTCTGAATACATTTCTGGGTATATATTTTGCTCTTACTAGTGTCCTGAATACAATTCTGGGTATATATTTTGCTCTCACTAGTGTCCTGAATACACTTCTGGGTATATATTTTGCTCTTACTAGTGTCCTGAATACAATTCTGGGTATATATTTTGCTTTCACTAGTGTCCTTAATACACTTCTGGGTATATATTTTGCTCTTACTAGTGTCCTGAATACATTTCTGGTTATATTTTTGCTCTCACTAGTGTCCTAAATATACTTCTGAATATATTTTGCTCTCATTAGGCCTTATATTTCCGCTGAGTATTTTACTATCAGTTTAATTAATGGCCTTATATTTCCGCTGAGTATTTTACTGTCAGTTTAATTAATGGCCTTGTGTACGTTTTACTTTCACCAGTGCCCTGAATACACTTTTGCGTACATTTTACTCTCACCAGTGCCTTGAATACACTTCTGCGTACATTTTACTCTGACGAACGTCTGAAATGTACTTCCGTGTGTTTTTATTCTCACCTATGCCCTGAATTTATTTTTGAATTCCATATTTAGTTACTACAGTTCTAAGTATACGGATAAATCCTAAATATAGTTCTTAATGTTGAATAGACCTAGTGTTACTTATATAACAATAACGTAACTAAAATTTTAGACTGTGTATGCGGGAGTACAAAGGATGTTAAAGAGTCATTTTAACTTTTATTTTCTCTAGTCATTTTTGTATAAATATCAGAACAGTGTTAGGGAGCAGCATCCCCCATGGGGAACACGAATATCACACTCCCCTCTTGTTAAAACTCCGTATGCTTATACGTACTGCATTTTGCAATTGTTTCACAACACAAACCATATGGGTTTTTTATACATAAATTTTATACTAAGCACAATGCATTTTTCTCAGCATAAAATAAATTTGATATAATCGGGCAGAAAACAGTAATAAAATTTTCTCGTAAGTAAAGGTTTCCGTTAGCATTAATTATTTTTCTTTTCACGTGAGAAAGTAAAAAGTAGGGACGGGTGTAATTACACATAAGTTCACGTGACATCTTTTAATCTCGCACTAGGCTATGAAAGCGACGCCGTCCTTTCGTGAGCACGAGCTTTAAGAAGCAAAAGACGAGAAACTAGTCACGAGCTACATTACAGGTGTAAGTTTGCTTGGTTTACTATGTCTGGTTTTGTACAGAAACTTAACAAGGTGATTTAAGGATAGCGATATTCATCTGCGCTGTACCAGCTAAAACACTACTTTCTGTTGTTTTGTTTTTTTACCCTCCATCTAAACTGGCTGTTTTCAACACGACGTACCATCATTAACGGATGTGTGAAGAAACGACTATTATGCTGGAAAGTGTAACCTGATTTGAATAAATTAAAACGCCACCTGTGTTAAAAATTATGTACACAATACCATGTAGGTACACCTGTAGTTAAACACGCAGTACCATAAATATAATATATACTTGTTAAGCACACACCAAAAAGACTACACTTGCATAGGTACATACACGCTAACACACGCTTCACAGGTTCAGCTGTACAATACAACATATATCTAACGGGTTCAGCTCTACAACATAGTTAAAATATACAGTAAAATAGTTCTGTGCTACGCCGTTTCATATACAATAACGTAAGCATACGTCTTATTGCAACTCCATTCCTTTACAACTTAAGTGTAAAAAGTATTCATGAAGTTTCAGTTGTTTTATGTTCAGTAAACTTAGTTTATTGTATTTGTACATAGTATCACCTACGATAACATACCCCTGTACTTGTATAGTTTCATGTACGATAACATACACAAATACTACTTAGTTTTATGTACAGTAAGATACATCTCTACTACTTAGCTGCACGTACAGTGACGTGAACCTCATACGCACATATTTGACACGTAGTTGTATATAGCTGTATCTAACAGAAAAAAATGTGCGTGTTTACATAACTCGATGAATAAAGAGAAATACAGGTACATAAACACGTATAGAAATGTGCAGTAACTTTATTTAAATGTGCATATACAAATGTGAGAGTTTTCTTGGCTTGTTAGGAAAGTTTTGAACAAATTCATTATTTTTATTTTCTATATTTCATGATATTGGATGTGAACACAAGAAATGCAAAATAAAGATTTGGAGATAAACATAATACATCAAACACTTGCAGAAAAACTTAAACATTAAATTACCGAAAGTCAAGTGCGCTTGGTTAAGAATCGTGTTCCAAATCCTGTGATGTCCTTGGAACACTTTAATCGTTGTCTGGCCATCATTACTCGCTGTTGCTCAACGCTGCTATTTTCGTTGTAACGAGCTTCTGCGAATCAGAGCATTTTAACTTTAGCTTCTAATCAAAGCTACCTACACAGATAAGAACACAATATTAACCCAACAGTTAATATAGTTAATTTAATATGCAGGTGTGATCTTAAGCCACACATGATGAACAAACTTCCCTTATATTCTACTCTGTACATGGACCCTGACTTTCAAAGCCACTTTGAAAAATAAAAAACAACATCAAATGAACAAAAGTCATGGAGATGACTTTAAAGGTATGTCAGAGAAAAGGACTACATGAACACTACTTTCATTTTCCTTGGTTCTTAAAATATTTTGATAGTCTTGACCTTCTTGGTATCCTGGTTATGCCCCTCCACTAGGTGGCTCAGTGGTAGTTCCGAGGGATATTTATGCTAAAAATTGGGATTAGATACCCGCGATAAGCAGAACCCGTTGTGTGGCTTTGGGCATGACAACAAACAAACAAAATACTGGTCGTACAATGCAGGAATTTCGTCTCGCATGACTGATGTCGGAACTTTGTTCTGTCGTTATCTTTCATGCTGTATGAAAAGTTTGTGGCAACCGTAATGCCTTACGATTAAGTTTATTTACGTATCCAGTACTTTTTCTTGCTTCAGTAATTCCATTACGCTCAGACCATTTTTATAAAAATCTTCTCTCTCAAGCTCAAAGTGTTTTTGTACAGTTTTCTGTCAATGTAATCGGGAAAATAGCTCGAGCACTTATGGTTTGTGTTACTTTATAAAAGTGTTCTGAATTATATTGAACACAGCAACTCTTTTCTGGATGGGTAGGTGATGTATTCTGGATGATCAGTCTACGAATGGGGCACTGTTAAGGTGATTTTTTTACCTCCTTTATGGGCTCTGCTAAACTCACATTATTGTAAAGAATTATCTTTGAAATTAATGTGGCTGGAACTTCCCTTTGTTGTTTCGCTGTACGCACATTTATTCTTCCCATAAAAAGGTTTTGACAAATTCCACTACCCTTAAATTACTTCATGGCAGCATTGCACTTTATCAGTTTGAAATTTTGTTATCAGTTTTACAGTTTATAGGTTTGGATCCAAGAGCACTTTAAACAGTTTTATTGCATAATTTTGTACTTGGTTGTTTGCCATTTGAAATTTTAGCATTTACTTTTAACTAAAAATCCCCGACACTTTAATTATTATCTGTTTGTCTATGGATCTATGGATCATATGTTACCATTAGGAAATAAGACAGAAATCGACGTTTAGAAATAGTAAAACGTCGCAGAATGTAGTTTGCAGTAATTACCTAATTAATTGACAAACTTAATGTATAATTCAATACGAATAATGTTATTTAAGTTACTCTTATATACTGAAATATCAAATACTTTACATGCGTGGTTTTATGGACAGTTGAATAAGTACACGTACTTCAATGTTAAAGTGTTATTTTAAAGTTCCTTGATTTCAAAAAATTATGTTCACGCACACAGCTTTATATGCTAAACCTAAGTATGCTGAGATTTCAGACAAGATGGCCGTCGGTAGAGTTTAAAAACCGCTTTCCTCAAGGTTTGTTACTGACTGGGCCATTGAAACAAATAAAAAAGAATCCGGAATGGTGTTTTAGTTGTTCTTTATTGTCCGGTTCTTTTCTGGCGCTAAAACGCAAGATAAACAGGTAGAACGGGTAGTATTGGTGATCCTAGGTCATGAATAATCCGACTAACAGTGTAGTGCTAGTTTTGTAGTTTTAACATGCAATGCAACTCCCATTTTATTTCAGCCATAATTCTGGGTTCACAAAAACATTGATGTAATCCGTTAGATACTGGGAATATAGCAAGCCTACTTTTAGTAAGACTCGATACCTACAACTCTAAAGACATTGCAAAGATAGAAATTAGATATTTAACGTTATAATGGATGAGTTGAGGCCTAACTTTAACAATATCGTTTGTGAAACTTAAGTTAAAATTAAATGAAATTATATTTTTATATCCAATATCTGAACATTTATGGTCAATTTTCACTAATGTGAAGAATACTGAAACAAAACATGTAGTCTAAAAAAGTGTCACTTTACCAGTGATATTTTGATTTATTTGTAGGCGTGTTACCATTTTCAGGAATGATTTACATGATGGGGGCAAATAAGAGTCGGAAAATCATTACTTAGGTCTTGTACCTTGACGTTTTGGTTAGACGTTGATCTGATTCTGAATGTTGGAGAGTGTATTCGTCATTTAAATTGTATATTGAAAGTAACTATTGGTAAGCAAAATGTTCATGACCCAAGGATGCTTGCTTACTGACTATTTACATGAATCTACATGAACGTGAACGGATAGATAATCAGTAAAGTGCAGGAACTTACTCTTCAAGCGTAGTAAGACAAATCATTTTTTGGAGGTAATGGTTTTTAAGAGAGACTGCCATGAGCCATAAGGAGCAAACGAATTATATTTTATTCATATTCAATCGGTCTCATAAACATTTTTAAAAATCTAAAACTAAATAGTTAATTCTTGTGTATCAACACTTAAAAACATATAACAAAAATATCTTTACTACAAGTCCTTGTTTACCATACATTTTACAACTGATTTTTTCTCATAACTTGCAGCAAGCAAGGTGTGGACTCGAACGTATCTTTCAGCAGCTGTTCTTTTTTATAACTCTAATACGAAAATTCGTATTTTCTCACACACAGACACATCTTTAAATTATTAAATATTTGTTTATATTGAATAACTACTGTAATCCTGGAATGGCCTGGTGGTGAGGGCGCTTGACTCAGAATGTGCGAATCTCAGGTTCGAATAATAGTCACGCCAAACATGCCATTTCAGATATGAGAGCGTTATAAAGTGACGGTCAATCCTACTATTCGTTGATAAAAGAATAGTTTAAGAGTTGGCGGTGGGTGGTGTTGATTAGCTGTCTTGCTACTAATCTACACTGCTAAATTAGGGACGGTTTTACGCGAAATTCCAACACAAAATAAAACCAAATACCAAATTCTCACATGATTTACAACAGTTGTAAATCGTACACACTGGATTCCATTTTTAACAGTTATTCATAATACAGATTGACCCGCTAAACCAAGGACGAATCCATAGTCTATACGTTTTTTTGACTATTTCTGTTTTTGTCACGTTTTTAATGCTGGATTTAAGATGGTCAACAATTATTAGATTCGATTCAATTTTCTAAAAATGATTAATCTATTTCAGAACTTCAAAATGGTTGCAGTGATATACTTAAAGAAAAGCTAAACCCAGTGTAGATTTGAATAGAAATTTTGCTTTTCTTGTATTTAGAACGTCATATGTAATGATAATAAGAAATACAAACTTGGATCTTCTGTACTGTGTAGCAGTATTTTAACAAATTGTTAAAGTAAATTATTCGTATTTGTGCGCGATAATAAAATAGCTCACTTGTATCCATTTCAAGTAAAATACAAATACTTAGACTGGTTAAACAGAAAGTAGTACAGTTGAAAAGTGTTACATGAGTAGTGAAATGAAAAAAAGGACATTTCTGTTAGAGTTGGATGAAAACCTACACACACTTCTATTAGTTGGATGAAAACATATAAAAGTAAATACTTTTCGGTATTAATAAGCGTATTTTATTCATTAGTCACTATCGAAATATCTAATCAAAATATACAAATATGTTCAACAAAATTCGGTGATCCGACAAAGTCCCAAATCAAGAAATGTGTCAGTTGTAATGAAAAAATTACTTATTTATTTCAATATCAAGAAAGTTGAGAAACTTGGTTTGTTTGTTTTATTGTTGAGTCTTTTTGGCCCAAAGTTACTCGAGGGTCAAGCGAAACTACGTAATGTGCTATCTGTGATGAGACCATTTCGGGTATCGAACTTACATTTTTTCGTGATAACCCCTCACATTTATATTTAAGTTACTAAGCCATCTGAAAAAAAACCCTTTCAGTTTGTTTATTCTCGATGTTCTTGTTTTTGTTATTGACTATAAAATACATATAAAAACACATTAAAAAGAGTATATATATATTAAGCATTCAGGTTTTTGTTAGAAAGCTTGACAACTTTGCAAGGATGCCTGTTATACTTAAGCATAAATAACACACCAATAACAAACCACGATTAAGAACAATTAGTCCAATGCTATTGAGTTTAGTTTTTCGGATTTGAGCCCTGCCTCATGTGAGCATACTTGAATTCACTCACACACTTACTATATACATATATACACCACAAACGCAAGTAAACCCAAGAGCCATAGTATATATACTTTTATACTGGTTAAGACTACCGTCATTCTCTGCCAAGTTTAAAATCAATGGACGAAATCTGGGCTCTCAGGTGTTCAGGGGTAACAAGAGGGTGTGTTACTAGAGAAAAAGACCTTGGACAGTTCTCTACCCCCTGGAGACAGGTTTACAAGACCCTACCTGGGGCAGGCCTGGCGCCTCTTCTCTTTCGTCTATAGGGTCAGCAGCAAAAGGAATTTGTTTGGTGCCTTCAAAATGTCGCTTTCTACCTTTGTAGGTATATCTAGAAGAGACACTCCTCTCTTCTGATTCGGCTCGGTTCCGCTACTCTGTTGTGCCCTCTCTCTCTTTTTTTTTTTTTTCTTTTTTGTCAATGTAGTCGGGATCACAATCAAAACACGTGCACGTGCAGTGTCGATAGTATAAGCTTGCTTTCAAAATAAGTGAAGGGACCAAGGAATAGTTGACATTGGGCTCAAACACACAACGTAATGAAACATTATCAACCAGTCTCTGTTACAAGCGCTAATTTTTAATGTTATTGTTTTGCTGCTGCTGAACAAACAAATAAAATAAGTGTTTATGTACAGAATATTTTGATACTGGTCTTACTAACCAGTTATATTAGCATTACTTGGGCAAAGCATCTTTCTGAAAACAATGTAGTTTGGTATAATGACATAAAGTAAAACAACTTCGCCGTGGTTTACTGCAGAACGAGTGTGTGAAATACATCTTTATGTTTGAAGTGAGCGGTTTGATTTGCTATCATGCACCTACATAAGTCATCACGTCTTACAGATCTGATACATATTTCATAAGACTTCTCACTGACCTCAAGGCTAAGCCAGCGCGATGTTCGACCAAGGACACAGCTTTCTTTGACAGGGAAGCTCTTATGAGAATGACCTTGTGATGATGGTCGCCACCTGGCAGACAAAGTGAACTTTACCCTGAAGTTTTATTACAGCGAAAGTTTTAGGGGAGAAGCCAGTAACATACGATTTACTAAATAAATTAGAAATTCATTTTGTGCTTAAGTATTAGTTCAATACGTTAAAATGAAATTGTGGCTACTATGTAGCTTCACTTGTGTCGTGTTTTGTATAAGACTTGAGTGGTTAGTCTTAACATTATGCGTTTACGGACTTAAAAACGTTAAAAACCAAGGGCGAGTTTTCTTGCCCTTGGTGGGCTGAGCACAGATAATCCATTGTGAAGTTTTGCGCTTAATTTAAAAAAAACAACAAAACAGTTATAATATATTTTTACTTGTTATGGTGGAGACTTTTGCTTTATAAAACGAGTTTGAGATCTAAAGAGTATTATTTTTCACCTGTGTTACCATGTTTTACGCTATTTTTCAAGTATTTTGTCATCTTGTCCAAAAGGAAGACAACAGAATTAGCGTACATCGGTAAGGTGTTCTTTGTGAGTAATTTATTTGTATTTGTCTTCAAAAACGTTACATGTTAGTCTATTTTGAATTTTCGCACAAAGCTACATGCGGACTATCTGCACGTATTAGAGACGGCTATCTCTAATTTTGCAGTGTAAGAGTAGAGGGAAGGCAGCTAGTCATCACCACCCACCTCCAACTCTTGGGCTACTCTTTTACGAACGAATAGTGGGATTGACAGTAACATTATAACGCCCCCACGGCTGAAAGGGCGAACATGTTTAGTACGACGGAGATTCGAACCCGCGATCCTCGGTTTACGAGTCTAGTGTCTTAACCACTTGGCCATGCTGGGCCAAGAAGGAAGACAGCTAGTACTTATCCACTGCCAACTCTTGGGCTACTCTTTTACCAACGAATAGTGTGATTGACCGTAACTTATAACGCTCCATGACTGAAAGGGCAAGCATATTTGATATGACTGGGATTCGAACCTGTAATTCTCAGATTACGAGCCGAGCACCTTAACCACCTGGCCGGGCCCTACATTGTAGCCACAACAACTCGCGTTGTGCCAATACATGAAGTTTATCGCCAGTCATCAACTTACTTCTTCAGATTTTACAACTGATAATGTCAGTATTTCCGAATCATTTCAAGTTGTGATGTCATTTCATGTGATGTAAACACTGGTTAGTAGTATGTAAATTCACACACACACACACAAATAACTAATCTCTATTCATTATTTAGGTATGTCAGAAGGTTTCATAATATCCCAGTAGAACGTCAGAGTTAGCCATTTCTGTCTGACAATTCTTAGTCTATGTTAATATTGAATTATTGGTGAGAAGAACCGCTACTGTTTTCATTGTGCGTCACGAACTTGAATAGTTTATCGTTATATTCGATGAGACGTGCAAAATGATGAGATATGAGGACTAGAAATGTTTACTTGGAACGTTGTAGAACATAACAATTTGTCGTGAAAACTTGGGAGGAAAGTTTATTAGTAGGAAAATAGAGAATAGTGACAAATTAAATCTAGAAATGTTTATTTGAAACGCTGTAGAACACAAGTTACATAACATGACAACTGAGAAGAGTGGCTAGCTTGTGTATTTGTAATGTTTCATCACACGGAAACATTACGTGGACACTATTGTGTAACAGGAAAACTTACGTTTGTAAATGTGTCAGTACACAACAGCCTAACTTGAAAACTTAAAACAGGTGTAAAATAGAGAATGATATGACCTAAGTTGTTGTTTTTCTAAGTTAATTGTGGAATATTTCAACGAAATAGTGGTTTTTAGGCTTGAAGGTTAATTTATTCAGAGATAGCCAGTTATAAAATTCTATTTGCTCGTAGTTGTGTTATGTTACTCTTATCTCCTTGTGTCCCACGAGTAAGAGAAACCTAAGAATTCATGCACCAAGAATATAATAAATTTTTCTAACTCGGGTAATTTTTAAATTTTGTTTTGTATTACGCGTTTGTAAAATGTTCCTTTTAACCGTTTACACTGCAAGTAATACCGTGTTTCTCCGATAATAAGACCTACCCATAAAATAAGACCTAGTGTGATTTTTGGGGATAGTTTTAATATAAGCCCTACCCTTAAACTAAGCCGTAGTTAAGAATGGCAGGAAGAGGAAAGAAATAAAAAAAAATTAATTTATTAATTAGTTTAATAGTTAGTTAATTAGTTTGTTTAAGTATTAATCAGTTAGTTTAATAGTTTAATAATAGTTTATTTTATAACTTCATTTTTTTAATATATCAAAATAAGACATCCCCCGAAAATAAGCCCTAGTGTCATATTTTGGAGTGAAAATTAATATAAGCCCTGTCTTATTTTCGGAGAAACACGGTACCAGTCTGTTTCTTAATCAGAATTAATGTGTGCTAATTTCTTAACTCGTTAATAGTTATGTTGTAACCTTTATAACTATGGCATACATTTGTTTTCGACTTTTGGTGCACACAATGCAAATACTTACAATATTTTGAGCATTTTTTAAAGGTTTCTTTATCTTATCGCAAGGTTACGTAATATAATAGGCGCTTTGTCCGCCGCTATGAATCCGCAATTTACTGCTCACCCACCATGAATTTGAGCGTTTGGATAAGCGTCACTTGGTGTTTTATCTAAAAATCTGGTGTTCCAGTTTTATGATTGATTATCTGGGATCCATCAGTTTTGCAATGATCCTTTAAGAGTGTGCAACTATAAGTCAAAGGCTAGGTTGAGATGCACCAAGTACATGATTATAATTAAGTTTACCATAGAAGAAATTAGCTACTATTTAAAACCAGGTATTTTAACCGAATAAAAAAAAACAGAGAGAGAGAGACGTATTCCTTAAAATAGTATAAACTGTGTTAGCTTCTATATATTGTTCAGGATTTTGAAGAACAGTGGCTCGAATTGGTTGAGAAAATTATAGCTTAGCAGAAGTGTTTGATTCACGAGGGCTTGAGGTTCGCTGTAGTAATAATGTCTATCGTGTGTGGGTTGAGAGAAGATAGGGACAGAAAGGTTAATATTAGTCACGTGAGCAGCCACAACTATACAAGTTGAGGATAGGTTTGTTATAATGCAGCTTACTCTGAAGAGACGAAATGGTGAAGACCACTGAAGCTAGGTAAATGACTTAGTACTAATCCACGCCCTCTTTTGCCGTGTGATTATCCAACCCGACCGAGGCCCACAGTAATTTTGTGTTTAGATTGGAAACGTCGCTTCCATCATGTTATTCCATGAGAGTTACTCATTATTTCGGACCCTAAAGAAGAAATTAGGGTGGTTCTGATATAAGCTTGAGAAGCTAGTTGGGTCTTTGAATACAAATGAACTATATTTAAGTAGCAACTTGGTTGTTTACAGTGTTTATATTGAAAAGCATTATGGCAATACGTTGTGATGAACACGCGGATTGATATTGTACCTGTTGTATTTTCTTCCTTAGACGAAACCAAGTTGACGCTATAACCTGCCTGACGCGTGAAGTTTATGTACAGTTATCACATCCTGTTTTGCCCTTGCTAACGGACACTTGATAGAACATGGTTGACTTGATAATAACTCACGTGACGGATAATAGAGAATGTCTTGCACGTTTACTGTATAAATAACTATAACAAAACAATGCGTTCTTTTAACCTTACCCACAAAATGTTAGATGGATAAAGTTATCAAGTTGGTGTAGTGTTTTTTAACAACAAGATATTTGGTAGATATACGAACTTGGGCTAAGTTGTTTTTATCAGTGCTGAGGCCTTGGTAATGAAAGAGCTTTGGTTATACTTTGTTGGCGAGACCTTGGTAATTAAGAGCGTTGTTGTCACGTTGTTTTAATCTTGTTTACGAGACATTAGTAATTAAAGAGCGTTGGAGGCACTCTGTTTTAATTTTGTTAATGATATCTTCGTAGTTAACCCTCGAATGCCACCATGATTGTATAGCACCTGGTATTAGACTGAAAACTTGCTGCTGACATTAGGGTTAAGAGCACTGGTAGTACTTTATTTTAAACCTAATGACGATAACTTGATAATTAAAGAACGTTGGTAGCACTGTGTTTTGATATTGTTGAAGAGACATCTTGGTAATTGAATGTGTTGGTAACATTTTATGTAACGATGTCGTATTTTTGTAAAAATTTACTAGTTATTCGCTTTATCACTGTTATGGTTTTATGGGTTTATGTATAAAAAGTCTCAAGCTTCCGTTAAGAGAGAGAGTGTTTTTGAAAAGTTTGGTTTAGGTTGTGATAATTTCGGACAGAGATTTTTCTCTATCGAACTAGAAAGAGTTTTTGAACCTAGATATCAATCGTAGGTATTTGTTATAAGCTATCATTAACTTTTTATTAACGACTCTAATAAACGTTAGTAAGTTTGGGGATAATAATTAGTCTTAACTTCTGTAGGTATTGTGCTCTTGAGAAATGTTGAAAACCGTTTTAAAAATTATTTACAGTTTTTGGTGCAGTTGACATTTGAACAATGAACTTTTCCAACTGTACATCTAATGTGAATTTCAACTTTGGATTTATAACATGAAGCATTCTGTTAGAGCTCCATTCCTGTGTAGTTCAGTAGTCTCCCTAGTCCAGTGTTTACAGACTCCCCTTATATCGGCATGGGGTATTAATATAGTAGCTATATATGTTTTACAAGCACATACATAACATATGGTTTGCTGATCACCATGTATATAGTGATCATACATACAGTAACACTATCAGTGACATCATTGTGGTAATGATATCAGGCGTAAAAGCCATTCAGCCTGCTTAAAGTCCATCCAAATGTCATTGTCTCCCGGTATAGCATCTTACACCAACTATGCATTTCATAAAACTGTTTAAATGGGACAGTACTGTTATTGTACAGATTCACGTCCATGATGGACGCAAGAACAATTTAACTTAAAGTGAAAATACAATCGCCAAAAAGTAAACAAAGAAACTTAAGGTTTGAAACGTAGTGTTGACATTATTTCCTCAAGTTACAAATCACTATTTTGACTCCATTTATTTAGGAGAATCAAGACTGATTTGTAGCTTCAGTTAATAATATTAACACTACATCTCAAACATTAACTTTGTTTGTTTTTTGGCGATTTATTTCCTCTTTAAGCCACCTATTTTTTTCTGTACTTTTTTTGAAGATCTCTATTCTTCCTTTTTAAACTAATATTTGTTAATAGTCTTGTATATATACATATGCTATTAGTAGCATAATTTGTTAATTTGTGATTATTAAGTTAAAATGTTATAGTTTGTATGTATCAACAGACATTAAGCTAATATTATATACTTTGGATATCAAGTGGCAGTAACTGAGGTAATATACTTTATGTACATGGATGCTACAGACAGGATAGCTTGTTCATTAGTGAGCATTGAGCTAAAATGATATACTTTGTGTGTATCAACAGGCTCTAAAGTAATATTGTACACTTTGGATACAAGGAAACTCTAGCTAAGATTGCAGACTTTATATATACATGGATGCTACAGGCATCATAGTTTGTTTAAAAAGAGAACAATAAGCTAAAACAGTGTTTGTTGTGTGTACAGCAGGCAATAAACTAATATGGTTACCCTGTGTATCAGTGGGCTACAACTAATACACACAAAGCTTTTGTGTGAGGTGATGCCACATTTTTATACTTAACTTTTCTTTATATTAAATCACGGTATGTTTCTTAAATGTTATTATGTGATTGCTTTCTGAAAATAAGTTGTCACCGTTAATTGCTATATATAGTAGTTTTTAAAGTGTGTAATTTCTGTATAGATATATAACTGATAAAGTCAAAGGTCATCTATATGTATATACAAGTTTTTTAATTATTACCATGCAATAGAAGATGTTTTAATATAACTTCTGTATATATATTTTCTCTTTCGTACAAAACTGTGTACACAAGTGCTACAATGAAAACTTGCAAGCTTTCTGAGATAATCGGACATGTTAGTTTACTGCAGTAAAAAAGTATTAGTTCAGTCCAGCTAGAAACTTTTTATTTGTTGAAACCTCAGAATGAACACAAACCACCAACTTCATCATACAGTAAAGAAAACAAAGCCGAGTATAGGTAAGTATGGGGCTGGGAGTGGGAAGATGAAGCCTCAGTTTTTAAACAATTTAAAAAATAAAAACCAATACATGTTATAAGACATTCAATTCAAGTAACCAGTATATTTAATTTTTAAGACTCAAGAGATTCATTTAGTTTACATTTTTCTAACAGATACAAGATCTTAAATACATGTTACAAAATTGTTTAGAATTTGGCTCCTATACCATAATTTCATAGTTATATTCTTAATAAGTACTTTTTTGTAGCAAAAACAATCAATTATCTTTAGAGTACATTGTTTTCATATGCCTGCAGTATGGTGTTATTTTAAAATACCATATATCAACAAGATAAATGAAAAAAAATTGGAAATTTAAAAATCTGCAGACAGGGATCATAAAAAAATAAACAAACAAGACTGTAGATACTGTAGACATTAGTTACTCAAACTACAAACCTGTATTTTGGCTCCAGCCTGTTATTTAGAATTACATTTGATAGAGTCAAAATATGGATATTTAGTTTTGAGTAAATAATGTCTACAGTGTCCCTAAACTTATTTCATCATTTTTTCTTACAATCCCTATTTGCAGGCTTTTAAATTCCTAATTTTCTATTTATTTTGATTGCAGATGTTTTTGTGCTTAACTATAGACAAATGATTACTTGATGTGATAACTAACTTAATATACTGTATGATAACAAGCATAGCTAGTAGTTAGCTGATTCAGATCATGATGATTTACTATAGCTATTAACCATTTGATCACATTAGTTTGAGGTGTAAAATGCAAAGCTGCAGCTGGAGATTATAAAGCAGATTTGCTAGAGAATATAGTGAGCATTAATAGTTTCTGTGTAACTACATTATTTATATATAATGTACAGTGATAAGCAAATATATCCCTAGATTAAGACACAACCCTAAGTGTGAAAAAAAATGTTACCAGTAGAAAAGAGGCCTTTTCATTTAAAACATTGCTTTAAATAAACATTCATGCCTTTTAAAGTAATTTTCTAACGAATGTGTGCAATAAAATTTAATATCGTGTGTACTGATGTTTTTTTTCTCCCTCACTTCATACATAATACAGGGGTTGGCTCCCTAAAGAAATCAGTTGTATAGTATACAAACCCTCCCCGCTAGTACAGCGGTATGTCTACGAATTTACAACACTAAAATCAGGGGTTTGATTCCCCTCGGTGGGCTCAGCAGATAGCCCGATGTGGCTTTGTTAGAAGAAAACACACACACACAGTATACAAAACACTGAGTATGTACATGCTATAGTCATGCCATCTGATGTTCATCTATTATTGGTTGGTGATTCCTGTTTCACACTGTAGATATGTTTTTAATATGATGTAAAACATAGAAAAAAAAATCGACTTATCAACTTCCCTACGACTTTCAGTGTATTACTTATTATTTTACAGTAGGTTTAGTCGCAATGTGCCAAGCTTGTTTGCTCTTGATTGACAATAGAATAACAATAAGGTGAAATACAAACGGGCCATTTTGAACATATTTTCTTTTCTTTGTAAGTCTAACATGTTGTTTTTTTTTGTACATTTTCATACGTGTACAGTTTTATCAGTCAATAATAAAAGTTTTAAATAGTTGCTTGACGGTAATCATTAGTGTTTAAGATGCCTGAACTTTCTATTAGAATTCTATGCAATTCCTTGGTTTCCCTACTATGAATTACTGTCGTGGTTTATGATGTGACAGGCAGTAATCTTATAACAAAGTACTGTTATACTACCAATGTTGCGGTACCTTTGTTAAACATTGCTATATTGTCATTGATTTATTGTAGTGTTCCTTTACAATGCATTATTGTGGTGGACATCTATTGTTGTGTTACACCATAGCATTATGTGGTCTGTGACACTTTACGTAGTCTTTCCTTTACAAAGCACTTTGTAAAGTGTTTGTGGCGCGTTCAGATATTTTACAAACTGTTGTGTTCTTAATAACGTGACAGGCTGATTTTTTTAAAATGTCATTTATCCCTTAATATATTTTCACAGGCTTGTTGTGTAGTTTTTGTTTTGTAATAATATACACTTTGATAGTGTGATAAACCTCCATTAAAAAACTCTAAACGTTTTGTTTCGTTATTAAAACTTTCCCTCGATTTCTCTTTTTCATTTATTTATTTTTTTCTGCTATGGGGTTATATAGGCTAGAGCTAACTATCCCATAGTTATTGTGTGAAGGTTATATGAACGACGTTAAATTTCATGCATTAATCCTTGTAGATGATCCCAGATCTGTTATTTTGAGTAAACTAGGAAGAAACACACAAGTTAGAACAAGTGTCTTTCTTATTTTTAGAACACCAGTCGTGATTCTGTTTTGTGCAGGGTTTCATATCAAAGAAAGAGAAAGCTATGGCTTGCTGTGCACTCTGTTTATTCATAAGTGATTTTTCTACCAGCAAATGATCTGTTACTAAAAAAAAAAATGTCGCCAATATGTTTCCTACGTAGCTTAGGGAGATTTGAAAAAAAGCAAAAACTTTAAGCTTCAACATAAATTAAAAAGGTAAACAAAAGCAGTTTACTAGTTTACTACATTAAAAGTATCGGTTTAAACGCTGAAAGCTGATGAACCATTTGAAATTAATAGGCCTAACATCTGTGGTAAGAATCACGATGTTTCTCCATCCCAACCTGTATTCCTCTTAATATGTCTATTGAAGATGAGAGGCGTGAAAAAATATCATTTAAGCTCCTTTGTCTCCTACAGGCTACACTACTTACACAATGGTATAAATTTTCATGCATACGTATTTTAGTTTTATTGAGAATGGCCAGGTGGTCAGTGCACTCTGAGGGTCACACCAAACATGCACCCCTTCCGCCATGGGTGTGTTATAAAGTTACAGTCAATCCCATTATTTGTTGGTAAAAGAGTAATTACAAGAGTTGGTGATGATGACTAGTTGTCTTCCCTCTAGCATTACACTGTTAAATTATGGACGGCTAGCATAGATAGCCCTCGTGTGACATTGCACGAATTCTAAAGCAAACATTTACTGAGGAACCAATGCAATTCTTGTTGGCTTGAGGAAAGTAAGCTACCAAAATTACTTGAAGATAAGCCTTTTTCGGAATATTAAAATGTGTTTTACTGAGGAGATAAACTTTTTGCTTTGATCTAATCACCAGCGTTTTGATCATTTTATGCGCATTTAGTATATGAACTAGAAGTGGAATGAATAAATTGCACTAGAGTAGAAACACGTGTGTATACATGCTACAATATTTAAAAAGTAATGACTTGTTTTCCTGGATACCATTGAGTAACAACGTGAGACTCCGAACAATTACATAACATATCTAAAAACTAAAACTAAAGACGTTCCACATATACATATATATAATAAAATATGGGAATATCAGACTAGTCTGTATTTTTTCTTCTTTATTAAACTCTTCTTCTGGTTTCGTGGCTTCAAAGGTCATTCTTCAGGACATAATTTGATTGAGAATCTGTAACAAAGACATTAAAAATCGTTTTTCAACTATATATAGATAGATATAGATAATGTATTTGTGTGTGTGTGTACGGTGATAGTATTACCGCTTCCCAAATGGTAGAATGTTTTATAAAATTATATGAGATTTTAAACGAGGCTTACTCGAGTTGCTGATCATAAGAACACGAACAAAACTAACTCATTTTTTACTGATAATATGATACACTGAACTAACTTGACACTAAGATGCTAGAGAAGCATTTTTAAACTTCCGATGGCCTCGGGTTCTTCTCTTTCTGCCTGTAAGGTCGTTACAGTTTACACTAAGAGCAGATTTCTTTCGACAGTCCCTATTAGAATAGTTTTAAGATTGTAATAGTCGAGAACTGCGCCGCCGTGTGTACATCATGAAGCATTAGATCATTTTTCGGCTAAACTTGCAACACGTATAATAAAAAATCAACTTTCACATCGTACAACAACAAAGCACGTTATGCAATTAATCAAATATTCTAGTGAATTATAGTTTGAAATTTAACCAGAATATTATTCATATCTGAATAGTCAGTTAATGCATTTAGTAATTTGTTGGAAACGATTTCATCTTCAGGTCATCTTGAGACTTGAACATCACAGCTTTGTCGAGTTATTCCAACAAGGTTAGGCTAAATACTGAATTGATAGACTAGACGAAAAGCAACTAGTCAATCTTAGACTGTTCTTGTCTGACTGAATTGCGAAAATGTGACTGTCACTCGTATAACGCACCCTCAGCCCAAAAGTGCTCAAATATCGTGATTTTAAGACAATGATTCGCGAATCATGTGCATCGAATTCACAGGCATTAGTACATGTTTAGCCTAGGTGTAATGTGAACCCTCGAGAAAACACAAAATGATCATTAAGTATAGCAAATACAGATTAATGTTTCATATATAAACTACTTATATACAGCTGTCTCTAATTTAGAAGTAATACACTAGAAGAAAGGTAACTAGATAACAATGCTCTTTGCCAACTCTTGGACTGCTCTTGTCTGACCGCATATTGAGTTATGAACACGAAGGTTTACAGTCCAGACAGGTTAACCGCTAAGACTAGACATGCGTGGACCAATGCGTATGCAGTAATAGGATGCATTAGTTAAATGTGCTTAATTTTATTGGTTCGTGGCCAGATGTTTAGGGCGCTCCACGAGCAATTAAAACATCACAAGTTCGAATCCCGGTCACACCAAACATTCTCGCCGTTTCAGCTGTGGGGGCGTTATAATGTTACGGTCAATCCCACTATTCGTTGGTAAAATACTCACCCAACAGTTGGCGGTGGGTGATGATGACTAGCTGCCTTCACTCTAGTTTTACACTGCTAAATTAGGGACGGCTAGTGCAGATATCCCTCGTGTAGCTTTGCATGAAATTCAAAAATTCAAAAACAAACAAATTCGTCCGTTCCAGTCTCACTGAATGTAGTCTTTCTCCTAAAAGTAGGTCCATGGTATCAAAATACGACTATCTTTGGAGTAACTATTAAAGGAAAATCTGTAAATATAGTTGCCAATCGTAAGTCTCCCGATCTTAAAACGAACTACTTAGTCGAGCCCAAAACTTAATGTAAAGAGACGAAACAAATGATTAAAGTTTAGAATTTGGCGCGTTAACTGATTTTAGAAGACGTTAATTTGTCTTAGCCAACTGCTTAGTTATTTTATATACGTTGGAAATTACGTTGGTCTACAATACGTAATAATATAGCATTGCAGTTGTAAATGGTATGACCGACTCTTCTGTAATTCGTAGTACATTGCTGTATATGTACAGGTTCTAGGTTTTGCAAGTCTTAACAAGAACAATTTATTGATTCGTGATACTTGACAAAAACTTAATCAAAGAACTGGATCATTATACACACTGCTCACATTTGGCAAATTTTAGTCATTACGGTATCTTAAGAAAGTTACGTACTGTAGTTAGAAGCTACAATGGAGCGACTTTATTTTTCTGTGTATCAAACGTAAGTAAATTCGAATACCACTTATTCAAGAAACGTGAACGTAAAGCGTCAAGTACCAGTTTCACAAGGGCGCGCAAAAGGAATGTAAAAGAAAAAAGTAAAACAAGTTAAGTACCAGCTACATCATAAAATATGTGATGAAAAAGAAACCAATTACTAGTATGAATATGTAACCTGATGGAACGTGAAATAACCGAAAATTCAAACTGAAGTGATGAAACTAACACCAAACTTAGTTAACAAGTTGCACAATAGAAGGCAAAAGAACCTGAGAAAATAGCATGACTCAACGTTGAACAACTATGAAGAATTAAAATGTATGATGGAATGTAAAATTTAAACAAAATTTAACAAATACGAGGGATTGTTCAGCCATTTTAATTACGTAACTTATGGAACGTAAAAAAAAAATGTTGCATTAATTCTTAAAGGAACGATAGCGGAACGTAAAACAAATTAAATTTATACAAATGAAAAACGTAGATTGTCAAACAAACGACAATTAATTACACTTATCAGCAAGATGAAGTATCAAGAAAACAAATCAAGAATTAACTTGAACAAGCAACATGAATGAATACGAATAATCCAACCAAAAATTAACTTGAACAAGTAACATGAAGGAACGTGAATGATCCAACCAAAAATTAACTTGAAGAAGTAACATGAAGGAACGTGAATGATCCAATCAAAAATTTTAACTTGAACAAGTAACATGAAGGAACGTGAATGATCCAATCAAAATTTTAACTTGAACAAGTAACATGAAGGAACGTGAATGATCCAACCAAAAATTAACTTGAACAAGTAACATGAAGGAACGTGAATGATCCAACCAAAAATTAACTTGAACAAGTAAAATGAAGGAACGTGAATGATTCAACCAAAAATTAGCTTGCACAAGCAACAAAATGAGAACGTTACCAACTCAACCAAGAACTAGAGCAAGCAACATGATGGAACGTGAATTATCCAAACAAAAATTAACTTGAACGAGCAACATGAAGAAACGTCAATGATCCAACCAAAAATTAACTTGAACAAGTAAAATGAAGGAACGTGAATGATTCAACCAAAAATTAGCTTGAACAAGCAACAAAATGAGAACGTAACCGACTCAACCAAGAACTTGCACAAGCAACAAAATGAGAACGTTACCAACTCAACCAAGAACTAGAGCAAGCAACATGATGGAACGTGAATTATCCAAACAAAAATTAACTTGAACGAGCAACATGAAGAAACGTCAATGATCCAACCAAAAATTAACTTCAACAAGGAACACGATGAGACGTGAATGATGGAACGAAAAAGTAACTTCAACAAGTAACATCATGGAACGTGAATCATCCAACCAAAAGTTATCTTTAAGATGGAAAAGGATGACAAGGTAACCGACTCAGCCAAGAACTAACTTGAACAAGGTACATAAAGGAAAGTTAATTCTCCAACCAAAAATTAAGTTGAACAAGCAACAAGATGTAACGTAACCGATTCATCCAAATATTAACTTGAACAAGCATAATGATGGAGCGTGAATGATCCAACCAAAAATTAACTTGAACAAGTTACAAGATGAGAACGTAATCGACTCAACCAAGAAGTAACTTTAACAAGAAACAAGATGAGGACGTAACCGACTCAACCAAGAACTAACTTGAACAAGCAACATGATGGAACATGAATGATCCAACCAAGAACTAACTTGAACAAGCAACATGATGGAACATGAATGATCCAACGAAGAACTAACTTGAACAAGGAACAAAATGAGAACGTAACCGACTCAACCAAGAAATAGAGCAAGCAACATGATGGAACGTAAATGATCCAACTAAAAATTAGCTTGACAAGTAAGAAGATGAGAATGAAACAGACTCAACTAAGAACTAACCTGAGCAAGCAACATGATGGAACATGAATGATCCAACCAAGAACTAACTTGAACAAGCAACAAAATAAGAACATAACTGACTGAACCAAGAACTAACTTGAACAAGCAACAAAATAAGAACATAACTGACTGAACCATGAACTAGAACAAGCAACATGAATGATACGTGAATGATTCAACCAAAAATTAATTTGAACAAATAACAAGATGAGAACATAACCGACTCAATGAAGAACTAACTTGAGCAAACAACATGATGGAACATGAATGATTGAACCAAGAACTAACTTGGACAAGCAACAAAATGAGAACGTAACCGATTCAACCAAGAACTAACTTGAGCAAGCAACATGATGGAACGTGAATTTTCCAACCAAAAATTAACTTGATTAAGCAACATGAAGGTACGTGAATGATCCAACCAAAAATTAACTTGCACAGGCAACATGAAGGAACGTGAATGATCCAACCAAACATTAACTTGAAGAAGTAACAAGATGTGCAAATAACCGACTCAACCAAGATCTAACGTGAGCAAGCAACATGATGGAACGTGTATGATCTAACCAAAAATTAACTTGAACAAGCAACATGAAGGAACGTGAATGATCCAACCAAAAATTAGTTTGAACAAGCAAGAAGATGAGAACGAAATCGACTCAAACAAGAAGTAACTTAAACAAGCTACAAGATGAGAACGTAATCGACTCAACCAAGAACTAGAGCAAGCAACGTGATGTAATGTGAATGATCCAACAAAGAACTAACTTGAACAAGCAACAAAATGAGAATGTAACCGAGTTAATCAAAAATTAACTTAAACAAGCAACAAAATAAGAACGTAACCGAGTTAATCAAAAATTAACTTAAACAAGCAACAAAATAAGAACGTAACCGACTCAACCAATAACTAGAGCAAGCAACGTGATGGAACGTGAATGATCCAACCAAAAATTAACTTGAACAAGAAACATGAAGGAACGTGAATGATCCAAAGAAAAATTAACTTGAACAAGGAACACGATGAAATGTAAATGACATAACCAAAAATTAACTCGAAGAAGCAACATCAATGGAATGTGAACGATACAACCAAAAATTAACTTGAACAAGCAATAAGATAAGAAAGTAACCGATTCAACCAAGAACTAACTCGAGCAAGCAACATGGTGAAACGTGAATGATCCAACCAAAAATTAAGTTGAACAGGCAATATGAAGGAACGTGAATGATCCAACCAAAAATTAACTTGAACAAGTAACATGAAGGAACGTGAATGATCCAATCAAAAATTAATATTGTGTTTGTGTATAAAGAAAAGGTTATAAATGCGTTATTATGTGTAAGTGTGCGTCGTTTTACCTGTTTATCTATCTGATTTACAAACGAATAGTTAAAAACAAAATGTTGTAGTTAATTACATCTGTTCATGTCAGAGTGTGGATACGAGGCCAGCCACGCTTTGAGTTATACCTGCCTGCTTACGGTTCCTGTCAGCGCACGTAGTTTTCCGGCTTAGAACGCTATACTGGATAGTCTTGCTTCCATACAAATACAGATCCGGTTCGGTGACTCTGATAACACGGCTAAAATTTTAATATAATTTTGTTTGTTGTTAAACTTGCTTTCGGCATTTTTGAAGGCCAGTGTTCACATACTCTGTCTTGGTGATGCGTAAGATGTGGGTGTAGCGGAATATGCTTTTTGATACGTGTGGTCTTAGACGTC
Organism: Tachypleus tridentatus; assembly: GCF_004210375.1. Lineage (NCBI taxonomy): Eukaryota > Metazoa > Arthropoda > Merostomata > Xiphosura > Limulidae > Tachypleus > Tachypleus tridentatus. The sequence continues at coordinate 42,825,775 of NC_134835.1, forward strand.
ATTAAGGAAAGGCAGTGGTACTTCGATGACTTTAAATTAAACATTTCATTATAAAGACGCTTATATTCTGTGTGATATATATTTGTTCACACCATTCCTAAATTATTTTTACTTTTATCTGTCAAATTACCAGCACTTTCAAGGGCATTTAGTGCCTCCAACTTGAAGATTATATTAAGAAAACGAGCACTTAGATTCACTTCACTTCTGTAAGTAAGGTATTACTAGAACAAATAATCCGAACTATTAAAGCTAAAACACTTGTGTTAACTTAAAAAATAATGCTGATGTTAAGCGAAAAAAAAACGTTCAATGGTAAACAATAAATATTCCAAAATGAAATTGTCCGCAGCTTCATAGGTTGGCCCAGCATGGCCAAGCGTGTTAAGGCGTTCGACTCGTAATCCGAGGGTCGCGGGTTCGAATTCTGATCGCACCAAACATGCTCGCCCTTTCAGTCGTGGGGGCGTTATAATGTTACGGGCAATCCCACTATTCGTTGGTAAAAGAGTAGCTCAAGAGTTGGAGGTGGGTGGTGATGACTAGCTGCCTTAACTCTAGTCTTACACTGCTAAATTAGGAATGGCTGACGCAGATAGCCCTCGAGTAGCTTTGCGCGAAATTCAAAACAAACAAACCGCAGCTTCACAGCACAATAAAAATTTATTGTATTTTTGCTGTTATCGATATTAAGTTCACAACTATCAATGCGACACAAAGTTTTCGTTTTGAATGTTTTTTTTATATTTAAGTCTTCATACAATTTTCAATTCACGTACTTGTAAAGTTCTTTCAATTATTAATTAGATTATTGAAATTTATTTTAATTTAAACAGGTTTTTCTATTTTGTCAGTTTTCTCGCACATACAACAGAATGAGTAATTTAGAAAAGCCAATGTTGTTATCGTTTGTTTAACATCAAGGTAGAATATCTTAATGAAAACAGTTGTACTAACCGTGTAGGATGGATATAAAAAAATCCAAAACATTTCCTTTGTGGAAGAAAAATATATATAATGAGTCGTGATAAATAGGATTAAACTTGCCAAAGGTTAAAAATAAAAATCTACTGAAACGATTCCTGGTCAGGAAGAGTATGGTTTATCTCCGTTTTCAGCATGAGGGTGACTAACAAAGAAAGTTGTCGAACTTCCTTATTTGAATATATGACGTGTTTTAAATACGAGATGTTTGCCGACGCAAGACCGCGACAAGCAAGTGCACTCCGCACCTCAACTTCTAAACAAAAGAAAAGAAAATGAAAAAAAAACAAATTTTGTTATTTCCTTAATGTTAAAGAACTCCCAACACTGCACTGACCAGGAGGGATAGTTTGAGTTAAGGGTTAAACGTTAAAATGACGTGGCAGGTACTCTTATACCAGAGTAGTTGTCATACATTAGCATTGGCAGTGTTTACCAGATACCATTACTGAACTGTAATGCATATATTCGGTAACACACAATAGACTTAATTAAAACAGAAATCAACTAACGAATACTTTAATTAGAACACTTTATAATTTAATCACTTTAACACCAATGTGCTGCAGTGGTTATCACTTGGTATACCCACATTTGTTTTATTATGTGCGAAGCTGCACAATGAGCAATGTCCGTAATAATCATCGCATAGATCCAACACTGAATTTTAGTGCTATAAGTGTCCAGCTTTATCGCTAAGTCACTTGTGTGTGTTATGCCTTATACTCACATCACAATGGGTAAGCTGCAGTGTTTACGAAAACATTAATTTGAAGCTCCTTACGTTTGCTCAACATTTTTAACACGTGAATTAAAGTCCCAAACTATTTACAATACTACAACATTATTGCAAAAACGGTAATTCAGTTAAATTTTTAAGTATTCATTGAACCTTATAAAAATAGTAATATTTTCTTAGGCTTTGTAAAATAATTTTATTTAGAGTATTTTGGCACAGTAGTTTGTAGTTGCTTTTATACTGTAGAGATTTTCAACTTATCCTTTCTTACGTATTATAATATATATCGGACGAATCTACATTTTATTATGTTACGTATTACAATTTCAAATTGCCTGAAATTTTCATTTTAATTTAGAAATTAATTGAATGTCGATATGTATCAAATTTATGCTATTAGCGAACAAGATTGTTTGTTTGTTTTCGGAATTTCGCACAAAGCTACTCAAGGGCTATCTGTGCTAGCCGTCCCTAATTTAGCAGTGTAAGACTAGAGGAAAGGCAACTAGTCATCACCACCCACTGCCAACTCTTGTACTACTCTTTTGCCAACGAATAATGGGATTGACCGTCACATTACAACATCCCCACGGCTGGGAGGGCGAGCATGTTTGGCGCGACGCGGGCGCGAACCCTCGACCCTTAGATTATGAGTCGCACGCCTCATAAATATATTTTAATATACAAACAATACAATTTGTAATAATGGTTATTACAAGTAATTATTTATGTACAAAAGTTTTAGAAACTTTGCAAACAATAGTGAATCTTCTATCTGGTATGAAACTGAATATCGACGGTTCATGATGAGCGAATTGATTCTGCGTTGATGCACAGGTACACAACTTGACGGGAAGCTGGTTAGCTTTTCCATACGTGAGTTTATTTCCGCCGAAGTTATACGATGCCTTCATAGAAATGCTAACGTCCGGAGTTAATTCACTGAAGTTAAAAGGTTTGTTATGTTCAAAATCTGTAAACGTTCCTGTTCAAATATCCCTTTTGTTGTTGTTGTTTTTTCAATTAATAGGCGTTTATTCTAGTTATAGCTTCCAAGGTTTATAATGTATTAACTGTAGCAAACCAACAATGTAAAACTGTTTCTTGGCGCGTCGATTTATAACCATTTAGGGTGAGATTCTCGAAAGTTCAGTTAGCAACAATATTTGAAGATATGCTAGTGCTTTCATAAAACATATATTATTGATTCTTACATTCGAAAATATTCTACAAGTTTAGAGAACAGGCAGGACTTTTGCAGCAGAGATTTAACAATATAAGTTACATGCATTTCTAACTATATATTAAACTGAAACAAACATAAATATCTAAATAAATATATAATATTAAATCTGTTACACGTTACCTCAGCAGGTAAAGAATATATTAACTTGCTTAAATGATTGTATAAACACGAGTTGTAACTATTCGGGTTCTTCTGATATTTAATTTCATGTAAATGATAAATACGTTTTTCCTTAGCATGTTAGTCGATTTTAGATATGATGATTTTTCCTTCCATATAAGTCATAGTCTTTTAATTTTACGCAAAACGCAACACAAAAAAAATGTGTTAATAATATAGCTAGTTTCAGTTATCGTCAGATTTTAAATGAAGTTCCTTGTACAGAATATCGTGTTTTTATTACAGTTTCTGGGTTTAAACAAGATATAAGTAACTATAAACAAAAAGAGCTTTTTAGATTTTGTGTAAACTAACTACAGTCGTTTTGAACTGTATGAATCCATAAATTTAGACAAGTGTCCAAGGATAATTTTATCAAGATATGAATAGCATTAACTGGAACAAAATATCTTGATATACGGCATGTAATAGAACTGCCCTCTAAATGAGAAAATGGATATATTTTATATTTTTACAGATAGTCTTTGCACGAATTTCTATTGTTTCCAGTTGCGAGTTTAATTATACCACACAATAAACAATACTACTGGAATACAAAAATATACTTAAAGTCTTTTAAGGGCAAACGACTTATGTGATTAACCTTTCGATCACAAGAATGGCACAGCTACAAGTCTGTGGATTCACAATGTCAGAAACCGGGTTTTGATACAAGTGGTGAAAAACTCAGATAGCCCATTGTGTAGCTTTGTACTTAACTACAAACAAACAAAATCGATCAAACGAGATATCAGTTCTTAAGAATCTTATCTCAGTCAAGTAAAATCAAATCAAAAGGAAGGACTGTGTTAAAATCAACAAATCTCAACCACTGACTAATGATATTTTCTAATAAACAGAAACAAGCCCAAACAAAATTGAAAAGCGCTGTACTAGTTGAAAGGATCCCTAGGGTACAGTCTATAGTGTGGGATATAAAATGTACCCTAGGTTTTGGAGGTGACTGAAGAAGTAGTACCCAGAGTGCGGTGGGAATGCACCGTCTATTAATCTTAATCTCCATTCCCCAGTTTCACATAAAGAAATTCATAATAATAACAATAAAATAATCAAACGAAATAGAAGTTAGGAGAGTAAATGTAAGTGTTCAAGCCCACAACGTCCCACATCTATATCGCCCTTCACAGCCTGCAGGAAGTTGTGGGAAGGTAACTGCTTCCCAAAATACAGAAACAAACAGTAATAAACTACTACAACTTGGGGATAAGTTAAATAAAGTTACCTCCTGAAGCTGTTATTCCAGCCTCCTGTGACTAGTGAACGGAGGTTAAGACTAATAGACTGTGCATCCCCATCGCAATGTAGGTTCTACTTTTTCAGTCACCTCCAAAACCTAGGGTACATTTTATATCCCACGTTATAGCCTGTACCATTGGGATCATTTTGATTTGTGCAGCATTTTCAATTTTGTTTGGGTTTGTATGGCTCCATACTGCTACCTAGAATTACATTTGGTGGAGTCAAGACAGGGATTTCTAGTTTGAGTAAGTAATGTCTACAGTATCTTCAGCCTTATTCACTTACTTTTGTTTTACGATCCCTATTTGCAGGTTTTTAAATTCCCAGTTTTTATTTATATTGTATATATGTGTATAAACATAATGTGTTTAGACTGAATTATTACCATTTTAAGGATAGTTGTTTTTTTTTTTACTGTCTTAGTATTGTTAGTATGATAAAAAACAAAAAATGATTTGTTTACGTATGCTGGTTAGAAGCTCTGTAGTTGGACAATATAAAGAGACAAAGATGTTGAAGAATCTCAGGATATTTTTGGAACTTTACTCCATTTTAGCTATGGAAATTTGTATTTAACGTAATCATTTTCTCTTGAAAATACTATTTAAATTGCGCATATTAAATTGGTAAAAACCGCACATTGTGAATCTTTCTAGGCCTAGTTATTTTCTTTAATGCCTCTTTTTGTTTATAATTTTAACCATATGATTAATGATTTTCTTCATGTTTGATTTTATACACTTTTACAAGCAAAGGTTTTTGTCAGCAGTTACAGGAAAAGTTTAATTTATTTATCAATTTAAATTGGCCAGGCATGGCCAGGTGGTTAAGGCACTTGACTCATAATCCGAGGTACGCGGATTTGAATCCGTGTCACACCAAACATGCTCGCTCTTTCAGTCGTGGGGGCGTTATAAAGTTACAGTCAATCCCACTATTTGTTGGTAAAAGAGTAGCCCAAGAGTTGGCGGTGGGTGGTCTTACCCTGCTAAATTAACCCTCGTGTGGCTTTGTGTGAAATTCAAATAAACCAATCAATGTAAATTATTTCATGAAGTTTTAAAAGGTTAATTGTTTTGCATTTTTGGTTGCACTCAAATGTAAACTTCTGAGCTACTTTACGCGAAAAGTAATTGTTGAGCATTCCAGTTAAGCTAAGAGTCCCTCAACAATAACGCATGATTAATCTACATTTATATTGTTTAAGTTACGCCACATTTTGAAATCTGAATGATGGTGTGATTAATTCCTAACAATTTATTGTAGAATATCCTGTTTGTGAAAAAAATTTATATTATTCACGCCTGTTCTCCTGTCATCTCAAAAATGAATGTACAATTATCTGTGCTTATATGCAAAGCTCGAGACAGACGATCGCTCGGAAGACACCGTGGTTCGCCATATATAAAAGATAAATGCTTGGCTGCTTTAACTTTACGGGACAGAATGTCCATTTTCAAAAGCCTAGTTACAATAACCAGTCCGTTAACTTATACGCTAAGCGTGGCCTATTGACTAGCGTCCCTTGGCATGATTGTGGAGCTGAGTAAAATGCGCTAGAATTTTGATATTCTAGGTGTGTTAAAGGAGCCACAGTGTTCCATTCAGCAAGATAAAAATGTCCCAAGAGTTGGAGGAGGGTGTGCTTTATATTATCTGCCTTCCCACTAATCTTATCAGCTCAGAATTACAGATCTTTATACGCCGATATCTCTTTCTGTAGTTTTATTCGAAACTCTGAAACAAATTCATTATCTAATACTAACTTCCTGAGAGATAACTTTAATCATTGTTTAGAATAGCTGAAATAATTGCTTGAATATATCTTCAGGTAATATGGAATAGTGAATGTGCTCGGTTCAACTCAATCCAACATTTTTCAGACTCAATACCTGGATTTCAAATAATCATGTAATCTTGGCTTAGCCTTCTTCTAACCTTTGGTTTTATCGTTTTGCTATCTTTCTTACAACCGAAATATTGTAAGAGAGACATTGGTTTTAGAAACCAGAAAAATTAATAAACAAATGTCACTAAAAGAACAAATAAATAGCTTTGTTGTTTAAGAGGAACAGTTAAGTCATACACTGTCGGTGCGTGTATATCTGTATATCTAACCAACAGACAGTTTTATGGGACTTTGATGCATGTTCTTAAGCCCAAAAAACTCCATTTGTTGCTGGAATCGCGTAAATGTACACACCAAATAAAAACGAACTGTGCCCCGGCATGGCCAGATGGTTAAGGGTGCTCACCTCGCAATCTGAGGGTCGTGGATTCTAATCCCCGTTCCACCAAACCTGCTTGCCTTTTCAGGCGTGTGGCGATGTAATGTGACGGTCAATCCCACTATTTGTTAGTAAAAGAGTAGCCCCAAGAGTTGGCGATAGATGATAATGACTAGCTGCCTTCCCTCTAGTCTTACACTGCTAAATTAGGGAAGGCTAGCGCAGATAGCCCTCATGTAGCTTTGTGCGAAATTCAAATAAACCAAACCAAAAACGAAGTAGGTGTTTGTACAATGCACTTTGATGTGACATCTTTATGCCATCAATTAATCTTGGAAATTTCAGAAGCTGGGCATGTTTTCGGCTTCATTTGGGTAAAGAACTGGTATTTTTTTACCACTTTCTTCTGTGTAAGGTTCCAACAGATTGTTTAATATGAAACTTTCATGCATTTCACAAAGTGTAACAACTCCCAGAAACGGGTTAAGCGAATGGGGTAAAAAATGCCGCCGAAAAGTGGACGAACGCAGGTGTTGTTTTTCTTTCTAGTAATTCCGTCAAAGTAACAGAGGCGGCACCCTAGCACTTTTTATGAAGGTGGTCATTTTATCTTTTCCTTTTTTTTTTTTTTTTTGAGTTGTCAGGCAGGTATATACGTCTTCTATTTTGTAATTGGCTACAATCGTCGGATAGGGACGCATGGAAGCCGGAACTTAGAAAACAGCTCAGGGCATTTTTTTTTTTCGTGTTGTCGAAAGCTTCTGTTGTATGTGTGTATGTCTATATATATATTCAGTCCATAATTTGAAAGCTGTAGAGGAAAGTAAAGGTAGAATGGTGGCCGTGAAGGGGGGTTTCATCGAGAAAGAAGACAGCATAAGAATTGAAATAAAAACCTTCATAAACATAGTCATCTGTAGGGGTACAAAAGGCATCAGCGGGATGTAGAGAGACACTCTAGCTTAATAAGGGTTATATAAATCCTCCTTGTTAAATTTATTCAACCCTTTAGGGGATAATTTTTGTTTTGTTTCGACTTTTTTGTGTTGAATGTCATTAAACGCAGCGTCTCTATGACTGAATAGGTGTTTAAATGAATGCACGCACGTGTTATTGAACGAAGACTTCTACAGCTAACTGCTGGAACATAGTATGGAGTGAGCACAACTCTAACATATTGTGTTAGTCTTTATAATGTGCATTGTCCTATACGCTTGTCTCGTCTTTTATTCCAGAGATGGCTTTATTTCTTAAGCAAAACCTAACACTTCACGAAGCTTAACTTTCCAACTAAAATTATTTCAAGTGTCTCGAGATAAATTAGCCAAAGACTTAGTAACAATGCTGTTCATAACTTGTTATATTTGTCCACATCACTGGTTCCTTTATTAAGGAACTTACCGTTCATGGGTTCGAAGTTAAAACAGTGATTAAACATAAAACTGGACATTAGCAAGTAATCGTTCAGGTATTTTACTGTTTTTGTATTTTGTCTTTCTTCGGACAGACTGGCAAAATAAGTTCAAATTAGAAACGTTTTATCGAACACCGACATTGTGTAGATAGGTGGATAAATGAATAATTCGATTGATTTTCCCAAACACCCACTAATTCTATGAACTGGAATCCATTATTAATACAGAGACGGGGATTGAACCGGAGTTACTTTAATAGAAAACCTCGAACACAACGAGTAATGCAGCTCCTTATTAAAGAAATGATGCATTATATTAAAATTAAAACTTGAATGTTTAGCTTCGCTTCTAACACTGTCTCTTAATAATGTTTTACAGAGAGAAGAAACCCGAAAGTATTCGCATTCCGTTTGTTGATGAATTAATAAAAAACTTACAAATATATGTTGCGTTTGACCAAAGAGTGCAATAACAAATATAAGGTAGATTTATTTTGTTTTTCTTCGTACGGCTTGGCCCTGAATTAAATCATGAGAGGCCTTAAGTAATCGGTTTAGTAACACTGGTCTTTCATAACGTTTCATGACCAAATTCGTGATAAACGTGAGCATCAAGGTTATGAGAAACCTCTTTAGTAATACACACTACTTGACTCGCAATCTGAGGGTCACGGGTTCGAATCCCATCATTGAACATAATCACCCTTTAGCCGTAGGCACATTATAATGTAACTGTTAATCCCACTATTCGTTGGTAAAAGAGTGGTCCAGGTGTTGGCGGTGGGTGGTGTTGACTAGCTGTCTCACCTCTAGTCTATTACTTCAACATTAAAGACGGTTAGTTTATGTAACTCTCTCGTAGCATTTCGCGAAATTAAGCAAATAATTTTGTTTTGTTTTTTAATTTCGCGCAAAGCTACTCGAGAGCTATCTGCCCTAGCCGTCCCTAATTTAGCAGTGTAAGACTAGAGGGAAGGCAGCTAGTCATCACCATCCGGCGCCAATTCGAGGTCTACTCTTTTACCAACGAATAGTAGGATTGACCGTAGTTATAACGCCTCTACGGCTGAGAGGGCGAGCATGTTTGGCACGAAAGGGATTCGAACCCGCAACTCTCAAATTACGAGTCGAGTGCCTTAACCACCTGGCAAACAACTGTAATACATCGAAAGCTTTATGCTCAAAATGTAGATTCTTACACACAAATAAACATTATTTTCCCCGACCTTAATAGTTTTTATGAAATTGTTTCGATTAATTCGAGTGTAAAATGTTTTTTTAATCGTCGCAGTAATCATGAAATAAATTTTGAAAAAGACCACGAGCGACCTCTATTATACATATTTTTAGTTATTATAAATATTTTACATTGATAGCATAGTATTGTTGTTTGTAATTAAAAACAAAGCTACACAATGGGCTATCTGTGCTCTGCCCACAAGGGGTATCGAAACCCTGATTTTTAGCGTTGTAAGTCCGTAGACATACTGCTGTGCTACTGGGGAGCAAGAAAAGTCAATTATTTGTTTTTAGAATTAAGCATAAAACTTCCCAATGGACTATCTGTGCTTTGCCCACCACGGGTATCGAAACCCGGTTTTTCACGGTATGAGTTCACGGACATACCACCGTGCCACTGGGGGGGGACAAGAAGTGTCAATTATGTGTCTGTTTGTTTAGAATTAAGCACAAGATTACACAATGGGCTATCTATGCTCTGCCCACCACCGTATCGAAACCCAGTTTTTAATGGTATGAGTTTACAGATACAGAGGGACAAGAAACGTCAATACCTGTTTCTTAACTTGTTACATGAGTCTTAGTTTAGTGTAATCACACCTGTAATTATATATTAATTAATCGTATCTGGGTTCACAGACTTCTACTAGCAACGTTAAAAACCATTTCTGGCTTCTTGATATATAAAGACATTTCATTACACCAACTCCCTGGTGGTAGGTTTTGTTATTAACTTGTTGGCAGTTGTTACACAGTAGAAAGAATTACCCTTTCCGTTTCTGTTGTTTATAGTAAAAGTCATTCATTTATCATCTACAGTCTTCTGACTATTAATAGACACATAGCTCATAACGTATTGAAGACATCGACTAAAGATTTCTTCTGTACACGTACACACTAGTTTCGCTTACCTAGCTTTCAGAGAAGAACGCGTTGCAAATATAAGGTTATAAGATAAATATACAATTGTGAATTTAAAATCCTGCTAATAAGGATTTTAAAAAAGTAAGCAAACAAGGCTGAAGATACTGTAGACATTACTTACTCAAACTAAAACTCCTATATTGGCTCCATTCTCTTATCTAGAATGACAACTATGGGCAAAGAATTATTTGATATGGTAACTAATTTATATACCGTAATAATATAAAACATAGCTAGTAATTAGCTGATACGGTTCATGATGATTTACTGTAACTATTGACTGTTTGATCACATTACGTCTAGATGTAAAATGTTAAGCTACAGCTGGAGATTGTAATGCAGATTTTATAGAGAATATAATGCACATTTATATTTTCTATGTAACTGAATTCTTTATACATAATGCATGAAAAAAATACCAATTGCAAAACAACCTTTTCAAATAAAATATATACGTCTAAAACATAGTTTTAAGTAAATGTTTGTGCCTTTTAAAGTAAGTTTTTATATGAATGTGTGTAATAAAATTGCATATGATTGATGTTTTTTACTTCACTTCTTACATAATAGTGGTTGGCTTCCTAATAACACATGCTGTATAGTGTACATACAAAGTATTGCTATAGTCATCTAATGATCATCTGTTATTGGCTGATAATTCCTGTTTCAGCTTTTTAAAGAAACACCTTATATTTGTCATAAAGCTAACTTCGAGGGTAATGATAACATCGTTTTCGCTGAAGTTATGATATTTTTTAGCTTATGCAAAATATAGATGAAAGTAATACCCTTAAGACCTTCGCAGTACCTTATTTAGTATTTTGCAAAAGGTTTAGGTGCAATACACCAAGTCATTTTTGTTAGTGGCTATCAAATGAATTATGATAGTAAGAAGAGGAATTAGGACAAGGGCCGTTTGGACGGATTTTCTTTTCCTCATAAGTCTAACATGTGCTGTTTTTGTGCAACTCCATGTGCACAGCCTTAGCAGTCAATAGGAAAGGTTTTAAAGTGTTGCAGAAACTGAATCTTTGCTGTTTAAGGTGTTTTCTGTCCTGACGTTCTGTTAAGGTTTTCTGCAATTTATTTGCTCTTCCTATTACAAACCACACTATCATGGTTCATGAACAGTACAACATCTCTAGCTTCTGGTAGAAATAGTAACAACAATAATAATTTTATTCTACCAAAATAAGCATTTATATGATTTCTGTAGGAAAACTTAGCACGAACAACAATTTTCTGCCAGTCAAACAATGTATTAACAGTCTGTTGTTACCTCTAAAAACATTTTTTTTAGAAACATTACATCAGTTTCATTATATGCTGCTTTGTGTAGGTAGAGATGAATACATTGTGCTTGAATATCTTTTACAGTTTTACTTTAAACAAAAGAAAATTGTATTAAGAAAATCAACTCTGTTGATGTTTTTTGTTATTGATCATATATAAATAAAGAGCAGCAACAGGTTAAATATTTTACAGGTAATTCATGACTTGAATCTTTTCTTCTGACAGGTGGTTTAATGAACGTCCTTCCTGTCAGTTGAATGTATTAGACATTTATTTTCTTATTTCTGGCATCCTACCTTTAAGCTGAATGTAATAAGCATTTGGATTCATACCTCTGGCTTACTTTTCTTACTTTATTAAGTAACCAACCATACTCATTAAGAACAGAATCCTTCAGACATGACAGCAACGAAAACAGTACAAAACACTAACAAGCACCAAACCCTTCTGTCAAGGATAACAGTTTTAATTTGGGTTCCAAATCAGAATTTGGTATGGTATAGTTAATTATAGGTCGTTAAACTCTGTGGTTAAAAGAAGCGAGGTTCCCAAGGAAAACATATATATATATATATATAAAAACAGTAAACAACTGACTAAAAAGCTTTCTAAGTTCCTAGCAGCACCACCTAAGGACAGACTTTCTCCACATCATTTCAGACAGATAGATTTATAAGTCGATAGACATATAATTTATTCTGTTTCTTTTGTATAAGATATGTCTAGACATTTTTTTTGCCATATGGATATGTTTAGACATTTTTAATTCTTTTGTTTGTGGTTGGATATGTGAGGACATTTTTTTATTTATTTTCTTTTTGTGATTAGATATATATGCGTATAATTATTTAATCCTGGTTTTTGTTGTTTTTTGTAATCAGATAGATAAATGTAGACATTTTTTATTTCTATTTATTTCCTGATCAGATATATATGTACAGATAATTAGTTTATTTCTTTTATTTTTGTGATCAGATATATACGTGTATAATTTTTTCTAATTCTGTTTGTTTTGTGGTAAGATAGCTGTGATATACATTTTTTAATTGTGTTGCTTTTGTGGTCAGGTATGTAAACTTTATATTAATTTGTCTGGTTGAAAGTACTGTGCGTTGAACATAGTTGTTTTTAGAAATTAAAAAGTTTCGGTTGTACACTTATGAAGTTATGGTTTCAGCGTGTTACTTGGTAAAGCTTAGCTACAAGCACAGTTTTAAAAGTTTATATAATATGATGTTTTTTACTGCCCCTGTGAAAACACTGAAGATATATATTTTTTCTGTATTTAGCGATATTTATTTCGGAAATGAAAATGTACTCGCATACGCTGTATGGACAGTTTATTTTGGGAAATCACGTTATTTGACATAATTCAGTTTACAAATATAAATACAGTGAATTGAGTGCCTTTTTTAAAAATATTTTGAATACGCAAATCGATAAATCATGTATCAGCCATAACCAATATAAATTTGCTGCAAGTAACATATTTGGCACTTCGTAAGCTGTGTTATGCGACCAAAGATTGATCGATTTGGGGAAAATTATTTAATAGGCTTACGACAGTGTATTTTTCAGCAGAAGCTATCCTTTTTGTTGTGTGTGTGTTTTCTCATAGCAAAGCCACATCAGGCTATCTGCTGAGCCCACTTCTTTTTGTTAAGGTGCACTCTCGTCAAATAGAACAGAACGGACATGGAGACATGGACTACAGGCTCCAAAATTGCTTGGACTACAGGCTCCAAAATTGCTTTACAATAACCTACTCAACCTCTGTATATCCTTTTAGTGTTAGAAAGTTTTTGGAGAGTTTGAAACTTCCTAGGTGACAAATTAGTTAACCCGAATAACGTGAGAATAAAAACTCAGATGAGCTGGAAATGAGAGATGTTTCACTCGTAAGTTTTCGATCCTTTGTCTACGGTTTAGTCACCACATTCAGTGATTAAACTTGTTTAAAATATAATTCCCTACATTGTTTTCAAAGGGACAATTAACTAGGCACACAAAATAAAAATATTTTCGTTTAATTTAATGTAGTTAATTACATGTAGTTAATGTAGTTAATTAATATAATTAATTTATATGAAGAAAGTAAAAAAAAAGCAATAAAGTTAACGATGTTGAGTGTAATCAACCATGTTGTCGATGATTTTCGTACTTAAAACGTGAACATTATTTACTAGCCCTCAAGCAATCGTGAAGAGTTTATTAGGTTTAAGATTTTACGAGAAGCTTGGCTAGAACGTAACACAAGAAAAGAAATAAATTAGGTAGATTAGCAAATAGCGGTTTCAATAACCCATGTTGTTGTTTTTTATATTAAAGTTATGATCATTAGGTGATGACTAAAACTGATTACAGAAAGTTGTATATCAGAACGGGTTTCAGATTTTGACAGTCAATATACCGCGTTGTACAGGAGACTAGCTTGTTACTCAGCTTAATAGCTCAAGATTTAGAAGTCCGTTTTGATCCATGCTTTTATTATACCGTCTGTTTCTTGGTGGGGAGGAGAAGGAAAGAAAAGAAGAGCTGGCTTACCTTTGGTCGGACGATGTCTTCAAATTGTTTGGATTTTATTTCCTCATTTTAATGAAAATTTTCTTTTAGTTTGTTCTTAGTATATATTTATATAAAAAAAGCATCAATTCCAAATTACTGAATCTCACGTGAGAAAGCGTTGGTTACTATAATTTGTAAAAATCATTATTCTACGAGCATTTCAAACTCACTCGAGAGCAGAGTTTTCTGACGTGTGGGTAATATCGATACTGAAGTATAGAAGTGAAGTTAGAAGAAATTGTTAACCCTCAAAACTTTGTTCATTCATTGGTTTGTGTGTGTCTGTGCACTTGTCGAATAGCACGTTAATTTGTGCAGGTCAGCTTAAAATAACAACAACACACAAACGAACTCTTGCTAGTGACAGTAAAACTTACGATTAGCAAATAGGAAGCTTCATAACCATACAGTTCCGAAATGAATAGGGTTTGAATATTGTTCTACTACTGGTGTTGATTTTTAGCGCACAGCTAAAGAATATGCGATGAATCGAAACTCCAGTTTTAGCGTTGTAAGTCTGTAAACTTACCGCTGATCCACTCATGCCGCTGTTACTGATCAAATATTATTTTACTTATATAGCTAATGGTGACATTATTATTAGCACATTCTTTGGCCAATAAATTTTTAAGACTTATCTGGGTCTCAAGTTTTCCGTATGAGTGTGTGACGCAATTTGATGTGTTTCGTTGGATGTACATTTAGTGTTGTTGCTAGCACTCAAAACATTATCTAAAGTTTTCCGGATGAGTGTGTGACGCAATTTGATGTGTTTCGTTGGATGTACATTTAGTGTTGTTGCTAGCACTCAAAACATTATCTAAAGTTTTCCGTATGAGTGTGTGACGCAATTTGATGTGTTTCGTTGGATGTACATTTAGTGTTGTTGCTAGCACTCAAAACATTATCTAAAGTTTTCCGGATGAGTGTGTGACGCAATTTGATGTGTTTCGTTGGATGTACATTTAGTGTTGTTGCTAGCACTCAAAACATTATCTAAAGTTTTCCGTATGAGTGTGTGACGCAATTTGATGTGTTTCGTTGGATGTACATTTAGTGTTGTTGTTAGCACTCAAAACATTATCTAAAGTTTTCCGGATGAGTATGTGGCGGAATTTGACTTGTTTTGTTGGATGTACGTTAACAGTGTTGTTGTCAGCACTTAATATATCAATAATATGTACTAAACCTGTTTTCTAGCAAATAAAACATAAAACATTTAATATTTGCAAAGTATATAATTTTAAGCAGTATTTTATTGAAATTCGCAGATATTGTAGACAAAAGGCGGAAGACTTTTGAAACGTCCTCCTCTTTACTTATGTCTCCACAGCAGTTGCTGTCCATTCTACAAAGTTTCATCATAAATATTCTGCCTAAACAATCTATCACGTCTTTAATAGGCACGCATTAAGTGTTTGAAAATTAGAAGGTATTATATTAGTATAGAAATTTTTACAGTAATCTCAAACTGTAAGCAAACTTGAGATCATAATCGTGGTTTGGCTAATTTCTAGGCTGATGGATCCTCTCATCAGACTGACTAACACGATAATATACGCCTAATCAATGACAGTACAGTTTTCTTATGGTCAATATTATTATGTCCGCCTATTTGACGACTTATATGGCCTGGTATAGTCGGATGGTTAGGGCGCTAGACTGGCAATCTGGGGTGGCAGGTTCGAATTCCCCTCCCATCAAACATGCTCGCCCTTTCAGTCGGTATTACGGAGGCGTTAAAATGATGGTCAATCCCACTGTTCATTGATAAATGAGTAGCTCAAAAGTTGGCGGTGGGTGGTGATGACTAGTTGTCTTGCTGGCTGCTAAATTATGGACAGCTAGCGCAGATAGCCCTCGTGTAGCTTTGCGCGAAATTCCAAACAAACAGTTAAACAATGTGAAGGTTCGGTGCTCACCCTGAGGGTTTATAACTATCAAATTAGGAGTTCAATTCCTGTGATGAGCACAACACAAGTAGCCCACTGCGTTTGAAAACAAAATGAGATCGTCAGGATTGTTTGAAATGACCTGTGTAATGTTTTCTGACTTATTAACAGTTTTACGTAATGTTTTCTGACTTATTAACAGTTTTACGTAATGTTTTCTGACTTATTAACAGTTTTATGTAATGTTTTCTGACTTATTAACAGTTTTACGTAATGTTTTCTGACTTATTAACAGTCTTATGTGATGTTTGCTGACTTATTAACAGTTTATACTTGAAAAAGAATGCTTGAATCTTCATGTCTTATTTATATAGAGTTTCTAGATGATTCGAATAGCAGGACCATTTATTCGGTCTAAAAGTACCATTATTTTTAGATTTTGTCCAATACTTTTCTCTGTGACTAAGTTATATCATTAAACTGTTTTATCTTTTTCTCTATATTTTATCTTATTTAATCGCTTCATTTTTGTAATATTTTGTTCAGTTTCATGACTCATTAATAATTAATTCAAGAGCACTAAGAGGGAACTTTTTACACATTTACAGAATCTTCTTCATCAAACGAAGCGGTTCATCTTCAGCAGCGACTGCGCAGTCTCAGTTCGGAGCTGGTAACGTTGCGGAATCGGTTGCACGTGACAGGTGGCTCCCCTAGCGTTCCAGTCAATGGACATACTCTTCCTGCCTACCCGCAGAACGCGGAACCAGGTAGGTTACTGTAACAAAATATCTCCAAATCATTGATTTCAATTGCATACTGTCGTAAATACAGGTCTCGGTCAGTGACAAATGATGCGTCAACGGCTACAGATACTTCATCCATAGCTAGTTCCTATGACGGGCATGCGTCAATTGTAGGCTTAGTTGTATATAGATAAAATACACTTGTTAAAAGGCGAAACTGATCACTGTTTTCTGTTGAAGATTATTTCGCAGAAATACACGTAAAACGATATTTATGGAAAATGCTAGTTTGTGTTCTTAAGACTTAATAACTCTTGCCGACAGTATTCGTATTTTTAAAACTTATTGTTTCTTTCTGACAACTTTCACAACGGTAAACTTGTTTATCTCTGACAGTATTTTTGTTATAAAACTTAACGGTTCTGTCTGACAATATTTTTAGTAGGTATAGTTCATTGACTTTTTTGACGATATGTAAAACTTATAAAATAAGTAAAACTTATTGGATCGTTCTAACAGTAGTTGTAGTAGTGGTGATAATTTATGAGTCATATAAATGATTTTATTTTATTGTAGAACCATTAAACGGGAATAATTAATCATTTCAATTTTGTTTTTGTATTTTTTTTCTCTATTTATATTATTCGGGTGACAGTTTCGTCTTCTTTGCAAATTCACATGTATTTATCTTTACAAGCCTCAAATCCCTTGGAATGAAACTCATTGAGATGTATCTGCGTAAATCTGAATATCCTTGCCTACTCTGGATAATGGTTGATATTTGCGATTACGCCATTTTTTCAAACGTTCAATAAAATATTGAACCATTAAAAACGAAGCAAAAACTTACCAGTCTAAGTGGCTAAACTGTGTCTCTCATTGTCTTATCATTTACTATTATTGTCGGGGTCTGAAAAACATCTTCAATCTGACAGAGGCGGTTTGGTTTCTATTCTAATGTATAAAACAACTGTAATGTCTTGTGCCTACCCTTTAAATATTTATTATCTGTTCATGGATACAACAAATAAAGATTGGTTATCTATAAATGCCAAACAAGAATCCGTTTTTATATAACACTAGGTTACTCTGCTGACAACGAGTTTTAAGCTATGGCATTCACGAAGCGTGAAATAACAAAAATATTGTTTATATCTAATGGATATCTGTGTGCGTTCCTTTCACTTACTGTTATATTATTGACAACTATAAGTTTATGTGGTTGACCGTAAGATCATAGATTTTCTATTAGCCTTGAAATTAACCTCAGTATTCTGCAGCTTCAACAAGAACAACAAAAGCTTCAAAGTCTTAATTTTAGATTCTGATGTCTTAAAATGTCGAATAATGAAAGATAGTTGTTCTGTTTGAATAATATTGGTTTTAGATGGTTGTATTCTTTTGTTTAGCTAACGTTGATTGTATAGCAATGTTCCTTCTGTTCTGCGCGGGCGCACAACAACCAATCAAATTCCACGCATTTTATTGTTCCAACCGCTCACACCCTCAGTAATGGTGAAGTGTCTCAATACGTTGACTGACTTAATGATCCTGGCAGCCGATAGGCCTAAAGACCAAATAACCAACTGATAGCAATGAAAAATGGCCAGTGGCGGATTTAAGCCTAAATGCCTAGTCAGCTAAAAACAACAAAAAAGGAATAGAAGGACTCGGCGGGCTACTATACTCATATCAATATTATACATCAAGCGAAAGGAAACACGGGCTTGGGTATCTGACCGCCCCTGAAAGCGGCCTAATGATCCAGTAGATTGAATGTTCTAAAAATACCCACCTAAAAAAAAAAAAAAAAACTGGTAGCGCACAATCACAAATTTCCATGATACTGGTGCACGTGAAAAAAATTAATTCCGCTCATGGATTGAAAATATTAGAAATAATATTATTGTATAGTCTTAAAAACACCACAGAACATTTGGAATCACATATTCGAGAATTCGTGGCTTCAGTTTTCCTCCCGTGTAGAAGATGAGACAATTTATCTTAAATATAATTTACCAGGTAATTAGCGCCTCTTGTGCCATTTGTTACCGCCCGTTGAATATGTTTTTGTGTTAAGAAATCCGAAATTCCAAGGAATTTTATAAGTTACAGTTTCTATATTGATACATAGTTTCGTTTTAACTGAGGTGGATAAACTGTTCAGTGCCAAATATTGAAAAAAATGTCTTTATGTCATTGAATAATTTTCGAGTGGCCACCTTTATTTTTTAGTGTTAATGTCAAAGCTTTTCACGTGTTTCTCTACGCAATTTGAAAAAAAAAAAGAACGAGATCCTGTAAGACTTGGGTCAGTGATACATTTGTCGTTTTCCGCTGTCATGGACATTATCAAATGAGTTGTAAGAAACGTAAAACATGCGTTTTCCCTTTGTAACTGGCTCGGCATGGCCAGGTGGATGGGTTAAGGCGTTGGACTCGTAATCTGAGGGTCGCGGGTTCGAATCTCCGTCACACCAAACATGCTCACCCTTTCAGTCGTTGGGGTGCTGTTATGTGACGGTCAATCCCACTATTTGTTGGTAAAAGAGTAGCCCAAAAGTGGGTGGTGATGACTAGCTGCCTTTCCTCTAGTCTTACACTGCTAAATTAGGGACGGCTAGCACAGATAACCCTCGAGTAGCTTTGCGTGAAATTCAAACCTTTGTAAATACAATACCAGCAGTGTACTCCTTTATTGATTAAAGATATTTCTTTCGTAATACACGTTCAAAAAACTGCCGTCCTCCACTTCTCTTGGTGAAATGTTCAAGTCTTCCAAATGTTAAGTCTTCCAGCAGTGAACATGGGCTGTTTGGAAGGATCGCTTATCCGCATAAAATTCTAAATGTACCCTCAGTAGTTTTAGCCAATCCCAGTGATTGCTTTTGGTACAGTTACTTATTAACGTACAATATTCAGTACTCATAAGTACAATAGAGCTAACAACTTTGTAAATATGCAGTATATATGGTTGTTTTAAGGGTCGTACCACGGATAATGCGAGCGGTACATTCGCACAGAGCGTTGTCAAAGATAGATGTTGTACTGGACTGTCTTCATGATCTCCAGGAAATTAGGCTAAACTTCTTGGTTAAAATAGCAATTGTCTTTTCTTCCCATTTACTTCAGTTATTACTTAAGCCTGTAATGAAAACCAACGCATGCAAATATTATGGTTGTTTTATTGAGATTTAGAAAACCAGGTTGAGCTTTTTGATCAATATAACAACGATTTTTTGTCACTGTTTACTTCAGAGATTACTTAGGCCTGTATAAACCAGCATGTACAAATATTTTGGTTGTTTTATCGATACCGGGGAAACGGTGTTAAGATGTTTATTCAAAGTCACAACGATTCTTTATCGCCAAACAAGATGAGCTTGAACTCCAGGACTGATCTTTCTGAAGTAAGTTATAAATAGTCAACGTTGGTCTGATACAGTTAATAATGGTAGTAGGGTCTAGTCTTATACAGTTAATAATGGTAGTAGGGTCTATTCTTGAATATTTTTACAGATCGCATCATTTAAATTATCCAGAAAGAAAGTAATCCACGCAATCTGTTTAGTTTGTCGTAACGTTGTTCGCAACGGAACGTAATTTCTCACTATTGATTATTGTAAGCAAAAGAAACATTATAAATCTAATGACACAAAACTGTATTGTTTTCATTATTTTTCACAAACGAGAAGAATATCATTGTTCTGTTTTGTGTTGTTAAGACATATCGTTTTTCGTAATTCTTCAGGGAGATTCTACAAAGTTAATGTGTGAAAAAATATCTTAATAGAAGATCTTTAGCTTTTAATGACAAAAGTCGTTGTGAACTGACCACGTTTCATGCATATTAGAAACAGGAAAAGCAGTTATATTACGGTCTAGGAGAACACTCTTCCATGTAAATTATCTGCTAAGTGATTTTACACATCGGTACAACTATAGTTTGAAGACGTAGCTGGTTTTTGCTGAACACACTAGCCATGCATGCAGAAAACTAACGTATGGTATCAAGCTTAAGTGTCCACGTTTGTTGCAAACAACATATCATATTACTGAGTTTTTCTTGGAAAAGGACGAAGAGGGAGTGTGGGAAACTTTACTTAATGCTTTTCAGACCAGGGACGCTAAGTTTGAAGCTTTAGATTGATAGTCATTCAATATGCAATGGCAGCTGATGGGAAGTAGCTCAGTGTTAAGTGTTTCATAAGTTAACCATTATTTCACGCAAATAACGATTGATTTATCAAAATATCGTCTAAAGGTTTCCTTAAGTATACCTATGTTCCTGTTTTTTTCTCCATTGTATGCTTATCACTAATATGTCTTTAAATCAATTATTCTTATTACTTACTGATAACATTTGATTCTTAAAGTACTCATTATAAATCAACACTACTAGGCCCTCAGACCATTAATTCTCATCTATCCTATATAAAAGTCAGCGTGTATCACTTCATGCTTGATTTCATCAAATAGGAAAAGTAGTAAAAGCCAAAATGTATTAATTCAGATAGAACAGTTCGATTACTGTCTATTCAATACGATTTTGTGATGAGGTACAAGAGGACACGTGAGGAAGGGGGTGTTGTGAAACCTTATAAGTGTAGTAAGTGTTGGTATGATAAGCCTACAATAAAGACGCAGTGTGGGATCACCTAGAGCGAAGTGAACACAATTTACCATGAAAGTATAAATATCGATTCAATTTAAACTTGCATCGCTGTTGATTTAAGCTATTTTCTGTTATATCACCAGTGTTTTTAATAAAAACAAACAAACTTATTTAAGCAACAGAGACTCAAAGTTAAGAGATCAACAAATATTTTTCAATATGTGTTGTCTGTACAGTACTGTGTTAGGATAAGATAATATTTTATCATTCTTTTTATTTTATGGGGCTAATTCTTCCATGCCATTACAGAATGTAAATTTCATTATGGTAACGTTTCGCTGACTCCTGTTGACATTCGAATGTGCCAGGGTGAGAATTCTAATCATTCTTTGGAATTTCCTCTACTTGTATCAAGGACATGTCATAAGGATTCTGCTTCAGTGAACATACTGGTCAAATTTAGGGTTTCAAACAAGTGACATGGTATCCTATATAGAAGCTAGCAAAGAACCAGTATATGGTACCGTTGTTTGTTAGAATAAATCAATTTAATAGCACTTCACAAATAAAACTTGATAAAAAAACAGTGTTTAACACTATATATATATTATGTTTGTTGTCATACTACGACCCTAAAGCACCGCAGAACATTTGGAATCTTTCACATGTTCGAGAATTTGTGGCTTCAGTTTTCCTTCCGTGTAAAAGCTGAAATAATTTATCTTAAATATATTTCACCAGGTAATTCGCGCATCTTGCTCCATTTGTTACGACTGGCTGTTAAGAGTTGCTTATTTTAATATGGCTCACCAGTGGAGCGGATAGTTCACATAAAAGCCTTACGTGATGCTTGTTTGATTCTCCGATAAACTGCTGCAGACTTTGAATGTTCCCCAAACACTGTGAAGTACACCCTAGATCGTGAGGCAGAGACAGGTAAGTCTGAAAATAGGAAAGGAAGAGGCAGAACACCTAAACTCAGTGATACTGATGTTAAGTACCTTCGTTTATTCCGCCTTTTGGGACAAAATGAATACTACCACTGATCTGAAGCATTAGATAAATGACCATATACCAAACAAGAAAAAATGTCCAGATTTGCAGAAAACTCAACGAGAATGGAATATTTTGGTCATGTAGCAGTTTAAAATCTTTACTTCGATCTTCAAGTATTGTCAAGAGACTGAAATTTGTTACAAAGTACAAAAAAGTAGACTGTTGACGATTGGAAAAGGGTGTAATGAACGGATGAGTCTAAGTTTAAAATATTTGGTTTAAAGCGTAAGTTGTTCGTCCGGCGGAAAACGGTGAAAGATACATCAATGCATAGCACCTATCATGAAGCATGGGAGACAGTGTGATAGTTTAGAGGTGTTTTTCTGCTGAGACGACAGGAGATATTTGCAAGATAGATGGAATAATGGACCAGTACAAGTACCTTCAGTTGCTAATCCGTCATGGTATAACCAGCGGTTTGTGTATTATTGGTGAAGGAGTTTACTAATAATAATTATTATTCATGCCACCCATGCATTACGTAGATAATAAAGAAGCTACTAGAGTCATTCAAATGATGCAATGGTCCACACAGAGCCCTGATCTCAACCTAATTGAGCAGATCTGTGGTTTGATAGATCAAAAGTTGACAAATCAAAAGTTACTTCTAAAGAAACTGTATGGAAGTGTAGAAGATGAATACGCTACAAATTCGTTTCGTGAATTATCTTCATTTTGATTGGCTCACAAAGAAATTTACCGACGTTTGACTGCTTCAACTCCACTTTTCTGCCTCTTTGATGTTCAAGCTTGATTTCGCAAAATTTATTTATTTCAATTAGTTATCAAGTTTTACCCTAGGGTACACTATGGAGTAGGAGTAATAGTACTTGATCCATCATTTTTGACGGGTTATATGCTAGTTGTTTTATAATACAAGCAAACCTTCAGGCGGCTGGTTCTTATCGTGTGACGAATACTACTATCGTTTTGAAATATAGTTGTTTCACATAGCCTTGTTCAACTTCAAACAGGAACTATGAAATTAACATCTTTTCACTGTTTTTCTGACATTTTAACTACATTTCCTCTCTATAGCTAGCTCTTAAGAGCTGCTTATTTTAATATGGCTCACCACTTATTCAAATAACTTTTGAACATTTTGTATGAAGGGTTCATTATTTTCTTCTCGAAGTACTACTCTAGCCTAATATTTACTTTCAGATTTTAGCTTTAATAATCAATTTGGCTGAGAGTAACTCTTATAAACGCTTTTAACCATAATCATTTATACACGTATTTTTTAAGACTCAAGGAATTTCATATTTTCTCTGAAATTTGTATTTCATTTGCAGATCATAAGTTTCATATGGACTCAAAATTGGATTTATAGACTTGATTAGGGCAGTTTTGCAGGAATTCACAAATTTTGTATTTAGTTGTTCTTTGGTAATTGTAAGCCACTAAAAAGAACTAGCTATAAAAATACGAGTAATTCATTTTGAATTAGAAGAAAACATTATCTCCGATTACAACTACTCTTCGTACATTTAAATCTTTACTCTTTTTTTTAAAACAAACGCTGGTTTAATTTGCTTGCCATCTACTTTAAGACACAACATTTTGTTTGTTGCTTGTCAAAAAAAAAGAAAGTTTTGTCCGTCTTGTCACTTCACAGCATAGAAATTATTATCAATCGACTGAAAAAGGTGAACATATTTCAGCATGTTTAAAAGTATATATTTAAAGCAATTGTATATAAAAATTATGCGAGACATCCAGCTACTGATGTTTTATCATTCTTGAATCCTTCATCTTAGTGACCTGAAGAGTGATTCATTCTTCAGAAGGTAAACTTTGACCCCTTGATATATCGGTCACAGAAATATCATTTGTATACGAGAAAATGTAATCATAAAAATGTGGAATTTAAAAACAACCTTTTATATATTCTGCGCCCCCCACTAGTACAGCGGTATGTCTCCGGATTTACAACGCTAAAATCAGGGGTTCGATTTCCCTCGGTGGGCAGATAGCCCGATGTGGCTTTGCTATAAGAAAAACACAAACACATATATTCTGTACTCACACTTTAAATTTCTGAATTTCATATCCAGTTTTTTTAAATTAGAAAACGATTCCAAAAGTGTTTAATACACTATAATATAACTGTAGTCACCGCAGTTGTAAAACACACTAGCTGATAATTCAGACATCCTAATATTAGTTTTACAGCTTAACGTCTGTATACAAGAAATAAAAAAATTAATGTTACAACCATTTATCTTTCACTTTATTAGATTAAGTAAGTACTTGGCTAGTATTATACGTAGCACTATATTTAAATAAAATATTGCCCTTTTTGTGATAATGTACCAGTCATTAAGTCATTTGTTAGCAATAAATGTTTTTTTCGATGTGCGTGTTCAGAAGCTTGTAAAAAAAAACAACTAACAAAATGTAACTGGTGTGGAGAAATTTGTTCTGACGTAATTCCCGATGAAACAAAGTAGATCGAGTCATGTAAACACTTATATTAAGAGTTAACAGATATATGATTGTTAACTTAGTTGGAAAACTGACCATTAAACAAAGTAGATCGAGTCATGTAAACACTTATATTAAGAGTTAACAGATATATGATTGTTAACTTACTTGGAAAACTGACCATTAAACAAAGTAGATCGAGTCATGTAAACACTTATATTAGGAGTTCACAGATATATGATTGTTAACTTAGTTGGAAAACTGACCATTAAACAAAGTAGATCGAGTCATGTAAACTTATATTTGGAGTTAACAGATAAATGATTGTTAACTTACTTGGAAAACTGACCATTAAACAAAGTAGATCGAGTCATGTAAACACTTATATTAAGAGTTAACAGATATATAATTGTTAACTTAATTGGAAAACTGACCATTAAACAAAGTAGATCGAGTCATGTAAACTTATATTTGGAGTTAACAGATAAATGATTGTTAACTTACTTGGAAAACTGACCATTAAACAAAGTAGATCGAGTCATGTAAACACTTATATTAAGAGTTAACAGATATATAATTGTTAACTTAATTGGAAAACTGACCATTAAACAAAGTAGATCGAGTCATGTAAACTTATATTAAGAGTTAACAGATATATGATTGTTAACTTACTTGGAAAACTAACCATTAAACAAAGTAGATGAGTCATGTAAACACTTATATTAAGAGTTAACAGATATATGATTGTTAACTTACTTGGAAAACTGACCATTAAACAAAGTAGATCGAGTCATGTAAACACTTATATTAGGAGTTCACAGATATATGATTGTTAACTTAGTTGGAAAACTGACCATTAAACAAAGTAGTTCGAGTCATGTAAACTTATATTTGTAGTTAACAGATAAATGATTGTTAACTTACTTGGAAAAATGACCATTAAACAAAGTAGATCGAGTCATGTAAACACTTATATTAAGAGTTAACAGATATATAATTGTTAACTTAATTGGAAAACTGACCATTAAACAAAGTAGATCGAGTCATGTAAACTTATATTTGGAGTTAACAGATAAATGATTGTTAACTTACTTGGAAAACTGACCATTAAACAAAGTAGATCGAGTCATGTAAACACTTATATTAAGAGTTAACAGATATATGATTGTTAACGTACTTGGAAAACTGACCATTAAACAAAGTAGATCGAGTCATGTAAACTTATATTTGGAGTTAACAGATAAATGATTGTTAACTTACTTGGAAAACTGACCATTAAACAAAGTAGATCGAGTCATGTAAACACTTATATTAAGAGTTAACAGATATATGATTGTTAACTTACTTGGAAAACTAACCATTAAACAAAGTAGATTGAGTCATGTAAACACTTATATTAAGAGTTAACAGATATATAATTGTTAACTTAATTGGAAAACTGACCATTAAACAAAGTATATCAAGTCATGTAAACACTTATATTAAGAGTTAACAGATATATGATTGTTAACTTACTTGGAAAACTAACCATTACATAAAAATCCGTTTTCTCAAGTCAGCTACAGTTATTTTAATTGACTGCAGTAGAATGCTCGTGCAATATAAACTTACTATATGTATATATGTGAGTATCGCAGCTAACGTTAAATGTATATACCAACAATGAGTATTTTTTATTCAAAATATAAACAAAAGTCGATTATATATAATGTATTTTCAAACTTGATGTGAATGTTTTATTTCACTTGAACTGATTACCTGTAAAATAAAAGGGATTTGGATTAAATATAAACTAGTAATAATGGTAACGTCGTCTGTAAATTATGTAAATTAGTGATGTCGAAAGTTCGGTAGTGTGTTTCGAGCCTTCGAATGTCAAAATCTTCCTTTCTTCCTAGTCCTAATAGTATTTGAAGTTAGCAAATGCTATATCTGAAATTAAAATGTGCAATTCTAAAGGTTAACAACTGTGATTTCTTAGGTTAGTAGATATAATTTCCTGAAGTTTGCAAGTCAGATTTGTAAAGCTAGAGATATGTTTTAAGTTTAAAGTTATCGTTTCTTAAGTTGGAATCTATAAATATCTGAATTATCCGTTAAAAAGAATCATTACAAATTGTGTGAAACTTATGTTTCTTTTCAGAACTTTGTAAGCCGAATATAGGGATGATACGTCCCAGTGCATGTCCAGATGTCCATGATTTAATTCATCTCCCAGGACCATTGACTGAAGACGCTGTATTACGAACTCTCCACACCAGGTTCTTCAACAGAGAATATTTTGTATGTTTTATTTTAAAACTCAGTTTTAGATCATAATTTCTGCTCTGTAAGGGCATTTTTGTCACTAATATTATGCCATCTGCTATAAATCGGTACAATCGTGAACTATAGAAAGGATGAATAATGTAAAATAATGTACATTATTTATCTAATTCATTAAATAAAGTTTCCCTTTTTATAAAATGGAAAGATTATTAGTGCTGTGCCTACATCTCCCGTTTCTATTTTATGTGAATAGGTAGGAGTTACATACAGTTTTAGTTTTAGAACTTAAGAATCAACTCAAGTTTTGTCTATTTTATTATCCTTGTTTCTGTCGCCTGATATTAAGCGTATTCAATGCTAAGCTTAGAATCTTTGAGTGAGTACACGATATTAATACAAGTATACAATTATTGTCTACATGATTTCAAAATAAGCTGACAAAGTATGTTTCTAGTAAACATATGTGTGAGAATGAGCTTACTTTTCTTGTTTACATGGTTTTGTATGCTTAGAGTATTTGCTAATTTTAGTTAACATAAATCTACAATTCGTGTCTACATGGTCTGGCAGAAAACTTAAAATACACGTGGAATGACATAACACTAATTTTCATGGTACGTAGATGTGATAAGCGTACAGTCATTGTTCTCATGAAAGGGTAAGTATTGTAAAATGTGTCAATGTAAGTGGGGGGAGAGAGGGAAATCGTATTTTACTTTGCGTTAGATGAGGGTTGAATTTATCTTATGCAGGGCCAAGGGTCCCTAATTATCGTAAATAGTGTTTTACGGCTAGAGAAATGATACGATCATTGTAATTTGCTTTAAAATGAACAAAACATTTTAATCTTATAAAAAATCTACTAGTACTGGAGATATGTGTCTATAAAAACATATCTAAAAATTAAACAATAACTACTACACAAAAACTTGCAAATAAGCAGCCAAATAAATGAGCACAGTTGTTCACATTTGTTATTTTATTTATTCTGAACAAGGATAGGCAGAGAAAAATCTGATGTTGAGTCCTGATAGCACTTGACTAAGAAGTAACTTGTTGACTGAAATATAGTTATGCCTAAGTAATGTTAACATTTTGACCTAGTAGATAATCAAGATATCCATTTGGTTGAATTCAAGGCTTGAAAGAAGTGAAGGGTCACACAGAGAATTTGACCATTTATGTGGACAATCTGTCCAACTACGTGAGAAGGCATATCTTTCTATGAAGTCACAAGATCATGAGGATATGATCTTTGTCAAACTTAGTGAGAGGCTACTAAGCAAGATTATGTTACATCACCAAGTGTGAGAGGCAATCTTTTCTAAAACGAGGCAGTATTTGTGGCATTTAATTTGAGTTTGTAATTTCAATCCAGTATTAAGAGGGAAAGAAGCCCGTAGTGATAGCTACAGCACTGTATCTCTTGAATTGTCTGCTTTATGCCAAACTTATGTTCTTTTAAGGGTAAATCAGCCATTGACACATCCTAGTGCTGCAACAAAGCCTCGCCAGATAGCACTCAATGAACAGGACTTTCTCTTTCACGATCTTTGTGCCAGAGCAGATGTCAGTGATGCCTCCTTTTATACATCACTCAGAAGAGGGAAGACCAGAACATTTTTTTTTGGTTATGGGCTCATAAACCACCAGAATGAACTAACAATTACTTGCTTCACAGCAAGGTAGGCAAAACTCATTCTGTGCAACTGCTCATCAGATGCTGTAAGATCACTGTCAAAGCATAGATGCTGGCTGTCTAGTTCTAGAAGCAAAGTCCCATTTAGATGTAGTTACTGACGTAGAGAGAGCAATATTCAGCTTGCTTCCAAAGGTTTGATAGCAAACTAGTTTTTTCTGGGCTTAGTGTATACTGATGAAGATACATGGACAAGAAGTGGAGTTTCTGCTTGATATAAGAGCTGCCATAACACTGGCTGACCACACTGTAAATTGGACATTTCAAGTGATGCCACCATTCTTGTTAGTCGATATTGACTTCATTCTAGTGAATGAAGAGGCTCATCTTCAACTACATCAAGGTAATATTGTTCACAAGACAAAATTAGTTAAATAAATTTCAAAGGTTTTCAAACCTTTAAACACCAGTCAGAATAGAACAAACAACAGTGCATCGCGTGAGTGTATGCTGAGAATGGAGACACAGTACCTCCAAAACAAAATTGGTGTTGGGTGATATACTGTAGACAAAGTCTAATGCATTGCCACCATGCAACATGTTGATGGAAAAGGTTGATTATGTTTTTGTTGATGTTGCCCAAAAAGTAGGCAACATTATCCCAAACACTGATTATTTTAAAAGTTAAAAGAAGTTTTTGTGTTGTTATGTAATTCTGGACATTCAACTATTCACCTTCCCACTGGAATGTTATAGGTATGGTAAGCAAAACCTGAGTCTTTCTGCCATACCATGTTCAAGAATGAATTTTTGGCAGAATATGGTGACGAGTTTGTGGGATAAGATGGCTGATTGATTTTGAAAACTGTACCATCCCTGTACTACCAGCAGTATAGTGATCACTAAAATATGAAGTTATTAAAGGATGGAATCATAAAGTGTTTGCAGCCAGTACTTTACAGTAAATACAGGGATGTAAATATATGGAATTATAAAGTGTTTGAAGAGTGGATGATGATGACTTTCGAGGTAAAAGAGGACATGCAAATTTATATGTTAATTTTTTATGAGTGAACTTTGTAACTGACATTAATGTCTCACCATTTCTACAGACAAATGAATGTCTGAACAGGCTGGAAGTGTCCGTAGGTTTAGCAGTTTAGTCCTAGCATCTTAATAATAGCAAGTCGAGCTGTATGATGAGAGCAGACTTAAAACTGCTTTTAGCAATTGAGATGGTAGTACAAATTTGGCGTACGTGATGACCTGTAACTTTGGAGCTGCTAATGGAGTTGACACTGAGAGGTCTGCAATGGTAGAGGTGCTTGTTGTTTGTCATTGCTGCTCGTTGTTTCATTATAAGTTCGAGTTTACCTCACAGAATCTGAGCATGATGATTCAACAGAAAATGAAGGTAGGATTGAAGCTGGGACAAGGTTAATGTGAACTTACGCACTCACAAATAGAGATTTACAGTTATTGTAGGTAGAAATATAGCCTCTACTGACCCTATGACACTGGCTTCACTTTCTATTTTGCCCCCTTTTCCAACTCTAATGCACCAAATTCTGTTTGTAAGGAATATGAGCAAGTTACAAGTGGGTGTGTTAGCTGTTACAATGACAACGATAAGAATGGGCAGCACAGCTGTATGTTGGCCAGGAGTAGAGCCTTAACGAAACACGATGGGCCAGGACATTCTCAGATACAAGATATTTCTAATAATGAAGTGATAGGCTAGAAGGAAGGCAGCTAATCAATGTTACTCACCACTAACTTTTGGATTACTCTTTAGCAACGAACAGTGGGATTGAACTCCACATAATAACGCCACCTTGGCTGAAAGGGCGACCATGTTCAGAAATGGGTTTCGATATTCCGACTCATAGATTGCGATTCGAGCACTCTAACCACTAGGCCAAGCCTAAGTTATTTTTTTTAATCAAATAGAAATATCAAGCAATGTGTATTTGTTTTTTCGATGGTGATAATGTTTTGAGTACTAAGAAAATGAAAGGTTGTACTTCTTGAATTTGACTCTTTACCCCTCCACCACAAAAGAAATGGTTGGTTTATGAATTTCGTGCAAAGTTGCACGTGGGCTATCTGCGATAGTCGTCCCTAATTTATCAGAGAAAGACTAAAGAGAAGGCATCTAGTTATCACAAACAGCCAGACTTCACAAAATAAAGAGGCTGTTGAAAAACATTGAGAGGGTGGGCTGTTAGTCTCTTGTCAAACTGTTAAAATGTAAAAACGGCGAAGACGAAAACCGAATGTACACTAAAATCTGATGGTTAGCGTGTTTCTGGAGAAACAGTTAAATAATCAAATCCATGTATATTCAAGAAAACAAAAATTTTGGTAATATATATATATATATATAATCTAAATCAAAGTAGAATTCATACAGTAAACAAACTGTTTGGGGAAAAATTCGGTTCCTTCAATAAAAACAGGCAAAGCTGTTGTTTAGTAGCTTACATTAAGCAGACCAGATTAGTATTCGAGCCCCAACAATTGAAAGCAAAAATAAATACAACCAATAAATTCATTATCTCTTATCTAATGATTCATTAAATACAGCTCATCAAATTAGCAGTGATACTGTACATCTTTATGCAAACTCGTTTATTTAATATAATTTTTGGAACTTTGGTATATCAATGACCTCCAGAACACCGTTACACATGTGTGAACATTAATAATAATAACTTATTTTCCCACGTTCGAAGAGTATTTTCCCACTACTTGCATAAAGAAGCAACAAAGCCTGAAATTTGTTGAAGTTTCTCTTCCGTTATCCACAATTAACTTTTAATAGTCATCTTCCTCCATGCAAAATGTTAGATTGTCGAAAGTCCTAAGAAGTTGTGTTTCGCATATATTGATTATGTTCATGTTTCTTTTGGAAGTTAATGCGATACCTATTTTCGGTAAGAAACATTTTATACCCAAATATATTTATTAGGTAATATCTTCAGGAGATGAGTTGTGAGTTAATCGTTACTATTACAAACTGCACGTCGAATATCTCGGGGTTCGACGTATGACGCCACTGGTTATGTTGTGCAGTTTCAGCTGGGGGTGCAGTATGAAAGATGATAGTGAAAGCCGGGTTTTAGCTGTGACTGAACGGCTCATATAACTGCTCTGAGTTTTTGTTTATATTTCAAGTAAAAACTTTTATCTCGTAGCTCTGCCATCTCTTGACCAATTTGAGATATAATTACAGTTTTGGACCTAGAAGGTCAAACCATGTCAAATGTTGTAGTTGACCATCCCTAAGGTGTCATAGATTAATTCCTTCTAATCCTGTCTAAAATAATTTGAATTTGAGAGTGGCTGTTAAATATCCTGACGAATTAAAACCGACTCAGGTATACGCACGCTTTGCTCTTGTTATAGTTGAAGCACAAAAATATAGCCAGTAAAAAGGGAAGTGAAGGTCTCGTGAATTAGTTTACTCTAATTCTGCCTAAAAAAAATTAAAGTGACACGACTATTGAGGATTACTGCTTGTCTTTTCATAAATTCAGACAAAGTACTCTTGGCGGCGGGCACCTCTTGCTGCCTGTTTTCCTTCTAGCCAGATTGCTCAGAACTAGGGACGGCTCATCTGACCGTTTAACCCAAGTACACATTGGGTGTTGTACACGTTAAAAATTTCAATACCTAAGATCCGAATCTAAAAAAAAAATTATTTAGTATAACTTACAAGTAAACAAAGGAAAGATAAATATAAGTAATATGAACTGAAGAAACAAACCAGGTAATCAATAATATTAAATCTCATGTTCTCTTATATTGCTATTAAACTGTTGTGCAAAGCTACACAATGAGTTATCTGCACTCTTCCCACTGAGGGGACGCAAACCCCAAATGATAGCGTTTTAGATCCATAAAATTACCACTGACACACTGGGAGACTTTCTGAAATATCAAATACGTTACAGGGAAATAAATCCTGAGACGGGAATTATAAAATATTAAATTATAAGAATTATAATTGTGCTAAAGGTGGTCATTTTTGTTTCTAAACTTGAAGACGTTCATCTAACTGTACAGAATGCTAAAGAAATGAGAAACAATGTTTAATTGTGTTGATAATGTTCACAATCCCTGTGATCGAACTCCACATGTGACGCTGCAGAACATTATAGATCTTCTAAATCTAAGTATATTTATCATGATTTATAATCTATAAATAGAACCACTTATAAATAGAATAAAAGTTAAGAAGAGTCTGTTGATTAATCCTATTTGTTCTTAATAATTAAAGCAGAATATTCCTAATTTATCAGCAAACTGTATGAGGTTCAACATTGTTAAGACACGACGTAGGACTAGAAATGTGTCTTGTAGTTTAAAATTGTGTACTATTATATTGTGTTCATGATGTCAGAAAAACACGTAGGTTTAAGAAATCTTGATGTAAAAATAAAAATCTTATAACCCAAGTGCTTTCGAAAGGTGCAAACTGGGAACATTAGAATTAGGCATGACATGCCAATATTGTTAATTGGGTATTATAACTGTGTATCGTGAACTGGATTTCTGTTTTGTTAAAGAGTTGTTTTAGTAATCGTGTCGACACCTACTGTAAGCGTTTTGCAAGAGTAAGTTATCCCAGTTTCATGATCAATGTAGCAGTTTTCACTGTTATATTGGTTTTAAGCTTTAAAGGTAAGGATGGCTGAGGGGCTGAAAATGATTGGAGGAATCATGTGGCACATTTAATGTTTCCTGTCTTTTTTTGGTTTGTAAAAAAGATATATACTTCCCTTTGACGTGTACTTTCTCTTAGGAAAGATTGCTGTACATTGAAACACAACAGTATAAAAGAGGACAGTAATTTCTTCTACTGGTAGGTTAGGCGATGCCTTGAGATCGTATTCTCTCACTTGTTTATCAGAATGACCAACAGTAATATTGGTAGCGCATGCGCACTGAGAGGGGGGTTATTAGGAATACTTGTGCTCTCTTAGTTTGAAACAAAATTTAATACATTGAGTTAGATTAAATTCTAGCGTCATATGAGCTTTTCCCATTGTCCAGTGTACTCATTTACTTTTGAATTTGTTGTATGCATTTTGTCAATTCAACTCAAAGATATATATCGTAACGTTTATCAAGCTTTACGGTTACTATATTTCGCTAAGTGTATAAGTGTACCTGAAAATACCACAACGACAATAAATTTGCAATCCAATACCACAATAATAATAAGTTTACTTTTTTTTTTCAATACTCGATTTAACAATTGTTAAACCTACAACCTTTCATTACGAGATAGGCTCATAGATACTGATTACAAGATGGTAAAAAAGTGTTAATTTAAAAGGGAAACTCTATTATTAGTCACTGTTGTGGTTCATGATATAGCGTAACATTATCCTTACAATCTAAGTTTACTTGGCTGAGAGTAAGCTTGCAGTCGTGGTTTATTCTTAAACCTTAAAAGATATACATTTCTTGTCTATGTTACGGTAATGATATTACAGTGTTCTTGCTGTGACAGATAAGATTTTGATGATGCAATATACTTACAAATTTCTGGGTTTGCAATACAGAGATAAGTTTACAGTTGTTCGTACGTAGAACCATTGTAATGGTATACTCTTGTTTGCAATGTTTCTCTGGTTAATTGTAAAACCAGATTTCAATTCTTATGCACCCGTATGAAATAAACTTAAGTTCTTATTTCCATGACTTTCGATTCTCTGTACAATCT
Source organism: Tachypleus tridentatus (assembly GCF_004210375.1). Classification (NCBI taxonomy): domain Eukaryota; kingdom Metazoa; phylum Arthropoda; class Merostomata; order Xiphosura; family Limulidae; genus Tachypleus; species Tachypleus tridentatus. The sequence continues at coordinate 42,860,203 of NC_134835.1, forward strand.
TTTTTCACATATTATACAGTTCTTGTTACGTTACAATTGTTTGTAATAAGCAGTATTATAACTTACGCAGTTATATCTTAATGGGATTTTTTCAGACAAATGTTGGTCCAATCCTTCTTACTGTTAATCCCTGTCAAGACGTCGGTAACCCTCTCACCCTCAGCAGTGCTCATGCTTCATCAAAGTGCCCTCAGTTGCTTCGTGTGGTTCCATGAAGCTGTCCGTCAACAGTCAGAAACAGGATACCCTCAAGCCATTATTCTTGGGTAAGCTAGAGAAGCTGAATAATAGTTACTAGTATACAAAGTTAAGAAGACTTTTAACGTATGTTAGTATGGAATACAAGGCTTCATGTTTGATTTGTTTTGTATGGATAACCATGAATCTTTTAATCGTTATCATATTTACTAGACCCATCATGGCCAGGTGTTAGGGATATCAGCAAACATGCTCACCCTTACAACCGTGTCTTACAGCGCACTCATAGCCTCGAAGCACAGAGTGCGCATTTGTGGCACGGGACACGGACCATGAACACGAGGATTTACAGTCCAGACAGGTTAACCTATAAGATTAGACATGTGTGGACCAGTGTATATGCAATATCAGGAAGCATTGGTCATAATACTTGGCTCAGAACAGTATTTTATTATTAACGTTTTTCTGGCGCTTGCCTGCACAATATTAGATGTATAAACCTCACTGAAAAATACTGTGACTAGACAATAAAATATAAATAACAGAAAGATTAAATAATAATAATAAATGAAAGAGCTATGTACAAAAGATAGGCTTCACGGGCTAGAATTTTACTTACGCTTGGTCTCAATTGTAGATCAGAAATTCTTAAAGCAATAAACCGGTTTAATTTCATTGTTTCGTGGCCCAACATGGCCAGGTTGTTAAGTCGCTCGACATGCAATTTGAGGGTCGCGGGTTCGAATACCCGTCACACCAAACATTCTCGCTTTTCAGCTGTGAGGGCATTATAATATGACGTTCAATCCCACTATTCCTTGGTAAAAGAGTAGCCCAAAAGTTGGCGGTGGATGGTGATGACTAGCTGATTTCCCTCTGGTCTTACATCGCTAAGTTAGGGAGGGTTGGCGCAGATAGCCCTCGTGTAAATTTTACGAAATTCAAAACAAACAAATTTACCGGATCCTGTCTTTAAAAACGTGGGAAAAAATCAATGTTCAGACACACAAAAAGAATTTGTACATTATTAAAACTTTCATGATAGCGGTGCTTTGGTATGTTTCCAGTGATACTGAAGGTTGTATTAAAGATAGCACTAAAGACACGTTATTAAAATAAAGTTTTAACTTGAATTTACTTTATGATATACACTTTCTCTTGAACATCTTTAGGTGCTTTAAAATAACTTAACTAGTTGTAGTTTGAATAATCATTATATCCATATCGCCAGTGGTATTAAGTTTTTTAATGAATTTCTTACATTAAGGTGACGATAAAAATATTTCGGTTAAAGTTTTGAAAAGATTGAGTCGAGTAACTGATGGATGTATGAGAAATATATTGTGAATGTTTGTTGTTGTTGTTTTTTTTAATTTCGCGCAGGACTACATGAGGGCTAACTACGCAAGCTATCCCTAATTTAGCAGTGAAAGACTAGAGGGGGCAACTAGTCATCACCACCCACCGCCAACTCTTAGGCTACTCTTTTACCAACGAATAGTAGGATTGAATGACACATTATAACGTCCTCACGGCTAAAAGGGTGAGCATGTTTGGTGGAAGGGAGATTCGAACCAGCAACCCTCAGATGCGACATATTGTGAATTATAAAAATAAACGTTAGTCATATGTATAAATATTTAAAAAGATAATAGAAACCTTTCCTGAAAAATCAATAACTTTGGAGATGAATCCAACTAATCTAGATATCCTCTAGAAAATATAATGTCTTTAAAGAAAAATATGATGATTTAGAAAAATAACCCAAGTGAAGGGAAACTATCGTAAATAGTTTCTCTATCTTGTCAGACTGCATCCTATAGCAACCTTGACATATCAAACATGCAGAGTATAATGTTTTCCGCATAATTTTAAATAATAAACCTGGGAAGGCGCATACCGCAAAGGAATGTATAGTCGTTGATATATATTTAAATGTTAACATGTATTTAACGGTGACACTGAACTATAAGTATATAGAATTATTGAATAGTATATACTTTTGTAACACAAACTCAGTACTGATAGTTGACGTTTATTAAATTCCATAGATGGTACAAACGTTACTCTGCTAAATGTTGCTACTCAAACCCATATCTCCTATTCACACAACAGCAATGATATACCAGACTTGTGTTTAAGCTCATAAAGTGGAGTTCAAAACGTTTTCATATTTCAATGTAGAACGAGATGCTGATATGAATCAATCTACCAATTGGCCAGGTGGTTAAGGCACTCGACTCGTAATCCGAGGGTCGCGGGTTCGAATCCCCGTCACACCAAACATGCTCGCTTTTTCAATCGTGGGGGCGTTATAATGTGACAGTCAATCCCATTCGTTGGTAAAAAAGTAGCCTAAGATTTGGCGGTGGGTGGTGATGAGTAGTTGCTTTCCCTCTAGTTTTACAATGCTAAATTAGGGACGGCTAGCGCAGATAGCCCTCGTGTAGCTTTGCGTGAAATTCAAAACAAACAAAACCGAAACTGTTCAAACATTTATCGCTAAGCTATACAACCTCAAGAATGATTCAGAAACGACGCCAAATTCAAAGACGGTATATGGAAAATAGAGACCAAAGAATAAAAACAGAAAATTAATGTACTTAGAAAAAGAAGAAAAAAAAACGAACAGAAGTTAAACATCTTAAACAAGGACAGTTGAACCAAATAGTGTTCTAAACTAAATGAAAAACAGAACTAAAACATTTCTAGGCACATCTAAAACAATGCGCAAACGGAGGAAACACAATCCGTACATACTCACCATCACGAAATAGTAACAAAACAGCACATAGAAACAGAGACAAGACAGAAACCTTCAAACACCTACAAAACACGTTCCGAACCAATCACAAACAAGACTCGAACAGTCGTTCCTACAATAGTATGCAGCATAAAACAAGGCACAAACGACGATAGAGACAAAGAACATACAGCACGAGAGGTGACTAAAGAAATAACGTACATGAAGGTTATAAAAGCTACCAAGATAAAAGCTCCAGAACATGACGTATAAGCTATCCCCCTTCAGAAAAGATACCCGGAGATTGGTTGAACACCTTATAGTATTTTTTAACCTATCGCTTAAATCTGGATACATCCCAGTTTCTCGGAAGCAAGTGAATGTTTTAATGTTCCATAAAGAAGGAAAACCAGCCAATAAACCGAATAGTTACCGTCCCATGAGCCTGACCAGTCCCTGTAGGCAAAATATTAGAAATAATAACAAGTAATACTCTACACATTTGTGGAGATAGCATCTAAATTACCTGAAGTTCAAAATGGGTTCAGAAAATTCTGGCAAACTACAGATCATTATAATTAAATTAAACTGAATTCATCGGAGATACTTTAGACAGAAAAAAGGACTGTCGCATGCTTTCTCGATATCAAGAAAACATTGGATACTTTTGCACAATGGTCTAAGGTTCCGCATGTCAGAAATTGAATTGCCGTGCGGTATTATTCGCTCGCTGTCAAACTTTTTGTTAAACCAGTGTTGAGGAAACCTTCTCGCAGCCATTCACACCTGAGGCAGGTGTCCCTCAGGGAGGGGTGGTTAGCTGTATTCTATTCACATTTATTTTAACAACGTGCTTCTAAAAGATCCGAATCACGGATACTCTTCACAGTTCGCAGATAATATGGCAGTCTGGAAAATCACTCACATCTCATCAACAGAAGCCATAAATCTACAACCTGAATTAAAAAGAGTAATCGAATACTACGAAAAATATTGCACTGAAGTAAATGTACCAAAAGTCAATCGGTAGTCTTCGCAAAACTAACAAAACATAAAAATAAGACCCACCCGAACTATACATGAACGGAACACTTCTCCAGATAACATCATCAAAACTCTTAGGATTGACCTACAATACGAAATTAAGGTGTGCCAAATAAATAAATAATATTAAAACTAAAATTTGGCAACACACGAATTATGCTAGAAGTCTAACGGGCAGGAATACTGAAGCAACAGCTGATAATATAATCATAATTTACAAATATACGTACCTCCAGTAATAGAATATGTATGCCTCGCACGGATAAACGTGACACCTAAAAATGTTAAGAATGAATTACAAACAGTACCGAAGTTCTTACTTGTAACAGCACACGTAGTACCGAAACCAATATCCTCTACATTCATTCACGAACATAGAAACACTAATCATGGATTCCAACATAGCTAGCTGAATTATTTCACGAAATATTGGTGAAAAAAGTAATTTATATTTGAATTGATTCGTTAATGCATATATGATAAAGATAACCTTAAACATTTCTCCACAATTAATACATAGAATGATACATTAATTAACACCACCTCATGCAAGACTTCTAACTAACCATTAGTTTTAGGTTACTACGACAGGATTTTAAAAAAAGGCAAAATGCTTTCAAGAAAATGTAAAATTAACGAAAAATGTAGACATCTTGAACTGTTCGCTAAGTGTAGAACTTTGCAATAACGAATGAAGAATTAGTGTTTTCAGCACATTATTATTACCATAATTACACAATTAGACATAGCCTTGAAAGGGGCCTGGATAATTGCGCGGAGTAGGAAAATTAAAATAACACTATTCTGAAATCATCCACCGTGCACCGAACAGGAGAAAAACGTCAAAACCCTCCCGGGTCTACTAAGACATGAAGCCCGATACAAGAGATTTGTTACTTTTATCTTGACTTAATGAGTTTCGTTTTGACAATGGTTTAGTTCAGTATTCATAATTAATTTAAGAGAAATCCTCTAGAAAATAGTCGGGTAACTTCACTGAGGTTTAATCTCAACAGTCTCTGATTAGAACATCACCTGTAGCCATACATGTATAAAAATAATTATACATTTAAATTACACTACGAAGCTACGTTGCTATTGTATTTATCATATGTTCTAATTAATTTCGATTTGGATTCTGTTCTACAGCGGAGAAAGCGGAAGCGGAAAGACGTATTACTCCATGTTACTATTACGTCAGCTGTTTGACGTTGCAGGTGGAGGGCCAGAAACTGACGCTTACAAACACATGGCAGCCGCTTTCACCGTGCTTCGGTCTCTGGGCAGTGCCAAAACGTCGTCCAACTCAGAATCTAGTCGTATTGTAAGTGGTGACGTTTTGATTAAAATTACAGTAATTAATATTGTGAATAATAAACGGACATTCAAATTACAGAGTAGCCAAAATATCAACATTTAATAATCACCGGTTGTTAACATTATAATTCCACGTTATGAATAAAAATATAAATTATGATACTGTATGAAATGTTAGAAGGGCGTACTAACATGGAAAGTTAATTTCGCCTTTGACACGAATTTTCAGATAATTTTGTAATTCTAACAACTGAATATGAAATGATATGTCCTGTTCAAGAATGTTTACATAGTGTGAACCGGATACACTGTTGGAACATACTGGATGATAGTTGTTCATCATCAAGTGTTTAGTGTTAATTCTGTAAAATCATTTATCTTTTACGTATCAACTCAGCAAAAATCGTTTACCTGATAGTTGTTAAATCGGCAAAATCATTTATTTACTAGTTGTTAATTCAGCAAAATCATTTATCTACTAGTTGTTAATTCAGAAAAATCGTTTATCGGCTAGTTGTTAGTTTAGCAAAATCGTTTATCTGTTGGGCGTTAATTTAGCAGAACTCTTTACCGAACTAAAAAAGTAATCCATCTTTTTAATATCAGCTTTAGAAAGACCGTGGACAGTATAAAATGTATTTTTTTAAATCAACGCAAGCATTTTTATTTCACGACAACACAGGCTTACGTGAACTTTAAGATAATGGATTGATATCTGTAGGGATATAAACAAAAAATTTGTATGTTTTTAACAACACAAATTACGCACGGTTTTGAGCTCCAAACTGTTATGTTGTGAAGCCACATTTTTATATGTATGTAGATTATATAAAATTAAACACGTAAGTTATGCACTAACCAACACGTGTGTTCTGTTTTATTAGCTCTCAATAACTGTGTTGTTTTAATACAAGCCTTTTTTTACAACGCTAAAATCAGGGATTTGATTCCCCTCGGTGAGCTCAGCGGATAGCCCGATATGGCTTTGCTATAGGAAAACACACACATACGCCTTTTTTTTTTCACAGTATAATACGCTTTGCACTAAGCTTAAGAAGCTAGATAAATTTATTTATTTATTTTTATATTTTACAAGGCCATAGAGGCGCTATTAAATAAACGTAGGCAAAACGTAATGTATTTTTTTCTGAAAGTTTAATTAGAGGCGCACATCTCATCATAGTATTGTATCGATACAACTGTATTACGGCTCCAAGATACGATACTCGTATCGCTGTGTCGTCACACGTTTTGTTTTGAATACGAAGGCTGACCCGATAAGAGCTTATATAAACTCAACACAGTCTAGCACTACTTTTAGCCAGAAAATAAACCCGTGTTGATATTTCATTTGTATAACCTTTGCTGTGCGTTAAGATTGTTCCTCAGAAACATAATATTTCGCTCCTAATTTTAATTCGACATTGCAACTTTTTTAAAATTTGAATTTGTTTGGATTTTTCAAATGTTTACTATTTTGAGGTGTTTTTTCTCTAAATCGTTAAATTCAGTCACAAATAAAATCTATAAGGAAAATAATTCGCAATTTAAAAATTTGGAAAAATAAATTCGTTTTTATGGCAGAGGACAAAGAAATATGGGAGAAGGGAAGAAGGAAGGATAATTATTGAGTATATTGTTTGTGAAAAAAATTTAATGAGTACTGGCCCCCTACCCACACCTCCCTCAGAAAAATGTTACCCCAGGGCCTTTCAGGTCCTTGCCATGCCACTTCCTATTAGTTCGCGTTTTTAATGCTTGGGAAAAGTGTAACGATACTTTCGCATTACGTTTTTGAAGCTAAATATAAAATATCAGAACGTCACATCATCCATTTTACTTGCAGTTAATTTCCTGAAGAAGTATAATGAAGAGAGTAAACAGTGAAATTTTTGGTGTGAACAACAGGCTGCGCGCGCATATCCTAAACGGTCAGGTCTGAGACCCCTATGGTTCAAGTCTAGTCCGTCACTTTTTTAAACCATTGATCAAAGGAAAGGAAACCAAACAGTAGCACATGCCAACACAAAGACTGCATCAAGTTTATTGAAACTATAATAACGGGATTTTCTGCCACTCTTATAACGCGCTCACAATTGAAAGTGCGGAGGAAGTTCATTTATCAAACCTTGGACATTATAGATTCACAGACAAATAGGATAACAGTAAGTTCACACGTGGTTTTTAAGGTCTCATTGATATTTTTAATACTGATACCAGTGAAGACTGTCGCAGGTTATGATTATCAGTCATTATGGGGCTTTGATTCGATGTTTTCGTATCTTTGGTGGAATATTCGTTAACTAAAAATACGCTTCGAACTATTAATAATTGTTAAATGAAGATTAAGAGAATGGACAGACAAGAGACAGTTGTAGTATATAGGTGAATTAGAGGCACCTATTGGAATTTGGCTAGTGGAAGGCTGGCTTACAATGGTATTTAAAGTATGGTTGGTGATTTGCAAGCTTACAAATGTATCTTTAAAATGTGACCCGGTGAGAGACTGGCGTAGAAACGTATTGAAACGTGGCTCGTGAGAGGCAAATTAATAAACATATCTGAAGTATACAAATAAAAACTAAGTTCTATATCGGAAAATGGCCGTCTTATGAACATACTGCTGCTTTGTATAATGTACGTGTAGTACTGGTGTGAGCCGGGCATGATAAGGTGGTTAGAGCGCTCGACTCGTAATCCGAGGGTCGCGATTTTGAATCGCCGTCACTCCAAACACGCTATCTCTTTTAGTCGTGGGGGCGTTATAATGTAACGGTCAATCCCATTATTTGTTGGTAAAAGAGTAGCCCAAGAGTTGGCAGTGAGTCGTAACGATTAGCTGCTAAATTAGGGACGAATAGCGCAAATAGTCCTCGTGTAGGCCGGCATGGCCAGGTGGTTAGGACGCTTGGCTCGTAATCTGAGGGTCGCGGGTTCGCATCCCCGTCGCACCAAACATGCTCGTCTTTTCAGCCGTGGACGCGTTATAATGTGACGGTCAGTCCCACTATTCTTTGATAAAAGAGTAGCCCAAGAGTTGGCGGTGGGTGGTGATGACTAGCTGCCTTTCCTCTAGTGTTTCATTGCAAAATTAGGGACGGCTAGCGCAGATAGCCCTCGTGTAGCTTTTCGCGAAATTAAAAAAACAAACAAACAGACAAACATCTCATGTGATGTCGCTACATAGGACTCAGGTTCCCTTGGATCAGCAATATGTTTTTGTATATACAGTGGAACCCCTCTAAAGCAGCCACCTTCGGGACTGAGACAAACTGACCTGATTAGAGGTGTTCCACTGTACATTATTAGGGATTATTTAAACAAAAAAGGGACTGTGATTGAATGACCGCTTTCAAAGGGTGACCGAATTTGAGAGTTGGCCACTTATAGGGGTTTCACTGTATTATTGTAAAATTAATCTTTCGTTGGCGAGTACTTTTAAACTTAACAAATTAGTTGTTTCTTCCTCTGAGTATCTACAAACTTTGCCTTCACTTATACATTGTTGTGACTGGTTTTAGGCCTAAATTTACAGATGATTTTAACTGCACAAAATTAACGTGAAAATAAGCATACTTGTTATATCTCAACAGAAAACAAACTGGCTGAACGAAAACACACTCTGAAAAGTTCACTCTACTACCTTCTAAACAACCTTTCAACTATACTGTTGATACTTCGCTTATTTCCTATTTATAATCTACCGTAGAATGTACTAGAAAACATGACGTCAAATCATTATAACTTTCTAGTTTTAAGTATTACACGACCCACAGATCCCTTTTACTAACAAACAAATTACAGCATTAAAAGCATAGCCTATAACAATATTTACTATATGAAACTTGGCTCTCAAGTAATACTTTAAAAAAACATTGTTTACTAACAGAGGGAAACTACAGTATAAGAGGCTGTAATCAGTTTTGATGATTCAGTTTTTGGTTTTGTAGAACCGTAGTTGTTTGGCTATGTGCAAACCTGTACATTTTTCATTTGCACATTCGTAACCTAACCACCTTAAGATGAATGCTGACAAGGTGGTTGGTTAGGGATAATCACTTGCGGCATGGTTTATGATGCAAGGAAAAACGTGACTTAAGTCTAAAGGACTATTTCTTATCGAATGAGGTTACTAATACGAGTAGCTTAAGAATATCACACAGTAGCTATCCCAAAGACTCCTCATATGCATATATATGCATGATGTTTTTATAGGCCCTACTAAGAAATGCTTTTAACAAGATGAAGCACTAAACCATTTCCACCCTTCTCCAAATCTTATGCAAATCATATGTTAAATGAGAAAACGTGACCCGAACTGCGCTTGAATACATCTTTCTTTCTTTTCCGATGTCAATTTTTTTCAGCCTCGGTAGTTTAAATTGTGTTTCGTTCTCTCTTCTGGCAATGACGGATTTGTACTTAACGTTATGGTTTTCAGCGTAAATAAGAATTTGTAGCTATATATTATACATCATATTTTCGTATAACCCTTCCAAGTTATACTAATAGATTATTGGAATATTTTAAATTAAAAAAAAACAGTATACACATTCTGATTTTAGTCGTAAAAATTAAAAGTAGGTTGTTAATTTTGATTATCGGAAAAACTCTAGATTATTTTCGGTATATAACAACACAACGAATCAATATATTATAAACAGTGTTTTTTCTTAGCTTCAATAACTAAATATGTCTCAGTCTGTCATCTTGAATTCGTTTTCTACACTTTAGTTATACACAGCGTCGCTTTGAAATGAACGTAACTCACCAAACAGTATTTGGTCTAAGTGTACAAAAAAAAGGGTAATTCATTTAGTATTATATGAAATAAGGTGCTAAGTTAGTGAAGAAATCCTGTTTCGTACGTGGTGTATTTGTCGGTTAAGGAAGGATGGTAACAAAGTGTTACCACTCCTGCTATATGGGTTCGTATGTCGTCACAAGCGAGAAGTGTGTGTGTTGTCGAATTTAAACAGCTCAAGTGGTAAAGTCTCACTGGATAAATGATACTTTATGACAAAGATATGAGTAAGTGGAGTGTTGATAATGGAATAACGACTCATAAAGCAAATGTGGGCGTTACAGCTTTGTCAGTTGGTACGACTTGGGCGGAGCCATGTGTAGTAAGTTTGGACCAAGAACATTGATTTGCAGGGTCTTCAGACCTAACCACTTGTTCTTTTATCGTCTATTGTCAGAAGCCATATGGGTGAAACTTACATTACGTTAACTGCATAGATGACAAGGTTTAAAATGTGAAAAATTTCCAACTTGGGAATATTCATTTATTCCAGTAGCACGTGTGACAAAACGCTTTCCATACGTCACAGTTTAACTGAGTAATAGCGAAATTACTGAACATACGTGTAATATTTTGCTGAGAACTTTAAAAAGAGTTATAATCGCTCTGTTTATGAAACGTATTAATCAAGATATTTAACACTATTTATAGATATGCAAGTATAAAGAAAGCTAATTAATAATCTAATTTTTCATTTAGTTAGCTAGCTTTTTCAGTAACATTGCTATAAGAACAAATCACACGTTGTTTTAACGTGATTTTAACATTCGCAAGTCATATGTTGATGCATGTTTTTCACAGTTGGATTTCACCAGGTCAGAATATTGCATATGTCGTAGAATGGATTTATCAAACCAAGAACATGATAGCATAAAATGTTCTTGTGAATGCAACCGTTAGGTTATCAATGTGAAGTTCTCGGTTGCTTCTAAAATATAAAAAATAACTAACCAAGTCCTACTTATACCACGTGGGTGGCATGCGTGTTCGTCAGCATTAATTATCTGCCTATACAATTAAATACTTCCTTGATACTAATGAATCTCACCCATTCGACTAATTTGTCGACAAGAAATGATCTAATTCTATATTCAGCTGTACACAAGATGGACGACAGACAGGTATTTTTACTAGAACAAAACTGGAACTTGTAAAAATAAAGTTTTTGGTAACGGAATGTAAAAAAAAAAAATTACTGTCACACCGTGATATTAATTAACATTATGCTTTCCAAAGTAAAAGCCGCTGTAGTCGTAATTTTCCTTCATGAAGTTGCACAGCAGTTGTCCTACCTTGGATTTGCTACCTAAAATTCATGAGATGCGCCTGGTGTGGGGACGGATCTTGAATTTAATTAACAGAGGCATGGGTGCTTCTTGAATGTCTGCACTGGAAAAAGTAAAATATGACACCCAGAAAGAAAAAGCTGTGGTTCAACTTCCAGCCTGCTTCGGCGCTGCTAATGGGTCACGTGATCCCAGCGGCCTCTTTTTGCAGTATATATTGGCACAGCCGTTTGTGGTTATTGACATTGGGTCCCCTTAGTGGCGGGTCACCTTGCCTCAGGACCTCCTTCTCGCTACCTTAGAATGTTGGAGTCTAATGCCTTAACTTCCCGTGTCATTCAATGAAATCATGGCTGCGAGGTTTTTCTTCGAATCCACCGGTCTTTGTAAATCACTCCCATAAATGTCAGTGTCAGCACGCAAGATGCCACACATAGAATTTCTCAAAAATAATAATACGAAAACGACATATCGTCAACATTAGTAAGTATGTGTACAAACTGATACTGAAGAGAAATGTCTTTTTTTTTTTTTTACTTCGGTACTACTTTAAAAATATTTCCATTTGATTAAAGACAAATATATGTACAATTTTGTCGTTATTATGGTTACTTTGCATTGTTAGCGTGATATATGGATTTCGGAGTATTTTAAATCTTATAAACTGGACTTAACCTATTGAGATGTTATTAGGGATAAGTATTTCGTTTCATGACTCAATATAAAACTGGTTACAACGGTATATTAAATTACCTATGTTATTTAATTGATTAGGTTTTTTTTTATTCCGGTCTGTGTAGATGAGTTGCTTTGATTAAAAATTCACAATACTACAATATCATGAGAATAGAAACGTAAGTTATCACGCACTTTTCATAAACTTTTGTCAGAGTCCATAGATAAAACGTTAAATTAATTGGGATAGCCACTGTCGAGTTTACGCGAAAACTATTTGTCGTGGTTAGAGGCCTGTACGATTAATTTAATCAAATTATTAATTATTTGATATTTTTAATTTCACAATTCAAACCACTTAATAGTTTACATTCTATATTTCGATTGCTAACTTGTTGTCATCTTCAGGGAAGCCCTTGGAATCTTGATTTTGCGATCTTAAAAGGGTTGCATACTATCCACTCATCCGGGCTCTTATCGCCACTAGCAGACGAATCAACTATTTAAATGTCTTCACGAGGGATATCCAGGTTATGCTTACTGCTGTGCGAATGTTATTCAGTTTTATTGCTTGGTCTTCCTGCAGGTTTGTAAGTGTAGATAAATCCTATCTCTGTTGTTAAGCACAAAACTACACTATGTTTACTGTGCACACCACAATTATCGAAAACAGGTTTTTTAACATTATAATACAGAGCCTTAATAGCTGTAACATAACATAAAAACTCATTAACACCTAATGATCAGTAGTAACTAGTTAATAATTAGAGTTAGGGGATCATATAGGATAAGAGCCATGACAACGATAGATATCTGAGCACCTCAACCTTATTCATTTGTATGGTAGTGTTACATATTCAATGTTGAGATTAAATAAACATCATTTACATGGAATATGTTGTATGCCATTGTTGAAATAACACACGTAACTCGTGTGTGGCAGTGTTATATAGCCATTTATGAGCTTATATTTGCGTATGTGTGTGTTTGAAAGATACTTAATATTTTCTTGATACAGTTTGGTATTTTGACTGTCAAGTTCAAATAGATGTCTCTAATCTGACACAGTGTAATCATGACTCTTCAGAGTAGTTAACTAACCACGGTAGTCATATTAAGTATACTAAAACGAAGATAGTGCAATCTAATTCTTGAATGAACACAAACAACACTTGTACGACACAATGACATGTGCTATTTTGTTTACTCTAACACAACATGTACAATACAATGTGATATAGCTATTGTCGAGTTTACGCTTGCACCACATGTACAATACAATGTGATATAGCTATTGTCGAGTTTACGCTAGCACCACCTGTACAATGCAATGCCATATAGCTATTGTTGAGCTTACACAAACACACTGAAATGGTGCAGTGTGTTATAATCATTGTTGAATTTGCATAAATATTACTAGTATGCTACTTTGTGTTAGTTATTTTAGAGTTTACACAGATGTTACTTATACGATGCATTGTGTTATATTCAAAATTGAGTTTAGACAAATATAATCTGTATGGCGAGGTGTGTTATAATCAGTGTTAAGTTTACAAAGTAACTTCGTACTGTGGTATATGATCATTGTTGATCTCCCATCCATTCTAACTACTATTTCTGATTACGTTCAGTTTCAAGTAGTAAGCTGGCTAAAACAGTTTGATAAGTGGTTATTGGTGAATTCCTTATCATCATTGCTGATTTCGTTCAGTTTGAAATAGTGTGGCTGAAAAGGTTGCTGGCTTAAAAGTTTCCTTCGAATGTAATGCTCACTCACAGTTTCTATCTTTCCAATTTTTCGACCAATAGATAACTCATTATTTTGACCATAGTTGTGGAATTCTCATACTTTCGTATTTGTTTACTTACGTAACACTTATACCACAGTTTTCTTGCTCCTTATTCCTTCTGATCTGTTGATGAACTAAAGTAGTTAGGGTCCTGTACACTATGAACCCCCCACCACCACTAAATTCGACCTAATGTTTGATATATAGAATATATATATCAGAACATTTCCTTATTTAACTTATAATAATAACGAAAGTCAAATTTGTCTTAGCAAGAAACACACAAACGTCATTGGCACTGCATAGATTTTTGTCTTACTGAAATAATCTGGTGTCGTATGTGAATATTTAAATAACTCCTTGTACCCCGCCCTCATGAAAATAATGGGCTGAGAAAGCATTGCAATAATTGTGAATCGTAAATAGGTGGACAACGTTTATCGCTATTGTTAATTTGTACCGGTTCTGATTATACAATACTACCACTTGCTACTCAGATTTTGTTGAAGTCATTTTTTGTGCTTTGGAATCCTGTGCGATTGTACTGAGTGCCCATTGATTAATCTGAGCTTGCTTCTAAAATGTAGCACCAATCTCACAACTCGTGCGTCACAGGCATCCATTCCACTATAACACTTGTTCCACATTCTAATCTATCTTACAGTTTCCATGTTACCGTTACTCCTTTTGATATAAAAGAGTTTATACGTTACTGATATATTCCTTATTTTATATCGTTTATTCCACAGTCTACGTTGCCAGTATTTCTTTACTGTAACACATATCCCACACTCTTATGTTTCCAGTATTCCTTCTGATATAGTTCCCTGCTAGAACAGCTGTAAGTTTGCGGATTTACAACGCTAGAATCAAAAGTTTGATTTCCTTCGGTGAACACAGCAGATAGCCTGATTTCACTTTACTATAAGAGGAACACACACAAACTCACCCATATGATATAGCACGTTGCCAGTATTCCTTCTGATAAAAGCAAATGAGCTGGATTTGGCTCAACGATTATCACGCATGACTGTGAATCCAGTCCATGGTTCGCGTCCATTTGATGCAAAGACGAGATCCGCACATTATAGTCATGAGTACGTTATAAAAGCCACGGTAAAAATCCCACTATTCTGATTAAAGTATTCCAAGAGTTAGCTGTGCATGATGTTGACTAGCTGCCTTTATTGTATTCTATTCTCTTAGTTCAAAATTATGCATGGTTTTTCCCAGACAGCCCTTGTGTAGGCTTTGTACGAATATCCACGCAGTAATGAAAAAAAAAGTATTCAACGGGTAAATAACAACAATATATATATATATATATTTATATACTTGAGTCTTTATAGCTTCTTGTGATTTTATTTCGATTTAACACAAACAGCTATAATTTGTCTCCCGCTAGTATACAGCGGTAAGTCTACGGATTTACAACGCTAAAATCAGCGGTTCGCTTCCCCTCGGTGGACTCGGACTATAGCACGATGTGGCTTTGCTATAAGAAAACACACACACAGCTATAATTTATCATTCAGATATTTAACTATAAATTTTAATTCCAGTAAAAAGACACCGACAATTTATAAGAAACAGGTTGTTGGCTTTATAGAGAAAGGTAGAAGTTTAAACAGCATCTTATGTTTTTTTACTTGTTATTTATAGACTGACGCAAATTTTGTCATTTACTGCGTGAAGTGATTCTTATTCTTTTAAAGTTCTTATCCTAACCTTTCAAAGTTTTCTCGAATACCTCAATAATTTGATTAATGGTGAAACATGTTTAAGGCCGTGATACTTTCAATAAATCATACGAAATAGTCATCTTCAGAGGTATGCCCTCGGGACATCACGAAAAATCTGAGAGGTGAAAGGTTTCGTCACCTCAGGGGTGTGTAGCTTGATAATGAATTGCCCAATAAATATTCGACGATACACCATTGCTTAGCGACGACTCGTATACTTTCGTTAGGTAGTTTCGTGCAGCAAGTACTTTAATTGTCAACGGATCACATATTGTTTGGACTGGTATACTCCTTGGGGTTCCACTTTTTTTTTTTTTTTAGAATCTTAAAAGTTAATTAAGATCCAAAAGCTTCTGATCCTACCAAACCGCACCCAACTTCCTTCTGGCTGTTTCTTTTCTTTTTTTGAACATTCATGCCTTGATGTCGAAAATGCAATATTTTTTATGGACATTTTTTTTCAATGGAATACAATAATCATCTATTAAAAGATTTCAAGATAGCCATTTGAGGTCGCTGCACCTGACATTTTCTAAAAAGGTTTGGCCGAAGTAATTAATCAGCCGATTTATTCATTATATGTATATATATATATATATACTATATCAGCTCGTACTAAGATATTAACTTAAGTTTTTTTTTGTTTTGTTTTATACAAACTTTGATTTTTTCCGATTATTTTTTTAGGGTCATTTTATTGAAGTTCAGGTGACAGATGGCGCCCTCTATCGGACTAAAATTCACTGTTATTTTCTTGATCAAGTAAGAAACGAAAAAGTACATGTTAGTGTGAAAAAGCTATATCCTTATTCAATGATAATCACGCTTCCAAAGAATCTTAAGTTCATAAGGGGAAATGTTCGAAGTTTCTGTCTAAATTTAAAGATTACAATATCAAACAAGATTATTTAAACATTGTCATTTAGTACAAATAACTAAAGTTTCATTCATAAACCTTAATTCGTGTAAGTTTGATTCTAATAATAACAAACATTTTAATTTCTGTATCTATAAAGTTTGGTGTTTATATCATCCAAGTTTTTCAGTTACCTAAAATGTATTTTAAAACAAATAAAATTTACTTTGTAATTCACTTTAGTGTAACAAAGTTTATTTAATGAAACGAGAGAATATCATCGTATTTATAACTTGTTTCTCTTTTTTTTTTTTCTAATTCAAGACGAGAGTTGTTCGTCAACTTTCTAACCAAAAGAACTACCATATATTCTACCAGATGTTAGCAGGCCTAACACAGGAGGAAAGAGGTACAATCAGACACCTGTTTTCACATTTTATATTGCTCTGTGCATGTTGCAAAGTGTAAAACATTCTTTTGCAGGAATTATTAAACAAACTGTGTAACGGCATTGGATATCTATTAACAGTTTGGCACGGAACTTAGCCTTACTGAGATCCATATTTTTTATTACAAAGAGAAATACTTCTTAAACCTTTAGTGTTATCTGAATATACTACAGTTAAACTGGTAGGCAAAGAGCAAGGTTTGAAAGATTACTTTATGGCTGTGGTTAAGATTATTGTAAATTTAATCGCAAAGAACACTGCTAACAGCAAAATAGTTTTTAAAATGATTTAGTATTCTATTTGGATTGCAAGTCTTGATATAATTATAATTAGGCTTGTTTTTTAACCATTTCTCTAAATTTCCTGAATGCATTCATGGCTTTAGGAGCATGCAATATTTGGGTAAGGATTGGATTATTTCAGAACAGGTCAGTGGTCTTGGACAACCTGAGTACTCCAACACTCTCCAGAGGAGCAAAATCCCTGTGGAGCTGAAGGATTTTGTGTTTTGGAATGTAAAAATACATATGTATGAGATTATGTAATTTTCTTGTATAAATGAATAACAAACTGTCTGAATATTAAAATACATAATAATCAGTTATGTAACTGTCTCAACTGGATTTCTTATCTTTCTCTTTTTATAATATTGCTTTGCTGTCTTTTCTGAGTGGCAAACTGTGTTCTTGTAATATTTTGCTGCTTTCTTTACATGGAGACTACCAGAGTGAAGTCACAATATGCTATATTGGAAAGGTTACTCAGGTCCTAGTTATACTTGCCTTTTGTTTTTTCAATTTTTCTTTCTTTCACTACTACTTTCTCACATTAATTATTTTAGAATTAATTAATAATATAGATAGACTGAAATTATTTTATTCTTTTTTATAAGAGGTAAATTTTTTAAAACTAAACTCTTTAAGATGCAAAACTATGTTTTATATCTGATAAGTTATTTAAATTAAATTTTCAGGTTTTGACTTACAGTTGAACTTTTACACTTTCTAGCTAAATTAAATCTAGAAGGATATTCCATACTCAGTCTTCAGTACTTAAACCGTGGAGACGTCAACCAAAATGAGTCAGAAGATACAGCAAGGTTTGAAGCATGGAAGGTACCACTAGTATTGTATAGTTCCTTTGTTTTTGACTAAATAAATTGATATTGTTATTTGTAGAAGTTAGGATAAGAAGAAATCCAGACTTTGAAACATAGACCTATGAAAGATATGAACTGGGAAGAATAAGTGTTGAGGTAACATTAACGACTTCTACGTCGGTGATCACTTCTTGCTTAAAGTCAAAACATCAGTTTAAAACATATCTGAAATAGATTATAATTTAACAGCTTTCTTAAAAGGAGTTTTAAACAATGTTAAGCTGACATAGACTTTTCACATTGAACCATATATACAAACTGGTAATAGTGATGTGTTTAATTCAATATTAGATCATTGGAACTTTATTTTTACCTTTTAAATTGATAATAGATGTAATTTAAAATATACCATTGTGGAGATGACTGATGTTTACGGTGGAACCTTTTAAGTGACACCATTATTCCAAGTATACTATTTTGAAACACAATAAACTTTGTGTGATTATAGATTAGTCAGTTAGAAATACTGAAACAAACTGATCCAGTTGAGAATCAGTAGGATTTTGATGATTTTCTTACAGAACAGGTGATGTAACTTTAGTTTTTATTTTCAAGTACTTGCAAGCCTTAATATACATAATATTGAATTTACTAAACCAGGATACTTGGAGTAATAGTAATAATAAGATTTAAAAAAAAAAGTCACTGAAAGTTTGTGAACAACAGTACAATAGAAATAATATATCCACTGCAGCAGCAATATTTCTTTGAGGAAAACTTTAGAATTGTTTAGCGTTGCTTTTTTAATACATGCAAATTTGGCATGCCCTGCTGTTCAGGGTACTTGACTCATAATCTCTGGGTTATGTGTTCTACTCTCGTTATTGAACATGTATGCTCTTTAAAAGTGTGTGTGTGGTGCTTGTGGAGGTGTTATATTGTGATGCTCAATCCTGCTATTCATTTGTAAAGGGTAGCCCAAGAGTTTAGTGGTAAGTGATGTTGATTAGATGCCCTTCTAGTCTGTTGCTTCAAAATTAGGGATTTCTAGCACAGTAAGCCCTCAGGTAGCTTTATATGAAAAAAAAAACAAAAAACATTTGCCTAATGAGGTAGAATATCAAACAATTATTGTTAAGTAAAAGTTTCTACACTATAATTAGTTAGACACTGAAGTTACAAAAAATATTATATTTCAATACTGAAATGTAGAATTAATAATAAATTATTTTATTTGGTTATATATCTTAGATCTAAGAAAAAAAAAGGAAGTATTACATGGGTCTAAATGGCTGTATATTTGAAACTCTTGCATGATTGTTGTTCACATTACAGTGTTAGGGCTGTACTTACAACAGTTTTCATATATTATTATGTTACAGTTCACATTGGAGTAATATTTTTTTCCCAGTCACTCTTTCCTTTGGTGTGGATTCCTGTACATGGTGAGGGGACTTCCCAGAGAAGGTTCTGTTTTTTCAGTTTACCTCCTCTGGGATCTAAACATTCACCCATGTGTTTGTCATGGGTGGTGACTCATGAAGGGGAGGAGAGGATCCTGATGGTTGAGGGGTCCAACCCTAACACACCACTTTGGCCTTGAATGCCTGCAGATGGGTATTCTTGGAGTGGCCCCCAAGGGTCAATCTGCTGGTTTACTTGGGCTAGAGCCAACCAAGTACCAGTGTTGGATGTTCTATACAGTTGTTGTGAACATTGTGTCTGATGTTGGTGTTTGGGTATAGTGCTCACAATAACCTGGTATTGCCGCAATGTCCTTGTTTGGCATTGCAATGTGTCCCCTCATATGGTTCCATGGTGGATGGGTCAGTGGGCACTGAAATGTTCTTTCTTTATTATGGATCCCCCAAATAAAAGTAAAAATAAAATAATAAAAATAACAGGTCACAGGTAAATGACTACATCTTGAAGATTCTGAGCAGCAATCTTCAACATCTGTAACACCTGTGCCTCATTTTCTTCTATTACATTCTCTTTCAAGCAAACCTTTAGGGAAAATGTTTCCCTTTTTTATTCAGAAGGAACTAGAGGAACTTGCTGGCTCTCCAAAGTCAGTCAGAAAGCTTTGCTCTTGTGACATATTGGTGGAAACATTCACATCTAAACACAGTAAACTCCTTTTACATTCAAAGGTGATTAGAGATCCACCCATTGAGGTTACTCCCCATGTTACTTTGAATTCATCACGAGGAGGTATTGTAGAGAGGGATTTGAAGGACATCCCTGAGTTGGAGATTCTTGCTGCTTTCTCCATCCAAGGAGTTTCAGCAGTGAGGTGTGTCTCCTCTTGCAAAAATGGATTTATGATGCTGATCAATGTCCTTACTTTAATATTTACATCACTGTTTTCACCTGCTACCATCAAGGCAGATTATATTACTTGCAAGGTACGGTCATATATTCCAAACCCTCTCAGAGGTTTCCAATGTCAGCGGTTAGGTCACTTGAAGACATCATGCCATGGTTCCTTGACATGTGCTTGTTGCGGTGGCAAGACCACAATACCTGTGAGTACGAAACAGACCCTCATTGCGTTAATTGTAACGGCTCTAACCCATTCTGCTTTTGTTCTTGCCCTAGTGGTTGGAAGAAAAAGAGGTGCAGCATTTGAAAACAATTCAAAACATTACTTACTCTGAGGCTCAAAAGTTACTGTCCACCACTTCATCTTGGATGTATGCTGCTGCACTTCATTCCACTACTACAGTGGGAATGCAGACAGATCTCTCACTGCCTCTGAAGGAATCGTTTTCAAGCCATATGTGAATGCTTTTCACCTCCATGGTTAAGAAAGTTGATGAATCATCGTCAACACCCATCTCTGTTTCTAACATTCATTCCAGCAAACTCCAAGATTTTTTTCTTTTGATTACGGGTACAGGAATTTCCTCGGGTACATCTTCTCCTGCCCCAAGATGCAAAATGATCATTCGTTAACATCCTCAGTTGCTGGAATGCTCTTGCAACAACAGAGACCAGGAGGTTGATAGACCTCCCTTGAATAAAGAAAAAAAAGAAGTAGTTGAAAACAGAAGAGTTCTTTTACCAATTTGCCTACACATAAATAAAAATGGCCACTTTGATATAATGGAACTCTCGAGGTTTACATTCTAATCTGGATGATATCAAAGCATTGATTGCTTCTTACCTTACAGGAAATATTTTTGGAACCTGCTGATACAGTCATCTTTCGGCAGTTTTCATTGTACAGAAATGGCAGGTTGTGTGATGAATGAGTGCATGGAGGGGTGGTACTGTTGGTTGATCAGCATGTGCCCACCCTGTCTTTGCCACTTGATACACCCTTGGAAACCACAGCCATCCATGTATCCTTGGGTAGTACCATCACTGTTTGCTCTCTCTACCTGTTTTCTGAAGAGACTTGTGATCAGTCAGACCTTGATGCTCTCGTTGAACAATTGTGATCTCCCTTTTTAATTCTGGGGGACTTTAATGGACATAAACCCCTCTGGGGATTTACTGATATTGATGGGAGGGGTTGCTCTGTAGAGCATATGCTTTCAGATTACAAGCTTTGTCTTTTCAGTACTGTTTCTTATACTGTAAAACCTATATAAGCCAGAAATTACAAAAGGCAGAAACCTGTACAAGCGGGAAATGTCAAAATTTTACAGCAATGTCTTAAGATTTCTCGGATGAAAGGCCCTCTATACAGCAGAATCTGTTAACGGTGATGGAAAACTATCTTTCACTGACCTCATCTATCAACAAGTAGGATTAGAACCAGAGTAAGATGGAAAAAATGTTTTTGATTAAACATTAATTTATTGTTTATTTAATAATGCCTTTAAATATTAATAAATTCTTGGACATTTTGTTACAGTGAGTATTGGTTAAATAAATTCTGTTCTTTTTTCTGCCATCATTATTTTAGCAGTTAAATTAGATTCATGATTTGTAGAAATATATTTGTCTTTTTAAATGCAAAATTCTACTCTTTTAAATAATTCTCACAAAAAAAATAAATTTCTATCTTCCCTAATTTTAAAATTTGGGGAAAATTTACTTAATATCCTCACTTTAAAAAAAAGTTATTAAATACCCTCATTTTTTTTAAAGTTGTTTGTTGTGATTATTCTAGTGAAATCCAAACTCTGATTGAGAAGATTGATGCAAATGATTCTGTGAGTGTGGAAAGTTTTGTGAATAGGAATGTTTTACCAGAAACTGATGAAATTGATTTAAACTCTATAGTAGAATTGCAAGATGGTAACAGTGTGAGAGGTTCAGAAGATGAACAAAATGGAAAAGATAGTGAGAAAATAGAAATTCCTACCTCATTGCAAGTGTTAAGTTATAATAATGTTATCAAATTGTATGCAAAAATGAAGGGGGAAAATGAACTTCATGAAAAGGCCATAGAACTGGCTTTCTCTTTTAACTGCATGAGAAAGCCCATTGAGGAAATGAAGCAGTTGAAATTGGACACTTTCTTCAAATAAATTTGATTGAGATTTTGTGTACTTGAGCATATGTTGAATGTCTATTTTTTTCTTATTCTAATAAATATAACATAAACAGTATAATAATTGTATTCACAAATGTCTTACTTCCCTTGAGTCAAGCAAATATAATGTTCTGCTCAAAAATTATATATAATTAAGGAAATGCATGTTCATTATGTCCAAGCCAGAAATTTTACTCTGTCCTGTGCAATTCCACCTTATACAGGTTTTACTGTACTTATTTTCATGCACCTACTCAGTCCTTTACTGCTTTTGATCTCTCATTTTGCTCCCCTTCACTATTCTCCCACTTTTCATGGAGGGTTGACAGCAACCCATGAGGCAGTGATTGTTTCCCTATCATTTTGAGAGAAACTACCCAACCTGCATGCCCCAGTGGAATCTGGATCAAGCAAACTGGCCCTCTTTTACTGCTCTCGCAGAACTTGATCCATCAATATACAACTGGGTGGCAGCAGTGACTGACTGTATTATACAGGCAGCTGCTCAACATATTCCTAAAAACCTCGATATGTTTTCCATGATGACCTCATCCATGGTGGAATCCTGCTTGCCACATGGCATGGAAGGCTCGAAAACAATCCTGGGATACTTTTCATAGGTATCCCACAGTTTTGAACTGCATTGCTTTCCAGCAGGCCTGTGCACATGCTCAGCAGGTAAGCCATCAAAGCCAGAAGGAATCTTGGATTAAGTTCACAATCGGCATATCTTCTACCATCAGTTCCAAAGTCACATGGAACAAGATTCAAAAGGTTAGTGGGAAGTATAATTCTGTCCCCCTTTCGATCTTGCTTTCTGATGGCCAGGAAGTACCTGATACCTGAAGTATCACTGATACTCTCAGTTAAAGCTTTTGTTGGATATCTAGCACTTCTGCTTCATCCTCCACCTTCTTAGCCATTAAGATTTCGGCAGAGCAATCACATCTTTCCTTTCAAGCTGATCGTCTATAAGACTGTAATCACCTCTTTACGCTGGTGGAGCTCAAACTGTCCCTTTATCATTCTGGCAGTACATCACTCGGACCTGATAACATACACTACAAGATGCTGTGCCATCTATTTCCTGCTTCTCTTTCTATTCTTCTGATTGTTTTTAACTGGATCTGGCAAGAAAATGTTTTCCTTGATATCTGGTGCCAGGCTATTGCCCTGCCTTTCTCTGTGCCTGGGAAGGATCCCAAGATTCCTTCAAACTACCATCCAATTGCTTTGATGAGCTGTCTCTGTAAGACCTTGGAAAGGATAGTTAATGTTCATCTTGTTTGGTTCCTCAAATCATCCAAGAGCTATTGAACATGAATTCTTGCAGAATTTTTATCTTCAGTTTTAGACAACACAGCAAAAAGTTTTGGGACAACATGAGACCTAATGGTTCATCTCGGTTTTTCCATTCTTGAAACTAAACTAAACTTAACAAATGAAACAAAAAACTTTTAATGCCAACTCTTATCATTCATATACTGTAATGGATTTACTGTTAAACATTTATTTTAATATCAAAGTTTGTTTCAGTTTAGTATATATTTAGAAATGCGTGTAACATATATTGCTAAATGTGTATTGCTAAAGTCCCACCTGTTCTCTAAATTTGTAGAAGATTCTCAAGCGCAGGAATCAATAATGTATATACTACGTAGATACCAGTTTGTTGGGTCAACTGAATTTTTGAGATTTTTGTCTGATCAGTATAAGAGATAATCATCACAACACAAGGGGAGACAGAATAATGCCCACCCAGTGTGGGTTCTCATGACAGTGATCCACAATGGACCACCTGATTCAACTTGAAACATCAATCATAGAAGCCTTTCTCAAAAGACAACATCTTGTATCAATATTCTTTGACCTTGAGAAGGCTTACGATACTACATGGAGGTATAGCATTTTGCAAGACCTCTACTTATATGGGTTACGTGGCCATTTGCCCATTTTTATTAAAACTTTTTTAATGGACTGGTGATTCCAAGTTTGTGTGGGTTTAACACCTTCCTCTTCTTTTCTATAGGAACTTGGAGTCACTCAGTGCTGTGTTTTGAGTGCCACACTTTTCAGTATAAAGATTAATGCCATCACTGAACAACTCCCTCCCTTTGTTGCAAACGGGCTCCATGTCAACGACTTTCACATCTCATGTTGGTCATCAAACATGAAGTATATTGAGCAGCAGCTACAGACTGCCCTGAATCATTTACTGAAG
The DNA here is from genome assembly GCF_004210375.1 of Tachypleus tridentatus. NCBI lineage: Eukaryota > Metazoa > Arthropoda > Merostomata > Xiphosura > Limulidae > Tachypleus > Tachypleus tridentatus. The sequence continues at coordinate 42,884,916 of NC_134835.1, forward strand.
TGGACCACAGAAAATGGTTTTAACTTCTCTCTCTCTAAAACCAGTTGCATGCACTTTTGCCACCAACGGGGTATTTACCCTGATTCAGAAATTCAAATTGGTGAAGTTGTGCTACCTATGGTCCCTGAGACAATGTTCTTGGGGCTTATCTTTGACTGTAAGCTGATCTTTTTATCACACATCAAGCAGATACAAGTCAAATGTACAAGAGCACTGAACATCCTCTGTGTCCACTGTTCTACCACTTGGGTAGCGGATCAATTTTCTATGCTAAAGATGTATTGTGCACTTATTCAATCAAAACTAGACTATGAGTCACTGGTCTTTGGCTCTGCCAGGACCCTGGCCTTGAAGATGATGGACCCCATTCATCATCATGGATTCAGCTCTGCACCAGGGCTTTCTATGCTTCCACAGTCCAGAGCTTGTACACAGTCTTGTGAACCTCCTCTACACCTCTGCAGTTCGCAACTGTCTTTACTGTATGCTTCAAAACTTTGATTCTTATCACAGCGTCCCACCTGTGGTTGTATTTTATTTCCTCAGTGGACCATGCTCTTTCAGAACAGATGATTTGCCATTGTTCCTTTTGGCCTTTGTATCCAGGAGCAGTTGGATGAATTGGGACTGTCCTTGGATAACATTGCTGTATCCACTGGTCAGCTCATCCCACCATGGCTTATTGCAATCTCTAAATGTGACCTTTCTTTAAGTCATCTGAGGAAAGCAGATACTTCTGATTGGAAATACTGTCTGTTATTTGCTGAACATCTTTGAAACTGTCCTTTCATTCCCATTTATATGAATGGTTCGAAATCAGGTGACTGTGTGGGCCCTGCCATGGTTTGTTGTGGTTCGGTGGTTGTGTGCAGTTTCTGTGTTCACTGCTAAACTGCATGCTATTTCTCTTGTTCTGGATCACATAGAAGCTAAGCAGTACTTAAATTACACTATTTATATTGACTCGCTTAGTTCTCTACTGGCCCTGGAATAGCTTTGCATTAGTTTTCACCGATATTCAAAACTGACTGGCCCATCTCTCTTTAACAACTACTTCTATCTAGTTCTTCTGGATACCAGACCATGTTGGTATTTGTGGGAATAAGCTTGCCGACACTGCAGCTTAGTTTGTTTGCTCTGGCAGTATCACTGCTGTGCCTATTCCAAACATGGACTATGGTCCTATATTCAAGGCTTGGCTCCATACCAGTTGGCAGTAGACTAGGAGTGAGCAACATGAAAAGAAGCTTTTCCAAATACAACCCTCTATTGGACTTTGGCCATCTTGTTTGTGTAAGGATTGGAAAGAGGAAGTTGTCCTAACTGGACTATGCATTGGTTACAATTTTTTAACTCATCATTTTGTTTTTTATCTCGGACTGATGCACCAATGTGTTGTCTGTGTGACACTCTAGTCACAATAAACCACATTTTACTGTCTTGCTGTTGTTAGGACTCCCAATGACTGCACCATTTTAAACGTGTTTTGTCCCAAGGTTTATCCATAACGTTAGACAGTGTAATTCACAAAGGTGACACTGTCCACCTCACAAATGTTTTTAATTTTTGAAAGGCCATTGACCTCTTTAATGCTGTTCAAGTTTTGAATTCAAAAATTAAACTTAGTTTCTTTTACTTGGATTTCTTTTTATGAATTTTAATAATTTAACTTTTAACTTTTCACCAGATGTTTGTGCCATGAAATGCCAAACCAACCAAACCCAGTCTTTTTTAATCTTCTCTCTACTAAGGAGGGCTAAGTGTGGCATTGTGCTTAGCATGCCCAAATTGTGAATCCAATGGTTTATGGTGGCTGTTGGTGTGCTATTAAAATGGCAGTAAACATCTAATAATTTGTTTAGACAAGAGTATCCCATTAGTTAGTGGTGGGTTCTGTTGATTAGCATACTTGTATGTTGTCTAGCAGTTCAAAATTAGGGGTAGGTATGTGTAGATTGCCTTCTGTAGGTTTACATAAAAATCTTAGATACAAAAGAAAATCTATAATTGGACTAAATACTTAATCAGATATTTTAATTGAAGAAGCTGGTGCAACACAATTTTTAATTGTATAGCTTTCTACTTGGCTATAAACAAACAAAATGTTTGTCTTTTTTAGTGATTGGAGAGTAAAAAGATGAACCTATTTTATTATAAAATAATACTGAGCTAATATATAATTATTTTTTCTTCTGAGATAAGAGAGAGAGAATGGGCATGGTAAAATGAGCTGGAGATTTATTAAAATTGTTGTAGTAATCTTCAAAAACTATTCTATACAAATTGCAATTTACATTTTCAGTTTTATTATAAATTTGTATGTTAAGTTTCTATGAACTATCATCTTCATGAAATAACATCTGGCTTGATATGAATATTTTATCACTGTTGTATCTGAAAAGTCTTTGCTTGCAATTTTTATTGTTTCATTTTTTAATTTTTTCTTGCTTATATGATGTTTTCAGTTGAAAATTGTTTTTAAACTAACTGCAACACATTGTAATGATATATTTTTTATCAATAATTTGTTACTTACAAAACGTAAATGCTAACCAAAGTTTGTGTTGGAACAGAATGTCAAATTTTTAATCATTTATTTCAGACATGTCTTTCAGTTCTTGGGATTCCATTCATGGATGTCATTAGGGTGTTAGCTTCAGTTTTGCTGCTAGGAAATGTCCAGTTTCTTGATGGGCCAGGATTAGAAGTGAACATGAAAAGTGGAACAGGTATAGCAGAAGATCTTTTGTTTTTTATATATTTTGTAACTTTTAAGACTTTGTCTCAACTATAATTGATTTACTTCATTGATTTATATACAGATAAATAGATTCTTAGCATTAAGAATTGCAATTTTTTCACCCCATATTTCAGAAATTAAGTCAGTTTCATCATTATTGGGGATATCCAGTGTTGCTTTGTTTCGTGGTCTTACTTCTCGCACGCACAATGTTCGTGGACAGATTGTTAAGTCTGTTTCTGATGCTAGCATGGTAAGTATATGATAAAGTTCAGTACTAGTTTAAAAGTCCTTAAAAAATCATGCATTTCCTGTCTGAAAAAAGAAATCTTAAAAGTATTTAAATTACAAGCTAACACTTAAATGCTGATACTTATTGATGAAATTAGAAATCTAATGGTCTTTTTAAATGGATAATAACACAAAGGCTTATAAGCTTAGAGTATTACAAAAAGATCCCAAGAATAAATAACATACAATTGATAGCCATAGGGCATTTATTTATTTATCTAAAGGAATAGTCTTTGTATTTTAAACCTGCTACAGCTTAGTGGTGTAATAAGTGTGAAGCATTTTAATGTGATTTTGCCAACCCCATTATGGGATGGTTTCTATATCTAAGTAATATTATTTTCTTTACTGTGTTTCCAGTTTTATTAGAAAGAATGTTAGGTTTACTACAAAATTGAAAGAAATTGTAATTCAGTTAATTACTGTAAGTTTAATTTAATAATTATAGTAATAATTAATTTCAGGAATGAAACTTTCTCATTATTTATTATCCATTCTTATTGGGTGTGTTTCTATTATTACAAATACATAAATTTTTCTGTTGAGGTCTTATTCATTCTTAAAATGTTAATTTCTGAAGAGTTCATCACTATTATACAGGTGTAAAATCTACTAAACAGTGCTTTTATTAACACCTTACAACTAAAAGAAAACTTCTATTAAAAATTGTAACATCAAATTTGTCCCTTTTCTTCATTCAAGAATTTTTAACCTTTATCTCAGTTCACGAAGCCGGTAACAGAATATGCATGAAAACAAAAATAAATTTAATAGTTTATTTTGAAACATACAAGACACAAATAACTACGATAATTAATATAAATCACTATCAAATACTGTTTCACATATTTAATATGAGCAAGCATGCTCTTTATATGGCATGAGTTAACTTCATAATGATAAAAAACGTAGAATTATTGCAATTGTAACTTAAAGTTTCACAATAAATAAATCTGTAATCCATTGCACTGTTTTAATCAATACATATCTGTTAATAAACTCTAGCAAGATATGAATGTTAGGAAGTGGAAGAGGAAACAACAACAAAATGTATATTTGTAAATATTGAAAGACAAAAAAATAATACATGTTCAGTGTATGAAAACCAACCTATGTTATGCCAGTTAATTGTACTATGTCCCAATATCAGCTGCAACTTTGGCTCAGTTCACAATGTGAATATTCGAGAATCATCCATTGGTTTTACTTAACAGTATATAGTGTCTCTTTATTAACCACTGTTTGTAAATTGTTTTAGGCCACTGCAACAAGGGATGCCTTAGCCAAAGCGCTTTACTGCCGGACAGTAGCAACAATTGTCAGACGAGCCAATAGCTTAAAAAGGCTTGGATCTACCTCAGGAACTCTAAGTTCTGACAGCAATGAGTCAGTTCATAATCATGCAGGTAGGCAAATCAGTATCATTATGTTTTTGATTTAGACATTTTCTGAAATTTGTATCATTCTTTAGCAAGAAGTTTGAGGTAACATGATGGACATGGCCTAAATGTCTGCAAGTTTTTCCAAAGTTCAGGAAACAGTGAACCATATTTTAAATACATGTTAGGCTTGAATGAGTTATTGAGTTACCAAAAGTCAATTAATGAATAATCAGTGCATGGTGTATTTATTTTCAGACAGTTCAGCAGAGATGGTGCATATCGTGGTGATCAGAAATTGATTACAAGTATGAATACTTCATATTTTTATGAAAAGAAATGCATGAAAAATGCTAAATATTAAAATATGAATACATATGAATTTATTCATGAATACTTTGTCAGGTAATATTCAATAATAAAACAGCAGTTGATGAGATTTCAAACTTTTTAGAAACTCAAACAAACAAATTTTGAATAAATAATAACATTTCAATGTTTTTATTTTTCAAAATGCATTTGTAAAGTTTAAGAACAAAAGGTATATTATTAAAGCAGACTTATAGATATTACAGCTGTTCATTGTTCTTTATGAACATCAGTCTCACGTCTTGTCAGTGAGGTGACAGCAATCAGGTTCAAAGGATTTGCCTTCAATGCTAAATGGAACAGAGGATGCTGGAGCACTCAGATAGTGTTTGGCTAGTAAAGATGGGATAGGAGAGTTTTTCATGGATCTTCTAATACTTGCTTTCTTCAAGAGTGCAAGAATGGTCAAGATTGATGTTCATGTATGCATTCTCTGAAGTTAAAGTGGTTGATTTCTTGGAGGCAGCAAAGAAACTATAGAGCTTACTTCTTTTGCAAGGGGAGGATTTACTGTTTTCTTCTGGCTTCATGGTTGTAGGATTATTGGTTGAGGAAAGTATCTTGACTTCTTACTGCAGTATCATTTGATTGAATTCATAAACCATATATCTGGTGAAACATCAGTCAACTTTAAACCTGGGATCAAATACTGCAGCTAGGCAGAGCTCACTTTATTGCTTATACTATGTCAGCCTGGTGTGAACAGATTTCTCCAGTTTAGAGACATCATTGAAATTATATTTGGATTGCATACTGTCAATCTTGGTGTCATCAGACCATAAACATAAAGTGCTACCTGTCTGGAGGTAACGACATTCTGACCATTTATGAAATCTGTTGCCTCTACAAAAGGTTGTCAATGTTGTCACTAAATCTACAAGCATATTTTGATCATGAAAAGTAAGTTCGATGTTACAGTATCTGTATTATTGAACATATCCTGGGGAATCTTCAGTTGACTCAATTTATGAGTTCCATACTGTTAATGTTAATGACTGAACTCTGACCTCTCCTCAAGTAGATCAGTTGCTTGCATTAAATTTTGAATGTAGGATACTGTGTCTGATGATTTGGAAATAACTTTCAGCAGTGGTTCAACTATTTTCATGCCATCCTTGACCATAAGCTATAATGTGGGAAAATTAGGGGACATAATCAAGAATAAGTTTTAATAAATTATCTGTTGATTTAGATTAATCCAAAAGTTCATCTTCTGAGTCACTATCTGTAGATGAACAATCACCATCACTCACACTAAGCAGTGTTTGTGTTTCAAATCTAGGCAAGCAGAAAGCTTGTTGGATGCATTGTCAGGTGTCACATATGAGATCTTCACTTTTATTATATTGTATAATTTACTTAGAATATAGTTTGTATTAAAAGAGCCAATCTTCAAATGTATCAGTAGATGAGATATGTTTTTTCCTGAAGTGGAAATAGTATTTACATTTTGCTTTGTTGTGACAACATCTATCATTAGGAAGTATGAAGTGTTCATGTGACACTAAAGACAGTTTAGTAGCCATATCAAAATCTTTTAAATGACTTACTAGAAAATAACCACATAAAATAACAATTTTTAAGGTGGGTGGAAGAGAGTATCGACCTAATTTTTCTCTCTCACCATAGGCATCCTTTACTGCAAATGTTTTTTTTCCATTGTTACATTCAAAATTTAATTAAACAACTTTTCGTTCATGTTATATCAATTAGTATAGCATAAAATTGTAGCTAATAATCCATATTTTAATATTATGTAAGTTTTAAGTTCTTAATTTTATAAGCAATATTTTAAAATATTCTGAATTTTCCCTACTGTGAGAGATGTGAGTTGTTTTCTCTAGACATTCTCTCTTCTCTAGTTTATTTACCACCTTTCCAAGAAGTACAACATTTGACATAGATTACTTATTATAATGTTGTCACTGTTAAGGCAAAGCATAATTTACATCCACCTGTCACATCCTCTCTTTCAGGATTTGTCATAAATTACTTATTATAATGTTGTCACTGTTAAGGCAAAGCATAATTTACATCCACCTGTCACATCCTCTCTTTCAGGATTTGTCATAAATTACTTATTATAATGTTGTCACTGTTAAGGCAAAGCATAATTTACATCCACCTGTCACATCCTCTCTTTCAGGATTTGTCATAAATTACTTATTATAATGTTGTCACTGTTAAGGCAAAGCATAATTTACATCCACCTGTCACATCCTCTCTTTCAGGATTTGTCATAAATTACTTATTATAATGTTGTCACTGTTAAGGCAAAGCATAATTTACATCCACCTGTCACATCCTCTCTTTCAGGATTTGTCAATAGTTCTTTCTGGTGTTCAATACTGTATTATTTATAACCATTAAAAAGCCAAAGTTTTCATATATCAAATGACATATGTTGTTTTTTGTGGAGAAAAGTGTTAACTTCTCTTTCAGCACAAACTTTATTTCCATGGGAATGAAACTTGTACTGAAAGAAAAGTTAATATTGCTGTGAATGTTATAATGAAAGTATAGAAATTTGATGAGTACAAAAGTTGTCATTTATTCTTACAATATTAAGTGTTCACTGAATCATTCAGGGAGTAGTAATACTCTACAACTGAATTCAAATATAATTACTTTTAATTTTCTGTATCAGAGTATTCAAATCCAAGTATAAGTATTCTCGAAGCCATATTCAAATGCACTTGAATATGAATATCCCTTATCAGGTGCTGTTCCTGTATTGAAATTAAAGAATAATAGTTATTGGCCATATTGCCTAAAAAGTAGAAATTTTAATATAAATAAACTCAGGGGTAAAATGGTATGTTAATCTAGAAGTAAAGGTTATTATATAACACAAACAAAAATTACCATTTTATGTGAATAGAGTGAAAAATTTCACTTATTTTATAAAGAAGTATTTTCTAAATGTGTCAGTTTTTAAGCTTACAAAAGCAGACTGGAGTATTGAAAAAATGTATTCAAACTAAGTGTTCATCTTATTCTTTTCTCAAGTGTTAGAGAATCACATACAGATACAGCCCGATTGTTAAAAAGAACACATTGAAATTTTGGGTTTGAATAAAATCATTTTTCTGGAGTTTGTTAGTCTTTTTTTTTGTCAACATATTTTCTGAATGCTTGTACAGTCTTTGAATAAAAAAGGAATGATCAATTTTATGACGTAATAAATGCTGAGAAAACAAATTGATAATTCTTTGTTTTCACTTTTGAACTGCATTTTAGGGATTCATTAGTTGAACTGTCCAGTAATCAAAATGGACCAAGTAAATACAATTGTAATGTGGAAAAGCAGCCACTTGGCTGTCTAAAGAAAATTGACTAATTCAGTAATGGTACTGTTACTACTGCACTCATTGATAGACAGTGTGTTTTCTGAAGACACTTTTATCTTGCCAGACTTACCATGCCACACACCATTTTGTGTATATTGAATGAAAATATATATACATGAAAACAACAAGTCATGCCCGATGATGAACTGAATAAATGTTGTCAAAATATGTAGCAAAATATCTTTGTTGTGCCATAATATATAATTGTGGCTCAAATAATTTATTATTTTTTATTATGTGGGTAGATTTACAATATTGTCTTTTCATAAATAATATTTTATTGAATGAAGCATTACTTGATTGAAAACACTTTTAAGCTTTAGATCATTCTCATTTTTTCAGAGAGTAGTTCATCATTCAGTTTTGATATAATCATATTTATTATTATACTTTTGCCATCATTGCAGTTCAGATATTTATTTTAGACAGTTGCATCCTTCTGTTGTATTAACCAATATTGTAACCCTCTCATAAACTTGTTTATAGAAACTATTTGAACCAATTACACAAACATATCTGCTAGTATTGTTTAGGATTATATGACTGTTTTTTATCTAATCATAATATATACCATTATATTTTCTATCCCCACTAAGTGTGAATGTCTCATTTGTTTATCAGTTCCATTTTACCCCTGATTTTCTTTACATTAAAATTTTACTCTCTAAGCAATTTAGTCATTTTTAATTATTCTCTAATTACCATACAGTCCCAGTATATAATCTAAATAAACTGTGAACTCTCTGTGTTTCTTTTATTCATTAAAAATTATATTAGTAGAAAAAGCTTCAGTATTCCATTAAACAAAAAGAATTGTTAATTCTTGTATAAATTATTTTGGAAATAAAAGTTTAATATGTGGTGAATGCTGTTTCTTTCAGCAGAGACCGGTAGCCAGCATGCTTCAACCATAGGTTCAGGTGGAATTAAGTCTTCCAAGTCTATGACAGTTCTTAACTCTGCCATTCGCCATGCTACTGATGGATTTATTGGTATTCTTGATATGTTTGGCTTTGAAGATGGGAAGGTAAAAATGTGTTTGCACTTTCATCAAACCTTGTGCTATAATTTCTGTGTTTATATTGCTTAAGAAAAGTTTGAATATTTTCAACAGAGAAAAATTAGTTTCTGTATTTTGTGAAAGTGCAGTCTCGTCAGACTTTTGTGAATATAAACTTTAGCTTAGTTTAATAATCAAACTTGTCTTTATTTATTAAAATGTTTCAGAGTAAGACATGTACCCTAAGTATAATCAGTCATAGACTATTGCACGACAATTATTGTTAATGAAATAACATATCTATAAAAGGTTATTTCAAAAATAAAATGAAGTTAATATGCACAGTTACTTATCTTATCTTACCATAACCATTATGCTACGTTTGCTGTAACTTAGAATGAAACAACAAAGAACAATACAAGGTTTCTTGTAGCAATACAATTTGATTTCCTTTTTAATAGCCAAGTCAACTTGAACATCTGTGCATCAACTTGTGTGCTGAAACAATGCAACATTTCTATAATACTCATGTGTTTAAGAGTAGCATTGAGTCTTGCAGAGAAGAAGGAGTTCTTTGTGACGTAAAAGTCGACTATGTGGATAACGTACCCTGCATAGATTTAATCTCATCTCTTGTAAGCATTCTTGTTGTTAGTGCTTTTTATTATTAATACCAATTTCTGCCATGAATTTTGAGTTTAAAGAAACTTAAAATTTGACTTAAAGATCAGAGTGTGGAATTGACAGTATCACGAACTTCTTTACAGGTATTATAAAGATTGGGTATTTATAAGCTAAGTGTTGCAAACTTTTTATACCAGTCCTGAAACTATACATTATGAACTAATAATACTTTTATTAATTGTGTGCATGTTTGTGTGTGTAAAGTCTTTTTTCTTTTTTAACTTGTGGTAAGAAGTGTTTAGTATTTTAGTTCTTCTTGGACCTGCAGCTCATATAACAATGTTTCATTATTTTTGAGTCATACTCACTATTTGTATTCTTTTGTATTAAACTAGGCTTAAACTGAGTTTTACTTTTACATAGAGAACTGGATTGCTAAGTATGCTGGATGTTGAATGTTCAGTTCGTGGTACACCTGAATCATACATCCAGAAAGTAAAAAACCAGCATAAGGCCAGTTCTAGGTGGGTAATGATCATTTTATGTAATGAACTTTTTATAGTTAAAAATTTAACCTTATTATTTTAGTTAATAAGTACATTTCTGCTACTTATTGCAAAAACTAGTTTTATGATTTATATTTGTTTTCCTTCTTAAATTAGGTGCACTTTTTAAATGACATTAGCATGGGAAGTTTTTCTGTGCAGCTAATCTTTCTAACTATTTAATCTGCAACTTAAAATTGTGAAGATAATTCATTATTGTTTTGAATATTTTATTTTTATCCTAGGTTTTTTGAGCCCCAACTCTCAGATTGTCGGATTTTTGGAGTTCAGCATTTTGCAGGAAATGTCTTTTATGACACATCTAATTTCCTTGAGACAAACAGGGATGTTGTTCCTGATGATGTTGTTTCTGTTTTTCACAAAACTTCATGTAGTTTTGGCTTTGCTATTCATTTGTTTGGAAGTGAATTAAAAGCTCTTTACTCAGAAGGTCAGTAGACAAAATTCACTAAGGTAGATGTTTCTAGAAGTGATGTGAAAATTGTTTTATGAATTATTGGTTGTATGTGACCTTTCATATATATACAGAGTAGGGTCAAAGAATGAGCAGTTGGTTTTGAATTTATATCATACAACACATTTTTAACACTAATTATTATGCATGACAAAAACAACCACGTCAAGTTATCAAAATCTACATTAGCACACAGTTTTTATTTATTCAAATAAAGCAATGAAGTTATTTAAGGATTTTTTAAAATTATTTTACTCCCATATAAAGATTTAAGTGTCTTGTGTCTTATTTATTTAAAATACCCTGTAGATACATAGGTTGAAAATGTACAAATTAAAAATAGTATATTTTTATTTCATAAAATACAAAGAGCTAACCACTCTAATCACTCCTTATAAGTTAAGCATATGTGACAATTTCAAGTGTTGCACTGCTTTTTTTGTAGGGGCCAGCTATGCCATAGGAGGTATAGGATAATTTCTTTACTGATGTCACTAGTGGCCTTCTGGTTGTGTCCTGTTCTACTGATTCCCCTTCTTTTACATTTGTTAGCTACATCATATGACACTTTGTTTTCTAACAGTTTAATTCCCTCTGAATGTCGGTAAACCTCACTAGTGTGAAGGAGGTTGGCCAGTAGATTTTTCAAGATAGTGCTACTTTTCATTGGTAGTGAATGATCCTTTTGGGAACACTTGCTTATGCTAATCCAGTGGATGTAACTGCAGATGTAACACTTTGATAAAAACTTTTATCACCTGTATATTTAATTCATTATCAATTCCTTACCATTTAACAGTTGAATGTTGGCATGAATAACTTATGCCAAGAGTAATAGTGGATGGCATCTAGGGGTCAACTTAAAGAGTTCTTGCATCCTAAAATGGGTTTCATATATAGCTAATATTTATTCAAATATATCATTGTTAGCTTATGACTGCTAAATGAGGCATGGGGGCCATAGAAGTAACTTGCAACTGGTTTAGGTTGCCCACCACTGGGCTACAAAATTTGTTTTGGCTATTTCCATGAGTTACTTGTATAGTGAGATTGATAAGTGATGGAGAGCCATAAGATACAACATTTCAAAAAAGGGTACATTTAATGGTCTTTATGGAAATAGAAAAATCACACAGCAGAGCATTAAGAACAGTATCAGATTTTGAAACCACACCACAAGCCAATTTCAAGCATTATCCTCACCCATAAAGCAGAAACATTGGTTAAAAAATAAAAATTTGTGAGATATAAAATTATTGTGATGAAACTGCACGTGACTCTTTTGAATAATAACAAGATAACAACTTGACAAGCTTCTGACCATACTTTAGAATCAGTAGTTGTCTTTAAGAGAACCATGGCTGAAGAAATTGGAATCACAGCACCCCTTTTTAACCAAGTCCTATATTTTCAATAGAATTTTGTCTTTTATTTACAAAAATGTGGTCTTGGATACTAATGTCCATTACATTTTAATTCAAAATGTGTGATTTAAGGCTGACCATGTCATCTTTCAGAGAAGGTTTTTACAATGTAAAATGGTGCTTTATCATGACCATCACCCCAAGCTTCATTAATCATGAAAAAAGTGGTTCTAAAATCAGCACAGGATATGGAACCTTGTTTTTGTACTGTTACTGACTGGGTATTTTAGTACTACAATTAAAACAGTTATCAGATTAATTAGCACATTATTTTAAAATTTTTAAGTAACCAAATGATAAAAACGTGCATTTGTAAGAAATGACACACTTTAGTATTACTATTTGATGAAATTTACTCTGTTACTTTACTGATTTTTAATTAATCAACATTTATTTCCATAGAGACAGTTCCTCGAGGTGTATCCTTTCGAATTTCACCCACTTCTCATACAGATCTGTAAGTATTTGGAAAAGGTTTAGTTTTATCAAATAATTGAGTTTTAAGACTTGAAAATATGTAACTTAATAAACTATATATACATATAGATACACACACACACACACACACACACAATAAAAAGGATTACAGTGTTAAAATAATTGGTCAATAAATAATTTATTAAAAATAGGGACTAGCCCTAAAGAGACTACATGTATTATTGTTATGTCACCATCTTCCTGGGAATAGAGAGAGAAAGAGAGGATTTGGAATCAGTGGTACCATTTTTTTAAATTTACTGTATTTCATTGAAAGGATTAATGTAATTAAAGTATTTTTTGTTATGTTCAGGACAGTTCTACAATGATGGGCAATATTTTACTGCCTTATTCATTTATTATAACTCTTCTTCTGTCACATAATTAGTCAAGATCTATTCTGAAACTTTTATTACAACTTTAAATTCAGAAATCCAAACAATTTAATTGTTAAAGTTAGGAAGATTAAACGTTACACGAGGAACCAAACGTTCTAAATATTCGATTAAAAGATCAATCATTGTCTAAATTTATGTGAACTCAGTCCTGTGTATGGTAAATGAAAAACTTAGAATAAATAATTTATATTTTTGGACTGATCATCAGAATATAATAAAATGTGTAGCCATTGCACAATTGGTTTTACCTTATGTTATGTTTTTAGACATTTGAAACTAGTTTAGTAAAGTATTAAATATATAACATACTTTACTATGAGACATTATAAGCTTAGAGCCTCAGCAGTGTTAACTTTTTATTATTTTTATTTTACCCATACATTTTATTATCATCTGGCTTACTGAATTTGTATTGTACATGATAGTTAACATGAGTATAGGGGAGAAAGAATGTATAAACAACTTTTAAAAGAGAACTGTAGAAAGTAGGAGCTTTAAACAAAAATGTATATGAAGAAACAACCAACACTCAAAAAATATTTATTTATTTTGCTTATAGTGAAAATATCATAAATATTTATTGAGCTTGGAGAATAGGATGACAAACTTTTGGGCTCATTTACATGATGAAATCATCTAGTTGCAGCTATTCACCACACAGTACTTTTACTGTATGTTGTAATAAAGTACTTTATTTCAGACCTGAAGTAAACAAACATTACTAGTTTTTAAATTCTGAAAGCACTAAAATAATCAGAAAGGGAAAAAAAAACACCAATTGAATAAAGTTTTTGAATTTGAACATGATCTCCAAGAAGAGTAACACTTATAATATCATTAATATCTTATTTCTTCTATTTTAACATTGCATTTTCAAACCCTATGCTGTTGTTGTATGAATACTCTTTTAGTAATCAATTATAATATCTTTTCCACAAATAACATATAGTCTGTTGCAAATAAGTGTTATGAAAATTATTAAGTAATTTTCTTTTAGGCAAAATGGAAATGAGCCAGTTTCAACACTTACCCAAGATTTTCACACCCGCCTTGACAACCTATTGAGGACTCTAGTCCATGCCAAGCCTCACTTCATTCGTTGTATCAAGGTAATTTGATATTTGTTACTGGACAACCTACTGAAGACTGTTTCCTACCAAGCTTCACTTCACCCATGTGAAGATAGTCGATACTTTTGAACACCACATTTATAAAATTAATATTTTCATTTTTGATATATGACTGTAAATATTTAATCATTCTTGCTTATAGTTTAGTCTTCTGTAAATAATGAAAGACGTGTAGTCAAAAGGTTCGTAATTAATTCTGCATACAAAACTTTTGTAATGATTAAAATATATTTTGCCCTTCAATCACACATAAAGAATATATCTTTAGTCAGATGTGTTTAAGAATGTTTTTTTTTATTTTTCATACAGATGTTCTGTATTTAGTTAAAATCATCCTTGTAAACCAGTTTGGAAAAAATTGTAAATTGCAGTAATCCTTTAGTTTTGTTCCATAAGTCTTGTAGGTGCTTGGAACTGCATTTGTGTCATGATACAGGCATTTGTGCAAGTTATTGTGAGATACTAATTTATCTCCCTTGAATATATTTGGAGTTATTGTTGTTAAAAGTAATCTAAGGATTGTGGGATACTGCATGAGATCCCTGATCTAACATGAAAATGTGGTAGTTTATTATAATTATTCTTATCTTGTCTGTTGCAAACATGTTTAGGCAATGCTAATTTATCTCCCTTGAATATATTTGGAGTTATTGTTGTTAAAAGTAATCTAAGGACTGTGGGATACTGCATGAGATCCCTGATCTAACATGAAAATGAGGTAGTTTATTATAATTATTCTTATCTTGTCTGTTGCAAACATCTTTAGGCAATACCCTATACCCCATCAGTTAGTGTTACTGAAGTTGACTTCATGTTTAAATTGTAATATGCTCTGATGAAGACTTAAAGTGTGGTTAACACTTTACTATCTATCTTTATAAGACTGAAATCTACTGACTGTTCAACACAGACTGAATATAAGCATTTACTTTGGTTAATATATATGCTTAATAATTTCTTATATTTATCAAAGAAATTTCTTTACTAACACACAACAGAGACTTTTAAAATATAGATCAAACTATTATTGACCTTATGTGACGTATACTTGTCAAAAGCAAAGTTTTGTATCACTTAATTCACTAGTGTGCAATACAGTCTGTTTCCTCGCAGAAATATATATATGTTTTTGTATATATACAGGTGTATATAAGTATATGTAATATTTGCTATTTCAAAGCTGAATTATAAAAATGTAAGTATTTTGTCATTTTTCATTAAAATTAGAATTTTAGTTTAGAATATAAATGGTCAGTTAATTTTCTGCATATCAGATGTAACTAAATTAAACAAAATTGACATTTACAAAATTCCTGTTCTTTTGTTAATATTTTTTATTGCTAGCTAATTTAATTTTAAGTACTACCATCATTATGTCTGAAGTTTATTTTTTATTTATAATTTTCTCCAATTAGTCAAACAACTGTGAACAACAGTCTCACTTTGACAGAGCTTTAGTTGTCAGACAGATTAGAGCCCTTCAAGTCCTTGAAACTGTCAATTTAATGGCAGGAGGTAGGAAAACATCTTGTACAAAGATTTTTTTTACACTGGAGAATTATTTCAAGAGAGGACATCAATTGATTAGTTTTGTGGAACTACATATTTATTTTTATAACTTGTTGGATTTTAAACCTGTAGAAGCTAATATATGTTTAAGCTGTGATTGGTTAATGTGTTAGTAGCTAATGAAGTTCCTGCAGTGAAACAGGCTAGAAACAAAATGATGGAACTTCAGTATTTAATTTCATTTATTTGAAACCCTATATTTAATTTTCTTAACAGTAAAGGTAGAAACTAAATTACAGATGCCCATAAAGTTGAGTTTAGTATAATTTTATATCCTCCAAACATGTTTGAATATACTTTAGTATAGACCAAGGAAAATTAAATATTTGTGAGCTGCAAAAGGTCTAAACAAGTTGGCTTGCTCGTTTCAGGTTACCCACATCGTATGAGGTTCAAGGCTTTTGCTGCTCGATACAGAGTTCTAGCACCTTTCCGAAAATTGAAACGAAATGAGGATAAAGCCATTGAAGACTGTAAAGTAAGAAGATATTTCCTGTTGTAAAGTTTTCCTAATAATGTTTATTTCAAGGAACACTTATTTAAAATAATATTGCATTGTAACTTTGTTGAGATTACTTTTCCCGTAACTTTTATTTTGACTGGAATATGAACACATGCTACTGCTTGATTACGTAACACAATTGACCAAAGTCAGTTTGTATGTAAGCTCTCCTTTGTTCAAATGTTATGACTGACCATATTTGTTCTTTAATGTAGTCTGAGTTCGTATCATAGTGTGTTTCTATTTCATCATCTTTGGCTAGTACCAGTGAAGTAAGTATACATCACATCAACAATTTCAGGGGGGCCCTACCCAAAAAAGGGGCCAAAGGATCTGTCAAACTTGTGAATTGCAGGCAAAAGGAATAAATGTAAGAGGCCAGGTGTATTTTATAACTACACAACTGGCTAATATCTAGATCAAATGTTGTTTGATTGGTTTTTTTTAAGACATATTGATGGTATAAATAGATGTGTTTCAATAAATGAATCAAAATTGAATAATCTGAATAGATTAACTTTTAAATATTAGTTCTATATAAATATCCTGCTTTACTACTTCCAGAAGCAACTTGCACTTTGTACTGTTATTTTGCTTCACTAAATGTTCAGTATCTCATTTTCAGGAATTCTCTGTTTTCTCTAAAGGTTTTGGGTAGTTATCCATTGACTTGCAGTCTATATGTTAAAAGCAATGACAAAATATTTCTGTTGGCTCTAATTCTCTCAGTGTTTATTTCCAATCTACATTCTATACTAATTTGCTGATGTAGTTTATTAAGTGTGAGAAGCATTTTTTTTTTCTCTTTTGATTCTACCATAAAGTTTCTTTTTAAATAATTTGTTTCTTTATTCTTATTGTATTATATCTGTAAACTGGTTTATTTATTAATATAGGACCTATATTAATTGAACAGGTTAAATACAGCTACTGTGCATTGTACCAACTTTAAATTTAAAAAATGGTCATCACACTTTCATAACACTCAGAAACACATCTCTTTCTACAAATAACTCATTATTTGTACGTTAATTTTTATTCATGCTTCAGTAGATATATGTAGATCATAATATTTACATTTGATCTACATTAAATGGAAAATAAATTTCATCTATTGAGATAATATGTTTTGTAAAACTACTTATTAGTCAAGTTAGGTTAGACTTAAAAGCTGATATGCTCTTTATATTTTGTACTTAAATGTGATTGAACCATTTCAAAAAGTAGTATGGTTGGTTAAACCACAGACCTAAACAAATAGGAACATATTTAGAGAACAATAAGCTAATCTGCATGTACTGCTTATATAAGAAGTTGGAAGTTGTCATGAAACCTCAAAAATCAAATATAAACTACATTTCTATTATTCTCCATTGAATTATATATATCACACATTGTTGACATGTATATTAAATTATATGGGATCTTATAAATAAAAAAATTAGTTCTATAGAGGAATTTATAATTAAAAAGTCTAGTCCAGTTTTAATACTTTAGTAGTTCTATTTCATTTTATGTGTTAATTGTTAATATAGAAAAGTTGTTTCTTATTGTTATATGAACAAAATAATGGATTTAATTTTGCTATATATTTACATATGTAAGTGAGTTAAGCATGATATCTGAGTATTTAAATGTATATGAACTTTCAATTTTGTTATTTCCAGGTTATATTAGATTGTTTCCTACGAGTAGTGGAAGCCCAAGAACTGACAAGTGCTTCAACATCTTGGTCATTAGGAAAGAGACATATCTTTCTAAGGTGTGTATTTATAACCTTAAAATGATAGTATTACAAAAATACAGGGTTTTATTGGGTTAATTATTTCCCCAGCCAATTGCTGTATTATTTTCCAGTCACCAACATGTTAGCTATGTTGTACTTATTTCAGAAATTTAGTAATTATTTAGTTTCAGAAATCCATTTTGATATTATCAGCATAAAATGTTTTATGTTAATAATTACACAAATTATTAAACTTTGCTATTTCTCAGTTCTAATGTATATATAGTATGTGTAATTTAAGATAAAGCTTTTCATATATTTTCAACAAATTTTTTGTTGTTTTCATTTTAGCAACGTAATGAAAATCACTCTTCAGGATAATCCAACATGTAAAACTGTTATTTAGATATGTTACAAGAAAAATGAGAATTATATTTTATCTGTTAATCATAAATCCAACAGACCTAATGTAAACTTAATGCAATATCTAGATAATTGTCTATATTCAAACATTAAATATATTTGTTTTTGTCTTTGGTGTACAAAATGTTCCATTATTTACACATTATGAAATATATATATATATATACTTCTCAATAACATTAGAATGAGTTTGGGTAGGAAATTGAGCACCTATCTTGTTCCTTTTAGTGAAGGGGCACGACAACAGCTAGAGAAGATACGAGTGGAGCGACGAAATAATGCAGCAGTGCTCATACAGTCAGCATGGAGAGGCTGGCAGTTTCGTCGACGATGGTCCACGCTTAAACATAACTTGCAGCTACAGGCTCGTACACGAGGCACCAAGTATGATTTATAATATTTATTACTTGTTAAAATAGGTAAATGAAAATTGATGTGTGTTTATAGGACACCAAATAGACTTTATGGCCATAATCATTTGTCAACATATTGTATATCATATTAGACCACCACAAGAAGGCATCTATATCAACATACAATATGAATCAAAAATGAATATTTAATTTTTGTTTCTACAATTTAATTTATAGCTCCAATTTATTGACATACATTCATAAAATAGTAGTTTAATAAAGTTTTCAATGCAAGTTTTAAAAAAAAACAACATGATGACATGTCATCTGATCCCTAACTGTATGGAAAAGGTTAATTAAAGAAAGTGACTACGTCATGAGAGAATACAAAAATGCATATGATATCAGAAATGTTTTCTGGAGTGAAAGCTTTATTGACGAAAAGGTTACTAAGTCAAAAGCCATGTTCAAATGGGTCCTTTACTTCTGTTGGTAAATTGTGATAGATAGCAGAAAGACCAAAGAAATTGCATCCAGTAACAAGTTAAAAACTACAACTGTAGTACAATCAAAACTTCTGGTATATTCTTTCCACTGAAGGTGTTATTAGTTTCATTGTCTTCTTCACTACTACAAAATGACAATGTTTTCTGTTTGTGTAAAATTGATATCAAAACCCAGTAGAGTACATGATCTTTTTGGGCTTGATACACTATCTTGTGACACATTCTGAATGAGACTATTTAAGAGTTGTAATGCTAGTTATCTAACATTCCTAATATATAGCTAATATTTAATTATTCATCAGTCTTTATGTAATCATATTTTCATCTATACTTAGTATTTTGTTCTAAGAGAAAAAAAAACTGGAAAATCTTTTTCAATACTACTTTCATTTGATGTCTACAACTGAATTTTAAGATTAGTTTTTGACGATCCTACAACAAGTACAAAATGTTACCCAGTTTGCCCATATAACAGGTGTTAAAGGTAACTAAGTTACTTTATTTATTGAAACTTAGGAAGCATATCTGGTATTTAAAAAATGTGATTTTGTTTTATCAGAAATGTTCATCATAACCCTCCTCCCATTACTACCAATGTTTCAAGACCACGCCCTCAACCAATTGCTGGAACTCCTCCTCCTGACTTGGAGAAAGAACAGAAAAAAATTCAGCAAACGTGTTCACTGTTTGGACTAGATCTGGTAATTTTTATTTATGGAGTTGTTGTTTCTATAAGGAATCAATAAACATCTTAATACATATTAACTTGTATAATACCCATTATGACAACAGATAAATGTATTTATTTATGATAAAAATTCATCTGGTATTCACAATGTATAAATATATAGTAGATAAGTAGGTAATGGGTTAAGATGTTCCTTTACTTGATGACACCTGTTAGAATAAATGTTATAGTTTGTACAATAGCTCCACGAGTACTAGTTAATTTTATCAGTGTTAACATTAGTATTTTTGACTTTAATAATTAAAAAACATACATTTTGCTCTTGCTGATAAACACTACAAAAAAGTCTTAATTATATTTCTATCTCTTCTCTTAAAAAGGAGAGACCCCCACCAGTACCTCCCAGTCGATCATACACAGTGACTGGCAACACTAAAATGGGTTATCCACAGACAAGAGTAATAAAAATGAATTTCCCAGGTTTGTTCCTGTATTTTTATTTTATTTTTTCAGATTTTAATGCATTGTGTTGGAATACTATACATTTTTACCATATATATTTTACTATCATAGAAAAATGTCTTTCACTAGTGTATTAGTGGCATTGTGTTAAAGTTGTTAACAGTACTTAATATTCTCTTTCACTTGTTTTTTCACCAAATTCTACTTATATCTTTATTTTAGAAACATTTTGGCATTTAATATTGTTTTTTGTTTTTTATCTATTAACAAATATTAAGACATACTACTACAAATGTTCTTGGATTGCACATCAGTACAGCTTATATATCAAAACTACTTCCACACTTCCAGTAACAACCTGGCTAATTTGTATTATTAAACATCAGAATGAGATGAAATATAGATAGTGTTGTAGTTTGAATTGTTAAAAAGGGCCTTACTAAGTTGGTAAAGCAGTCCTCTGGTGTGTGATGGATCTTAGGTCCATTACTGGACTGATGGAAGAAAAACAAGCTGGCACTCAGTTATTAGAAAGTGTATTATTAAAAACTGTAGTTTAACCCTTTGTTGTGGTTGGTAACTTATTTCTGTGGCATTCAGGAGGTCTCAGCTTTAAATTTGAGCTGAGAAATTTCAAATGGTTTATATTACCATATTAGTGAATGAGTAGTTTGAATTATTAGTTCTTATTTAGAACATTTCCTGGAGATTAAATATGTAAGAAAATGTTTATTAATAAGTAACATCTGTTCCTAGAACTTTAGCCATTAACTGTGTTTAGTGTTCTTACAGAAGATGGTAGTGGAGAGGTTCAGTTGCTGAAAGGAGAAACTGTAGTGGTTGTGGGAGCTTCCCAGCAACGAGGACATTTACTGGTGGAACACAAAAGTCATACAATTCATGTCCCCTATCAGTATTTGGAACTGAAGACCAATGGTCAACCAGCAATTGGCATGTGAAATAACTCTTTATTGGCAAAGCCATTACAAATCATATTTTAAATCAAGAAACAGAGGGTCTTATCAAATAATTATTATTTTGTAATATACCTGGAGTGACTGTAATTGTTTGTTAGAGGTTTTATGCTAAAAAATGGACTGATTAATAACTTGGTTTTAGTATCTTTTAGCAGGAAAGGAATTAGTTAAATAGAATGGTTTATACTTGGGTTTCTGTATGTCTTAGCAAAAAAGAAAAGAGGGAGAGCTGGTTACTGATATTAAAGTTTGATAAGTTACTCTTTGTTTTGTTGTATAGGTAATCATTTGTTTTCGTGAGCTCGTTGCTGTTGTTAAGGCAATATTTTGAAGCATTTCCAATTTGTTTTATTGTCAGTATATCATTTAATTTAATAAACAAACATCTGGTGTTATAGCAATATTTTAGCACTTGGTGTTTGTCATTTGTTGGATTTGATAAGCTAATTGTTTAATTAAATAACATTTAATAGAACTGGACTGATAACTGGAATCAGTATACAATTTTGGCAAAGAAAAGAAATGACTGATTGCCATCAATATAATGTTTTGAGTAATTAATATTTTGTTTCATTTGAGTGAGGTTCCAATAACTTTAAATTGTTTTATACACAAGGTAACATTTAAACTTCATTGGCTTTTATCATCCAGTCATCATTTGATCAAACAATCTCATTCTTCACTTTCAAGTAAGATGTGATGAGATTGTTTGCTTGGAATGTAATATTTTTATAGATTAGGTTATTTTTAGTGGATTGTTACCTTTTTGATAAACTTCAAGGTGGAGTTTTAATGATGTGATTTCAATAGTTTTGAGATGTTTTGTCTTCTCTAATGTACTATGAATGTACAGTTCAAGCTCTGACAAAACAAATTATGAATCTCTTGTGACTTCCTAAGGAACATTTTAAATATACAGAGTAGTCCAAAATTATTTTACCTATTTTCAAGATTTAATAATTAACTAACTAAGGAAATAGTTATGCAGTTTTCAATATATTGTAGCCAAACTCTAACAGTTTTTATTGACATGTCAAGTAGCCTTCTATGCATTCACCATTAGTGGTTCTCAGCATTTATACATTTCAATTCATGTTCACTGCAATGTGTCCATAGTTACAGTGGTAATAGCATCTGTCATCCTGGTCTTTGCTATAGGTGTGCAACATGCAGTATCCTTAACATACTCCCATACTTCTTTCCTGTATTGGTATCTGTGATACTGACTTATTCTATGCAAGCCAAATGACACATTGAGCCTTTTCTTGCATGGTCACCATTTTATAGAATAACACTACCTGCTGAGATGATAAAACAACAATAAAACATGACAATAAAAACTATGAGCTGGATTATAAGATGTAGAAAAGTGCATAGTTGTATTTCCTGGTTATTGAATTATTAAATTTTAAAATTGGAAAACTAATTTTGGATCACCCTGTATATTTAAAATTGAATAACACTGTAGAATCTAAAAAAAAGAAAATTGTTTAAATATGCTGTTAAACAGATTATTTACATCTTCTAAAAGAAACTGATAAAAGTGGAAAAGGAGTATTCACTACATTTATCAGTTTTTTTTGGAAGGGACTCAAAATAACTCAAACTTTTTCTGACATTTTAATGACTTTCAAACTAAAAATGCTAATAAACAGTGAGCCTTGAAACTTATGGAAACTAAAAATTGTGTAAATATACTTTTATATGTATATAGTTAGGAATATCAGTGCCAAGTTATTAATGTAATTATTGGTTGGAATACTGATAGACTCATTATGCCGAAAAAGGAAAGAAAGAACGTTTTGACTCAATTCCTTCTTTTTTGTATAAAACGGGTAATGCCACACATGTGAGTGCAAGACCCTTTCATTATTGTATGGCATTTTATATATTGAAAGCATTACTTTTAATTCCGTCCCAAAAACCTAAAGAACCCCAAAGATTCTTATAATTGTTGTTGTGGATCTGAATGTAGTTTTCTCTTACATGCTTTGAAGTTAGCTTGCATTCGTGTTTTGCTTTTTCTGTAATTTTCTGCACGGATAAACACTAATGAATTCATAGATTGTATATGTTACTTCTCACAAAAGGTTGGAAACACAGAACAAGGAGGAAGGTCTGTCTTTAATCTAAAGTAGATAGGCAACTGATGTATAAGTAGTATCAGTATTGAAAAAGTAATAAAACTAGTGTAATGGCAGCAAAACAACCTAATGTGTTTCATTAATGCCATTTTAAATTATACAACATAGTGTATTAGTTGCAACTATATGCAGAAATTAATTCTTTATTAGCTAAATGACATAATCAAACATCTTGTCCACTGTGTGTAAAAATCGTCTCAAATTGAAAAAAAAAATTTTTTTTCTTTTACTGATTGTGATATTTTTTATCTTTTACTCAGTTCTACAAAATATTGTGCTCAAAATATACTTTTTACAACACAATGTAAAAAATGGTTTAGTTACCAGATTTTTTTTTACCAGGATTACAATACAATGATTGAATTAAACAGAATGTACTTAAAGCATTGTTTAGGTTAATAGCATTATATACTAAGAAGTAACAACATAACCTTTTAAATTTTACAACAGTGGTTTACAACTTAAGTATTATCATGCGACTTAGTCCATATGTTTTTAATACTATATGAAAAAACTAACTTCAATATTTTTATTTTTGCTAAAACTATCAGATTACTGATCCATGTGCATTTTAATACTGTTTGAATAGTATCTTTTTTATTTGTTTATTTCTTGTTAAGCACAAAGCTACACAACAGGTAGTGTGTGCTGTGCATACCACAGGTATAAAAACCTGTTTGTTTGTTTTTTATGAGTTTGTAGACTTACTGCTGAGCAACTAGGAGAAAGGATAGATACTATCAGATGTAGTAACTTTAAAACATTTGTTGTAATACTGCCAGACTGCTACATTCGTGTCTTGTTGTTTTCTTTTTTAACTGTTACAATATCAATTGCAAATGCCTTTCCACAGCAGATGTGCTATAGCATCTCAACTTGTTCCTTAGTTCAAGTAACTTAAAAAATATCTTAGTTTAACACTAACACAATAGTGAGGTTTGAGTGGCTTAGTACTTCCAAATTTTAGTTTCTATCAGTAATAAAATGTCAACAATTTGTGAGACTTGTTACTGTATTACTTTGCTGTTTGGTTTTTTATAATCATAAAATTCATCATTCTCTATAGTGTATTATAAAGGGTGGAGCAGAGGGCTCTTTGCCAAATGTAAAACATTTGCTTTTAGAATGTTGCATGAAGTTTACAAGGGATTGGACGAGTGAATGGTGTCATTCTTTTTCTACATTTATTTTTGTAATAAATTAAGAAGGTTAACATCAAAATATCATAAAAAATGCAATATGTAATTATTTCCACTTTTATACTTAGGGAGCTATGTCCCTCATAATATCTTATATGGTAAATGCTTACACTGTTTTAGTTATCTTCTTATAAGACATTGCTAAATTGGGCTGTATATATACAATTTATAACACTGTAGTAGGAGAGTATTCTAAAATTGAATATAATTTTTATCAACATTCAATTTTATGGGGAAGACTGACATAACATTTGGTGATAATTATTTCCAATATTCTGAAGTAAGTCTGGGTTATGTTTATACATTATCAATATTCTTCTGAAAGACTAGCATTAGATAAGGTATATTTATTACAAGTTTAGATGTTTTGTTGTTAAAATATAAATTAATGTTGATGTGAGTATTTATGTATTATTGCTGGTTGACATTGATGTAATGACAAACGTATGCACTAGTTTTGATGGTCACTCTTTGTACAGTATGTTTAATTAGTTGTTAAAGCATATCATTATTCCTCTGTGTGTATGTGTTTTATGACTTACAGTCTGTGGTTTGTTGCTTCTAACAACAACAAAGCAATTGAGACCTTTAGTCAAACTTTAGCACAAGTAATAGCCCATGTAGAACAATGAACAAGTTAGACGATATTAACTTTGTGGGAATTGATGTCAAAATCTTACTCCAAATTCAACATATTTAACTAAGTTTGTCATTATGAAGTCCAAGAATGTAACTTTTTTAGAATTTCAAAACGTTTTACCATTTTCACTATACTTGATATATTTGTCAAATAGTTTGGAAGCTGCACATGTATTCCATCTGGTTTCAATTAATTTATGTAATACTTCTCTGCCAGACATTTATAAAAGTGTTTAACTAATTTTACACTAAAGTTAAATGTAACAAAACTAGCAAAACCATTCTGAAAAGATTACATTAGTGACAGATAGTTATAATATCAGTACTTATGTTACTGGTCTTAATAGTCATAGATTTCTAGTAACATGGTGTTAGTTTTTCATGGCAGTGATAAAATTGGTAGGCATGCTGTTTGGTGTTTATGATGTAATTTTTTCTAGGTGATGATAATATAAACTATAGTGTGCTGATGAAGAAAATAAGGAGACCTTTCATATAGCATATTTATATATACATATATATTTATGTATGTCAATGTTAACTTCTGTCCATCTGTTAATAATTGTATATTTTGAACCAAATACCATTATAAAGACAGATAATCCTCAGGGCCATATTTGTACAATATGAAATTCCGTTTACTAACAGCATACACAAGTTCCATATTCAGTCAGTATATGTTTAAAGTTTGAACACTGGTTAATTATGTCAAAATATACTTATGCTTTATAAGCTTTTTATTTACTTTCCAAACATTAAATGTCCATTCATTAGATTGGTTATACTTGTAAATGAAATAAAACTTCAGTAATTATATTTTTTTTTCATAAGTTGTAGCTTTTCTCTTGCATCAAGTGACTTTTTCAAAGCAACAAATCCTGCTTAAATAAATTTACATTACAATTACTCTCAGTTCCAATTAATTGTATAGCTAAAACAAACTGTTAAAAGTAAATGAGACAGAGAGAGATATATTATTTGTGGAGTTGTTTACTTTTTCTTTCATAAATATGAAGTATGTGAATGGACATATTTGTACAACACTTAACTAAGAACTGATTATATTACAGTTTATATGTCAGTCAGGTTGATAATAACAATTTGCTACATACAAATATCTCAAAAAGGTATACTTGAAAGCCTCAATTCTCTAAACCTACTTTGGACACTGAAACTACCCACTCACAAACTTACCTCAACTGTAGTTCCTTTTACTTTATGTATTCAGAAAGTCAGGTGAAATACAGAAAATACTGAATACCTTAAAGCTTTGTCACAATACAAGTCTTGTCATTTTTTTTAAACAGTGCTTCAGAAGTTAAATTTATATGCAGTTTAGCCGTTTCTTCAGCTGAAGCTAACACATTATGTATGAGTGTAAATTAAAAACATTAGTTGTATCATTTTATGTAATACAACCAAAGTTGGTGGGATAGGTGTGTGTTCTTTACTAACTAGAATTGTTATGTTTTGTAAATATTATAAATGTATTAACATTTATCTGTACGAGTTCATGTCCAGAAAAACTTTCACCTCTGTAAATAATTTGTAAATGTAATCAATAAACAGGTGTTCCAATTCACTTACGATATTTTTTTCACTCTGTATGTTGTTTGTGAACTTTAACGTCTTTTACGAACTGGCTTTTTACTGGAGTAATTATAAAGATCTGAATCGGAAATAAAGTGCACTAACTAATTTTTTTTTGCCGAAATATCGCCATTTGAGACCTAAAAACATGCAATTAAATAAAAGTAAAGTATCTAAACCTAAATAATAACAACATTAACATTGCTAAAATAAAACGTGCTATTAGTTCTTATCTATAAATCTGATTTGTTAAAGACTTACTAAAATTATTATAAATTTAAATTGAAAGTAATTGCAGGTTTACTTGCCTAACAGTTTGATTAATGACATAAAAGTTGTCATGAAAATTTATGTTTTATAGCGCCTAGAGCACCACTATATTCGTCATATCCTAACGGGCCTGATGAGCCATGGTATTTGGTGTGATGCCTCGTCACCATACTAAATGGCATAGTATGGTTGACATACACTAATATACTTTCCTTTCACTCACGGATTCTTAGAATAACTGAATTTTTGAATGATGATAAAATTTTACACATGTGAAAATAATGAAATTTTGAAAGAATCAATTAAAGAACTGCTAATGCTATAAACGTAAATCGTAATTAACAAGGCCATCCTGCTAAATCCTAAAGAAATTCTTATATTAAATTCAAGTCCAATAATTTAAACTAAGCCAACTTTATACAGAACCACTTAAATAAAATCATATTATGCCAAGATTATTAAACTCAAGTTGTTTAGGTAAGTTTAAATAGACTTGTTGAGGCATATCTTCATACTCTCAGGTTCTATGCCAAAACTAAATCCACTTAATTATTAACAAAGCAATCTGGGCATGTTGTGACTAAGCCTACTCAATTTACTTTGTTTCACGAAATGCTCCTGTATAAAAGCTGGTCTGGTGGTTAGGGCATTCGACTCGTAATATTAGGGGACCGGTTTTGAATCCTCGTCGTACAAAACATACTCGCTCCCTTAGCTGTAGAGGCGTTATTATGTGACAGTGAATCCCACTATTCGTTGGTAGAGTAGCTCAAGAGTTGGCGGTGGGTGGTGATGACTAGTTGCCTTCCCTCTAGTCTTACACTGCTAAATAAGGGACGGCTAGCGCTCTTAGCTCTCGTGTAGTTTTGCGCGAAATTCAAAACAAACACATAAATATAAAAGCTAGTAATAATGCACCTAAACCTATCCCAGTTTTAATATTAATGGAAGAACATTCTGTTATACCTACATTAATTCAAATTTTAATAGGTTTGAAAAGAGACATCTATACTTATTAATCCATCTTTATAAGGTAGACTTTGTTTGAAGTACAATTTCAGGAGATAATTGCCACGCCTACCTGTTACAACTTCTCTTACACAAATTGTTAACAGTTCTCTCTGACATTTTGTACAATATTATTTAGAACCTCTAAAATGATAAAATTTTAACGTACACATGATGTATTATATTACGTCGTTTTTTACGCGCACAATTGATTACTTCCAGTTGGGCATAGCTAATTCTTAACAAAAATGGTAACGAATAGTTAGCAAGTTATAAAAAAAATAAAAGTATAAAACAACCTTTGTTTTGTGTTCTGTGTTTTTAGGTGTATTTTTGATTAAATAAATCATTTAGTGTAGTAGACAGTGTCAATATTATAAAAACAGACGTATATTTCGTCAACAGCAAAAGGGAAAAAAAAGAGAGATCCGGAAAGTTCTATATTTTTTGGTTTTCATCCTTATTTTTTTATTATTATAAATGTAACTAAAGTACAATTATAAACGTATTAGCACAGATAACAAATAATAATTTTTCACAAAGCATGCTCACGAGCAACTCGTTTATTATGTAATTCGGTATGGTAATGTGAGCTTCAAATACTAAAGTGTTTTTTAAAAGTTTTGTTTGTAGTTGAGCACAAAGTAACACTGGGCGGTCTGTGCTCTACCTACCACGGGTATCGAAACCTAGTTTGTAGTGGTGTAAGTCCACAGACATCCAACTGGGGAACTTGTTTTGGAAGTAACAAAATTGTATGATGAAGCTTTGTTCTGTTTTATTTTTTTCACATGTGTGTTGTTTTTTTTGTTTTTTTTTAGAATTCGGGAGATTTGTCAAGAATTCCAGGAGTCGGGAGAAAATATTAAATGCCATTTCGGGATACTCCCGACGAACTGGGAAGGATTAGCAAGCCTATTCTCTACTCTATATTGTTAAATTCTTGTTCGTGATGACGAGAAACCCACTTGAAGTAAAAATGTATTCTCAAGACAGCTGATATGGATATTAAAACTTTTATTAAAATAAAGTAGAGAACAACGTTTCAGACTTCTTGCTTCAGTTGCAGTTTCTCTGTTAACCTAAATATGACCTAAAAAGGTCAAAACGTTGTTCTGTACTTTATTTTCATTAAAACTTTAATATCCATACCAGCCGTCTTGAGAATACAGTATTAAATTCTACCAAAGAATAGCACTGTCATTAACTGTACTGATTTGAAACAAACAATCAGAGATATTAAAATTAAATTTCGTTACAGAGAAAGGAAAACAGGAACAATCACATTAGCAGAATGGCATACCAAATTTTGAATTTATTTTCGCATGATACAAGTGACTGCATGTTACTGAAGCAATAAGCAAATAGCCGGGCCTATATCGTAATAATAGTGATAATAATGTTCTAAGCTATATTTTCCATGTTATAATTAAGTTCTAGAGGTTAACATTTTCATGTAAAACCTGTTTCTCGAAAAGCAGAGTTGTAAAAAATTCTAAAATATGTTTTTTATGTTCACTTAAAAGTACTTTATCAAAACGTTGTTCCAGTAAAATTATCCAACCGGAAATCTAACATGGCCACGTGGTTAAGGCACTGAGCTCGCAAGCTGAGGGTCACGGGTTCGAATCTCTGTCACACCAAACATACATTTTCAGCCGCAAGGACATTATAATGTGACGGTCAATTCCACTTTTTGTTTGTAAAAGAGCAGCCCAAGCATTTGGCAGTGGGTGGTGATGACCAATTGTCTACCCTCTAGTCTTACACTGCTAAATTAAGGACGGGTAGCACAGATAGTCCTCGTGTAGCTTTGCGCGAATATCAAAAATCAAATAAACAAACATTATCCATCCTGATATTTACTTGAGCTAGAGTGAAAATAGTTATTTACTGAATAAACACTCAAGTAATAAAAGTAAAAAATACACTCATGTGCAGTTCTTTCAAACCGTACATGTATATTGCGGATCATAAGGTCTAGAAACAAAAACCCTCTATGGAATATATTTATCAAACTATGCAAATTGACAGTGAATAGTAGTGATGTAAGATATTTTTTTTTTTTTTTTAGTTATCTAGAACACATTTCTTGTATATAATTGATTATTATAGTATTCAAAACTACACTTAAAATTTAAGCCATCTCATGCAGGCAAATGTCCGTGAACTTATCACAACAGTAATGCCAATAATGAATATTGTACAAATCTTATCGTTTCAGAATAAACTATATGACGAAATAAAAAAAAAACAACAACAAGTACACGAGTTCAACCAACTATATTATGTACAAAATTTTTTATTCAGATTGAGAAGCAACTAGTTTCCAAAGTTGCCACAGTCAAGCCTTACACATACGGAGTTGAAAATCTGCTCAGCACAATTGAATGTCCAACACTTTTGTTGTGGCGATATACTTCACCCATAGCTTCAATCATATTATTTTTCATTTATTTTACAGCTGCATTGATCTTCTTGCATCGTGACATGATGCTGTAGTCTGGCTGCATTCCAGGAATAACATTTCAGGATTCTTTATTCTCCATAACGCTGAACGGATGAAATCCCCCAGTTGTAAAGTTTATAACTAACTTATCAAGCGTGATCTTGGATACACGTTGACTCACCATTATGGATATTACCTCGGTTGCTTATTTGATGACTCCTTCTTGATGACCTACCTCTTTCGAGTTTGCGAAGTTAACTCTGTGTATTTCTCTAAGTCAGCTGGGTGGGCACGCTGCAAAAAGCAATGTGGACTTAGAATATGGACATATCGGAAGATATAAGTACGTTACATTTACTTCAACTTCTAAGCTGACAGCCAAGCACTTGTGTTACTTAGCTATTATTCCGCATTTTTTCTTTAAAAATTCATCTATTATTAGTTATGTGTCCTGTAAAGCCATATTACTCTTAGGTTAGATGAGGTTTTATGATTTCGTATAGTTTTTCCATGGCTTTTATTCGATCCTTCAGTTTTTTTTCCTTATCATATATAAATTATTTAGTTAGTTTTTGTTTTGTTTTCGCCCAAAGCTACACGAGGGCTATCTGCGCTAGCCGTCCCTAATTTAGTAGTGTAAGGTTAGAGGGAAGGCAGCTAGTCATCACCACCCACTGCCACCGCTTGAGCTACTCTTTTACCAACGAATAGTGGGATTGACCGTCACATTATAATTCCCTCACGGCTGTAAAGGTGAATATGTTTGGTGCGACGGGGATTCGAACCCGCGACCCTCAAATTACGAGTCGAACGCCTTAACACACCTGGTCATGTCGGTCTGTATTATTTAGTAATAAAAATGATAAAACGTTCTTAACTATTATTAATACTCTCATAGAAACTCTTGAAATCTGCAAAAGAGAAATATAAATCAATGAAAAAGTTCTCTAAAGTTGGGGTAAGCATCCTTTAACGAAATTAGCCGTGCCTATCGAATTAAGAATTTATTAATTATGAAGACCAAGAAAGAAGTTCCTATTTTTCAAATTTTATCCAAACCCTTCTCATCCTATATTGGTTACATTAAGCTGGTCTGATAGTTAAAACACTGATTAATTGTTGAGGTTGTTGAGCGAGGTGGCTATGTTTTAATCACCAAACCAACCTAACTTAACCAAACATGAGGCAATTTTAATTATCCAACCGAATTAAAGCAAATAATTTAGAAAATGAATTATCGAAACTGCAAAAAATCTAGACCATAATCACTCAAATATAGATGATGATCTGAGAAATTTTGTTTCATCTTCATTTAGGCCTAGAAATTTAATACCGTACGTTTTAATCTGAATGCAATATCCCAGCACTTATTGATTCGGATAGTCAACTATACTTCGCCTCATATATAATCCTCTTGGCATGTACTGTGTAAAATTAAGATGACTATACATTTTTCTAGGAATTATGTATTCCACATACACAATGAAGATTATCTTATCTCCATGTGCTTCTTTATGTTTATGTAAACAGTCATGTTCACCAGCTTCAGATAGGCAAGCCAAAAAATAAAAGCGTATTCGATCAGGAAATAAGGAAAGTTATATATAGTTTATACCTTAACTGAGTTATAATATGCATAAGAAATATACATACTGAACACGTTTGATGGACAGTGAAAATAATTTTCATCTATACACGCACACAAATAGGTCCGACATGGTCAGGTGGTTAAGGCAATCGACTCCTAATCTGAGGGTCGCAGATTCGAATCCTCGTCATACCAAACATGCTCGCCCTTTCAGCCGTGGGGGCGTTATAATGTGCGGTCAATACTACTATTAATTTGTAAAAAAGTCGCCCAAGAGTTGGCGGTGGGGAGTGATGACTAGCTGTCCATCCTCTAGTCTTTCACTGTTAAATTATGAACGGCTAGCGTAGATAGCCCTTGTGTAGTTTTGCGCGAAATTAAAAAACAAACAAACAAACACACACACATAGTGTGAGTACTTGCATAGATAAGTGTGCGATCGCTACTACTGGATGACTGAATTGATTCTCAGCTCTGTGTCCTTCAAGTGAATCTCTCTCGTATTAGTCATGATGAAAGCCAAGTAGAAATGAATCGAGAAAGCACACCCTAATTCAACAGATCAACTCAGGTTTTTGTCCAGTTGATAATGTCACTTTGTGAACTTTGTTTTCTCCCAGCATTCAGACAATCCCAAATCAGCCAGTAAAGGATGTTACAATACTCATTAGGGGACCCAGAATCAGTGTTTGGGGCAGGTCAAAGTTTAGAAGAGATGGCATCTATAGCGTGGAGTCCATGGACTATTTTATTACTAAGTGAGGCTAAAAGTGGATATTAAGCCACTATAGGTGAGATATTTCAAAAATACGTCACTTCCTCTACATAAGGCCGAATTTACTTAAGGCCCTTTAAATGGTAATAACAATGAGAAAAAAACAGAAGATAAAATTAGGCGTAATTTGGTTAGTAATCATTATTTGATATCGCTTTTATATTATACTCTGTTATAACAGATTCGCTTAGTTATAGTCTACAAAGTCCCATGTTGGGCTAGTCTAAGTTTATTGCACGTTCAGCAATTATGACTTAGGCCAGGCTAAGTTGGGCCCATCTGAGTCTGAGAATCGCTTAAACATAACAGTTAGTTATCTGAGGAAAAGTTCTTAATTTAAAGTGTCATAAAATAGAGAAATTGTGATAGTTACTAGGTCTAGGCCTAGCGAATTTCAACTAATAAATAGCCGCATTTAGCGCTAGCACGTATACGTCTTGTATAGTTTTACATACACATAATTACGATACAACTGGAATAGTTAAACAAGGGTTGCTAAATGACCGAAACCTTTAATAGCCAAACTGTCCATGATAACCAAGATTTGGGACGAGCTTTCAACTTCTGCAATAAAATGCTCAAATGCCCAGCAAAAATGACTCGAACATCATCTGATATACTTTAAATGCTAAACTTTCAAGAGTGAGTTTCGACCCTATACTTAACATTGCAAGAAAACATTAAAAAACCGTAAGTTTACGTTCCACGATCATCATCACTTTTTTTTTTTTTTTATACTTTCGTTTAAGGAGGGAGTCATGGCTTCTTTGGATCCGCCAGTGACATTACTAATCCTTTCAACCCAAATGCTATTCGTTATTGCAATATCCGCTTGACGACTTTATGGATCATGTGTTGCTGTCATGACAGAACGGAAAAAGTAACCAAAAAATGTTTAAAACCTTTATATCACTAACGCAGATATCAAATATATGACGTGTTTAAGTATCACCGAGAGAACTGCTGATCATGATGAATGCCCTGGAACTGTATAGTCCATGAAAGTAGTTCTACAGTACCCAGTAATATTATAATAATCTAGAAATTTTGTGAAACTCGGAGAAACGATAAAACATTATAAATACGAGTGATTAATTAATTGTGAATGAGAATTCAGTGAGATTTATCATGTCTGTTAGCAAAGAAGCTCTGTAGGTACGTTTATGTGTGAGTTAGGTATTCTATCAAAGTATCAGAATTTTTGTTGAAGTGTTTTTCATGCAGTTTACACCTACGACAAACGTGAAAGAAGCCTTTAGCAAATGTCAAAGAAGAAATGAACAAATGTGTTAGTGTTACGTGGACTGGACTGGATTTTGCATTATTTATACATGATCCAAAAGAGCCCACCTAACAATAATAAATGCTGATGACTGCTATAATTATTAAGACCTTTATTATTATGTTTACATATTTATTGACCCCATTTTAGCTTTCTGTTTTTACGGATAGTTGTGGTATTTTAAGAGTTGACTTTTAGTATCCCACAGGAGCTACAAAAGCAGGAGATTTCATCAGGTACTGTATCACAGGCTATGTCATCATTTCTCTATCTTTGACTGAGTCTTTACACAGAAGAAAGACATTTGGCAGAGGCTTGCAAACAGTTGAATTTTTTATTGAAATAAATATCCCACAGTCGGGTCTAAATATTCATACTAGTGTCGGTGTGTTTGAAGAAAAATCTACCTTACATAAAGTACCTCAGCAAAGTATCAAGTCTGGTGAAAATCTGTCGTAATTAAAACCTTTATAAAATTATAAAATCTTGAATTTCTAAACAGACTGAGATATAAACTGAAAAATAAAGAAACTGGACATGATGTGTGAGGCAAAATGAAATAAATCAAATACTGCACTGATTGTGCTTCACATCACTACATAGTCCGTGTGTTGGTCTGGGGTCTCCTAGTCGCTTTTTCTGAAGCTTCTATGGTATGAATCGTGGCACTCAATTATTAGTGGAACTCACTACCAAATAATGTCCTCGATTAGAATATTTAATGAATGAACAGACTAACACCTTACTGTGAGACTCTCCATCAGTGTTTTCGTATTGCTTACGTAGATGATGATGTATGAGCATGTCATGTTATTCTTACAACATTGTGATCCTTTGTGTTATCATCTCATCATGAGGCATTTTAATGATGAGTGATCTACTCAAAATTGTGGACCTTCTGCTAAGCAAGTAATGTCAGAAGTACTTCATTAAGACCACAGCTGAAAGCACGAGTCGTGACAGTACAACTCACAATATCACATATTGAATTCCAACCTGCAACTGTGAGAGCATTGCTCAGATTCCATTGTGTTACGTATTATAATTTCTCATGGACAAGTTACCGATTTATTATGTTACGTATTAAGATTTAATATATCTTGAAATTTTAATTTAAATTTCGAAGCTAATTCAATGTCGATATGCATCAAATTTATGATATTTGCCAAGGTGATTGATACACACAATTTTCTTTTTTCACATAAATATATTTTAATATACAAATAATAATACAATTGCTAATAACAGTTATTACAAATAATGATTTAAATACAAAAGTTTTTCAAACTTACAAACAATACTGAGCCGTCTATCTGGTCAGGGACTGAATATTTTATCGACGGTCCACGATGAACGAATTAATTCTATCATATGTTGATATCGGTACAGCTCCCTTAACGAGTAAGCTATCACTATCTTTTCATACATGAACTTTTCACAGATATTTAATGTTCTCGTAGAAATATTAGCGTCAGAAATTAATTCGCTGAAGTTACACTTTTTGTAATATTCGGAATCTATAATCTTTCCTAGCTAAGTATCTGCACTTTCGCTATTAATGAGGGTCAATTACAATCATAGCTTACGAGGTTTATAGTATACTACTGTAACAAACCAACAATGTTGTGTAAACTGTGTCTTGGCGCGTCAATTTATAACCTTTAGGCGAGTTTCTCGAAAGTTCAGTTGGCAACAATGTAAAACATGTATTGTTGAGAATCTTCTATAAATTTAGAGAACAGACAAGACTTTTGCAATACACATTTTACAATATAAGTAACATGCGTTTCTAAATACATATTAAACTGCAATAAACATATATATTAAAATAAAGAGATATTATATATAT
Source organism: Tachypleus tridentatus (assembly GCF_004210375.1). Classification (NCBI taxonomy): domain Eukaryota; kingdom Metazoa; phylum Arthropoda; class Merostomata; order Xiphosura; family Limulidae; genus Tachypleus; species Tachypleus tridentatus. Next base: position 42,921,117 of record NC_134835.1, read on the forward strand.
GTATATGTATATTGGTAACAATATATTAAGCACAGTACATTGTCAAATAAATATACAAGTTCGATAATACAATAAATACAAACAACCTTATGATCATAAAAGTGAAAGTGCATCACCACAGATGCTATCAACCCTTTTGATATGGACTATCTTTAAATCATAGTCTTGTAATGATAAACTCTAATTTAACAGATTTTGTTTCAAAAATGTCAATGGGTTATGATCAATGTAAATAACAACAGGTTGCTGTGATGCAGATACATACACATTAAAATGTTCTAAAGCTAACACTAAATCTAATATTTCCCTTTTCACAGTTTAATAGTTCTTTTTGGTCACAACTAAGCTCCTTGAAAAATAACAAACAGAATGTTCAATACCTCTCTCGTCTGACTGTAATAGAATGGCATCAGATCCACAATTGCTGGCATCAATACAGGGTAAGTTCACAATAAAGATTTGACTTTTTCCAAAACAGATTGGCACGTTTCAGGCCACTTGAATTTCTTCAGTAGGTTTAGTAATGGTACAGTGATATCAGCAAACGTTTTACAAAACTTCCTTTATTAACCAGCAATTCCCAAAAATCTCATCAAACTTTTTTTGTTTGTAGGAGTGGGATAATTCACAATGCAGTCAACTTGGTCTTGAATTGGAGAAACTTAATCGTGGCCTACTATGTAGCCTAACTAAACAACTTAGGCTTTACAAAAGTCAATTTGTACTAAATTTACAGTGGGATTGGCTTTTGTAATTCTCGTAAAAACACCACGTAATAAGTGTTTTTCCCGGATGTTACTGTAAATTACAATATCATCAACATAAATTCCAACATCTGACAGATTGTTGAGACGCTGATTCACCATTCTCTGAAAATGTTTTGAGAAATTTTCATCCCAAAAGGCATTACATTGTACCGATATAATCCATTAGAAGTAACAAAAGCAGAAAGTTCTTTTTTCTGTCAGTTGGAGGAACAGCCCACTATCCCTTCAGTAGGTCACATTTTGTACTATGTACGTAGATTTTACAAGTTTATCGATATAATTCTCTGTTCTTGAAATAGGATAGAAACCTGTTTTTGTCAAAGCATTTTCTTTATAAAAATCTGTACAGAATCTAACCGAGCCATCAGATTTAGGAACCAGCACACAATGTAAAGACCAATCACTTTTACTCGGTTATATAGTGCCATTTTCCACAATATAAGATGTTTCTGAGTGGATATCCCATAATGAATAGCAATATCAGGGCAGAACTCGTACTCTTCACCCTTTCGGAAATAAAAGTTTTTATTCTAGCTTGGGATGACTTTAGATTTTCTGGAGCCAATTCGCAAGCACCTACAGCCTAAATCAAAACATGAAAAGTTAATCGATTAAAAGCATTTCTTTAGGCTCATCTTCCAACCATTGAGACAGTAAGTCCGAAACATTTTTTCCAATGTAGAATGAAATCTCTCAAGAGCACCATATGATTCGGGATGATATGCACTAGATTTGATCTTTTTAGCATCGAGCTGGTAAACAATCCGTTTAAACAACCTAGACATAAAAGTTAATCCCTGATCAAACTGAATTTCGTTGACCAAGCCAATAGCAATTAAGAAATTAATCAAAGTCTTAGAAATGTTTTGGCTGAAATTATTTTAAGGGGATAGCTTCAAGGAATCGATTGGATGCACGCACGATAGTTAACAAATAATGATAGAGTTTTGGTAAATGCCTAACACAGTCAATAATCACACGACTGAAGGGTTCTTCGAGAGCTGAGATAGGTTTCAAAGGACCAACAGGAATTTTCTACTTAGGTTTTTTCCAATTAATTTACATGTATGAGAATTTTTAAAAACTGAGAAACATCTTGCCTAATTTTTGGCTGAAAGAAATGTCTTATAATTTTGTTGACACCTAAATGAACTCCCATGTGGGGTTCATGGATCACTTTCAATATATGAAAACCACGTGCTTTTGGAACAACGAATGAATAAACTTTAGCCCAGTCCTCTAAAATTAGTATATCTGGTGGTCACCATTTTCTCAGGTGCACACCGTTTTTAAAAGGTAACCATTTGGAATTTTCTTCAGTTCATTCTTTAGAAGTTATATTTAAATAGTGGAGAGATCTGTGGATTCTTTCCTTACTGGGTGATCAGTTTACTTCTAGCACATGGAACTTCACCAGGTGAACCAGATCCCTCACACCCATCATTGTCATTCACCTATGAATTGTCAATAGAACAATTTTTCACGTGATTCCCGCCGGATCCGTAAAATATCTGACACAAATCTATAATGTCATCCTATGAACACGAGTCTATCACTCGTTTTTGGTTAATTTCTAAGCCTGAGCTCAAGTCACAGCACACTAGGGAAACACGTCTGAATTCTCCTAAACAACGACATAATACTTAGATGAAAGAATGATTAGTTCGCTAACCATTTGAGTTCGGTAACAACTTTTCCCTCAGCCAAATCGTTTCCTAACTTAACTGGCAGAGTAGGTCTTACTCCAATCATAACTTGTTTAGAAACTAGATAATAATATTCGAACTAAAGAACCTTGCGATAACTTCGAAACGTTTGACGATTAGCCTCCGGTACTAACTCGTATGCTTTGAGAACAGCTGTTTTAACCTTAGCATAATTGATGCAATCTTCTAGAGACAGGGCGGCATGATGTTCTCGTGCTTTAATAGTTAAAACTATTTGTAATAATAGTTTTAACTATTTTTCGATGGGTCACTAAATGGTTTTAGCAACCTTCTCAAAATGTTAAAAATGTTTATCAACTTTATTTTTATAAATGGTGGTACTTTAATATATCAGTTGAGTTCAAAGTTGTCATTTTGCCTTCCTCTATCAGAGATGAGTTTACTTTCCAATTCTTTCAGCAAAATTTCTTTCTCGGCTTCGATGCGATCTTGTTCAAGTTCGATCTGAGTTTTAACTGGATTTTTAACTTATCTTTATCACTCAACTCAGATTGGCTAGTGGAAACACGACGGTATTTCCTTAATGGTTCCGCAGACAACAAATTATTACCGACTATTATATCAATAATACGTTTTTAGTTCATTTTCACTCATTGATGTTTTTATTTTTAATTAAAAAATTTGGCAATTTCGAGTAATTCACTGTTATTGTATCTTTCTAGTCGTTTGAGGGAAGGTGATTCAAGAAAATCTTGATAACAAGACATGATCAAATCCTGTTGGCAATAATTAATATAAATGAAATTAAGATTTGAATTTAAATTTTAATCGAATTTTCTCTCTGATTCAGATCTCGAACACGAGCCTCCAATTTATTATGTTAGGTATTATGATTTATTTCGGACAAGTTTCCTATGTATTATGTTATGCAGTACGATTTCAAATAACCTGAGATTTAATCTTAATTTAGAAGTTGATTGAATGTCGATATGTTTCAAATTTATGACATTTGCCAACAAGATTGTTAAACAGTTTTCTTTATTAATACAAATATATTTTAATATACAAACAACAATACAATTTCTAATAATGATTTATATACAAAAGTTTTAGAAACTTACATACAATACTGGTCTAGAACTGAATATTTTATCGGCTGTTCACGATGAACGAATTAATGTTGTGGTGATATTGATAGAGTTTCCTTAACGGATAAGCTATCACTCGCTTTTCACATGTGAGTCTTTCGCAGACGAAGATAACTGATGTCCTCTTAGAAATAGTAACGTACGAAGTTAATTCGCTGAAGTTAAACGGTGTATAGTGTTTTAAAGCTATAAGCGTTCCTAGTCAAGTATCTGCACTTTCCCAATTACTAAGCGTTAATCACTATTATAGCTTCCGAGGTTTATAGTATACTAACTGTAGCAAACCAACAATAGTATAAAAACTATCTCTTGGCACGTCGTTTTATACATTGGATCGTGATTCTTACACTCTGATAATCTTCCGCAAATTTAGAAAACAGGCGGGACTTTCGCAATACACATTTAACAACATAAGTTACATGCATTTCTAAATATATATTAAAATGAAACAAACATAAATATTAAAATAAATATATTATAGTAAATCCGTTACAACTGTCATTGGCATCAGTACCCAATAAGAAATTAAAGTCTCGTAAAGCACAATGCGTATTGGTTTTAGTAAGAGCAGACGTTGATGCAATAATGCGGAAAAACTGGCCACAAAGAAAAATCCTGAATCTTTTATTTTTCAATGTGTCGTAGCTTGAGGCCAAGCTTGAACTGTTGTAAGCTTTACAGGGTCTGTTGACTTATGTTTCCTCAAAATGTAATCAAGAAAATGTTTATGTGCATATTTCCCATGTTTCAACTTCAAACCAGTCATTCGTATCCTCTAAAATACCACTGATAAATTATACACCAAAACAACATTCGCATATATCAGGCACAAGTTCCACTGAAGACATATAAGTGCAAGTTTTTTTTTAATCTCTCAAAAATAACAGATAGGTTACACAAGCTAAATAACAAATCTTCGAATTTATGTATAGATTATCTCAAGTGTCCAACAGTTTTAGCTCTTATCTTGTCATCTAGCTCGACTTGTCAGTATCTGGAAACCAGGTCTAATATCTTGAACCATTAAAGTACCTTGAAACACATACGCACATTTATCTATCCACTACAACAGAAAACTGTGTGCAATGTTATAGTGTTCACCCGTCAGTAATCAACACAGAAACTGTTCGTGCTGTCTTTCTTTCTAAAAGTCACCAGTAGTAATGACTATGTACCCGCTGATGGTTTTGTGATCCGATTCTTTAACACACACTACACATCAGTGCTAGCTATATCCCTTGTGCCCCAAGGAAGCCTCTGTGGTAGTTTTATAACTGAATGGGTATATCAGTGGCTGTGTAATATTGTATTGTTTCTATTCGACCCAATCAGCATCTGATCCCAGAAATAATTTAGTATTTTTAACCAATAAGTCACTGAGCACTAGCTACTGAAATGAATCAAGACTGCTTGTCTAATCCTTATTCAGCAACCTCGGATGTATAAAGAACCGATTACTTGTTCATAGACTCAATGTGGTGGAAACAATCCTAGTATTACTGCTAGTCTCAGTCACTATCAGTTCCTCTAGTCATTCAATAATTATTTAAGTATGAAGTTGGATAACCACCTGCCTATAAATGATCACTGAGAGTGAATTCCCACACAGACAGATTACTGTTCGTGTCATTACTGCCTGCTTACTAAATAAGGAATAGTTCCTCTCATGTGTTGTTCCTACAGCGACATCACACAGCACCAGTCAACCATGGATCATGAACTGCGTATATGGAATTATGATGACTTATTCCTCCAGATACATTCATGTTAATGGCAACCCCTCATCCATAGCAACTATTTCTTCCTCCTGACCATGAATTTTCCATCCAGAAACTGCCAAGTTCCAATTCTATGGGTCAAGAGTAAGTAAAGCGCAGGAAAACAGAGACACTTGTCTAAAGAAAGAAAACCTTCGTAATAACAGCATCTTCATTCATGATACTAAAATTTCTCATTTTTAATTTTCCAGTGGTATTCTCATGTTACCCCAGCTTCCCTCAGGATAGCCTGCAGGACTCAAATAATATATAATAGATCAAAACTGTGTTCTCCCTACCCTTAATAGTTTTTCACACAAAAGAAAGCGACTAGTCACAGGCTGGTAAACGATCACACTCATTAATGAAATAAACACAATCAGAGTTAAGTCTAAGTACTTAATCAAGTACTTATGAATTGACTGTGGAGGGAGAGAGCTTTATTGTAAGTTCTTGAGGGCGTAATTATGTAGAATTACAATAATGACAGAAAAACAGGAATGGGGACAAAACCAGCGTTTGCATAGGGCAAAAAACACGTCGCGTTGACGCTGCACCAAAAACCTGTGGACTACTGTTGACTAATATATAGTGAGATTGACAGTAATATTATAACGTCATAGTTGAAAGGACGAGCACGTTCAGCGACACGGGTTTCGATCTCGTGACCCACGTATTGCGAGTCGAGCATCACCTAACTCAAACCAAAACGAAGGGGAATTAGCGAGTCACTTGCTAGATGTTTTATAATAAAATATGTCTGTAATACTGAAAATAAAAATACGTGATATGCCCGCATATCAAACAAGTCTAAGAGTCAAAAAAATGAAAAAAAAACAACACAAAACAACAGCGACTTATTCAAAGGTGTTTTCAAATATTTCATAATTTATTTATTCAGCTTATGGCTGATAAAGTAACATTGATTCACTACTATTTTTAGAATGTAAAATGGTAGTAATGAATTAGAAAAATGACACGAAAATAGCATTTTCAGAGAGATCTGAATATACCTAAACATGAGGTGTTTATAATTGTTTAGCTTATTTTAATAATTGGCTTATAATATTGTGAACGAAACAAGAAATTATAAATTAAGAATATTAGACTGATTCACAAGTGTTAAAAACAAGATTTATTCCAACAAACACGTTGACCGTTACATATGTTACAATGGCCAAAAAACGAATACACGAAATTCATTATTTAAGAGACAGTTATTTTAAAAAACTTGGAACTAGGAGGGTTGAGTAAACAAAAAAATATTATTTTTTAAAGTAAAATATATACGAAGTAAGAATATAATAATAATACAAATATATATTTTTGAAACTATTATCATAAAACTTTCAGGTTAACATATATTTAAATATCTTTAATTAAACCAAGCTTAACATACGTCAGGCTTTTGATACTGATAAAATCTCTCTTTAAAACGTTTATTGATATAAAATATAATATTTTTCAACAGCTTGTTTTAATATATGATTTGATCTCCTCAAAATGTGAACTGAAATTATATGTGTTAAATGCAATAAAAAACTACGTGTGGTTGTTTCAATTTTTGTGGTTTTTCACAACCCAAAATCAAGATCTGACATAAAAAATTCTCTTCAGCTTGCAGCAGGTCGAAGTCCATAGAGAAACCACGTCACCAGTGTGTAGGAGAAACCTTTCAAGGCTTACACCTGCAATCACAACACTGATAGAAGTCCTCACATTGGATCGTTTCGAACTCCAGGTTGTAAGAAAGAAGACTGACTGCACGTCGTTGGTGGCTACAACTGACTCCTGTATCCATACAGTTGCTATTGGATACATTACTGTGCGTGACAAAAGAGGAGGGGTAGAAAGTTAGTTATATATTTAAACACGGAATAAAAATACTCTGATGTACAGATATAACGGTGAAAACATTTCAAATTAATTTGATTTTTTCAATCCTTGTTTTTCTTTTACAGAGATACAGGAATATATGACTTTAGCAGAATGCCTAACACATAGAAGGAACTATTGTTTTAGCTAAGTAAGAGAAAATGACATCCTGTTTTTCAAATGTATTGGCGAATTCTTTCTCCTTAGATATTATTAAAGTAAAGCTTTTAATACCTAAAAACAAAATCAAATGTTCGCAAAACAATCGTTAACAAGTTATATATTTTACGATGGCTTTTTAAACTAAACATTCAAAAGGCACTCCCTTTATTGGGCTCGAGTTAACAGTTTGAATAAAAAAACTGTACGCAATTAGATTTAATAACCGGGATAATTAATAATGTGTCATCAGTTGACACTTCAAGTTCAACGTTCACAACAAATAGAAAATTAGTTATATCAAAATGCTTACAAATTGAACATTTGTTTACAACGACATACATACACAGAAACTTTGAAAAAAAAACAACTGAGAAGCAAAAAAAATCTTACTGGCATTTAAACTGCCACACACACTGCTGCAAGTCGTTTTGCTGTGACTGTACGATAATACGAAAATTTCCGTCTACAGTATAACCAAACACTGGCTCACATCTTTCTTGAGCTACCTGACACTGAAATAAGTCGTCACCGTAGAACCTTGAAAATCGTGTAGAGAAACATAAAGTAATAATGGAATTAAAACATATTAATATTTGTTATTTATAGACAAAAAATACTGAAATTTCTTGCACGTTTTTATATGTACAATATGAAAGAAAGGTAAAAAATTCATAGCAATAATCAATCCAAGGCTCTGAATATATCATAGATATTAAGACTACATGTATTCATTATTCACGAATGCAGTGTAAACAACATGTCTGAGCTGACATACAAACGACTCAATAAAAACAAACATTTTAAGTTTTCTCACTAGTAGTAATTGTTCGTCTATTTTTAAGTTTCGCGCAAAGCTACACGAAGCTTTCTGCGCTAGCAGTCCGTAATTTAGCAGTGCAAGACGAGAGGGAAGGCGACCAGTCATCACTACCCACCGCCAACTCTTGGGCTACTTTTTATCAACGAATAGTGGGATTGATCGTAACATTATAAGGTTTAGTGTGACGGAGATTCGAACCCGTGACTGAGAGTTGAACGCTCTAACCACCTGCTATGCAGGGCTTAGTTGTGACTGACAAGTCATTGGTTGCAGATGAAATAGTGGGCAACAGGTTTTATCTTCAAAATTTATTTAAATGTCTTTTTTTTTCTCATTTTCAAACGTTACGTGCTGTTTAGAATCATACCATATTGTATATACATCTCGTTCTGAAATATTAATTGTCTATAATGGAAAGGTTACTGGAAGTTAGGATGCAGAGTATACAAAATATTTCACATTTACTTATTTAAACTTCATTGATCTGTCAAGACTAAACTCAAGTCTGCTTGTTAATTAGATTAGATATTTAAAATTATAAACTATTTTACGCTGTAAGACAAGAAGCAACTTTTGTATGGACTTTAAAGGTTAATTTGAAAGTCACGTAAGTTCAGGAAACAGTGGCTGTAATGTGTTTAGGGTACTTTTTATAACGTACAGCCATGTATTACGAAGTCTACAAGTCAATTACGGGCTTACAACACAAGGCCTGAAAATCATTCATTCAGTATTAGGGTCTAAAAGTCATTACTTGCCACCAGTGGCATAGCGGCATTTTTCATGATTTGTAATGTTGAAAATCGGGTTTCAATAGCAACAATGAGCACAGATAGTTCAATGTGTAGTGTTGTACTAAACAAACAAATACGTGACTTAGAAATCGCTATGCTCATAATGTGGCCCTGTCTTGTTTTGTTTTATAACAATCACACGCTAATGAAACTCCCAGCTGGAATCTACTACTCCATAACTACTTTACTATCATCATCCTTACTGACTTTACACTAATGTAGAGCTTTACAGATAAGTCAGATGTTTTCGTTTGTTTTGAATTTAGCGCAAAGCTACACGAGGACTATCTGTGCTAGCCGTCTCCAATTTAGCAGTGTAAGACTAGAGGGAAGACAGCTAATCATCACCACCCACCGCCAACTCTTGGACTACTTTTTTACCAACGAATAGTGGGATTGCCGTCACATTATAACGCTCCCATGACTGAAAGAGCTAGCATGTTTGGTGTGACGAGGATTGGAACCCGCGACCGTCAGATTACGAGTCGAGCGCCATAGCCATTTGGCCATGCTGGGCTCAGGTGTTTTCGTTCCAATCCACTCGAAGACGCATGCTTGAAAGTATAATAGGTCCGGTTTTTTTGTCTCACATAAAGGGTGCATTCACATTGAAACATATAATGATTTCTTTGTTTTTGCAAAGCTGTACAACGGGCTATCCGCGCTGTGCGTATACTGCGAGTATCGAAACATAATTTTCGGCATCATAAGCCAACAGTTTTTCCTGTGGGATCACTTCTCTCTTATGAACTTTTGCTTTTTTTTTTTTTTAACTATGAGCAAACATAGAAACGTTTTACAAAGAATCATTAATATCAGAATGATATAAAAAGGTTACTACTTTATTATTGTACTTTCTAAATTTTAAATTGTTTGTTATTTATACGGTGCTCACAAGAATAACGAATAACTATATTTTTTAATTTTTATAATTGATTCAAAATGTTTGTAATATTTATACAATTGTGTGTTGCTTAGACATTTTAAATACATCGATCTCTTTACCATTGAGTTTTGTGTGTTTGTTTGCCTCCTTAAATTTGAGTAGTTGGTCTCAGCTCTGTCAGAAACATATAATATTTTGTGTCTGATTATATCATGCCATAACAGTTTTCTTATTATTTTCTTTCTAGTATCTAATAAAATAAACTTTGAGTTGTAGCTGTTTTTACTGCTTATCGATGTTTAATAAATAATAATATAATTAAGTACAGAAATCAAGTCAATACTTACAATGCAGAAGAATAACAGTGATCTTCTTCAGGGCTAACAAAAATAATAATAAGAAAAGAGTAAACTGTAAGAATATCTAAATCAAAAACAAATATTTATGTTAATATATTTAATCATTACTCATAATATCAAGGGCCAGCTTAGAGCATTTCTATGTGATGTATTTAAATGGTAACAACACATATCGAATTACCTAACAAAGCAATTGTGATGTCCACACGACTCTAAAGGATTGAGAGATCTCTTCTCCTTTCCCAAATTTCTTTGAAGTCTTTCTATTTCTCTATCGATTTTTCTGTTAAAGAAGACAATACGTTCATTTTAAAATAGTCCTTTTTGTAAGCTCTGAATTTAATTTTTCACGAAATCAGTCTCTGGTTCAGAATTATCATAAGGTTATATTTCTTGAATTTGATCTAGAATAGCAGTCTTAAACAAGAAAAGCTGCATTTATGGATATAATTAAAATTAAAACCAGTTAACTTAATCCACTCTTTGTTTCATTCGAAGTAAACCCGAAATTACACTCCCTCTTTAAAGTGAGGCTACAATTACTCTTACCTTATCTGAGTCGTGTCAGAACTCCCTCAAGAATACAGTACAAACCAACTAACTTAAGATATTAAAACATTTCACAATATTGCTTCCTCCTGGGTTGTGAAGTCCCCTAAATAATTCTAATAAACAAGTAAAATAACAGTATATTGAATTTAAAATTTCAGAATTAGAATTAGGAATCACTCTATACAGTTAACAATATTAATATTTACATGGTCAAAATTATTTATTGGATAACCATTGAAATAGACAAAAATCAAAATACAGTTTTAATTTTAACCAACAAGGTAGGAATCTTGGCCTTTGCAACTGGTCAATTTATGATGAATTTTTACTGAATTTGGACAATTTAATGTTCTCCTGTCAAATCCTTTCAAAAACGATAACGTTGGAAGACCATTGGTTTTCAATCACCTGCTATGTTACATTTTAGGTTGACTGTTTTCGCACACCTGTGCACCATTTTTATTGCTGCTTAAAGTCCAACTTCTAGTCTTGTAATTATCATATAGAGAAATAGTTTTTGTTTCGTAAACCGTGTAGCTTTTCAAAGCTAGTCTGACCAACATTCATGTTTCTGCATTAAGCGAGTTCCCACACACTTTCTTAATGTCAATTACCGACAAATCATGATCTGTAGAAAAAACTTTCCGAGGTGAGGATGATTTCCAACTTTCCTTTTGCTGGAGCTTTTTGCCCTTTTGTTCTTCTTTCTTCATCTCTGGCAGGAATTTCCAACACTTGATTACTACACTGGACTGAACAACTGTAACCTTAGAACCAGTGTTGATCAACGTACTTCTAGGCTTCCCAACAATGAACTTGATAACTCGTGAACTGGTTACTTTAAACAATACAATCTACAAGGATACCTGTTCATTACTCACAGTAACTGCTGTAATATCCCAGCTTCCTCCTCCACTTACAACAGTTACCTTTTTCTGACATCCTTTAGGAGGAATTTTCGTTTCTTTCTATAGGCTTTTGTCTGCAGATTCTGGCAATCTGCTCTTTTAAGACACAATTTCAACACCTTCTTTTGTGTGGCTTACTGCTTCTAGTTTAGGTGAAAAGTTGGTTAATGAGAGTTGATATTTTCAAACTACTTTTTCTGATGCACTCATGCTGGATGGTACTTTTAGTTGTATACTTGCAACTTTATTTGGTTCACATTCCACAACCAACTGGATAGCTTCCTTTAATGTTCTCTTCTACCATGACATCTATAAATTGACCACATTACAATAAACTCATCATTTCACATGAAACCTTCAGATAAGATAATTGGGCAATCTTTTGCACATCTTCCACAAGTTCGACTAAGGTATCGTCCTTCTCTTTAGAAACTTCCTTTTGATTTGATACTCTATATCCGTTTGATTTAGAAGCCAGCCACAAGCTGTTACTGCTCTAAGCTGTAACATTGCCTACTAATGTTAAGACAGATCCTTTCCAATGGACAGAAAGAGCTTCTTGTTTACTACTCCATCCATCCACTTTAGAAATTATTTCGATTTGAGCCCAATATGCTTCACCTTATAATCCTATCATGAGCTGTTGGGTTTTCAACTACTCGATGTTGTAGAGTTAGATATCTAACTTATGGAACTGGATTATGCAGAGATACAGCTGACCTTACTCAGAAAGGTTCTATATTCATAGGTGACAAAAAAATTTGTTGTGAAAGGTGTGGACGTGTCGTCATCATGAAACTGAAAATTTGTTTGCGTTCTATCTAAATTTCACCCAAATAATACCACTCCTGAAATTAGTGTTTTATCGGTTTATATCGTTGGCTGGGTTCTTTTGAATATTCGGTAACAATAATGCAAAGTTTAGTCAACGAAAATGAGATCATTTTACTGCTACTTCAAGTTTTACTAACTCACCCAGTGGTATGTCAAATTCACAAATAAAACTAAACATTCACTCACTAACTTGCTAAATTTCGTCGTGTCTGCGGCACAAATTAAAACAAGAGGGAATCCTCAATAACCGCGGCACTTTAAATTCGTTTAGGACATGATCAGAGTAAATTAAATCTGTATTTTTTTTTTGTTTATGGTGAATTACAAAGCTACTTAAAGGGCTGTCTATCTGTGCTGTCTTCCACTGGGACAGTGGTAAGTGTATGAATCTACAACGTTAAAATCAGGGGTTCGATTCCCCTCGGTGGACACAGCAGATAGCTCGATGTGGTTGTGCTATAAGAAAAACATACTATCTATGCTCTGCTCACCACTGTTATCGAAACCCAGTTCCTAGCGTTGTAAGACCTCAAACATACTGTAGTGACACTGGGGGAGGGGCTTAACTCTACGAAAAGTTTACTTCCATTTCTATTAACTATATATTTGTACTTTATCAATATTAAATGTGGGACGCGCGTATGCCTAATTCGATTTTATTACTCATCAAAATCTCTATCAGCTTATCCTGAAATTTAAATTATCTTAGGCAGGATTAGAATACATTAATACAATATTGAGCGTGGTCAAATAATGAATCTAAAAAGTATAATCTCCTGAGCAGAAATCGGTAATTAGATCACAAATCAGTCGAGAGGACTGATGACGGAACTGCGAGCTAAACGTTGGCACTAATAATTAACTCTTTCTTCCTAGTTTTCATTATTAAATAAAAAGACATATATAACTAAGAGTGCAATTTAAAAAAACAATAGTATTGAGAAACATACATGTTTAGTGAGATGGTTTTACCTTCACGGACCCAAGATTTGGAACCGTTGCCAAAGTATGATCCTTTTGTTTGGTTTGTTTCGAATTTTGACCTTCACTTATAACGCCCTCTTGGCTGAAAGGGCAAGTATGTTTAGTGACTGGGATTCAAGCCCACGACCCTCAGATCGCGAGATATGCCAGGTCGCAGTAGTAGAAGTAGGCTGGTCAGATGTCCAGACGAAATGATTACACAAAGTTATATAAAATTTATACCAGAAGAAGAAATACATTAATAAAATAAAAACTGTGACATAAACTTTAACAATAATAAAAACCATGACTCAGTCGGACTTGTATCTTCACGTAAAGTACAAACTTGAATATGTTTCTAATTCCTTTCTTGGATCTGTATTCAAGTTTAGAAAACTACAACTTATAATAATAATAATATGGTATGAATTTAAACAGTAGCTGTGGCTGTTTTATATTAGATCTCAAATATGTTTCAAAACTGAATAAACTGGAAACAAATAGTGTTTACCCCAGCTATTTAATTTTAATATTTTTGCTTTTGAGAAGACACATAATCATTTCATAATTCTTGTATAATTTTTTCAAAGAAAAAAATTCTAATGGTTGGTTAGTTGGTGTCAGATAAAATCTTGAAGTTAAAAATTAAGAGAAAAGTATTGTACTTGTGCGATTCTTGGAAAAGAGTCATTAGGTGGATATGGCAAGAGGCTACCCCACTGAATAAGTAACATTTGTTTCAGGGTATTCATCATTTTGTGTGAAGAGGCAGAAATATTCTGACCAAATAAACAGAAACTATGGCTAACTCAATATTCATGTTTGAACACAATAGGTTCGATGAACAGTAAAATGATCAGTGTTTCTTTATTAGGTTGCTATAAATAAAACAAATAAATAAACTGCCACATCACACATTTGAAAAGTTTTATGTGTAGTAAAATAAAAATGAAGATTGTCAAATTTTATTTTATTTGGGTCCTAATGGGGGGCGTATCTCTATGACTGCTCCCTCTGGCTACGCCACTATTAGTTATGCTTTAGAACATTAGAGGTGCAGTGGAAACTGTAAAGTATATGTAGGGTATCTACATCGAAAGAAGTTTTACGTTTCTGAATGACATACGTACCTTTGTATCTCAAAGTTGATATAAGTTTTCGGAATCTTGCGTCCTTGTAAGCCTATCGGAAGTGGTTCTTCGCATAGGCATTCTGGTTGGTTGATATCAGCGGAAATGACGTAAAAAAGTTGTAGCAACGACGACAAGATTAGCAACGAGTGCAATGGCTGTAAGTATAGAACATATTACAGTTACTATTAATTTATTTCACAAACTTTAGTCCCATCACTGAAATAACTATTCATTTGTTCAACCAACTTATGACAATGTTCTTAACACGAAGCTGTTTCGATCAAACAGTCATTGCTTCCAAACATAACTCATAAATCTAACGCGTTTGTTGTTTTTGAATTTTGCACAAAGCTACTCGAGGGTTATCTGTGCTAGCCGTCCCTAATTTAGCAGTGTAAGACTAGAGGGAAGGCAGCTAGTCATCACCACCCACTGCCAAATGCTTGGGCTGCTCTTTTTATGTTCTTTGAATCTTGTTTCCATTTTTCTACTTGTTTCTCCAATATAGAAGTCGTGGCAGTTATCACGTTGTATTTTATAAATAATGTTGGTGTGGTGTTTGTCAGTGTAGTTTTTACATAGTATAGACCTCAGTTTTGTGCATGGTTTTTTGAATAAATTTGGTATTAACTGGAATGTCCTATTTTGTTACTAGTTTTTGCCAAATGTTGGTTATTTGTTTGCTGATGTCAGGAATATATGGTATGCAGCAGTATATGGTTTCGCAAATCAAAAAATCGCCTTCACACGTTTTCGAACACTGCAAGTCAAATAAACACAACGTAACCATAGAAAACACTCAAATACTAAATAAAGAAACAAACATAAACAAACGTAAAATTAAAGAAGCCTTACTTATACAACAACTTAAACCCAAAATAAACCAATATAAAGGAACGCCTTTATACCTATATTAATATAATAAAATAAATAAAATTATATATTCAAACATCTAAGCCCGCCCTCTACATTCCGACACACAGTTACACAACCCCTTTCAAACATGTGGTCAGCTTCCGGTCAGTTACCTCTTTCTTTGTGAACCTGACGATGACCGAAGAAGGTCGAAACGTTGTTCGCTCTTCTATGTAAAATATTTTCTCAACCCAAACGAGCCGTTTTTGCATATATATTTCTCTACAAGTGGGTTTTCTCGACATCACTGAAAGGACTATAGGGTATTACCCTATCATCTGCGGGTATTACCATTACACTTCAGAGTTTACATACAACTAAATTGATAGCAAGGATTTTGTAACTAATTATACTACTATACCAATGGTTCTCAAAGTATGGTCCACAGTCGACCACGGGCTGGTCACTCATGTGTATCGCCACGGGCGAGATTATACGAAAGAAAAGTACGGTTGGAGGTAGGAGAGGTGGTGGTTCGTGTGATCTTTTGCCTCGTCGAAGTAATTCATGAACGAAAAAACTTGAGAACCAATGTAAACTACTTACCGCAACAATGAAAATACAATTAATGGTTTTTTGTCATGGATAAATTATAATAAGTTCCCGTGATTGAAAGCATAGTGTTGTTCATAATAATATCGAACGCACTCATGTGATTGCTACACGTCAGTTGTTGAAGTGCGTATCACATAATAAGATATATTGTACTGTTCTTCAAGCTGTTACTGTATGGGACAAACTATATGTGTTGTTGTTTTTTAAATATCATTGACAAATTAATAATAAACGTCTGGCATATATCTTATTAAGTTATAACATTCATTACAAATTATTATTCGTTGAAACGATGAACAATGGCGACCCTCTCTTCGCCTCCCCTAGCACGTTCTTCTGATTTCGTTTCACCATTCCATGGTATGCACCCCACATCTGTCAATCATAATAATCATTATTACATGTTTTCTACTACTGTGTGAGAGAGGTTTATGAGCTCTTAAAGGTGATATACTGAATTTTAATTGATACTACGTGAGTAACCTCCTAATATCTCTGTCTTCTACCAGTGCTTTAAATATTAAAATAGATTTTTATTCTCTTTGTAAAATGTGGGTGATTGTTTTGTTTTTGTAATTGAACTTGCACGTTATTGTAATAAATGTCTACATATTTTACACACAGTTATATATTATTCATACGTTTTTGTCTGAGTCGTTGTAACAGTCAGTAGGTAAATGTTTAAAATTCGGTAAAATCGACGTTTCGATTTTACATCATTGCAAAAAGATAGTACAGTTGCGAGCTAGTTACAGCTACAACATTTGTGGCAATAATTAAAATGGCTGTTTTATCATGACTTGGAAAGCGATTTTATTTATGTTTCTAAAATCCTTAGGGCTGTTAAATTGTTCAATATTTATTTAGGTAAAAACTGTAAATATATCACTCGTTTCTGTTTTATATAAAAGGAAGCGCTTGTTGTACGCAGAATATAAACGATCTCTATTATTTCTCACACACTTTATGTGTAATGAGATTCACATACCCCAGGAACTGCTGCTTCCTGCCTGTTCAATTCCTTCCTCTTTTTGATAAGACAAACTTGTTTATTAGTACAAGTTATCTTTAACACTCCGGTATTCTTCGTTCAAACAGATTTCCCTATTTTTTTATTTTTTTCCAGAACTGTCAGAAGAATAAGTTACAAACTAATGTCGAATTTAACAGAGCTTAAGTACTTTACTGTACATTATTTGTAATAAAAAACGAAATCAACGATTAAAGCAAAAACAAAATACTATTCTTGCTTGCTGAACTGTCGTCTTTCACTGGATTGACTAGTTTTCTTTTTTCAAAATGTCTTCCCTTTAAACAACGCACTTAAGATCACCTACTTGAACATTTAAATCAAATGCTCTTTACATTACTACAGAGGCCGTGTAGTTTTTGAACAAGACTGGAAAGTTCTGTGGAGGATATGGAACTGTTTCGCCCGTGTAATTGTTTTGCGCACGCTGGAACTTGTCACATCACAATGTCACATCATTAAAATAGAGTTTGGTTTGGTTTAAATTTCGTGCAAAGCTACACGAGGGCTACCTGCATTAGCCGCTGCTAATTTAGTTGTGTGACACACTATAGAAGGAAGGTAGCTAGTCCTCACCACCCACCGCCAATTATTGGGCTACTCTTTTACCGACGCATAGAATGATTGTCCGACCAGGTGAAAGAGTGAATGAATTTGGTGGGATAGAGATTCTAACCCACAACCCTCAGATTGCGAGTCGAGAGTCTTAACCACCTGGCTGTGCCAGGTCTCTGAAAATACAGAGAGACAGACAGACAAAAAGGGACCCTTTATGGTTCAAAAGATGGACCAAATCTCCATGAAGAAGGAATAGTAGAGAGAGAGAATGGAGGAAGATTCGACTTCCTATGAATTTGGTGAATATATATATAGTTGAGGAAACTGCACGATACTGTTTGAAAGTATGTTTATTGCAAAAAACAAAACAACCAGATGTTACGTTCTTCCACTCTCATAAAGAAAAACAGCTTGTTTAAATATGTACGTGATGTAGGTTTAGTGACTATTTGTTACAATGAATGTTGATACTTGGCGTGTCCCTCGGAAACTACAAATACCTGCTATAGTATCATTTGGAGGCATAAAATTTGTAAGCTACTATTCTTGTTTCTTTCTAATGGTAATATAAAATAGAACTTATGAGATGTTGTTTCTAAATCAAAGTATGCAGTAGAAAGAAAAACTCAGTAACCCAAAGAAAAAAGTGCTAAATCCTGGCGATATATCCCGTGTACAGTAAGAAATATAGCCCTAAGTGTCATTAAGACTACTTTTTTCTTTTCTTTTTACAATAATGACAACCTGAACAGTGATGGTATGATGTATTTCTTTACTAGACACTAAAATCGGGACCCAGTCGTAAACCTGTTTGTATGCATTAGACAGTGAGGCAAGATGAAAACAAATAAAAATTTTCTCGGTTCAGAGAATCCTCTAAGCAGGTGTTGGTTAACCGATTTTTTATTTTTAAAATATGCGGTAAAACGGATTTAAAAAAAAGTAAAAGACCTTGAACAAAGTCACTTCTCTCAGACTGCTTCGCTCTGAAGGAAAAAAACAACATTATACGTATTCTAATCATAATGTCACCATGGCTAACAAGTCTTTCTCTGGCATTGAAAAGAAAGATTTAATCCTGAAATATTATTTAATGGCCTGTGCCATGTGACCTATTGTCTCGTGTAAATCTTTACCACACGTATTCATGAACTCCTTCACCATTAACAATTGATATGTGTGCGCATTTTAAAAATTATTCTTACGAAAAAACAAAAACTTCGTTATGACATCAGATATTGTGTTGAGTTTAAGATTAGTGCGAGATTACTTGAAACAATTAACGTCCTGAATGCATGTAGTTGGATGTTTAAGAACTATTGCATAAACAAAATATAAAACAAAGAAGTTTCTTTGTTGAAAATTCAAATGGCAATTTGTTTGCTTGAAGTTAAGCACAAAACTACACAATAAGGTATATGTGCCTCTACCCACTATGGGTATCGAAATCCGGTTTCTAGCGTTGTAGGTGCATAATTACTAGGTAGCCTTAAAGGACAGACGTCTTGAATAAAAAGAGAATATACCATCTAGTTAATCGACTACCAGACAGTTCACAAAAGAAAACTTTTTTAAAAAATCCATAAAGTGTTAACCTTACATTTAGGTTGCTAAAATAATTTATATTAAAGTAATTAATAAATGTTCAAAACGTAGCTACCAGCTCGAATTCTACCAAAGAATTAATGTGGGATTCATCCACAGCAATTGCTAACTAAACCAATAGTCAAGAAGGAAAGTAGCGGTCCAGGATGTACATGTTCCTTCCAGGTCACTTGACCAAACAACGTTAATGAAACAACAACGACTAGTACTATAAACTCTCGCCAAACACGCACCTGGTTATTCTCATTTAACATAACCTCAGTACCATTTGATCTACCACAGGAGAATACTAGCTGTCGACATTATTGCAAAACGTGCAGCATTAGTCAAAAATCCCATTGGCAGAAAGACAATGAAGCAATTTCGGCTAGAACGAAGTCAGCGACTCTTGGTCTTCGTGTTATGTGAAAACTGCATAAAACTCGGCATAACTGAAAGACACTACATTAAAATATGAAGGTAGACAGCATACTACAGTACAAAGCTACAGAATTAGTTATTTAGTCTGTTTATTACTGGGAAAAATACCCCTGGATTTCAGCGTTGCAGGTCCGAAAACTTACCTCTTCCCCACAAAAGGGGGAGAAGCAGATGTATTATCTTACCAATCAGCAGAAAACAACCAAACTATTTTTCAGGGAATAGATAAATGTAGCTTTTAAGTTCCCAGATGAAAAATCAGTGCATGATCACCAAAACAAGTTAGCTTTACCTCTGACACAAATCATATATAAGTATGTATTTTTCCTGCAAATAACTTATCTTTCTGATCATTGCGAGATTTTGTTTTAACATGTTACATACCTTTAATTAAATAAATACACAGAATTAATTATCAAGGTTTTAGCCGCAACATAATTGTTCATAGAATGGCTTCGAGTTTGTTTTTTGAGTTATTTTGAAGTACAAACTTTTAACTCATAGATCCATCTCTTGACCAGTTTCAATTTAACTACAGCCGTGGCTAGTGAGGATTTCCTCTTGTTGTTCTGTTCTGTGTAATTCGTTTTCTTTGAACAGAAGTTCATAATTAACAGGCTAAATAATTATACATTAAATCTTTTATTATTAAAGCATAAAAAAATACTAACACTAAAATACGTTGAACATTGTTCAGGTAATTTAATTATAACAGTTGGACACCCCAAATTGCACCACCTAACGCATTGGTTGTCAATCTGTAGTTCATGGAAATAATTACAGAACATAAACATGAATAGAGTATATACATATTGTGGTCCATACAAATAAAATCGTGTGGTCAGCAAACAAAGGTTTGAAAATCAATACATACTAATGAATCTAGCATCTTTGTAAGTTTATATTCTGATTTTTGTGATTCGAACTGAACATATTTTATACTAAAAGAAACACAGTAATAGAGATACGTATATTTACTCTTATTAACCTTAACAAGCTCTTCCACAGTATTAAAATAAAAGTCAGTACTTACCGTAGACATGATACAATGGAAGAGTTCAGAAAGCGACAATTTCACTACTAGCTCTCGGTAATAATAGCTCGAGTGTGACGATTTATATACTGTTTGAGGCTTTCAACAAATGACAGCGCCGCACCTTTCACTCCTGGTTTATTGCATCACAGTTCAGCGAATATGGAACGATAGGTACAAACATCCTCTCCATGACGCATCTGCTGTTTCTCACGGCCTAACCTCGTATAATTTTGTTCAACTTTTCCACATAAACAGATGTCCTGACCTAAAACAATTGAAATTGTACAATACAAATGGGACGTGAAAGAATTCGGTTAAATACGTAAATAATGTCCTTTGTTGTTTGCTATTGAGCACAAAGGTACACAAATATATATGTCGTCTTCCCATCAAGGAAGATATACTACTATGTACTGAAACAACGTTGTATAAAGTTAGAATATTTTAACTGAAGTATAATTTAAGACTTCTAAGTTGACAAATGAATTTTAGTATATTTCCACATATAATATTTATATTATAATCTGTCTACCGAAACTGTGGACTGAGCTCATAAAATCGTTTTTCACAAAAGAAGGTTTTCCTACTTTATTTTGAAAAGATTTATTCGGTTTTTTTGTATCTTTAAAAATTCTTATCACCAAATACAGAATTGCTAGAATATCAGTAGTTTTTCAAAAATCTCACGTTTGCAGCCTTTTGCTAATATTTAAGACAACAGTCAATAACGTTTAAGTACAATGAATACCATTAATTTAAGCTGTTACTCCAGTATAGTATGACATTACGTCATTAGTTAAGTTCTAACAATTTCTGATAAGTATTGTAATTCACTTTCATTTAATTTTGTTTGTTCAAGCCTTATTAATATTTCGAACTTTCTCGTACCTTACTAGCGCTTATGGATTTCAGTTAGTTACGTTTTTACTTCAGACTACTCGCTCTGTAAATACGGTATGTCTGTGGACTTACAACGCTGGAAACCTGGTTTCGATACCCCTGTTGGGCAGAGCACAGATAGCCCATTAACTTCAAACAGTCAACACTCTGTAGACTGACCATGTTGTGTGTGGTTAAGTTGAAGTAATTACAACACTCCTGTGTGGTATGTCAGTTTAATACTTTGTATTATTACATTTAGTTTTGGTTATCTAAATTAGGGTATTCTAATTTTACCATTGTGCGATTTTTAGCGTTGTGTAATTAATCGAATTTATACGATTACCTTAACAGCTACAATTCGGTTAAATTAGTACATAAACCTAAACACTGTTTATGTGTTCATTAATAGAGAAAGGCACTGCTGTTATCATTATCTTATCGAAATAGATAATTCTATCTTCTCAACGTCGAACTGTGCAATAAAAGGTAA
The DNA here is from genome assembly GCF_004210375.1 of Tachypleus tridentatus. Lineage (NCBI taxonomy): Eukaryota > Metazoa > Arthropoda > Merostomata > Xiphosura > Limulidae > Tachypleus > Tachypleus tridentatus. Next base: position 42,943,233 of record NC_134835.1, read on the forward strand.
GAAGTGATTTTGTTCACGGTAATATGTTTGTCAACTTTCATATGATATTTTTTCGGTTATCTTTTTTTATCCGGTTGTATCAGCGGATCACGTTTATTGACTTCATTGGGTAATAACCGTGAGTACATTATACCTGCAAATCAGGCCACTCCAGGATCTCGAGTTCTGGGGAAACCTTGAAGTAATGCAAGCACATGGACATATAACAGTAATTTCATAAGCACAGGAAAAATTCAACTTTAGTCAGAAGAAGCAGCAATAAAAACTTGTCAGTTAATAACACAAAGTGATTTAATGATTTAATATATATCGTGCGCGAATGCGCACTTTGTTTTCCGCTAACAAAAGGGGCTATCTGAACTATGTTGACTACAGGATCAGAAGACCAACAACTGACCCATGAGGGAGAGAGACCACATACAGATGTACCCTATTTCTACCTTGTAATGCTATCTGAAGAAGTCAACAAGATAAAATGAAAACACTTTCTTTTCATTTATTACTAAACAATTTTGTTTTCAACTCACTTTTTTGTATGTCTCAAATTGATTGAGTTAATGGACACGAAATTGTCTATTTTTTGGTATTTTCGTGTCTTTCTCTTTTCCCTGTTCTTTTAGAAAAATAACCTGATTAAAATAATTCATTATCGTGGTTATTTATCAATGTCGAATCGATAATCAAATTGAAATTGAAAAGTACTAACCGCTCAGCTTTGATAAGTTCACTAATTCAATTTATTCATTCCAGCAAAACAAGTAAAAAAAAATAATGTACCGTTCTGCTATTTAACTGTAACTTACAAGTTGACATTTAGCTCGGATATGAAACTACTTCAAAGCTACACTGGCGGAGGTGTTTCGTGAGGTTTTATTGATGGCCAGGTGTTAGAGTAGCTCATATATATTGGTACTACCCTTTTCAAGGAACAAGGAATTAGTTTCGTATTAAATTAAAGTCCATACCTTCCTTAGTGTTAGTTTATTAAAGTCCATATCTTCCTTAATGTTAGTTTATTAAAGTCCATTACTTCCTTAATGTTAGTTTATTAAAGTCCATTACTTCCTTAATGTTAGTTTATTAAAGTTATAGTCCATATCTTCCTCAATGCTAGTTTATTAAAGTTATAGTCCATATCTTCCTCAATGCTAGTTTATTAAAGTTATAGTCCATATCTTCCTCGTTGTTAGTTTTGTGTATCATTTAATTTTATATATTTTGAGGATTATTTTGCTACGTTAATTTAGAATATGGATTCAGGACTGACCGGCACCTTCTAGGCTATCATTGATATTATCGAACAAATAGTGCTAACTTCAAGAACGGTGTTGTATACGATTCACTACATCTCAGTCAAACTTGAATGCTAACAAGCTGAACAAAAGCAAACTTAAGACTGCAGTTAACACGAGAGAAGACTTGTATAACACCATTCATCTTACTTGAAACAAAGCTGATGATATGGTAGTGATAACTTCGTTTTGTGATGTAACAAAACTAAAATTAAACAGTTGTATTTTTATTTATTTTTTTAAACTGTAGCTATTTAGAAACCGTTGTATTTGCAACCTATGTATGGAGAATGTTATTCCCACGATAAATAATGATCGTTGAGCTTCAAATAACACCTGTTTCATTAAACTTACAGACATCAAAGGTGTTAAGTATAAATAATAAAAACTAATACATTATAAATATCGTGTGTGTTTACACACATAGGAACATGTGTTACAATATAAGACAAAATACGTCTCATATCAAATACTACAGGAATATATTAAACTACAACATAATTTTAAAATTACATACCACCTTGTTTCCTGGCAGCTCAGACAATGGACTTTATGCTGAAAATCAGGTTTCGATACCTACAGTGGGATAAGCATAGATAGCCCAATCTGTAGCTTTGTGTTTTTCAACAAACCAACAAACACATATCACCTCATACTTTCGTTTAAGTGTTGCAAGGTTGTTTCAACTTGGATAATTGATGATGACACTTTTAGGAACAAATCAAATAATCATACTTTAAATAGGAAGACTCAAACATCTTTCACAAGCAATAACAAAAAAAAATGTAACTTTCGTTCACTTTAAAGATTTACATAATAGAATATCATCAATGGTTTCTAGCTAGCATTCCCCATATATGTTAACCTTTATGTCTTTTTACATAAACTGAGGATTTATTTTATTTTATAATCAGTAAAAAGTTGTAGTCTACTGGTGGTTTATAGGAAAGTCTGAGAATGATAAAAGAAAACAGTGTTGTGTATAATAATTAGTAAAAAAACACGTAAATATGGAATTTCTTAAAAGAAAATTATTTGAACTGATCATATCGTATACTGTTCCCATTGACACGTTTACCTATCTTATCGAAATCCGTGTAAATAACAATGTATTTACTTCCCTTGATCAGTATTTTAGACAAACATGCGAAATAGTCATGGGAAATCTACTGTCACAAATATGTTGAGACCGAATTAGTTCTTTACTAAAATAAAAACCTTTCAAAACTTCTGTGTGGCAAAACAAAAGAAGTGATTTTGAAAGTGTTTTCAACATCCTTAATCAACTTCATTCAACTATCAATTTTAAAGTTGAATGGAAAAAGGATGAGCAACTTTCTTTCATAGATATTTTGATATCTAAAAAAAACACAGAACCAATCCTCTCAGTACACCGAAAACCGACAAATTATTTGAGTTTTGATCATTTCGTTCCATGTCACCTTAAACAGATCAAAATATTTATTATTTCACGTTTTGTTAGAGCATATATAATACGCCACCCGACAACGCTTGAACATGAAACTAAAATTATCTTTTCTATTTTCAAAGAACTAAACTTTCCACCACGTATCATTACAAATTACCATCTAAAAGCACGAAAAACCTTGTTCTGTTTAGATAAAGATCAATCACTTTATATTGGTTACAACTGTAACGCTTGACCCCAAGGAAAATATTAAGGAAGAATAATTTTAGAGTGATATACAAATATCTGAATACTATTAAAAACATAATTTAACTTTAAACAGAAAAAAATCTAAAGATAAAAACTAGGCATCATGATAAACGTCTTGCCAGTCCTGTGAAAAATATTATGTAAGTGAAACCGGAAGAAATGTTGGCATGAGAGTTCTTGAATGTAAAAAAAAACACAACATAAAATATGGAAATCAAACCCAAACTTTTTTTTTTCATACGAGAAATTCTTGCCATCAAACTGATTGGAAATCAATGATAATTTTAAAAAAAAAGAATTTTATATAAAAAGAAGAATCGTTGAAAGTTGCTTAATCAAAAGTATGCCTAACTTCAACACCTCCCAAGGTCTCTACAATTAAACTTAACAACTTCCTGACCTCCTGTATCCTAAAGGGAATTTCTGGTTCAGGGATCACGTAGGCGTTTATTGATCAGTTTCTTTCCTGCCAGAAGAAAATATGAGACTGAAGATGATACAAGAATTTGTCAAAATTAGTTTCTCTAATATCAGACTTCTGACAATTTGTTTCCTTTACTGTGGTTTTTCACTAAATCTCGGAACTTATAACACCAAAAATTATATTTCGATACTTAAAGTGGATAGTACTGAGACAATCTATTACATAGCTTTGTTCTTAACAACAAACTGGTAATGCATTTAATTTGGACTTGTTATAAGGCATTAGTATTAAGCCTATTGTATTTTTAAACTCGAAGGTGCTGAAAATGCATGTAGTTATAAAGGTTTCAGAATCATTACAAACATCAAAATCAAGAGTAATAAACGACGTAAACTTTCTTTAAACACCTTTATAACTGTTTTTTATGGGTTTCTTTTAAACTTCAAACTGAATATCTTTTAATAGTTACTTAGGACTGTTTAGATATTCTTCCAGTTAAATAAAACATTGTCGATCATGTCCACCTTATTTTGTATTACCATTCTGATGCAAAAAGTTTTTCTAAACGATAATGCACCGTATTTCCTCATTGTTTGAAGTCAATTGAACACGAATGTCTCTTTGCTACAGCAGTCCACTCTTATTATCTGTAAACCAGCTGCTCAACATGTTAAGCTACAATCGAATAAAAATTTTTCTGGATATCCGTAATATAGAGAAAGCCCACTTGTATAGAAAATTATATATTTAAAAACGGCTGATATGAGTAGAGAAAGCATTATGTAGAGGAGGGAACAACGTTTCGATCTTTTTCTTGAACCTGATGATGACCGAAGAAGGTCGAAACGTTGTTCGCTCCTCTATTAGTGCTTTTTCTACCCTTACCAGCCATTTTTAAATATATAGTTTTCTAGATACGTTGAGAAGTCTGTACCACCAGAAGGCGGTACAAACCAAGGTAGGTGGAGGATCTGCCAAAGTGGTAAATTACTGCACCAACCAACGATAAAGAAAATAACAATAATTACCTAAGAAGTTTCCTATAATAACTTCCAGTACTATATTAACTACGAAGTTTGATTTTGTGATGACCTATATTTGAGAGACAGAAATTTTCTTTCGGAACTTTGACTGAGAAGTGGATACTTGTTTAACTGGTGTGATAAGGAATATTAGAGCACTAAAGGTGCAGCACACCTGTTGTATTCTCAAAAGTGTTTATTATTGTTGTTATTTACATGCACGTCTAGGATGGTAAATTTTGGTGTAAAAAAATCTAAATATGTAGAAGTTTTCAAATCTACAAGAACTCTGTGAGAGGATTTAGTTCAGTAGAAAGCGTCCACTTGTTTTGTGGAAAGAAAATCCCTGCTACAATAACCAAGTATTTTTTGAGTATTTATTCATTTTATGTTTCATTTGAATTACTAGTTAGTTATTTTGATGTAAAAATTCTCGAACCTGGCCACCTAAAACTCGGAGTACAGCAGAAAGTTTGTACTGGAAGGTTTGGTGGTCAGCCCAGTACTTTATTGTCTAGGTAGAGAGCTTCATGGACACTTGTAAGAGTATAAACACGACAAGTAGTTCTCGGTTCATACAGAAGCCGCCAGGACACTGAAATATCTCTCAGTATGTGATAAACTAAGTAAAGTCACTCCTTCACTCGATTAACACTATATTCATCATGATGAACAGGAATACACTTGAAATGAATGGGAAGGTAAATCTTCAACCGTGTCTGGAAGACATAACTCGCAGAATAAAGATAATCATACCTGACTTTGGTTTCGACATTAGCGTCCTCCGGCTAGAAGTAATGTGGAAACTATAAGTCAGTTTCGTCTTTGCAACAGACGAACTGATGTTTTATGGAAGAGTTATCCAATACTAGCAAGGCCTAAGAATAGTAGTCTTCACGAGTGTTTGTAATAACGGTGTATCACAGTATATCCATATATTCAAGCTGTGTTTTGTGGTTTACTATGGAAAAGATTTAGGGTGTTGCTGCAATGCAATAATATATCCTGTGCATGAAACATACTGTTTCCTCTCCAAACGTCAAGCAACATCAACACTGAATAGTTATCTGTCCAAGAAGTGATAAAATACTGATGGTTTTCTGCAGTTCCAGATTATTAACTGTACTGTCTGGATGGTCTTTGGTATTGCAAGGAAATGGAAGCGACCTAGGTTAGTGGTAATGCTATGTTTGCATCCATGAGACAGTCATATGTTTAGACCTACAATGCTAAATTCCAGGGCTCGATTTCTAGCGGTGGACGTAGCAGCTAGCCCAATGTAGATTTACTCTTAAAACAAACAACAAATAAACAATTGCTAACATATCTGAGGTCGCTCGTTGAAATTGAATATTCTGATGGAACAACAGCACTAATTGGATGGAGCAACAATATTTAACCATCAAATAAACACAGGTGATTTGTAACTAATCAAACAACATGCAGGCTTTTTCGAATCATACAGTTTTCAGGGTATTTGGTCATCTCTAGTGGTAAATGTATGGAAAAAAGGAGCATTTCTAGGTTCTCTGTTGTCGATGATAGGTGAGCTTATGATAATGTCATTCCACTGTCATAAACAGATTATTGATGCTGACAAGTTGATAATGAGAGAGATGTCTACTCTGTGTCAGGATATTGCTATTTGGTCGTCTATTGGACTCTGTGCACGAGAAACTGAAAAGATCCTAACAGCAAGTACAGAAAACAAACTAAGAATAAAAATCAGCCTTGAAAATGAAAACAGATATGGGTCCTGCAAATGGAAGTAGAATTTATTGGTTATATTATGAATAAACGTGTGGTCTCTGCAGACCCTGCGAAAATAACAGCTGTGTAAGAGTTTTTTAACCTGTTGTTAAGTGAGAAAAATATTTGTATTGTATTGTATTACTGATCTAAAAGTGGTCAACTTGAAGGTTATAACACAATAATCTATTATCAGATCTCACTAAAGTTGAAATGCACTTCAGACGGTGTTAGAAATGTTAGCAAGCATTCTTCTCAGTGAAGTGCTAGCTAGAGTGTGAGTTCTTGTTAGATACCAAAACTGGTTATTTTGGTTTCAAAATGTAGTAGAATGATTGATTGTATTCATGAGCTAATACAGTTGTAAATCAGATATTGTGCAGTGGGAAAACAACTGTTTGCATTTATTATCTTCATAAAATACTCTTTGTTTTAACAGAAGTTCGCAATTTGGGTAGACCATGATTTCCTGAATTAGTTCATGAAATGAACTCTTAAAAACCAGAAAACAATAATAGGTACCAACGGTATAGAAATATGAAGTTTTTTGGACTTCAAATTTTCAGTCTTGACTTTTACCATTTGAGATCAAATTCTTAATCCTTTCTGCTATCTTATTTTTCACCTAGACAGTTTTCCATTCTCGAGGTTTGCTTAAAACTCCAAGTTTAATTACTGCATCAAGAAAAACAGCTATGGTTGTAACAACACTGAGAGCAAGGAGTTTCGTTTTTGTGATGACTGTATGACCGACCTTATGACTCGTGCATGTGGCCTGACTTTTCACCTGGGTTAACCTGTGAATGAAGATGCCTTGTTGACTGATGTAGCTGTTATGAAGAACCTTAATGTATCCTTTGTTAAGTTAATCTTAGTTTTCTCAAGGCTTGGAAGCCCCCATTGGCTGCAGAATGACAAAAGGATACCAAATCATCCCTAAAGGTACTGTCAGCGTTACAACAACCAGGGGTCTCCATCCCATCAAACAAGCCAAATTTGGGTGGCTCTAATCCAGGTAACGTCACCAATTTTGAAACAAGAGCTGAAGCAATAATCGCCCTTTTGAGCCATTACTGTTTAAAAGTCCCAGCAACCAACCTCAATGACATTCAAGGATAGAACTGCTTGCAACCCTTTCAACTATTTTTATCATGAGACTCGTCTTGCAGCAGATCCAGCTGCTAAAGCGGTAGCGGTTAAGATGTGGTCACAAAGTGGACAGAGACCTAAACTATGATCAGCTGGGATATGGAGATTTGTATTGATGTTCAGTGCTACACTCACAATTGGAAGAAGTCTACTAGCTGGAAGCGAAGCTGACCTAGATTAGATGACCCAAAACACGCATCTAGTGTTAATCTTGAAGTACTATATCTTGTAGTAGAAAACAACGCAGTACTTTTACTGATCACTTTGTTTAAAGGCCTGAAACTTGTGCTCACGACCAAACTGTCAGAAAATATAAAACTTCAATTATGTCTAGTATACAAAAAATGCATTTGTTCAATTAGTTAATTACCTCTATTAATTGTAAAACAAAAATAAACCAAGAAAAGGGAAATACAAATATTAATTGAAGCAACAACAATGTACAGACTATTGGAAAGTAGGAGCCAGTTTGAGTTCTAGTATCCAATTGATACTCCCAAATTACGACTACTCAAATATTACTGCACCTGAGGAACGTCATCTAATCTACAGACTATTGGAAAGTAGGAGCCAGTTTGAGTTCTAGTATCTGATTGATACTCCCAAAATACCACTACTCAAATATTACTACACGTGAGGAACGTCATCCAATCTACAGACTATTGGAAAGTAGGAGCCAGTTTGAGTTCTAGTATCCAATTGATACTCCCAAAATACGACTACTCAAGTACACCTGAGGAACGTCATCCTTTTCGGAGAATTAAAGAAAACAAAATAATTTTTAAAAATCTTCAGACAAACAATAATATTTTGATTTTACGAAAAGTGACATGGACGTAAACAATACGTTTATTTGTTTGTTTTGAATTTCGCAAAAAGCTATGTAAGGGCTATCTGCACTAGTCATCCCTAATTTAGCAGTGTAACACTAGAAAGAAAGCAACTAGTCACCCAACCTCAACTCTTCGGCTACTCTTTTACTAACGAATTGTTAGATTGACTGTCACATTATAACGACCTCAGAGCTAAAAGAACGAGCACGTTTGGTGTGACGGTAATTCGAACCCGCACTCTCAAGATTACGAGTTGAACGCCCTAACCACCTGACCGGGCTGGGTCCCCTTCGTAAACAAAGTGTTCCAATTGACTCTAGCACATATTTACCCCTTTTTAAATGCAACTCGAACTTCTGTTTAATAAACTCCAGCATAAAAGTAACGTACCCAAGAAATTACTGAAACCAAATCGTACGTAGTAGACCACAAGGAAAGCATGCCACTCCAACCAGTAGTATCCAGCTGTGAATAAGCGAAAGCTTCAATCTTGATTAGTCAAAAAATAATCCACTTCCTACTATCTTATGTTTCAGCTCATTCGACTTGTACTAAGGACCTTCATTACAACTTAGAAGACGATGTACTAATCTATTCAAACACATTCTTTTTCAGCTTAAACGTAGTTTTTTCGACACTATAAAACTTATGAATGAAAGTTAATTAACAACAATGAATACGAGAGATAAACCTTATAAGGACCTGAACCTGTTTTTGTTTTCCTGAAACTTTTAGAACGATTCATTCACTTTATTCTGAGCAATAAATGTATTCTATGTTGCTCAAATATTCTTAGACAACAACAACAGAAAAGACGCTATGGCCAGCAGAGTTGTAGTGATTTTTGCTATAGTGTTCATGCATATACTGGAAAGCATATTAACTTCACACCTGTAAGAAGTAGGCAAAAAACCTGTTTTTGGTTATGATATATGTAGATGAAATTTTTAGTATTTTGTGTAGTACTTTACAAGGACTTCAAACTTTTCACAGATATTTCAACAGCTTACTCACAAATAAGTTTTTATTCTGTAACTTCTTCCAAGAACTGGAAAACTAAATTTCCTTGATGGTTTTCTTGAACACCCACAGAGTAAACTTATAACAAGTGTTTATAAAAACACCTCTCATAGGCCGGTTTTCTTCTATAGAGATTGACATCACCTTACTAATATGAAAAAAACTGCTATCATGGGAAAAATAGCCAAGATCAACCGAATTTGTAATTCTAAAGAAAGTAAACTTAAGAAGCTGAAAGATCTACAACATACACTTAAAAGTAATGGTTACTCATGTAGTTTTATCTCCAGCACATTTGAAGAGTTGCAGAGAAAACTAAAACGAAAACCTTTACTCTGCGTAAACAAGATGGCACATATAAGTTTGAGATATGGATTTATCTCATAACCTGTAATCGGTGATACAAAGGTTAGGTTTAATAGTAAGGTTTTCACACACACACAAAAAAAACATACATAGCCTCAAAATAAATACTGAAATATTCTGCATACAAACCGTATAATGCTGGCGATAAAAATGTTCTGCTGAAGTCGCTAGAACAATAAATAAATGCACAATTATAAAAAATGTATATATTTCTCGAATACCTTTTAGAATATGCGACGAATTTTACATTAGAAGAACATCTCGTGCATTACAATCGGATCACGTGAAACCATTGAATCGTTTCAACAAAGGTGCCAGAGAGAAACAATCGGACTGTCTTTTATAAATATAAATCCTTCTTACGTCTAATAATATAATAACATAAAAGGCCCGGCATGACCAGGTGGTTAAGGCACTCAACTCCTAACCCGAGGGTCGTAGGTTCGAATCCCCACAACACCAAACATGCTCGCCCTTTCAGTCGTGGGGGCATAATAATGTGATGATCAATCCCAAGAGTTGGCTGTGAGTGGTGATGATTAGCTGCCTTCCCTCTAGCCTTACATTGCTAAATTAGGGACGACTGGCGCATATAGCTTTCGTGTAGCCTTGTGCGAAATTCAAAATAAACCAATAATATAAAAAAGCTTTATTTATTTCGAATTTTAAGCCACAAATTAATCTACATACAAGAGACATTAAAGTTGTAATCTTTTATTTATTCTCCCTTAGCTTACTGTTAAAATTTTTCTTCTTCTATTAATTATAATTTAAAAGCTGAAATGCTCGTCAAACGATGGGAAATATTTAAACTTAATTAAAACAGTTTAAGTTTAAGAAGAATCTTATATTTAAAAGTGATACCTTAAACATAAACGTGATCTCGAAATTTTTAAATTATATCAAAGGGGTTTCACAAACAAGATTTGTAGTTTGTTTTCCATTTACCAACAAATAAAGATTTCGAAGGGATCCCACCCTGAACATCATACATCTCGTTAACTTTGAGAAAAGCATGGTTGTTCGATAAACAATCCAGCAACTTTCATACTTTGACATCTTTTTAGAATATTCAACATATTGAATACAGCAGAAACAGCCCTCGGTGGGCTCAGCAGATAGCCCGATGTGGCTTTGCTATAAGAAAACACACACAATTTAGGTAAACATTATAGACTGCTCTTCAACTTATAAATCCCACTATTAACTCTCCATGGTTCTAAATCACATACTACTGTTGTTTTTGTGCTAGATAAATACTTTTTTTACTGTGTGCTTTTAATTTGTGACTTCTTCAGAACATTTAAAGTTGATATGTTTACAGTCGTACAACCCAAACTAACTAAATTTAAACAGTTCAATGTAAGTACTATTTTATAGAAACTAAAAGAAGATAAGAACATTAATACTTGAGCTGTAATTTCTAGTTTTGAAACCTACGTTTACAGGGCAAACTTTTTATTTGTTTTCGTTTCAGACATTCCTGTAGCAGTTAAGAAAATTTAAGGTTTGGCCAATAATTAATTAAAGCTGGCAATGTTTACACAGATTTCATTTGTTAACTACATGGTGGCCCGTAAGTCCCTACTCATCTATATGTTATTATGTTATATTCAATTACGCATTGGTTATAAATGGGTTTCCTTTTTTCAAAGAAATATGGCCGATGTAAGCCCATTTACACTTGAAAAGCGTATTGTGCATAATATTATGCAGCGAGAATGAGGGACAGCACACAGATACACTGGATACATAAGATATATGGATGGGTAGGGACTTACGGGCCACCCTGTACAACAATGTCAAAAGTTCCAAGTTGTTTCCTAGTGGATAAACTTCGATAGTGGTAATAACCCCATCACTTATCCATATTTTTACACAATGTAGAATTGTTACTGGTTTTTCACTCTTACGAAAAGCATATACAGGCCATTTTTACCTATACATACATGAACTTTAATAAAAAAAAATGTTAAATGATACATCGCAGCTCATACTGTACATACATGAGGAAAAATTACCACAGTTGAATATCGTTGCATATTATAACCATTACTTCCTTGAATTAATTCAAGTTTTCTTTAACACAGATGGACCACAACTGTTATCCAACGCGATTTTTATATTTACCAATATCATTCAATATATTTATAATGCCTTAAATAGCTCGAATGGACAAGCCTATTTTACGACCTAATACTTCAAGCTAACGATGCATATTTACTATTAACAACAGAGCTGATATTACTAAAGCAGTTTACTTTGTTTTTAACCCAGTCCAAAAATTTGGTGTAAAGCTACACCTAATCAAGGTTTTCTTTTGACTTTAATTTTTTCCTTCAATACACTCGCACCACACTGCAGAATACACACTTCTGAGAATGATGACGTCATACGAAGGGAAATATTTCATGTGTTTACAATTGTTAGTGATTAATTCCTAACAAATGATTCAAAATGGTAAATACATGTGCAACAAAATTAAATAAGAAGCGTAATGTAGTTTTTAACACTACTGTTCTACAAGTAAATAAACTTACATATTTATACAAATGGTATTATACCAGCAAAGTAACATGATGATGTTGTTATCAACATTGCCACTCAAATAACCAAATACATTTTACGCAGTTATTAACTCTTCAACTTCATTAGTGAAATCGTGATAAGATCCTAGTACCATTTAGTTGGCTTGATAGTTAAGGCGCTCGGCTCTCACTACGAATAATGTCGTCCTTTCAGTCGTGAGAACGTTATAGTTTGGCAGTCAATCCCACTATTCGTTTGTATGAAATTTGGCGGTGGATGGCATTGACTAGCTGTTTGCCACTCCTAAGTTAGGGACAACTATCTGCATCATCCTAATTTTGATCTGAAAAACTAGAGGAAAGACAACTAGACAACAGCAATCACCACTACCAACTCTTGAGTAACTGTTTGTTTGTTAAGCACAAAGTTCCAGAAGAGGTTATCTCTGTTGTGCCCACCATGGGTATCAAAAATCGTTTTTTAGAACTTTAAGCCTTCAGACTTACCGCTAAGTCACTGGGGGGATTTTCTTGGGCATCTCTGAAATTGAATAGTGGGAATTGACGGTCACACTTATAACGTTCCCACGGATCAAAAGAACAAAGCGAGATTAATTGTGATAACAAATTGCTAATAACGGACACTCAAATTTTACAATTTCATTGAAAATTATTAAGAAAACCATCACATTAGCCAGAGGAGCCTGACCTGTCCAAAATCACTCTTGACCCTTCTTCAATAATAATAATAATTACAATCATTTAATAATTCTTCATAAGTGGCGGCTATTGTTATGGAATTCAATTAAGAAGAGATAAAAGTTTAACTTAATTCCCTCCTCACACGAAAAAATACAACATAAACACAGCTGTTTAAGGCTTGCACACGTGGATATAACATTCTATGAACCAAATAAAGCCTTATCCGTCTTCATCAGACATTATAAATTAAGTACAGCAATTAGGTTATAAATGAGCTTATTAGAATTTTCCAATACACTCACCCCAGTCTCTTACTCATAAGGATCTAGACCAGTCATTAAGTGACTTCTTGCCCGTGAATGTGATAAGTGTTGATAAACATAACGTTGACAAAGTATGAGTGTTTTAATTAGTTTGAAATACTGACGTATGAAAAGTGTTAGCATCTACATTAGACCCTCTTTGACTTTGAAGTACGCTTGAAAACTTATAAAACTAAAATTTTGGGTTTGATAACCACGATGGATACAGCGCAAATAACTTATTATGTAGCTTTACGCTTAAAAAGAATCAAGAATCATCATGTGTATCAACTCTTATTACACCGTATATCACAACGGAAGTTACATACTTGTAATCACAATGTTGTAAGCCAAGAAGTAAATGTTATTATTGGGATAAAGGAATAAAACAGTGGAATTTTGCTGATATCCGCCGGAAATTAGCACTGATTAGTGTGTCGTGAAAAAACAACATTTGTGGTTCCCGATGTTTAAACCACTCAATTTAGTAGTACTGATAGCTAAAGTCGATAGTTCCGTGCATAAATACTTAATTTAATCTTTCTGTTTTATTCATATTTTCTATTTATGTATCCATCCTCACTTAAACCTCCTTCAGTTTCCGTTGTATTCATTTTCACCTTAACCTCCTTCAGTTTCCGTTGTAATCATCACTCACCTAAACCTCCTTTAGTTTCTGCTGTATTCATTCTCACCTACACCTTCTTTAGTTTCTGTTGTATTCATTCTCACCTAAACCTCCTTCAGATTCTGTTGTATTCATTTTCACCTTAACCTCCTTCAGTTTCCGTTGTAATCATATCTCACCTAAACTTCCTTTAGTTTCTGCTGTATTCATTCTCACCTAAACCTTCTTTAGTTTCTGTTGTATTCATTCTCACCTAAACCTTCTTCAGATTCTGTTGTATTCATTTTCACCTTAACCTTCTTTAATTTCTGTTGTATTCATTCTCATTTAAACCTCCTTCATATTCTGTTGTATTCATTTTCACCTTAACCTCCCTCAGTTTCCGTTGTAATAATCTCTCACCTAAACCTCCTTTAGTTTCTGCTGTATTCATTCTCACCTAAACCTTCTTTAGTTTCTGTTGTATTCATTCTCACCTAAACCTCCTTCAGATTCTGTTGTATTCATTTTCACCTTAACCTCCTTCAGTTTCCGTTGTAATCATCTCTCACCTAAACCTCCTTTAGTTTCTGTTGTATTCATTCTCACCTAAACCTTCTTTAGTTTCTGTTGTATTCATTCTCACCTAAACCTTCTTTAGTTTCTGTTGTATTCATTCTCACCTAAACCTCCTTCAGATTCTGTTGTATTCATTTTCACCTTAACCTCCTTCAGTTTCCGTTGTAATCATCTCTCACCTAAACCTCCTTTAGTTTCTGTTGTATTCATTCTCACCTAAACCTCTTTCAGATTCTGTTGTATTCATTTTCACCTTAACCTCCTTCAGTTTCCGTTGTAATCATTTCTCACCTAAATCTCCTTCAGTTTCGGTTGTATTCATCTCTTAACTAAACCTCCTTTACTTTCCACTGTATTCATCTCTCGACTGTACCTTCTTCCGTACGAATTGTGCAAACTAAACGTTCATCGTGTGTATACAACCACAGTGAATTTGGATAAACAAAGTTATTCCTGATTCTTAGCCAGGTGGTTAGGGTGCTTGACTAGTAATCTGAGGGTTGCGGGTTCAAATTCCCGTCACACCAAACATGCTCGTCCTTTCAGGCGTGGAGGCGTTATAATGTACGTTTAATACCACTATTTGTTGGTAAAAGAGTAGCCCAAGAGTTGGCTGTGAAAACTGGGTTTCGATACCCGTGGTGGATAGAGCGCACATAGCCCATAGTGTAGCTTTGTGTTTAATTCCAAGCAAAGAAACACCTAATTTTTGTGTTTGTTTTAACACTTTTGTACAGTACTGTGAGCAAATGGAAATCGAGATGTTTTCAATCAGAATGGCATTTCATGCACACGTGAGTTATACGAATAAAACATGACCCCTTAGGATTCAGGCATAATCGTCCATAATTTTGAGTTATTGGGCAGAGAAAATACAACCAATATACACTACCTATCGCCACAAGAGATTTGGTTTATTCAAATTACAGGGTCGACTATCATTTTTGCACCCAAAGCTAAACGTGCAACAGATACTAATTTCACATTATTACACCACACGTTGTACAATTTGTTTTATGAGTGCTATTGAATGAGTCGCTTTTATGAAAGGTTTCTTTGGTAAAATAGTATGTAAGTGTGTATTACCCATTTCGAACACAGCACTAGCTTAGGCATACATCGAAGTCTCAACACCATAGTATATAGAGCACAGTCAAATATGTTAAACGTTATTGTTAACTTTAGCCACAGTTATCGTTATATATATTTGATTATGATGTAATTCATTCTCGTAGTGTATAGTTGAAAGCTAATAATAAGCTTACAGTGACTTTTCATCGCATGATGAGCTTTATTATTGTTGTGATGTGTCCTTTTTTATGTGAACGATAGTTATAACATAGTTTAAAAAAAATGTATGTTTCAATCTTTAGGTGTATCTTCTTTTAAATACTCGGTATTCTAATAAACTTGTACTAACACTTATATGTCCGCATGATTTACCTCTATAGATTATTATCATGTTATTAAAATTTTCTTGTAAATTGAGAAGTTTGACAAGTTTGGAGTAACTGCACATTACCGACCCAGTATCGTACGTTGTCATTTATACGAACTCTAATTTCAGCAGGGAATTATTATTTGTTTTTTTGAATTTCGCCCCAAGCTACACGAGGGCTATCTACAGTAGTCGTCCCTAATTTAGCAGTGTAAGACTAGAGGGAAGGCAGCCAGTCATCACCATCCACTGTCAACTCTTGGGCTACTCTTTTTTTAACGAATAGTGGGATTGACCGTCACATTATAACGATCCCACGGCTGAAAGGGGCGCATATTTTGGTATGATGGGGATTCAAACTCGTAACCCTCGGATTACGAGTCGAGCGCCTTAACCACCTGGCCATGCCGGGCCGCAGGGAATGAAGGAGTCAATTTGTTTTTTAACAACAATACATTTTAAGTCATAATAAAACAAAAATAAAGTTTATTTAACTGTGAGTATTGTTTTGCGAATTTTTCAACGTATTTTTATGAATTTGATATCTAACTTATAAATTTGACTTGGTTATGCTTTAACTACGTTCGGTGAACATTTCTTACCAGTACATATTATCCACGAATAAACTTGTACGCGTGTGACTACTACGTTTACACTGACATCTAAAAATCTCATGTTTACCCCGTAAGAATCTTTAATTTAAAGATATATTTACGAAATGTTTAACAATGATACTAAATCATGCTAAGAATTTATGGAAGAATTAAGCTACCTATTGGTTAAAAATCACTTTGTATTCATTGACTTAGCAGAAATCAAACACTTTAAACTTATTTCAGAACGGCTGGTATGGGTATTAACACTTTTACTAATAAAGCAGAGAACAATGTTTCGACATTCCTAGGTCATCTTCAGGTTAACAAAGAGAGAGTTTTAAACTGAAAATCCATACTATGTAAAAATTACAGTGACAAACACAACACCAACATAATTTATAAAATACAATGCAACAACTGCCACGACTTCTATATTGGAGAAACAAGTCAATAAATTGAAACTAGATTCAAAGAATACCAAAATATCACCTTCACACGTTTTTGAACACTGCAAATCAAATAAACGCAACATAATCACAGAAAACACTCAGCTACTAAGTAAGGAAACAAATATAAACAAACGCAAAATCAAAGAAGCCCTACTTATACAACAACTAAAACCAAAATTAAACCAACATAAAGGAACATCTATATACTATACTAATTAATAACCTAACATCTAGCTGCAGCGCCACCTACAATCCTCTACCTGTTTATACTCTCGTCCATAGGACAAGTGCTCAGCAAACTGTCAGTTGCAAACTCTCTCTTTCTTTAGGTGAAGATGACCTAGGAAGGTCAAAACGTTGTTCTCTCCTTATCAATAAAAGTGTTAATACCCATACCAGCCGCTCTGAGATACATATTTATTTCAAATGGGTTTCTCGTGATCAAGAAACACAGTAAACAATTACGATACAAGAAAAATGATATGTTGTTTTAGTTACTTCAAACTCAAAAACGACAAATTCCTCTAAAGACATTATTATTTCATTATTTCACGGATTTCGAATCTATTACATTAAAAAATAATAATTCATATTTATTTGTAGAACTAATTTGCAATAAAATAATGTATACTGATTTCAATAAGCGACGAACAAGAATATTCATTTCCAATCTAGAAGTGTCTTCGTAGCAAATTCTTAATTTCTTACAGTCACATAAGCAAAATTTTCAATTAAACTGATAAACACTATATTCTCACAACTTTCGAGTACATAGGTCATTGTACTTTACTGAAAGTGATTCGTATATGCTAATATTGTAGCATTTAGTAGCAAACCTTATTGTTCTTGTTTTTCTATTTTCTAAGTTAAAGTAATCTTGAGGTTACCTTCTGCTTTTAACGTATTTTGCTCAAAAGGGAGCCGGAAGCCGCTTTGAGGAGTCACCTGTTTTAACCATTTGTACCATCATACAGTAGAGTGTTGTCTTTCAGTCACTCAATAGACGTTAAAATGACGTCACATAAGGGACGCTTAATGTTGCGATTTGTACTGTCATGATGGCAGCAAAACGTGAACGTGCCATGAACCACGAGAAGGATTATGTACTCTGTAGGTTACAACAAAACATGGCATACGCATTTTACAAGTAAGAAGTGAAATATATGTTACTCTTTTTTATGGTTTTATTTACTCTTGAAGCATGATACTTTCGAGAACCCTGCGGACAAACATCGAGTTTATAAAGATAAACTAAATTTGTTCTTGATAAAACAAGAAAGACTGAATGAACGTTTAACACAACAACAAAACGTCGTTCACAACTTGTAGATACATTTAATAAAACTTTGAAATCTGTAGGAAGAAAAGTTTCACATGTGCAAAGACTTACTTAACTATTTTGGATCGACATTACTTAATACTGGTATTTTTTCTTTACTTGTTTAAGTTCTATGTTAAACTGTAAGAGGGCTATCTACGCCAGACGTGTATAATTTGGAAGTGGTATATCAGAGAGAATGCAGCTGGTTAACACCACCGTCCGCCAGCCCTTGTACTGCTCTTATCAGAGCTAATAATTGATTCTGACAGTCACTCTTATAAAGCACCCATACACCCAAAATGTGGAAAACAATTTATTATTATTATTATTGTATCTATGGTAATGTGATGTAAACCACACAGCCTGAGGTACACATTCTGGTACCCTAGCCACAAAGACATGCTCAATCTCTCTCTTAGATAGTTTCAGTACAATAGTTAGCAATAGTTTCGAGTCTAGTGTGAAGTATTCTACCTGGAATCTAAAGATATACATTGGTTTGGTTTTCTTTATTAAACTCACTTGATTGTTGACTTCTGGATAGACGACGTTTTAATCTCATTATTAAGATGTTTTGGTTGCTGACTACTGGGTGGAAGACGTTTAGGCCTTAATACTAACACATCTTGATTGTTGACTGCTAGATGGATGACGTTTAGGTCTCAGTACTAAAACATCTTGATGACTGACTACTTGGTGGACGACTGTTTTGTCTCAGTACTAAGACCTCTTGATTATTGACTGCTGTATGAACAACGTTGGTGTATTACACAGGCTTAACGATAAAAGTTATGAATGGTTGTGCAAAGGAAGTAAATGTCACTCTTTGAACAAACGGCTAAGAATTCTTTTATGTAGAGGAGCTCAATCCAAACGAGCCGTTTTTACATGTATATTTTTATCTACAAGTAGGTTTTCTCGTCATCACTGGTTAAGAATTCGTTAAATTAAGCTCATGATATATTTTTGATTATCAATTAATTTGTTAATTAAGTGGTAAGAAGCTCATTGTTTCCTCTCTTAACAACACTAGAAGGCTTTATCCTAGCAATAAGGAGTTCATTGTTACTTCCTTAAATAACACAGGATGATTTTATTTTAGCAAGAAGCAGTTTGTTGATTCCTTCCTAAACAACAGTTGGTGACTTTATCTTAGCAGCTTAAAAGCCAGTTTAAGGAGATAAAATGTCATCCCGAATTAATCTAGTGAATTTTGGTGTTTATTCATTAAAATATTCAAAGAAATAAATTCTAGACGCCATTGTAAGTAAGAACTGTTTGTTCAACTTATTTTGCTATTGTAATAATTCTCATATTAATATTCCCCATTGAATTGATCACTGGGCTTCTATTATCTGAAAGTATTCGTGTTGATAACAATGTAACTATGGCTTCCTGCCATATTCCCTAATATTAAACTAATGACTAGTTTAATGTTGGGTGTACTAAATGACTTTTAGGTCTCAGTACTAAGACCTCTTAATTATTGACTACCGAGTGTACTATGAATTCGTCTCAGTTATAAAACCTTTTGATTGTTAGATGGACGATTGTTAATTCCTATAGTAGTGATTGTCACTTTTATAACGCGCTCACAGATTAAATATGTGAGCAATATTTTGAGGTTGGAAAGGGACTCGAATTTGGTGCTGAAGACCTGAAATGTTACCCACATAGCCAACGACACATAAAGATTATTACATACACATTACAAACACCATATTAAAAGCAACTGTTTATAATGGAAGTGTAAAACTGTCAGTATTTGGTCGTGAAAGTTTTACGAAACACTATTTAAAATAGTAAACCCTAAAAGTATTTAACCCTGAATCAGAATGTTATTATTTATTTTATTTTCAAAGAATGAAAAATAACTGATTAAAAATGTTTGAATGTTAATTAATGTATGATAAGCCCATGTTTCACCCTACACGTTTAGCAGATTTGTAGAAAACAGATTATTTCTCTTTCCATCCGCTGACGGTTTTTTTAAAGTAATATATACTTACACGAAAAAAATGCACTTTTTAGAAGACTTACATGAAAATATTAATACAGATCAGTCAAGAAAATAAAGGGAAACATTTACGAAGAAAATAACACGTTTATTGGTAAAAATATATAACATTATAGCCCATAATTAAGCTTCTAATTGCGAAGAATTGTGCAGGGACTTCTTCTGAGAAATAACTCGTTTTAAGCAAGATAAGCAGCAGTCGAATGACAGAGATAACTTTTCACTTTTTCATTTTTGTGTTTGTCGATTTACTTCATGTGAAATAGTTTAAATGTGTCAAATTAACACATAGTAAATACAAAATGTAGTAAAAAAAATTAATGCGTTTCTAGGTGCAAGGACAGCCACAACAAGAAGGAAAGTCCTCGCAATAGAAAAGTTGACTTTCCAAATGATACGTCAGTAGGCGGATGGTTTTAAGTTTTTGAGTACATTCGTCCTGGTTCGTGCATTCACTATAAAAAAAATAACAATAATAAT
The DNA here is from genome assembly GCF_004210375.1 of Tachypleus tridentatus. Lineage (NCBI taxonomy): Eukaryota > Metazoa > Arthropoda > Merostomata > Xiphosura > Limulidae > Tachypleus > Tachypleus tridentatus. Next base: position 42,963,785 of record NC_134835.1, read on the forward strand.
CGATTAATCATTCTGATTTAAAAAATCCCGTTGTGTTACTTGTACTGAATAACCTAACATCGTTGTAAACTTTACGATTCGATTATGTAATCTGTGTTTGTTTACTTATCCGAACTTTCGGCTGGTTTTCTACGTGAAACAAAAACAGTAACCAACCGATAATCATAAAAATTAGCAAGTCTTAGAATTTAAGAGTTCAGTTATTAAAAAAATACAAATATTATTAAATAGGAAGATATTACTAGTTAAGTTAATAATAAAACGTTGAAATTAAACATTGGATAAAACTTTGATTTGTAATATTTGTGTAATGAAGAGATAATTATAACTATGATTAGCCCCCAGTAGCCGAGTGGTATGTCTGGGGACTTACAATGCTATGAACCAGACTTTGGTAATCGTATAGGGCAGAACACTGAAAGCCAATTATATGGGTTTGTGCTTAACTTCAAAAAAAATAAAGCCAACCAGTTCATATGTTTTATGGTGAAACAATTGAAGAATTAGCATCTCGAGATGTAAGCTCGTGGAATTTCATATCTTTAGTGTAAAAATTAAAACATTATACAATACCTAATAACAAGCATGAGGAAAACAGCAATGAAACCATTCAACACATATTTTGGCATAAATTATTTATAGCATATGCTACGCTAAAATCATCCAAATGATTATTGTTAGCCCTATATAATTTTTCTCTTAGCGACAAGGTGTGGGAGGACGCTTTGCTTAAGATATTTAATATATTTTCTTTCTACTAATGTTATGCTCTTTCAAGCAATATTTAAGTTATTTGTACTGTTGCAATACACTTACCCACACTTGTGCTCCCAGACACATTGTTCGAAATTAACAGCAGAAGCCTGAACTATTATTCGAAATTCACCGTCCGCCGTGTAACCAAACCTGGGAATACATTTTTTAGGTTTCTTCTCGCAAACATCACTGGTTGGAACCCTGGACAACATTAAATAAATTAGGATCTTAAATCGTTTTTTTTTTTCTAAATAGAAAAAACAACTTTCGAGAAAGACAAAACAATGGTATTAATTACATTGATAGAAAGAAAAAATATACAAGGTTTTTTTGTAAATGTACAAATTTGTACATTAATCACGCTTCCCACGTGCACATCATTCTCAGGTGGCGACGGTGTATATTTAAAAGCTAGCTGTGTTTCTGTCACCGAAAAGAATGTAACAATTATCCAGTGATAAATGACAGTATGACCCCCTAACATCTGAAGGTGTAATCAAGACTTCACTGTGCTACAGTGCCTAATGTGACGTCAGGAAGATGATCGGGATCGCTGCACATTAAACTTCTCTGTGTAAGAGAAGAGCATCTCACAGCTGTTCATTTCAATGTAGGACACTATCAACAAAAGGAAGAAAGAGAAAACTGCAATCCGTTATATTTACCAGCCATTCGTTACTCCAATAAAGTAAAATGGTTCAATAACCAGTGAAACAGTACATATAGATGAAAACAATCGTAAGTCAGTATTTCTCATCAAACGAGAATAATTATAAATAAAAGATTGCCATAAAAAGAGTGATTTTATTATGAGATAATACGCGGCGTTTAATTGGGATGAATTTGGTCCAATAATTCTACTGAAAGGCACGGTAACTGCTATTCCCCAAAACAATACATCCCATAATTTATTAGTTATATCTCGCTGGTGAATGTTTTTTCATTGCTTCTTTCTACCTTGACTGAAAGAATTAGTGCAAACAGGTTATTCAGAGCCAACAAGTCCCCGGTCATCTCTCCTGGTCACTATCAAATAATCTTGAGCTAAGCTTAAAGCTAATTTCGACATCGTTTTCGAGTTCTGAAATCCTTGAAGTAATTAAAAATGATTTTATTTAAAGAACGATTTACTATTCATATCGAAACCAAGAGAAAATATATTTTTTCTAAAGGCTGATAGTACCTCCATATTAAACATTTATGGACAGATTGATTAGTTTTTATCCAACTTCTATGTGCATAAATGGTGTCGAAAAGTCAAGAAACACAGTTGTTTTGCAGTCTTTCTTGAATCAAATACACGACAGATATGACTTGGTTAAAACATGATAAAGTCGAGTTAATCTTGATTTTAATCCAAACTCCTTTACAATTACAACGATATTATAAGGAACACATTCTCAAAAATTCGTTGAAGTGTCTATTGTTCCAAACTTTTCGTACACCCTGTATTATTTATTTCGAAAAATAAAACTCACACAACGAAAACTATTAGCATAATAGTTACTTACGGAGAGCTGGGTAAACAGCGATCAAGTTGTGGACTGAAAAACAAAAAAAATTATTGCTTGAGCACTTGAGTGCTATAGATTAATTTTTAGTATTTGTTAAGAAATACATGTACATCTATCTACATTATATAGCAAGAAATATTAACAGTAACGTTTGTGAGTGGACTATAATTCAGCAATACGTTTATTAGGTCCTTTTGTAATTTACGCAAAGCTACACGAGAGATATCTGCGCCAGTATCCATAATAACAACTCTTACACCACTCTAGTAAGACGCATCAACGATCTTAAAGTGCAAGTAACCATATGTTAACATCGGAACCTCAACCCTAAAGTCAGACACTATAACCACTGGGCGTGTTAGGCCCTCAGTACCATTGAATGATATTTACTGTTATATTGTTTAACAGATCAGTTTAACAACAAAATGAAAACATCTGTAAATAAAATGAAGCAATACCATAGCTGACCTGTGAGCGGGAAATAAAAGAAAAGACATGTAGCTATAGCGTCATGGAAAGATTAGCAGCTATAGCGTCATGGAAAGATATGCAGCTATAGCATCATGGAAAGATATGCAGCTATAGCATCATGGAAAGATATGCAACTATAGCATCATTGCCAAATTATCCATTAAACTCGGAAAAAATGAAATTAAAGCTTATTATTTGTATAAATTGTTACATGGGTGTCTATTTTACAATTTGACCAAAATGTTGCCTCCCGGTTCAACAGTTGGCCTGAGGGCCTAAAACACTAAAAATTGGGTTTCGATACTCGTGATGGACAGAGCGTAGATTGCTCGTTGTGTAGCTTTGTGTTTAACAACAATCAAAAATAAAATAAAAATTATTTTAAATAGAGTTCTATATATAATTTAACCGAGGTTAGAAAAATTCAATCTAAATAATTTTTTTAAATGTCCAATTTGTTAGATACATTTATTTAAACAAAACTATGAAACAAGTACTTTATTAAAAATAAACAAATGTATCCTTTCCTTCCTTTCTGGTAAAATATGTAAGTAAAGCACCTGTGGGCCCAGTAAGATGCACAGTGGGATAGAGTAGATTACATTTAACCTGGTTGACCAATTTTGTCACATACATTTTCACATAGGAGAGTTCTTTATGAATTTGTTCGTTAATAAGGAACGAAACTGAAGAATTACATGGGTGAGTTGAGGACACTTTGTTTTTCGAACCCACTAAAACATGCTTGGTTATTTCGGTTCCGGATAACACTCAGGATGTGATATTTTGTCCATGAAATCTGATACATGTAACAAAAAAATCAAGGCAAAAGTGTGGTTTCAAGTTCTCAAACCTACAGTTCAAAACCATATTACTATTCACTGTCCACAACCTATTATGGACATTGTACATAAATTTTGTGATATAATTCGACTTTAAAAAATGTAAAAATTTTGTAACCACTCTTACTAGGTAAATATTTTTTACATTTACTATTAATTCTTCTTTTTGAAATTTTGCAGATGAAATTAAAAAGCGATATAAGCCATATACTGTGTAAAATGCGCGATGAATTAGTTATGTGATTACTTGTAATTCGTTTTCAAAGAATCTTTGTAACCTAGTAACTCGTGAAGAAACTTTGATCTTCTTCTGAACGTACTTCTTCATTAACTATGAAGATAAAATCTTCTGGTACTTTAACGATTTTAATTAGTTTGGTTTGAATTTCGCGAAAAGCTACACGAGGGTTATCTGCGCTAGCCGTCCCTAATTTAGCAGTGTAAGACTAAAGGGAAGACAGCTAGTCATCACCACCAACTCTTGGGCTACTTTTTTACCAACGAATAGTGGGATTGATGGTCACATTATAACGTCCCCACGGCTGAAAGGGCGAGCATGTTTGGTGCGAACGGGATTCGAACCCGCAACCCTCGGATTACGAGTCGAACGCCTTAACCACTTGGCCACATCAGGCCCGATTTTAAATGATTTGGATCGTGAAATCTTTAAAGTTAGAAGTTGAAATGTTTTCATAGCGTACTTTAAACAATTTTAAAATCTGTACGAGTGGATCCTCAGTTTACGAGTCTAAGATGTTCTACAGCAGTATATTTGAAAAGCCGTTTATAACGAAACTGAAATGTTCCTAATTTATAAAACAGATTTTCTGTCCATATAAAGTTAATACATTAACATAATAAAAGTAATATATGTCTGAAGAACAGATAATACCCAAAACGACACTTTTGAAGGCCACAGTCATTGAATAGTTTAATTAAGTAGATCATGCTATTTTTCTTTCTGCCAAGTACATGTTCGTCTTCGTCTTCGTCTTCGAGTTCTTCCACGGTTTCGTTTGTCTGAAGTACTTCTTTCACTACGTTGTCAATATGACTAGCAAAAAACAAACCATATTTATTGACAGCGACCACATGTATTGTTACTGCTAAAAAGAATATTAATATATTAATGATTCGTAAAGACCACCTTCGAAAAAACAAAATACTAATGAAGCTAGAGTTATAACAGATGCCAGTCTTCCTTTATCCCAGCAGTAATCTATCTTCAAGGCTCATAACACTAAAATAAACTTTTAGCTGATTGTACAGATTTCTACTTTAAGAGATGAAATGTAGCGGAAAACTGTGCGAGAAACAGTCGCAAGATGCACCTCAGAAACGACTTATATATAACAATAGCACTAGTAATGAACTTATCAATCTATATTCGTTTAATACAAGCTTTACCTAATCACACTGAAATGCTAATCATGTGAAACAAACTGCAAACAAATCGCGTTCTTTTTTGTAACAGCATGTATGTGAAGTAAACTAAATCGCTTATTGTGTTCACTTAACACTAAATTAGAAACAACAAAAAAAGATTTAACATGATTATTTATTACTTTAAAACAAAAGCTTAGGTCTTTACGATATAAGAGTAACAGACTGGTTGATTTTTTTATTAATATTCAAAATCCTAAATTAATAAATAGCGCAAGGCAAGTATTTCCTTTAGAAAATGTTTTTCAGGAAGCTTTGCAGTTGTTGTTGTGTTATTTTTAGTTTAAGAGTGAATTTAATTGAAGAATAGTAAATTCAAACTTACTCTTGAACACCCTTGGTTATTACGGGTTTCCTTCCATGGATAACTCCAACATTTAATGGTTCGTCACAAAGGCACAAAGGTGCATTGATGTCACTAACAACGTACGTCAGTGCCCCAAAGAGGACAAGCGTAGCAAGCTGAACCTATATATATATGTATATTTTTATATAAAATTACCGGTTTCGTATCATCTAAAATATTCTGCATTTTCTACTGCATGTTAAACTATGTAACATTTAAGGTGGATTAAAATTTATTTATAAAGTAATATTCAAAAAATAATGTTTTTCTTGTGATTTTCCACAACAATACGAAAATGAAAATATTTGGAAAACGTTTGTTCTAAAGTATTATATTTTCTCATAAAATACTTATTAGTGTGTTTGCTAACAAGTAATGGACTATTATATTCATTTCTGATATGAGATTTGTGCACATTTATTCTCAAACGTAACTTTTCTGCTTCCTCAACGTATATTTGCTTACAAAAAATAAAATATAATACATAAATAACATTATGTGAATTACAACTAAATCTAGAGTTTGTAAAAATATATTTTCTCTTCAGTATGGCCTCTAATACATTTATTGCGCATTATATAAACTTTCCCATCCATATAACAATTTAGTTTATTGCAAGGAAAAATACCTTCGTCACGTTTCTTTGCTTTATTTCTCTCATTTAGGATAGCATATATATTTTTAGGTTTTCTTCGTGATATGTGACTTGTTTATTTCCAAACTTAGTTTTGTATCTGAAATTATTTCTTCTTTTTTTTTGCTTCGATCTCATTAATATTAATTTTAACTCTCTCTCTCTCTATACCCAGGAGGGTCAGGTACACTAGACCTCTTCCTCCTTCCTTTTCATTGTTAGAGTGGACTTGTTAGTATATTTAAAGTAAATGAATGAGGGCCAGAGTGATGAACATAATTCAGGCCCTTTTTAGGGCAATGTCCATGTATATTGTTTTTTCAGATAATCTAAGTCTAGAACATAGGTAGCCTGTTTTATTTTAGCAGTAGTATATATATATATATATATATATTATTATTATTATTTATATATATATTTATCTTATATATTATTATTTATTTTTATTGCTATTGTATTGATTTTTAATACTTAATTTTAGCTTAATGATCTAATGTATAAATTAATCGGAGAGAGGTGTTTAGGTCTCTCTTATTATATATGCAATACCTGTCTAGTTCGCATAACAGCTAATATTTTCGCCAATTTTTATCGAAATATTTTATTGTACTATGTAGAAGCCTATCTGATATTGTTTGTGTATTTGAATATCTGTACATGAACTGTATATGAAACAATATAATATGCTGGTGATATTTGCCAATAATCGAAATTTCCGTGTTACACACAACGATATATTTTGTTTATTTGTACAGAACATTTCTTCCTTTGTTAGTTAAACTGCTAAGAAAACCTGTTCTACAGTTTGACAGGCAGCGCTAATTGGCTCTGTGATAGAGGTTCGAATTTTTGGCTGTTATGAGCATGGTTCGAATCCATTCCATACTACGAAATATTCCGCTCACTTTAAGTTGTGAATGCGTTACGAAGCTGCAGTTATTCTCTTAAATGGCTGCTTATTTCTTTTCCAGTAGTTCAAAATTAGGGACGGCAGCCTTAATCGTTTGGCCATAAGTACAAAACATAACGACCATGTTAGCAGCTTCACTAAAATTGTATGACTAAAGCTCTGAATGAAACATCAATAATTGTAACAAATGTATCAGAAAATCTTTCTTATGTATTCTAGCGAGTTACTTTGTTAGATAAAATTTTGTTTTCAAGGTTTAATAAAAGGTTTCTTAGGTTTAAAATTTGTGAAAAAAATCGTAAACTTAATCGTAAACGCGTCTCTTAATTTATTTATTTTGGATTCAAAATTAGAAATTGTTTTCTCTTTCTTTTATAATGAATAAAAATAATACTCAATAGTTATAATTAATTCGTTTTGGTTCACCATTATAACTGTTTTTTGGACCGAGAAGTCTTTGACACATGAGCATAATTCAGCATTTTTCAAATCCTGAAAATATATGTATTATTGAGATATTCATACAATGGAAATATTTTAGAAATTGTAATTGAATTAATAATTCCCTACGTATTATTGTACCATTTTAACTCACTTAATATGATTTTAGAGAACTCTCGAGTAATATAAATTTTTCTTTATTTTTCTTTACCAATTCTAATAATAAAAAGGGTGCGGAAAGAAGGCCTTTGTATTCATTGTTTAATAGTTAATGTGTGAAAACACTGCACACAAAAGAAACATATTTTCCCATTTTTGGATTCTATTTTAAACTCGAAGCGTGTTGTGGATATGAGCCAGTATGTGTTACTTTCTTGGATGATCAAATAATAGCCGGATGTTGTAGTTTTTATTACTGAAAGATTGTATGCACGTTATAATCATTGTGAGGCAAGTGGATAATGGAGTCAGTTACAGCCTGTCTGTGGTAGCTACTGGGAATCGAAACGCTCTACCTCCTGTTAAGTATTGTATTTATATCAGACGAGTCTCCGATTTAGTTTGTTACGTACTTTACATATTACAATTTTAAATAACCGGAAATTTTAACTTAGAAGCTAATTAAATGCTAATATACATCAACTTTATGATATTTACCAACAAGATTGTTAGACACAATTTTTTCTTAACATAAATATATTATAATATACAATCAACAATACTATTAATAATAATAGTTATTATAAATAATGGTTTATGTACAAAACGTTTACAAATTCACCAACGACGCTGAATCTTAGACGTGGTCTGGAACCGAATATCTCATCGACAGTTCACGATGAACGAATTAATTCTGTGTTTATATCGGTACAGTTTACTTCTCTCGCTTCTCGTGTATTAATTTTTCACGGATGAAAATACGTAATGCCCTTGTAGAAATATCAACGTCCGAAGTTAATTCACTGAAATTAAACGGTTTGTAATGTTCGAAATCTATAAAAATTCCTGGTCAAGAATCTGCACTTTCCAGATTAATAATTGTTGACCACGATTGTAAGTTTATAGTATACTAACTGTTGCAAACAACAATATTATAAAAAAAAGAAATATCTTGGTTCATCGATTTATAAACTTTAGACGAGGTTCTCAAAAGTTCAGTTGGCAACAATGTAATACATATATTGTTGATTCTTACACTCGAGGATCTTCCACAAATTTAGGGAATAGGCGTGACTTTCACAATACGCATTTAACAATATACGTTACACGCATTTGTAAATATATATTTAAGTAAAACAAACATCAATATTAAAATAAATACACATTGGTAAATTCGTTACACTCCTTAGATTAATATATATATTGATTTGGGAGAGGATCGTTCGCCCAAGAGAAGACCAGGGTAATTAAAGCAAGTTACCAACTTTATTTTAAGCAAGCCGTTAAACTTGGTTATGGTAACTGTGAATCTAATACCAGAAATTCAACTTGCGGCACATTACACATTATCTTATAACAGCAAGGCTTGTTTTGAATTTTGCGCAAAGCTACACGAGGGCTATCTATGCTAGCCGTCCCCAATTTAGCAGTGCAAGGCTAGAAGGAAGGCAACTAGTCATCACCACCCACCGCCAACTCTTGGGCTACTCCTTTACCAACGAATAGTGGGATTGATCGTAACATTATAACGCCCCCACGGCTGAAAGGGCGAGAATGTTTGGTGTGATGGGGATTCAAATCCACAACCCTCGGATTATGAGTCGAGCGCCTTAACCACCTGGCCATACTAGGCCTAACAGCAAGGACCAAACTTTTTCAGAAGAACTGCTAGATTTTATAAAAAAAACAGCATTGTTTATCGTTCATTAGAGAATAATATATATTTGACCAAAATGAATTATAGAAACAGTCAGTTCAGAAAAGAGAAAACGTATTAAAGTGAAAATGAACTACAAATAAAGTTGATAACTGTCTTTCATAAGAAGAGAAGCTATCTAAAGAAAGTAGAAATCTGAGAAAAAAACAATTAAAAACAAATTCCTACAAAATTGTTCAATGGCCAGGAGAAGACAGTAAAGGTCAATCAATGTGTTATAAGAAAGATGTTACAGAATCTTTGTTAGCCTTAGAGTTGTTCATCTAGAGTAGTGTTGTACTTTGCGTTATAACAAGCTTCTGTGGAGTATAGAAAGGTTAGTTTAACACCAGACACATTATTCCACATACCTTCAAATATATATCAACGATGTTTTCCCAAACCAAGTTTAAACAGACCAAACACCAATAAATGTTCGTTGGTGCCGCACCAAGAGAACTAACAGGCATATAGGATTGCTGCGATTCCAATTTCTTTGGCTGCTTTTTCTTATTGAAAAAGAGACTCTGAGTTCGAGGTGTGGCTTGATTCTTGTGAAATTTTTCATAGTAATAACCATGAGGGTTAGAAGATTGTCTTACATAATAATAGCCTTCACTTTGCTCAGTGTACTTGTCTCAGACCCGCTGCTGTTCTACATTCTCTGACGTACTAGCATTTCTGCTTCCGTGGGAAGCACTGAAGGATTCATTCTGTGTAATTTTGTTTAGTTTAACGACATATTCCTCGAATAATACATTTATACACGGCAGCAAACCATTGCCTCTCATAACACGCCCTGATATTGCCAGGTGGTTAGGGCGCTTAACTCGTAACCTGAGAGTCGCTGATTCGAATCTCCGTCACACCAAACATACTCGCCATTTTCAGCCGTGGAGACGTTATAATGTTACGATTAATCCCACTATTCGTTGATAAAAGAGTTGCCCAAGAGTTTGGCTGCGGGTGGTGATGACTAGCTGCCTTCCCTCTAGTCTTACACTATTAAATTAGGAATGGCTAGAGCAGATAGCCCTCGTGTAGCTTTGCGCGAAATTCAAGAACAAACTCTCATAACATTAAGAGTAGGAACACTCCGCCTCATTGGCATATGCAAAGCATTCGCATATGTTTAAGAGAGGAGTAATTACCAAATTACAATAGTAACCCGAGCGTTGACAATGTCTCTTCTTCACTAGCAGCTCAAAATTAAGAACGACAATGCGTAGACAGCCATTTATGTAAGGCTTTAAGCAAATTTTTTTGAGACTATTTATGTCAACAGTTAACTCTTTGTTAAAAACTACACATATGACATGTTGTGTTTGTATTAAAATTCTTAATTATTCATTACCTACAAAAAACAAAAATGATTGCAAATATAAATTAATAGCGTTTTGTCTGACACCTAAGTTGCAAGCAAATACTTATAAAGTAATCGATTAAAAGTGTTAACAATTTGTTTAGAGCAATAATTTTTACGATAACTTCGTCTTATTCCGTCACTTGCCTTACCATGTTGTTGTAGTATATATTTCTAGTAACATCACTTACCTTGCCCATTGCAATACTCTCTAATTTACGGCTAACTGTATGAACCGCTTCTAGAAAGAATAAGCGAAAATTACGATTTATATATTTTTTTAGTGGAAAGCACTTTTATTTATCCAATCACTTACAGTTATTTTGATATTTCTCATTTTTAACCAATGAGAGTGAGGAAAATGATTATTAACGACATCTAGTGCCACTGTTCTCCTTCACTTTGACCTTGTGTGACTTTGTCTTTCATGCAGGCCATTAGCCTAAGCGCATAATTAAAATGCAAAGCAAGAACTTTTTTCAATATTTTGTTCTTGTTACCAGTTACTGCTATGGAAGGTGTTCAAGGTTAATAAGGATCGAGATTGTCTCTAATAGTGACAAAGATTAGCAGTTCCTTCTGAGTACAATCACTGAAATCATTCTGGAAACGTGGAGTTTTAGAAATTTTCAAAAGCGTGTATTTCTTTTGTTCTGTAATCAACAGTCCGCCATTTTCGCCCTGGATGTGAATATTTAGATATTTAAATTCTCCTTTCCAGTGCTTTTAAACACACAAACACATATGTATATTTAATTTTCATCATTGTATAAGATAGAAATAATATATATTATTGTTGTTGTTTTTCTTAGCAGAAAGCTACCTAGTAGATTATCTGCGCTCTGTCCACCTCTGGAAATCGAACCCCACATTTTAGCGTTGTAACTCCGAACCTACCGCTGTTGCACCGGAAGGGGCAAAATAATATACAAAAATCCAATAAATTATTAACTATTTATATGTTAACAGTCATTTACTAATGTTTCCAGGCTCTGTATTCTCAAAACTAGGAGGAAAAAAATAACATACTTGTATTTAAGATGGATTATGGTCATTCGATTTTTATTTTCTGCTACGACCATCCATCCAGTTTGGTAAATAAATTACAGTGGCAAGAAAGGCTTTGCAATAAAATCACCATTCATTGTGTTTGGGAGGCCCGGCATGGCCAAGCGTGTTAAGGCGTGCGACTCGTAATCTGAGGGTCGCGGGTTCGTATCCCCGTCACACCAAACATGCTCGCCCTTTCAGCCGTGGGAGCGTTATAATGTTACGGTGAATCCCACTATTCGTCGGTAAAAGAGTAGCTCAAGAGTTAGCGGTGGGTGGTGATGACTAGCTGCCTTCCCTCTAGTCTTACATTGTTAAATTATGGACGGCTAGCGCAGATAGCCCTCGAGTAGCTTTGCGCGAAATTCAAAAAACAAACAAATCATTGTGTTTGGGAAGTTTGGATCATATCGGTAATGACAAAGTAACAGTATTTAATCCTGAAAAGTAAACAAACTGTAACTGCAGCTACTCCTCCTATAACTTCCTTGATGTACATATATTGCTTCCATTGCGTATTGCGTTCATTAATTCAGATATATATATAACCTAAAACACAGCATTAGAGCCTATGATTGACACAGTTTACTTGTTTTGAAACCTGGGAAAAGAAACTGTAATTTTGATTATAATAATATCTGACATAATAAAACGATTTATTTTTGGAACACTTCACTTGTGTTTTTTACATTTTCGAAGTACCAAAAGTATCTGCTACAATCATTCAATTATTCAAGAAGTTCGATGTGAATTCCAGTTCTCTCGGAACTTGTTATTGATCAAGCAATCTTTGTCACTTTAACCTAATATGAACACCTGCATAGTTTAAATTGCTTGCATAATAGTCTTTTTTCGCTTAACTATTTCAGAACCGTAATTTTTTATTATCAAACTATATTAGTGACAGGTTGTACACATCCCAGATATTATTACCACTAATAAAGCAAATGTGTTAGTATTTATACAGTCACGTGTTTGAAAAATAAAAAACGTTCTAATTATAACACACTAAGATATTTTTATTTGTAACAGGCTAGTTATGTTGAAGATGATAACACAGTCAAATAATATTGATCGAAACAGATCAACTGTGCGAAAAATGATAGCACAATACTTTTAGTAGGAATGGGCCAGATATGCTATACAAATTAAAATATCAAACATATTACACACAATATATAAACAAAAGTTTACAAGTACTTTATACACCATTGACTAGTAAACAAATCAAGTATTGAGTAACAAGTCACCAAAACACCTGAAAAAGTCGGCAGAATAAAATAAAAAATTTCACAAAACCCACAGACTGAATAATGTTACTGGAAAGACGTAGCTCTCTCTTGCCTTGGTGTTGTGGAAATCTAAATACACAGGATTGAATAACATTACACTCACAACTTTAGATAAAAGCGTTTTTCTTAGTTGTAATTATACCCTTGGTAACAACAAGCAATAAAAATAACCATCTTGCAACACTACTAATGAACTAATAATATGTAATTAGCCATATTCTATGATTACAAGCACACTCTGTGAGTTTTCAATTAACAACCCGCCCTGATATCACGTGTAGGTGCAAGACTGCTTATATGCACGGACTATGTGGTCAACCTGCAGCTGTGTCAGCTGGATAAAAAACAAACATGGGTTATGTAGATTTTCTAAGTCTACTTTCTAACTATAATTATAATCTAACCTGTGAAAGCAAAGTTTTCAGTTCTATACATTTGATTCGATGGTTCTGTGTTGGACAAAGCAATTATATCATAGAAATTGGTGCCTATGACGTAATTCTCCTATGTGAGGACAAACGTTACTGTTGCCCTAGTCTGAATCGGTTTTGCTCGAGCAGTTTGGATTGAAAACATAATAAAAAGTTGTATAATTTACCTTTACATTTTTCTCAAACTAAGTGGGACCTATTAACATCTAAGGCTGAACTTGAAACAGTACGATTTTTAAAATATGCCTTTCAATGAAATAAAACGAGAGAAAAAAGAAAATATTATATTGATTACCTTGAATATTCTCTGTCCCAGCGAAGAGAGCATTACTACAAGAATAATGTTAGAAACACTAATGCTTAATATGGAAAATAAGCCTTGACCATTAATTCAGCAAAGGAAAAGCTGACACCCTAGTTAGGTGGCAAAAAAACTATAGGGAAGACTACCAGCTAGAAAATATTGACACTTAGCTCTAAAAGCTTTACAAGAAGAGGTATAGAACCTGATCACTCTTGAGACTTAGCAACAAAAAATAAATAAAAACACCATAACACAAATATAAAAATATTTTAAATAAAAACAATTAGAAAGCATAAGGTGCAATGGAAATACCTGGTAATATGATTGTGCTTGTAAAAACAAATATTCTAGTGACAAAATATTTAAAAATTGTTACAGAGGAACTAGTTATTACTTGTCAATAAATTATAACACGTGTTAGTGAGTATGGTAATAACAACATATTAAGATTTTATATTTCAGGTTTGAAAGCAGTTATATACGTGTCCAGATGTGATTTCTACGTGTTAAACCAACTGTGTTGTCTATAGTATATAAGTTATATAATTGTTTTTCACGGTTTCGGAAGAGGTGAGAGTTACACATACAACGGACATCTCACAAGTGAAACTTACAACTTTGGGCAGTAAACTTATAAAAAACTATCATTATTCTCAAGTTAATAATAAAAGTTTTCTTATTAGCTGGAAAGTAAAGATAATTTTTCCCAAACATTATTGTCAGAATGTCTAAATCCCTCCATTATGCACTATAAATTCTGAAAAGCTGTAAAATGTACTGCATGTGTAAAAACATCCGTGAATGATGCATAATACCATATAAAAAGTATCTGAAAGCAATGTATAACACCTAAGTATGTACAAAAAGTACCTGTCAGTGGTGCATAACACCGTGTATAAAAGGTACCCGTGAGTGATGTATAACACCTTCAAATAAAGCTTGTCACATAAATTCGTAAAACATATCTTACTTGCATCTTAGAAAGTATAATTCCAAGATAAAGAGATTATCTAGACGTTTCTAGCTTTACAGATAATCAATAAACTCCTAAGAATTTGGATTTGATATGCATTGCATGTAACAACCAGAAACTGTCAGATGATGAATAGTTTTATAATAAAGGGTATGTTATCATACTAAACGTATGTTACGTATTTTCCACTCGTCCACTCACTAATAAGTCGAAGACTTCTGTTTTTCACTTACCTCGTGGTTCATCAACCCTCAGCCATTTCAGTAAAACCTGACAAACTTGTCCAATTCAAGATAATACAAGCTTTCTTTTAGTAACTGATTTGCTGTTGAGATATTCTGGAAAATGAAACTAGCATTACACATCTAAGCATATTTAGAGTTGATACGTGTATTTGTTTGTCTGTTTTTCTAGAATTAAGCACAAAGCTACACAATGGGCTATCTGTGCTCTGCCCACCACGGATAAGACCACAGACATGAAACTGTGAAACTGGGGGGGCGTTTTTTGATTAGCAACGAATCAAGTTTGCTTTTTATTTGAGAAATATTTCATACAAACAACGATTAAAACGCGAGTATTTTCCTTAAAATGAACATTACACTAAATAGAATTAGTGTGAGCGAAACACTAAAAAACTTACAAATTATAAAATATTTTCGTGAGGTACGGATTATCTGCCCTTACCAAGAACCCACCAATTAAAAAAAGAACTTTTTACGCTACGTAATTTCAACTGAAGATAATAATATTGTTTTTTCACTGTAATAATAAAAAGTGTAATTTATGATCATTAAATTGAATTGCAATAAACAATATAATAACGCAACATGAGGGTTCAATACTTTTCTGTCACTAATATTTTCATTATAGTTCGATCAGCTATGTTTATCTTTGACAATAATTTTTATATCGCGACGTACTTCCAAACAGACTATCTTCGAACACGTTTAAATCAGCCAGAAAGTCATATATGAAATCCACAACCATATTTTTATTGTTATCCTTCTTGGTTCTACAATAATATTTCACAAACAGTTATATTTAACAACATTTTTTAAAAACAGATTCCATGCTTTCCTAAACCGAAATAAATGTTGAATAAAACTTAAACAGGAAATATCTAATACGCTAGAGGTCACACAATCGCAGTTGTTCAGGAAATTTGGTGACAAATATAATGCTTAGACCACCACTATATACGTCGTATGCCAGCCGTTCTGATGAGATCTGGTATTATAACAAAGGCCCCGTCGGCACTAGATATGGCATATTTAGTAGTTCTGAGATATTTTTAAATGTTTAGTTGCTTGTGTATGGAAGTACATTATGTTAGTATAATAGTAAAATTATAAACAATTATTTATAAGCATAATGAAATGTTTTTAGTTGGAAGAAAGATCCTACCTGTTTCGACAGAACACTGATCTGTCTTTTCCAGGGTCAATGTTCTCTTTAATTACTTAAACATATAAATCCCCCCTTCCAAAATTAAGACTACTTCATTGTGCTTATAGATCAATGTGTGCCAATTGTGGTTGTTCGTCGTGGGCTGAAAAAGAAGATTCTAATTTGTTGTTGTTTTTAATTAAGCACAATGGGCTATCTGTGCTCTACCAACCACGGGTATCGAAACCCGGTTTTTAGTGTTGTAAGTCCACAGACATACCGCTGAGCCACTGGGGGCGATCCTAATTTACTTACGTTTAATCTATTTTTATTTTACTCTTAATTACTTTATCATGCATCGGAAAAGCTTGTTTCTTTTTATTTCTAAATGTTTTGGTTTATTTTGTAATAACTTACAACTGTACCTGTTACTTCTTATTGTCTTTAAAAAATGAATTTACGGCAAGGGAGGGAAAAAATAACGCCAAATAAATAACTTTTGCTCAAACTGCGATTTTTTTATATCTTGTTAGCGCAAAATACCATTAGTTCAATACCTTGTAAGGTATAAACCCTATACTAACAAGGATAGTGCAAAAAAAGAGAAAGCTTACAAAACGTGTTATTTATGAATAACATGTTACCAAAGCCACACCTCCCATGCACGTGATCCTGAACTGCTCCAACTGCAATTTTTGTTGTAATGAGCCTGTGTAGAAAATTATTAAAATCCTGATGGCGTCGATATTGAAAAAAAAAAAAAATTCTTGACGAACGTTTTACATGTTCTCCATTGTACGCGGACTACGACTTCGAAAATAATGTTTAATTCAGTAGACCAAAAGTATGCAAGCCCATACGTGCTCCAATGGGTAGCTGGATGTAGTTTCAGAGTATGTTGCTGTTCTAAGTAAAACATTTCTTGTGCGAGATTTTCCACTTCTATGAAGAACACTGAAGGACTTCTTTTGTGGAAACGTTGTATTCATTGACTCTACATCATTTAACATTGTCATTGTACGAAAAATTTATTTTCAGACGTATTTTTCACCACCAGTTCTACCACCATGCTCAACGTGCACTGGGAACAACATGAAATAATACTACTTTGCGTAATGTGTTACTTACACAAACAAAACACACGTAGCAGTTTTGTTTGTCGTGTATTATGAACACAATACATTGCTGTTCTTTGAGATACACACATATATTTTTTATTTTGTACAGTATATATAATTGTTTCTTGTGTGTCATATATTTATATACATTTAACAGAATATATCTATGTTCTTTGATACCTACGCCCTCGCACATGTATATTTTATGAGCATATGGTTAATAGATTTAGGCCTACTGTTCTCTAAAAACGTTTGAACCGAAATTGTTGAAATTACATCACGTATGATATTATAGTGCACTAGTGTTTGTGACGGATTTACTTATATATATATATATATTAATATAAGTGCTTGTTTAGATTAAATTTATATTTAGAAATGTACATAACTTATACCCTTAAATGTGTATTGCAAAATTCCCACTTATTCACTAAAGTTGTAAAAGATTTTAGAGTGTAGGAATCACTAGAATATATGCGTAAGTAAATATTAGTGTATCGTCTATATTGTTGAGCAGGCTGAAATTTTTAGAAATTCTCCTCACACCTATAAATATAACCAACGCGACGCGCCAGAGACAGTACATATTATTGGTTTGCCCACAGTTGGTATAGTATATAAACCTCGGAAACTATAATTGTGGTGAACGCTTATTAATCGAAAACTTCAGATATTTAACAAGAAACGTTTATAAACTTCGAACATTAAAAACCATTTAATTTTATTGGATTAACATTGGACATTAGTATACTTATGAAGACACTGTATAACTTCAGCGGTAAAAAACTCACGTGTAATCAACGAAGAACTCACTGTTAAGTGAATTGTTCCTACATCAACTCCAAATTAACTCCCTCATCGTGAACCCTCAATAAGATATCAAGGAAGTTCCAGACCACAAAGAATATCAAATAATAACGGTTATTATAAATTGTATTGTTATTTGTATATCGAAATATATTTGTGTTAAAAAAGAAACTGTTTATATCAATCTTGTTGGCAAGTAAATTGGGTACATATCAACATTTCGTGATGAAGAGAAACCCACTCAGGACGGCTGAGCGAACAACGTTTCGATCTTCTTCAGTCATCATTGTGTACATTCCGACACTCAGTTACACAACCCCTTTCAAACATGTGGTCAGCTTCCGGTCAGTTACCTCTTTCTTTCTTTGTGAGCCTGACGATGACTGAAAAAGATCGAAACGTTGTTCGCTCCTCTACGTAATAAATTTTCTCAGCCTAAACGAGCCGTTTTTACATATATATTTATCCAGCTGAACAAAATTTGTTTGTAGTACTTAATAATCTAATGAAACATGGAATTTACAGTTCAGTGAAACTTAAGCATATAAATTATTTAAATTAAAAAAAAAAAAGATTAACGTGTTTTATATTTACACACAATCAACGTGAAGATGTGGGTAGGAGAATTTCATCCAACGTATCGGATGCTCAGTATTTTAACGCCATCTCGTGATCAATTAGAACATCGTTTCATAAGCATTTAACTGAAGTACAACTTTTAAATGCAACAAATTATTGGTGGCATTTGAAGAAGACAGCATCATGACAATATCAATTAGTCATTATTTTAATGTCTTTTGTTTAGAGAACGGCACGATTCAAACTAAGATTTTAGGTATGAAACGTTTATTTTTTGCATCATATTATGACTACACATCGAAATATCACATCTAACTACATTTGCAGACTCAGTTTTATACAAAATACATTTTTAAACTGGTATAAATATTGAAATGTGTGATAAGCCATTTCTCACCACATAACTTACTCAACAGTCATAACTGTATGTGATTATTTGTTTACACAATGAGTATAATTTTCTTAAAAATAGTAACCTCGTGAGAAACTAAAGTAAAAGGATTGGATAATCTTCCTTTATCTTCTATATTTGTTATGAAAATACTATAAACACCAGGAGTAAGTTAAATGGAACTACCTTTTAACAGGCACTGTGTCGTTTTTTTATGTTTAGAACAAACAATTATATAAATCTACACACTTGTCAAAATCAAAAATATCTTGAAGTCATAATTGCCATAATAACAATCTTTTTTTTTTTAATTTAACCACAGCAACAGGCTCTCTCTCTCTCTTTTTCACAACTACCGTAACAACAGAAATCTTCTGCAGGTGATAGTATTTTAAAAAAACATTGTGTATCTGTTGTCATATTTTGTTCTTTATTCAACAAATTCCTGTAGTAACAGTTGCTTTTCCATGCGATATTGTGTAAAGTTCAAAAAAGTATGCATTTCAAAATCATTTTAAAGATATATACTTTGAATCATGTTTTAATGGTGAAAACAATGTGTGTCAGAAATCGAATAATGTTATTTAAGACCAAAATCACTGTTCCTTCCTTGTTCACGAAATTATATTTTCTTCAATATACGTATGAAGTAAAAACTATATTTGGAATAACTACAAGCCACAAATAATTCTTAAAATAGAAAACAACGTTCGTTATCAAATAACAGTTAGTAGGGCCGGCCCAAGCTACAGTGTATCCAAGTTAAACAGTATTAAGCGCAAGGCCTAACAGTAGAGTAACGAAGTTAAAAAGTATAATACTAAAAGTATTAAAAGTTAAAAGTAAATACAAGGCCTAAGGAGCAGAGTAACCAAGTTAAACAATATTAAGCGCGAGGCCTTAAGGAACGTGGTAATCAAATAAACAGTCCATTACGAATACACACAGCAGCATGGTTTCTTAAGAGAACTTTGTCCCTTCTCTTTTTCTTCCCATTTAATTAACTAATAAGGTTCAAATTAGATACTCAACCGTTAATCTAAAGAATTATATATCATATATTTCATTATACTTCTATGAAAAATAAAAATATAAAACCCATTTTAATTGTAAATGTTATATCTTGGCTCAATGAGAGACCACGTAGAAGCGCGAGGCCCTAAGTAATTACTTGTATTTGAGCACTGGAACTGCAAAACAAAGCCATTAGATTAAATAAAAAATATTAATACAAAATTAATACAATTATACAGTAAAATTTATTATCAGTTATATAAATACTATGGTGTATAGAACTTGTATTTTTTAGTGAACGGAACATACTGAACAAATTCAGCCTATAACATAATTCAAAAAAACCCTCACGACTAAACTTCCTTTCGAAGAACCTGTCAAGATTCATACTGTTCTGAGAAGATATAGAACTCAAGGTGGTGACGTTGAATTATCTAAATATATATTTTGTGTACTGACTTATCTGACTTCCATAACAAAACAAAATTGTTTTTGTTTACATGCCGGTTTTGAGTAACGTTTTTAATAACCAAATCTGTACTGTAAGTCAAAATTACTGTTGTTCTTTTTCTTTCAGTTCAGCTTTATAGATAAAAATAGAATGAATTAAACCCTAGGCAATGAAAATTATGATAGTGAATTTTACTTCCCCTTATTAAAACGTGTAAACACTGGAAATAAAAAATGTAGTTTGGTTGTTTCATGTCAGACTTTTAATTTTTATAACGTATTTACTATATTTCAAGAAGTAGACCGTATTAATGTTTTACATTTTATTTAAACACTAACTTACCACATATATTCGAGTGCGAAACCTTAAAGCATAATTTTTTTCAGAAATAACTGAAACTTTATATTGATATTTTTAATAAGTATATTCAAAACTGTATTTTAACATCGTCTAGATTGTTTGTTTACTACGTTTTAGTAAAGTAACACACATTTTAGTAAACAAAAAAAAACAACAACATTTTAGGAAAAGCGATAGTGCTGCCATCTCGTGATGTTTACTATCTCCGTGAACTGTTCAAAATAGTGATGACAATTAATGCTTACATCTCAACTTATATTACAAACTGGTCATTTATTTTTAGAGGTCAAGGAAGACTTTAATTTCATTAAATAAAAATCTATTCCTATGAAACCTAGTTTCGCACAATTCTACTTAAACTAGTAGAATACACAAATGAAAGGCGCATTTATAATTCATGAAACCTGATCACCCGAACGCTTCCAGAAGAGAGCCTTTCCTTCATTTCTGAAAAGGAAATGTCATGCAAAAGAAATCGGGTTTACAGATATCTTAAATTCTGATTTTGTACACTTATTTTATTCGACGTTTTATTGAAGCGTTGTCATACTTATATTTTAATTCGTATTCACAAATATAATCATGTTTAAACACTATGTGATCTAAGGGCAGCCATTCCAAAAAGGTTATTTATCAATAACTTTTAGAACCTTTTACGGCATGAGCAAGATAAATTTGTGGTTTTCATGTTTAGTCGTTTTAAAATGAATAATCGTGGGGGGAAGTTTACCCAATCACGGTGACCGTCAAATTTACACTGCAGTTGAGAACAAATCATCATTTGTACTAAACACAACATTTTTCCCATACGTCTGACCTGCTAGTTCCTTAATCCAGGTGATTACTATTGTGTAAACGACAACAAAGTACAGTACCAACAAGGTTGCCAAAATGCTGAACACTGATTTACGACACTATGGACTGGTAGAAATCAACATGCCTATTTCCTGTGTTGAGAAAAATTCCCAACAACGAGCACTAAATTTGGAGATTTTACTTTATTTTTGTGAAAAAAAAGTTTTACTAAATTTTCTACAATTTTTTTAACTCTTGGTAAATATCTGTATGTATCACTAAAATACAGTTATGAGTCACAAATATCTGTAGTGCATCACTAAAATACAGTCAGAAGAAAACCACGCACTATTTGAACGCTTCAATCTGAGGCTAAGAGAGTAAACGTTAAGCTAATGCTACTTAGAAAAACACCTTATCTTTTCAACTCAGTTGGTTTCTATTTAACATCCGTGGCTTAAACGTTTCTATAAGTTTCATTCAGCGCCGTTTAAATTACAACAATGCTATAAGAATAGTTCATATAATTATAAGTATTTCAAGATATCAGGATAAAAAAATCCAAATCACAGGAGTACATCAAATTTGATTCTACTGAAAATCCGAGTATAACCATACGTGCACTTCATTAACTTCGGTAGTACGTAAACTTGGTTTCGCTTAACTTTTTTTTTATCATACTGTGCCTATTGATTTATTGAAATTCGAACGACAACACCCTTTCCATTTTGCATACAGTGCACTCTAGCTATAACACAAAATACATGCATTCAGGGATTATAAGACCCTAATTCTGTGAACATTATAGTAAAACCTATACACATGTATTTTACAAATACTCATCAGCAGAATAATTACAATAATGTTTGCACTAAGTAATGCGTCAAAAGTATAAATTATTTATAAACAAGGTTAGTACATGATTTACTTTAAAAATATATATTTCTTGCTCATTCGTAGTATCAAATCTCACAACCATTACATAATTAGAATCAGCAATTCGAACTTATCATTGGGATATAAAGTACTTTGTAAATATTAATACAGTATTTCAACCATGTTTAACTGTCAGTTTTTAGTTGTTAAGCATTTAATGCATATCTGGAACAGCTGTGAAGAACGAACTTTATATTTTCTTTTGTTATAATTGTTCATGAGCAACGCAAAAGATGAAATAAAGTAAACTGTGTAACCTGAGGTTTACTGAAACTACGGACTTCAGAAGTTATACATGTGCTAAGATTTGGACTTCTCCTTGGTTGCCACTAGATGGCGAAACCGGTGACCTAAGACTCTGTCCATTCACAGAAACAATCACAGCATCTTGGTTAACCACTTGAGAAGAGTCAGTTGTTTGCACGATGGTAACCCTGTTAATATCTACGTTCTTTCGCACACCCTGTTCACCGCAGTCCCACATAGTTCGAATTGTGTCGTGCTGAGATTCTGTTTGCGACACAGGACTTTCGTCCAGTTCATAGTTTCTACTCTCACCACTAGGTGTCCGTAGTTCCGCAACTTGGTTTGACTGAGACTGTTCTGTTGGGCGGGAGTGATTCGAGTCCACAAAGAGAGATTCGTGAGAGAGAAAACTTAGAGTTAGTGATGGATTACGGCTATGACTAGCGTTAGCTCGAGTCGCACTATTTTCATGAGCTCGATGAGATTCTAAAGTGTCCGAACTTGCTCGGAGCGCCACTCCAGAACTAGCTCGTGACCGATAACTAGGAGGGCGACTGTGATCTCGTTCTACCATATTGAGGGGTGGCCTAGAACAAAGGATAACAGATTTAGCTAATTATTTTATTTAGTATTACCTGGTTCAATACTTTTAGAAATCTGTATTTATTTATTTATTTAGAAAGTATATGGTAATATCTAACCTGTCTTTTTATCTATCAACTGAAATGATAATACCTAGCAGGATGTATAAAACCACCTGTCTTTTTATCTATCAACTGAAATGATAATATCTAGCAGGATGTATAAAACCACCTGTCTTTTTATCTATCAACTGAAATGATAATGCTTAGCAGGATGTATAAAACCACCTGTCTCTATCTATCAACTGAAATGATAATACCTAGCAGGAGGTATAAAACAACCTGTCTTTTTATCGATCAACTGAAATGATAATGCTTAGCAGGATGTATAAAACCACCTGTCTTTTTATTTATCAACTGAAATGACAATATCTAGCAGGATGTATAAAACCACCTGTCTTTATCTATCAACTGAAATGATAATATCTAGCAGGATGTATAAAACCACCTGTCTTTATCTATCAACTGAAATGATAATATCTAGCAGGATGTATAAAACCACCTGTCTTTTTATTTATCAACTGAAATGCGTGTTTTGGATCCTACTCTGTCATTAGTACAATAACTAGGGATTTCTTACAAAAGATGGTTAAGTTTATTATTTTCCTACACAATTTTACTCCTAGTTATCACATTCGGTAACAAAGAAAAAATATCTTAAGAAATACAAACTTTTCGTTGAAAAACTATACGACTTAAATATCGAAGCTTGAACTATGTAAACAAATGAAATAGTTCCAAAGAACATTTCTCACATATGGTACAAACGTTTTTGTAACTTCAAAAAATTGAAATGTTGAATCAAAATTTAATCGATGCCACTTTTATATTGATATAATTTGTTGTTCTTTGTTATCCTAAGGTAAACATAGAAAGTGAAACATTGATCAGTTTTTATTTATTCACATTACATTTTAAGTTGAGGTCTAAACATGAAGGAATAAAAATATAGCTGCAATAGAAATGTTACCTTTGTAAGGTGCTGCTTGGGTGTGAACGATACGTTGGAGGCGGAGAAACGAGTGACGATGCTGCCCCCTGTTGACGATCTAGAAGAAGTAACCTTAGGCGATATTCCTGCATGGAGGCTTGATACGAAGGAGGCGGGGGGCGGTGTTGAAATTCAGGATACATCATAGCTACAAGAATAAGGAGATGTCCTGATTGATAGTACTAATTCTAAAGATAACAGCTACATGCGTATTAAAGTTAGAAAATAAAACCTAGTAAAAAAATCGAAAATGCTATCAATCTTTCTTATTACATTCTAAATAACCACTTAAAAAGTAACACTTTCAGAGAATTTAACAAGAAAGAAAACAAGTATTCAGAAAATACAATATATTTAGCCTTTTCATAGCAGCAAAAATAAAACAGTAGACAGGCTTAAGACGTAGTAATAGGAACTCTTAAATTAAACCTTGAAAATGTGCCAACCCATATTGGAGTATGTTCATGACATTGGTCCTATACAGTGTACTATTATTTCTCAAGTAGTTTTCAAAATATTTCATTGCCAGTGGCTCTCAAGAAACGTCCAATTCAAAGTTGACTTCAATGTATCTTAGACCAATGAAAAAACGGAAATTAAAACAGTCTTTATAATAAAAAAAATTAAAGTAAAGGAGGTACATGAGCTTCAATGATGACAGAACTGCTTAAAATGAGGCGCATTTAAAACATAAAGTTATCTCTTTTGCACACTGAAAATAAATGAGCAAATCCAACACTCTTATTTTATCATCCACGGAGAAGATCACAGAACTTAGCTTTAGCCATTGTCTTTTGTGAATCTGCAGACATACTGCTGTGCCGCGAGGGGGGCCTTTTGATTGAGCAAGAGAAGCACAATTGGTGGTGAAGCTGACTGTCTTTCTTCTAGTCTATTACTTAAAGACTAAGAATTTCTCGTATAAATAGTCCTCGCGTAGTTTTACATGAAATCTAACAAACAAGCAAATGTTTTATACATATAAAAGAGAAACATTAACATAAAGTAGCCAGACAGATTTGTTTAAAGACATAAAACCCTTAAAGAGGTGATGTAATTGCAGATAAGTTAAGCAACAGAAGTTGTCTTCTCTTCCTATTATATTTATATAGCCACTTCTTTCAATTCCATGGAAACGAATACTTTTATTCAATTATGATTTTTAAAATAAATAGGAAAATAAAATTTTAATGGGTTTGGTTTGTTACTGAATTTCGCACAAAGCTACACGAGGGCTATCTGCGCTAGCCGTCCCTAATTTAGCAGTGTAAGACTAAAGGGAAGGCAGCTAGTCATCACCACCCACCACCAGCTCTTGGGATACTCTTTTATACCAACGAATAGTGAAATTGACCATCACATTATAATGCTCTAACGGCTGAAATGGCGAGCATGTTTGATGTGACGGGGATTTGAACCTGCGACCCTCGGATTACTAGTTGAGTGCCTTAACCACCTGGCTATACCGGGCCTAAATTTCAATGGAAAGTAGAGATGGTTGATTATTCGTAGGATAGCTATAAAAAGAATACAAAAAATAAATACTGCCATAAAAAATACACAAATACGTAGATGGATAGATTTTAAAAGGATTTTCAATCCCTACTTTGTAGCGCAGATAGCCCTCGAGTATCTTTGCGCGAAATTCGAAACAAACCAAACGCTACTTTGTTTGGCATTGTGAAAGCTAAATTATCCAACAACTTTCCATAAAAATGTTAATGTAAATGCAACTGTTGTCAAACCCAACTTCAGATTAACACACACAAACGTCATTTCGTTTCGTGTCGAAGCTTCTCTGTTTTGTCTATTCAACAAAAGGAGAAGTACACGAATCTTACAATTTTGGAATGTTAATTTATCTTCATCTAAAATTAATATGAAATGGCTGTTTTTAAGTGTTATGTAAAATTATTTAGATCGGTTTATAAACATTTGGAACAGGTGTGATAATACCACGGATTTGGCCTACAGTTCAGTCCTGTAAAAAGAAACACGACATAACTGCTCCACCCTCTAACTTTACCTGTCGTTTCTCTGATACAACAGTGACCATTGCATCATCTTCCGTCGAGATTGAACAAACAAGACGACAATAAAAACACTGGTCGCACACGATAAGATATTTTATAAAAGTAGAAGAATTGACGTATAACCCCAAGTTAGAGTTCAACGGAACTACAGAGATCCTGCAAGAACTCTTCTGATTAGAGATGATCTAGGATTATACCTCCATTACGTGAGTGGTATAAGTTGAACAAAAATGGAAAGGTGTTTATTCTGTGAAATTTAAGGTTTTTTGCTCATGAAAATCATTGGAACTTAAATAATAAAATCTTCCAAAATTTAACATTTGGATAACAATTAAATGCCTCAAAGAAATCAGATTCAATTTCTCTACGACAACTTCTGAAGACATGTTTGTTTGTTTTTTGAATTCCGCGCCAAGCTACTCGAGGGCTATCTGCGATAGCCGTCCCTAATTTAGCAGTGTAAGACAAGAGAAAAAGCAGATAGTCATGACCAACCACCGCCAACTCTTGGGCTACTCTTTTACCAAAGAAAAGTGGGATTGACAGTCACATTATAACGCCACACACGGCTGAAAAGGCGAGCATGTTTGGTGCGACGGGGATGCCAACTCACGACCCTCAGATTACGAGTCACACGTCTTAACTCACCTGGCCATGCCGGGCCCTGAAGACATGAAAAATTACATGTGATAACACAAACTATACCTTTGATAAACTTTATGTCAATGAAAACAAGCTATTAAATAC
Source organism: Tachypleus tridentatus (assembly GCF_004210375.1). Taxonomy (NCBI): domain Eukaryota; kingdom Metazoa; phylum Arthropoda; class Merostomata; order Xiphosura; family Limulidae; genus Tachypleus; species Tachypleus tridentatus. The sequence continues at coordinate 42,990,908 of NC_134835.1, forward strand.
AACAATAGCTTTATGTTTGCTTTACCGGAAACAATAAATGTTGAATCAAGTTATAATGTAACAGAAGTAACTTAAATTATGTAATATATAAATAAGTTAGATAACTTATAGGAGAATAAAATATTATTACCACTTACCTCCATACGGATGGTGTGGACGCCCGTAAGGGGGCACTCGAGGCACAAACCTTCTATTGGGTTCTGGGTTGTCTGACTGTAAGCCTAACATTGCTCTGCAAGAAGGAGCATCATGGGACGTCAGTTTCCATGCGATTCCGCTAACAGTGATGAGCACAATTCCGACACCTGGTGATATAGTTAACAAGTAGAATGAGATTTTTTTAAAAACCACTACTTGTATTTAATAATATATTACCATAGTAAACTTAATAATATATTACCATAGTAAGCCTGGCTTTCGCTCATTCGCTTCTGTTATCGTTAAATTATCAACAACAGTAACACTTTTAAATTATATACATAAAAAATATTTATTGGTGGACACGTAGCGTTAGAAATTTAAAAAAAACTACAAGTTCAGAAACAAGTAACATTGATACAGTGTTAGATGGTCGTATTGTTGCACACGGTTAGATGTTGAAACTCCTAATGTGTTAACAGAGATGATGAGACAGAAGCACCTTTAGAAACAAGTAATATTGTCACAGTGTTAGATGGTCATATTGTTGCACACCATCAGATATTGAAACTCATAATGCGTTAACACAGATGGTGAGACAGAAGCACCTTTAGAAACAAGTAATATTGTCACAGTGTTAGATAGAAACAAGTAATTATTGTCACAGTGTTAGATAGCCATATTGTTCCACGTAGTCACGATGTTGAAACTCATAACGTGTTAATAGAGATGGTGAGACAGAAGCACCTTTAGCGAATACGATGCTTCGTTATATTTTGAAATACGTCTGCTTCTTCTGGACGAACATTTGTAAGAAAAATAATCTTTTATTCTTATGTAAGAAATGTTTTGTATAACCGGGTTAGCTCACTTCTAAACAACACGTGGACCAGTTTTGTTATTTTCAAAAGGGTACTAACAAATTTTGTGTGGAAATTCATGACTAATCTGTAACAATTGATGCGATAAGTTAATGTTGATTAAGATCAAATATTCTTCCCAAAAGGAAAGCATGCATGTTGTTTAGGGCATTCGAATTACAACATTCGGGTCGAATCCCACAATAAAGCATGCTCAACCTTTTGCCTTGGGGATATTATAACATTGTGGGCAATCTCACTATTTGTTGATAAAAGAGTAGCTGAAGAGTTGGCGGTGAGTGATGTTGACGAGCTGCACTCTTCCTCGTCTATTACTCAAGATTAGCATTTTCATCCAAGTTCAGAAATATGACTCAATCCCACCTCTAATAGGCTACAGTGTAGTAACACAGTTCAGTTTAACTATATCCTTTGTTAAGTTACACGAGTGTGTAACTTAATTCGATTACGTAAAACAGCTTAGATGAACTACTTCCAAGTAAGTTTTTGTTGTTTGTTGTTTTGTATTTAAGCACAAAGGCTATCTGTGCTCTGCCCTCCATGAGTATTAAAAGCCGGTTTGTAGCACTACAAGTCCGCAGACATACCGCTGTACCACTTGGGAAGGGAGGGGGGGTGGGGGTGGGGCTTCCTAGTAAGTGTAAGATACGCATGCGCGTATAAACCTATTAAATCGATCTAAAGTTTTAATTGGTTTAAACATCAACATAATAAAGAAAAATTATAATTAAGTTAAAACGGTGTTACAAATGGATTCAATTTATGAAACTTATGAAAGTTCCAGCTCAAATTTAATTAATATATACTTAACTTTACGAATGAAAAATGAATTGAAAATGTTTAAGGTCAAGCAACAAAACCATCCCAAAATTAGTTTACCAGAAAAAGTTTAATATTGGACATAAAATAATTATCGTTAATGTTCGTTCTACAAAACTATAGAAATTGCGAAATAACATTTTTTTTTTGCCTAGAGTTAAAGAACATTATTATAAAAATATCTCATAAATTGGAAAATAAAATTATCTTTTCCTATCAAAAATATTAATATCGCAAGAACCCTTCATAATTTTAATATACAAATTTCATCTGAGGCATATTGAGATTCATAAGTTTTGATATGGAAAGCTTAAGCTTTGTGCAAAGTTTCGAAAACTGTTACAAATAGTATTAAATACTGACGGTCTTTCTCAATTAACATGCCAATCACGTGCCTAAAAGAAGATACTTCACGTATTATGTTTTCTAAACTTTGTTCCTAAATCCTTGCAATGTGTCCCAACTGATAAGCATTTTATTCAATTCAACAATCTCGTATTGTTGAGAGACAGAACAAAAATAAAAACGTTAGTTTTAGATATGCCGTATAACATCGTTGAAACAGAATTAATAGCTTATTTGTTTGTTTTTATAATAGTTAAGCGAAAAATTTTGCTTATCGAAAAGTATCGAAATCCGCTTTTTACCGTTGTAAAGTCCATAAACTTGTCACTGGTGACCACGTAAAGTAATTTTTAAGATTAATAATTTTAAATTGAAATGTAACATAGCGTTGGAACAGTTCTTCTAGGTGTGCGTTTTTCTTATAGCAAAAGCCACATCGAACTATCTGCTGTATGTACTGAGGGGAATCGAACCCCTGATTTTAGGGTTATAAATCCGAAGTCTTACTGCCGTCTCAGCGGGGGTGGGGGGTGGAGGAATTCTTTAGAGCTAACTAGTTTTAATATTAATAATTATAATCGTCGCTGTATAACATAGCACTGAAATAGGTTCCCCAGAACATGTAATTCTAGTTGCTCCTAAACAAACTTTATTTTAAGAAGTTGTTTTAAAATTGCTACCATTATCACAAACGAACAAATAAATACTCTTCTAGACGCTGCTTCCCATCAGCAGCACCACCACCACAGGAAAAACAAAACAAAAAACAGTAGCTGAAAAATGTAGGTGTTTGAAAAAAACACTACACAGGTATCCTAACTGAAGTTAAGTAAATTTACTTTATAGTAAAGTTTCTATTGGAAAACAGTACAGTTCTCTAAACAATACATATATGTATGTGTCTATATACGGGTTTGATGTTTTTCTAATTGATTTATTGATTACTTTCTATAGAAATTATTTCCTTTTCAGCTGCCACTAAAAATATTCACAGAGTTATAATATTAATTACTCATAGTGAATTAATTAAATGAATTTTCTATTGAAAGATAGTAAAATTCTCTGAACCATACATACATACATACATATATATATATGATTAATTATATAGCAAGCTACATTTCCTCTGTACATGTATTTTTTCTTCAATAATTATACTATATGCGCATGCTGTAATTAACTGATTCTATACAAATTGTTGTATAAAAGTAAATCGTTAATGGCAGAAATTTCTACACCTCCAGTTCCTACAACCAGTTTCCGTTATTAGGTTCAGATGGTTGAAAAACAACAACACGTACTCTTAAGTAGCAATTATCAAAGATCGAGTACGATAGAAGTAAATTTGGGCTAGTCATAAAGTCTATGAACTGTGAACCCGAGGATTCCCTGCTCGCGTCCCATTACCGCAAATTCACACTCTACACTTTGGAGAACGAGTGCGTTATAAGAATGATAGTTAATTCCCATTATTTGACTTGGATAGCTCAAGAGTTAGCGGATGGTGTTGTTCATTAGCTGTCTATAATCCATCAGTTAAAAACTGGTGACGGTTAGCTTAAATGTCTGAAACAACCAACCCATTTACCACCATTACCATTTCCTTTTCAGGCGCAAGGTTTGTGATAATAATAACAATTGTGAATTATTTTAAGCAAATATTGGTAAATAATATTTCAATACATCACTAGATAGCAAAATAAGCAAAATTCGTTTTATGCCAACCACGGGGATTGATGTTCGAATTTTAGCATTATAAACCCTCACCACAATAAATTTAATTGTAATATATTTAATTTAAAATAACAAATTAATTCTGCATTAAAATAAAAAGGAAGAGCGTTTTTTTCAATATTTTCTGATAATAAAATAACAAATCAATTTTTATTTATGTGCTTTTCAAATGTTTTTTTTGTCTGTATATATATATATACATCAAACACTCAAAATGTTCAGATTTTAACTAAAGTTATCCGTTTCTAAAAATATATGTGAAAATACTGTAATTTTTATGTGTAATTTTATAGTTTATCAATGTTTTAAATATTTTTTGTTCTGATATTATCAATGTTCCAAGAAGCATGCAAATAAACAAAAAAAAAACATGAATGTTTAACAACAATATTCTCAGTTACTGACAATCCTAGTAACACTAGTAAATCTGGGATGAGACTTCTAAACAGCCATCCTTACTATTCCAACTAATTTCGCCGTACAGTGGGCAAAGTTACCACGAATTACAGGAAGTCTGTGTTTATGTAAGAGACGTAATAAAACGAAACTACGGAACAAACATTTTCAAGGTCGGACGTAAACTGTTTTGTGGAAACTATAAGAGGAGAAAAAAATTAAATCAGTAAAGTAAACGAAACTGCAACTTCAATAACTTGAGCCTTCACAGTAACTGTAGTATATGATAAACTCTAACATAAACTTAAGCTACGTATCCTGATATAGTGTAACATTAGCTAAAGCTGAATAACCTAAGAGTGTAGCACTAAACAAGCTACATATTCGAAAAAACATAATATTAACTAAAGCCGCATACGTTCTAAGCTTACAAAGTGTAGTTTTACCAAGGCTCTGCACCAAGGTGCATGCGTACTACTTCTAAAGCTATTTATGTATTACACAGCACTGTATTAGTTACAGATACATGGCTATAAATAGGGTTTTTGATTTTGGACTTTAACCGATAAAATACCACGACACACACAAAATATTATATCGGTGTATAACACCGGAAAAAGTTGAAATGTTGCTCGACACTTGATGACTTCATCCTTTTCCCAGTAAAATTATCGAACGTCCCTCCTTCCTGACTTGTATCCATCAATGATTCACTCAGAAAATTTTAAAACTATCCCAACTATTGAGCGATTGCAAGTATTAGACACATAATAAGTAATAAGACATGCAACACAAATTAAGCTTTGTTCCGAGAATAATTTTCGGATAAAGATGAAAATGATTCACACCCAGTAAACTAAACGTGAGAGCCCGAAAACGATTTCAAGCCATCCAAATAATAATCAAAAACAGCTAAAAATAAAATTAGAAGATCAACAGCCCTAATTATAACACTTATAGTAAAAACACTTAGCTGTACATCTGAGTATGCTCCTCAGTAGCTCAGCGCTAGATCTAAAGGCTTACAACAATAAAACTCGGGTTTTGATACCCGCGGTTGGCACACACATAGACAACTCACTGTCTAGTTTTGTACTTAGAAAACAAACGTCCCATCTGTCTTCATTAGAATCTCAGTATTGTGTATCATAAAACCTAATATAATACTTGTTATTTTTACTAAAAGCCGTATAACCAGTATACAGTACAATATCATTAAAGTGATAATTCATTGGGCGGGTGTGGCCCATTCCAGACTGTGGAGCTGTATATAGTTCTTTAGTTCATATCACAATACAGAAATAAAATAAAAGTATGTGCGTTATAAAAGTGACGATGAAATTCGCTATTAGAGGGTGAAATTCACCAGCTGCCTTCTCTCTAGACTTTCACTTCAAAATTGGGGACAGCTAAGGCAGATAGCACTCGTACAGCTTTATGAGAAACCCAACAAAATAAACTCTTAAGTAATTAGATTTGAATAAGTTTTCTCAGTTTTACACGATGAGCAGTGATAAAAGAAGCGTTATGCATAATTATGGATTTATTCGTAGTTTCGTACGCGCAAGTATATCTCCAACTAAAACACACACGTCATTTTATATTTTATCTAAAACAAGTCGCATGTTGTTTTGAATTAAGCCGCCGTGATATTACGCTATTCGTAATAAATTACTAAACACTGTAAATCTACATAAATACTGTGTACGATGCAAAAACAACTATTATATAACAGGTGAAAAATAATGTAGCTGATACAATGTTACATTATTTTCGTTAATATTAATTTAAAGAAACCGTTAGATGACGCCACAAGTACTAAATTAACCCATTTTGATAAATTTCTGACGACAAGTTCAGTTTCGCTTGGAAACACTTCGATAAATAGATTAAATGTGCTATTCAACCAGATTAATCTGCAAATAGCTGTCTTGAATCTCGCTGTTTGGTACGGAGGTTTACAGTTATTCAGAGTGCTCGTTATTTTACAACATGATAACGTTGGTTTTTGAATTTCGCGCAAAGTTACACGAGGACTATCTTTTATCTGATGTGCTTCTATGTTTCACGAGACAGTCTACAGCCTATATTTCAAAAGAAAAAAGAAAAATCTACACAACTACAAAGTAAAAAAAATACATATATCACAACAAAACTAAAAAGCAAATTAAATGCGAGGTAGACTAATAATGAAAACATTCAGATTATTGTACATTGTGTAAAAAAAAAACACCTTGTGCCAATTCAGCTGAGAACTATCAGCTGTCGTCAGTCCAGAACTACATCGGTGAGTGAGGTTGTCACTCGATGAAACTTCGTGTGGCTTCAACTATCAAAAAAATTATATTATTGCAGGTTTAAGATAAACACTCAGTTAACTGGAGAACTAGGAAACTCGAAACACACTTCATCATTCTATACCATATTAAATAAAACAAAATATAGGACACAATAATACTGAAAGTATAACCCTTCTTCGTTATTACATGACGCCTCTGTTAATTTCATGGTTATATTTATCGCTTCCTACTCCAGTAGAATGGATCGTCTAATATTCAGTCGCTTTTTCTCACAAAGAGACTGTTTATTTTTATACATACGTTCTTTTTGTCGTTTAAAATACATGTAGTACACAAATACTGTTATGTGAAGTATAAGTTGACCTACATAAAATCTTGTTAGATAATACGACAGAAACGCCGTTTCTGCACGATCACGCTCATAACAACACCTGAAATTACGTGATACTCTTTCAACAAAAGCCAGAATCAAAGAAAGGCTCAAGAAATACGATGTCCTCTCAACAAAATCCATAGAAACAGAAAGGTGCAAAAAATACGATGTCCTCTCAACAAAATCTATAGAAACAGAAAGGTGCAAGAAATACGATGTCCTCTCAACAGAATTCATAAAAAGGCGCAGAAAGTTTGGTGTACCCCTAAAAAAAAGCCAGAACCAAAGAAAGGCTCAAGAAATACGATGTCCTCTCAACAAAATCCATAGAAACAGAAAGGTGCAAGAAATTTGATCTCCACCTCAACAGAAAAAAAAAAAAGAACCAAAGAAAGGCTCAGAAAATGTGATATCCCTAAAACCCAGAATCAAAGATCAAAGGGTAATATGATATAAAGAAATTATTGTGAAAAAATAAATAAAAAATCACAATTAGATAAATGTCATTCAGAATCAATATACAACAAGAAAACATGACAATAAATACCTAACTAGCTTCATATTTGAAAACAAGAAAACAATGAATTAAATATCTCACTATCTTCGTATTTAAACACAGAAACAATACAATAAATACCTTACCAGCTTAAATATTCAAATAGAAGAAAATTAGGACATAAATATCTTACTAGGTTAATAGTTAAATAGAAGAAAACTAGGATATAAATATCTTACAAGGTTAATAGTTAAATAGAAGAAAACTAGGAAATAAATATCTTACAAGGTTAATAGTTAAATAGGAGAAAACTAGGAAATAAATATCCAACAAGGTTAATAGTTAAATAGAAGAAAAAGATAATAAATAGCTTACCAGTTCCACATTTAAATACAAGTCAATAAACACCTTATCAGGTTCGTATTTAAGAAAATGTCTAGATTATATTTCGACATAACAGTTCCAGAAAGTTGAAGGTTTAATATAAAAACCGTTTCGTATTCAGTGGAACACAAAAATTACATTTCATTTTTCACTAGTAATTACAGAAATGCTTCACAACTGTGGGTTTCTTTGAGAGGCCTACAACAACAGTAATTATTAATGCCAAATGTTACGAATGACGTTCGTAAGACTATTTACATTACACAATGTTTTGACTTATTCAAACAAATTATAAATTCAACTCGTACCCTATTTACTTACTGCTGCGATCTTTCTTTGTTAAAGAGACCGTGTATATTATGTTCTATTGAAGACATTAAATATCAGTGTGAAATGCTCCTAACTTTACCAACAAATCCCAAGTGAAAATAGGACGCAAAGTCTCTCACCAGATGAAATGTACTTTAGGAAAAATGTCTTTTATGAGTGGTTAAATCAAATGCATCGCAAAACAAACAACGATTTCTTGTGTTCAAACATTTTTAGGAAACTTACGGTTGACACTGAATGACACATTAGTATCACTACGTTGTCTAAGTTGAGGAAAGAGCAAATGGTCAAAGATACAAGTACTGTCATGGTTTTTTATTAACTTATGCGTCTGAATGTGTGCCTTGTTTATTGTCAAGTATTTAAGCAAAGAGTAGTCAATTACCAATGGAAGTGGGTTCAATCAATACATTTGATATTTAAACACGTAAAACTGGAAAATAAAGAAACCTCCTCCAAAATTTGTACAAATAAGCCCTAGTTATGTGAGACAGTCAAAATACATTTCAGGGCGTATGTGATGGACCAGTAGTCATATTTCGAGCATTATACAGTGACGTATCGAGGAAGGGAGATCGAACAACCACAAAAATGAATAGAAGGTGCTCTATATTCTGGTTTTTTAAAAAAATAAACAGTGGACTTTCATATAAATCACTTAATTTTTGTGTACGGTAAAAGGACCTCATTTTAGGGGGGGGATACTCTCTACTCTGTAGCAGCGGCTATGCCCCTGTCTGAACATGATAAACAATGTGACAACGTACCAAAATGTCCAAGAAAATATCAGCTCATATTGAAATTACTATTACTGTTGTTTTCTTTTATGTTTTTTTATTATTATTATTAACTAGTTTTACATTTCGATTCATCTGCGGTTAAATTGCTAAGTTGAATTTTTAGTTTTTTTTCAAGTAACATGGATGAATGCGTTTTTTAAACTGAGAAAATAAACAAATATATACAACTACTTCTGTAAAAACCACAGTTAAAAATATGCTTGTATTAAATTCAAAAGTTGATTTACTTGAAGAAAAAATAAAACTATAACAGTGTTGTTAAACAGTAATTAGAAACTGATAAGTCAACTCTGCAACAACGCCTTATTACGTTCGGTGAAACCGATGAGACAGCTCTGAGAAAACGCCTTATTACATTATGTGAAACTGATGAGACAGCTCAGTAACAAAGCCTTATTACGTTAGATGAAACCGATAAGGCAGCTCTGTAACAACGCCTTATTACATTAGGTGAAACCGAGAAGACAGATCTGTAACAACGCCTTATTACATTAGATGAAACCAATACGGCAGATCTGTCATTAACGCCTTATTACTTTAAGTGTACTCTGATGAGATGAGTCACTAACAGCGCTTCATTACGTTAAGTAAACTCTAATAACGACCTATAACATTAGATTCAAACTTAAAACAATTGTATCTAGTTTGTATCTGTATGTAGCTTTCTAGTAAAGCTTTATAATATCAATTTCTAACTATTGTTACCCGTGAGCGTTCTTAAATAGTATAATTGTATTTATTACACCGAATAATCCACAACTAAATATTGGGTTGAGGAATAATTCGTGAGCGTTTTTTCAAGTTAAAAAAATATATTCATAAATGAAACGCTTTCGCAAAATATTTCATGTCATTTGGTAGATAATTTTTTTGCTCTAATAGATGGTGTGTTTGATTTTCATATGTCTTTAATTTTTGCTTTAATTTTCAGCTCATTAAATGGAATGTCAAGTGGACAAAATCGAGCATTTTCGACACCATCTGCTTTTCGCATTTAATTTCTTGCAATTTCGTTTAAAACAATGCATACTATATACCTAGGTATTACATGAAATAAAGTATCATAATAAATGTTTTGGGTGTAATGTGTTCATGCATTGAAGTATTGTATAGTCTTGCATGTAATGCTTGAATGAAATTATTTAAAACGCTCACGAATTATTCCTCAACCTAATAGTTCTTATAGTAAAGTTTTGACCAAAATATTAAATAATCGAATCGTTGTACAAAGTTCTGTCCATTTGCGTCACTGAAACCGTAAACGTCAAATCTAGCAGCTGCAAAACTTAACATTAACGGAATTTTCCAGGTGGTCCCTCTCCACCAGCGACACTACTAAGCCATAAACTAGGGCACACTGTACACTGAGAACAAAAACCCGTCTGGAGAGCAAGAACCAGTTCACTTACCCACGAGTTTGATCAACACCGTAATAGCCACCTCCCCACTGTCGACATTGTGAACGGACTAGCGTACATTTTGATAACTGCTATAGTACTCAACCAAACGTTCGTTACTTATTTATGTACTGATGTAAAACTTGTTCAACGTTGTCAAAAGATACCATTACCAGAAGTGTACACATTTTTATCAGCATACACACATATATATACGTATTTGTAATATGACATATGAAAACCATATCTTTATTTATTTCATTCTAAAGTTTAAACCAACTAGCTCCTTGTATAATATGTGGTTGTTGGTGACGTAGGCAACTGTTTACAACGCAGTGCCCACATGTTTCCTTTAATATGATCTGTGAGTTTTCCCGACTATACTCTTATGAACTCTTCATACGTTCTTCAAAGTAATTGCGCATCAGTTAAAATACCAGAACCGGTAGGTTTACCTTTTTTTTTTCTTCAAGCAGTAAAGATTAAGGGGCTGTCTACAAATGTGGAATTTTTTGATATTCATCTAATCTCAAATGTACAGTAGACAGAAGAATATGTTATTTTCAAACAAATGAAAATATTTTATAAACTTACTATATTATTGAAAGTTGAATTCTAAATGTTTATTTATGCACTAAGTGAATCAAAGCATAAGTTAAAGGAAAATACAAATTGTAATAGATTTTATTTGTTTGTTAAGCGCAAAGCTACGCAATAAGCTATCTGCGCTGTGCGTACCACGGGTATCGAAACCCGGTTTTTGGCTTTATAAATATTTGATATTGACGTTGTGCCCTGGTAGTCAATCTTAATCGAATAAAGCCTTAACCAGAATTAATGGGTTATGATTTGTAGTTAAATATTAACACTGTACCACCTCACCAGCAGAAAGTATCGTGGATCGTACAGCCAACCAGCTTATTGTAGGCCTAAAGTAGGAACGTTGTGTTTGTGTGTGTTTTCTTATAGCAAAGCCATATTGGGCTATCTGCTGAATCCACCTGGGGAATCGAACCCTGAATTTAGCGTTGGAAATCCGAAAATTTACCCGTGTATCAGCGGGTAACAGGAACGTTGTGAACGTTAATGTGAGGTTTTCGGTGTTTCTGATGTTCGATATATTTCTATATTTTTAACTATTAACCATAGATCTAGTATTTTGCCGTCAATAAAGCAAAAACTCTAAAATCTGGAGCTGATCAAATCATTGAACTTCAAGAACTTCATTACCTAATGTTGAGCAGAAGAACAAAGCAGTGCGGTTAAATTATTCTTTTAAATTTCAAATTAATTTTAATTTCATTTTATAGGTGATTTTAATTTAGCACTACATTCGTATCCAGCTTTATTGTTATTTGTTTGTTTCTGAATTTCGAGCGAACTACACGAGGGCTATCTGCGCTAGCCGTCCTCAATTTAGCAGTGTAAGACTAGAGGGAAGACAGCTAGTCATCACCACCCACCGCCAACTCTTGGGCTACTCTTTTACCAACGAGCAGTGGGATTGATCGTGACATTATAACGTCCTCACACCTGAAAGGGCGAGCATGTTTGGTGCGACGGGGATTCGAAACCGCGAATTGTTATTTGAATATAGTGATTCGTGTATTTATTAACGTGCATTATTATCGAAGTTTTGTATCATAACAACACCACCTTATTACCTTACGTTTGTCACGTTTCATGAACCTTCATACTTCTTTTCATTCTAATCCAATTACGACTAAGGTTGGGCGTGGCTTAGAGAATAGCGTGCCCGGTAAGTGAATCTGAGGCTTCATAGTTTGTTTGTTTTCGCAAAAACAAAGCGCTTGAGGCCGTTGATGCGCTATATAAGTGTAACAAGTTCATTCCCATTACTCGATCAGATTGTATCACAACAGTGTATTGACTAGCTTAGCTGCCTTCACTTTAACCTGTCGGTTCAAATTAGAGATTGCTTTGCACACATTGATAGCCCTTGTGTAGCCAGATTCATGGGAACATTCTGAAACAAAGTACAAACTAATCTTTTCTATACTACATAATGAATGTTTCTCTTAAGTACTTAAAAACATATCTACGAAAACTTAAAGCTAAATTTAAAATCGTATTTTATTTTATATATTTAGGCTGACTTTACGGAGTTACCACAACAATAACCTGAAAATGGTTTGTTGGCCGTTAATCTGTTAAATTCATTTTTATCTAAACATGTAAATATGCAAAAGATAAACACAATAAACTTCAAAACTGAAATAACTATTTATATAAATTATTCAAGTTAATAAAAGTTCTATACTCTAATTAGATTTATCTCAGGAAAAATAATAATATCCATTTTATCTGTACTTTATCCAGCCGTTCTACCTTTCTGTCTCAGCACTTTTCGTACTTTAATTGTTAATTTAATAGTTTTACTTCTTCTCAAATATAGTGTTGATTTTACCTTCCACAAGTTTCATCTCTAACCTAACCAGTTCTACATTTATCTTTAGTTTATCCAGATTTGATTCCCATAAATAATTTAATTAGCTCTCGTTTAATTTCTAAATTTTATCCAACTCCAGTTCAAGTATCCACTTTACTGAGCCGATATTTAGAACTATAATAATTAGTCTACCAAACTATACTATAATAACTCTAAAATCATTCGCTAATTAGCACAATATTGGTGCAAGTTTTGTTTTACAATTATTATATTCCTGTTAATTTTCTGTATATTCCTGTGATGTTAATTTACACTCCTTACATATAATGTTCAGAAGTCATTCATGAGTGATGAACATTCAATAATCATCTGAGATACGCCGTTGATGTGCCTTGTTTTATATAAGCCAAAAAAAAGAACATTCTAATATAGCAAGCAAGCACTGAACATACTTGTAACAATCAATTTTAGAAGTCTGTTAGTTATCGCAATGCTTACACACGATCAATCCTTTCACAAACCAAAGAACTGAACTGATTCAGCATGTTAAGACTGCACGGTTCGTTGTGTGTTTTAACATACGTATTTCTGTAAGTAGGGTATAAGGTAACGCTTCTACAAGACCAAAACTTCGAAACGAATATTTTAGGAAATATGGTTCGAAAACATTGATTCCTTCAGAAGCAAGAAGTAAAACAAGAACAGTACAAATCAAAGAGGTCACATTAGCAAGAACATCACTACAGAAAAGTTAACAATAAATATTGTACCGTTACAACTTCAAACAAATGCAACAATAATATCTGCACGCTAAAACTAAGAATATTACAAACCATCGCCAGCAGACAGACATAAAACCTATAACTAAAACAGTCAACAATGTTACAAACCATCGGCTGCAGACAGATATAAAACTAAAAACTAAAACTGCCAACAATGTTACAAACCATCGGCTCCAGACAGACATAAAACCGATAACTAAAACAGTCAACAATATTACAAACCATCGGCTGCAGACAGATATAAAACTAAAAACTAAAACAGTCAACAATATTACAAACCATCAGCTGCAGACAAACATAAAACCTATAACTAAAACAATCAACAATCTTACAAACCATCGGCTACAGACAGACATAAAACCTATAACTAAAATGGTCAACAATATTACAAACCATTGGCTGTAGACAGACATAAAACCTATAACTAAAACAGTCAACAATATTACAAACCATCGGCTGCAGACAGACATAAAACCTATAACTAAAACAGTCAACAATATTACAAACCATCGGATGCAGACAGATATAAAACCAATAACTAAAACAGTCAACAATGTTACAAACCATCGGCTGCAGACAGACATAAAACCTGTAACTAAAACAGTCAACAATATCACAAACCATTGGCTGTAGACAGACATAAAACCCATAACTAAAACAGTCAACAATATTACAAACCATCGGCTGCAGACAGATATAAAACCAATAACTAAAACAGTCAACGATATTACAAACCATCGGCTGCAGACAGACATAAAACCTATAACTAAAACAGTCAACAATATTACAAACCATCGGCTGCAGACAGACATAAAACCTATAACTAAAACAGTCAACAATATTACAAACCATCGGCTGCAGACAGATATAAAACCTATAACTAAAACAGTCAACAATTTTAAAAACCATCGGCTGTAGACAGACATAAAACCTGTAACTAAAATGGTCAACAATATTACAAACCATCGGCTGCAGACAGACATAAAACCTATAACTAAAACAGTCAACAATATTACAAACCATCGGCTGCAGACAGACATAAAACCTATAACTAAAACAGTCAACAATATTACAAACCATCGGATGCAGACAGATATAAAACCAATAACTAAAACAGTCAACAATGTTACAAACCATCGGCTGCAGACAGACATAAAACCTGTAACTAAAACAGTCAACAATATTACAAACCATCGGCTGCAGACAGATATAAAATCTATAACTAAAACAGTCAACAATTTTAAAAACCATCGGCTGTAGACAGACATAAAACCTGTAACTAAAATGGTCAACAATATTACAAACCATCGGCTGCAGACAGATATAAAACCTATAACTAAAACAGTCAACAATATTACAAACCATCGGCTGCAGACAGACATAAAACCGATAACTAAAACAGTCAACAATGTTACAAACCATCGGCTGCAGACAGACATAAAACCTGTAACTAAAACAGTCAACAATCTTACAAACCATTGGCTGTAGACAGACATAAAACCCATAACTAAAACAGTCAACGATATTACAAACCATCGGCTGCAGACAGACATAAAACCTATAACTAAAATGGTCAACAATCTTAAAAACCATCGGCTGTAGACAGACATAAAACCTGTAACTAAAATGGTCAACAATATTACAAACCATCGGCTGCAGACAGATATAAAACCTATAACTAAAACAGTCAACAATGTTACAAACCATCGGCTGCAGACAGACATAAAACCTGTAACTAAAACAGTCAACAATATCACAAACCATCGGCTGCAGACAGACATAAAACCTATAACTAAAACAGTCAACAATCTTACAAACCATCGGCTACAGACAGACATAAAACCTATAACTAAAATGGTCAACAATGTTACAAACCATCGGCTGCAGACAGACATAAAACCTGTAACTAAAACAGTCAACAATATGACAAACCATTGGCTGTAGACAGACATAAAACCCATAACTAAAACAGTCAACAATATTACAAACCATCGGCTGCAGACAGACATAAAACCCATAACTAAAATGGTCAACAATTTTAAAAACCATCGGCTGTAGACAGACATAAAACCTGTAACTAAAATGGTCAACAATATTACAAACCATCGGCTGCAGACAGATATAAAACCTATAACTAAAACAGTCAACAATATTACAAACCATCGGCTGCAGACAGACATGAAACCGATAACAAAAACAGTCAACAATGTTACAAACCATCGGCTGCAGACAGACATAAAACCTGTAACTAAAACAGTCAACAATCTTACAAACCATTGGCTGTAGACAGACATAAAACCCATAACTAAAACAGTCAACGATATTACAAACCATCGGCTGCAGACAGACATAAAACCTATAACTAAAATGGTCAACAATCTTAAAACCATCGGCTATAGACAAACATAAAACCTATAACTAAAACAGTCAACAATCTACAAACCATCGGCTACAGACAGACATAAAACCTGTAACTAAAATGGTCAACAATATTACAAACCATCGGCTGCAGACAGATATAAAACCTATAACTAAAACAGTCAACAATGTTACAAACCATCGGCTCCAGACAGACATAAAACCTATAACTAAAACAGTCAACAATATTACAAACCATCGGCTGCAGACAGATATAAAACCAATAACTAAAACAGTCAACAATGTTACAAACCATCGGCTGCAGACAGACATAAAACCTGTAACTAAAACAGTCAACAATATCACAAACCATCGGCTGCAGACAGACATAAAACCTATAACTAAAACAGTCAACAATCTTACAAACCATCGGCTACAGACAGACATAAAACCTATAACTAAAATGGTCAACAATATATACAAACCATCGGCTGCAGACAGATATAAAACCTATAACTAAAACAGTCAACAATATTACAAACCATCGGCTGCAGACAGACATGAAACCGATAACTAAAACAGTCAACAATGTTACAAACCATCGGCTGCAGACAGACATAAAACCTGTAACTAAAACAGTCAACAATCTTACAAACCATTGGCTGTAGACAGACATAAAACCCATAACTAAAACAGTCAACGATATTACAAACCATCGGCTGCAGACAGACATAAAACCTATAACTAAAATGGTCAACAATCTTAAAAACCATCGGCTATAGACAGACATAAAACCTATAACTAAAACAGTCAACAATCTTACAAACCATCGGCTACAAACAGACATAAAACCTGTAACTAAAATGGTCAACAATATTACAAACCATCGGCTGCAGACAGATATAAAACCTATAACTAAAACAGTCAACAATATTACAAACCATCGGCTGCAGACAGACATAAAACCTATAATTAAAATGGTCAACAATATTACAAATCATTGGCTGTAGACAGACATAAAACCTATAACTAAAACAGTCAACAATATTACAAACCATCGGCTGCAGATAGACATAAAACTTATAACTAAAACAATCAACAATATTACAAACCATCGGCTGCAGACAGATATAAACCCAATAACTAAAACAGTCAACAATGTTACAAACCATCGGCTGCAGACAGATGTAAAACCTGTAACTAAAACAGTCAACAATATCACAAACCATCGGCTGTAGACAGACATAAAACCCATAACTAAAACAGTCAACAATATTACAAACCATCGGCTGCAGACAGATATAAAACCAATAACTAAAACAGTCAACGATATTACAAACCATCGGCTGCAGACAGACATAAAACCTATAACTAAAATAGTCAACAATGTTACAAACCATCGGCTCCAGACAGACATAAAACCGATAACTAAAACAGTCAACAATATTACAAACCATCGGCTGCAGACAGATATAAAACTAAAAACTAAAACAGTCAACAATGTTACAAACCATCGGCTGCAGACAGACATAAAACCTATAACTAAAACAGTCAACAATATTACAAACCATCGGCTGCAGACAGACATAAAACCTATAACTAAAACAGTCAACAATATTACAAACCATCGGCTGCAGACAGATATAAAACCTATAACTAAAACAGTCAACAATTTTAAAAACCATCGGCTGTAGACAGACATAAAACCTGTAACTAAAATGGTCAACAATATTACAAACCATCGGCTGCAGACAGATATAAAACCTATAACTAAAACAGTCAACAATATTACAAACCATCGGCTGCAGACAGACATGAAACCGATAACAAAAACAGTCAACAATGTTACAAACCATCGGCTGCAGACAGACATAAAACCTGTAACTAAAACAGTCAACAATCTTACAAACCATTGGCTGTAGACAGACATAAAACCCATAACTAAAACAGTCAACGATATTACAAACCATCGGCTGCAGACAGACATAAAACCTATAACTAAAATGGTCAACAATCTTAAAAACCATCGGCTGTAGACAGACATAAAACCTGTAACTAAAATGGTCAACAATATTACAAACCATCGGCTGCAGACAGATATAAAACCTATAACTAAAACAGTCAACAATGTTACAAACCATCGGTTGCAGACAGACATAAAACCTGTAACTAAAACAATCAACAATATCACAAACCATCGGCTGCAGACAGACATAAAACCTATAACTAAAACAGTCAACAATCTTACAAACCATCGGCTACAGACAGACATAAAACCTATAACTAAAATGGTCAACAATGTTACAAACCATCGGCTGCAGACAGACATAAAACCTGTAACTAAAACAGTCAACAATATGACAAACCATTGGCTGTAGACAGACATAAAACCCATAACTAAAACAGTCAACAATATTACAAACCATCGGCTGCAGACAGACATAAAACCCATAACTAAAATGGTCAACAATTTTAAAAACCATCGGCTGTAGACAGACATAAAACCTGTAACTAAAATGGTCAACAATATTACAAACCATCGGCTGCAGACAGATATAAAACCTATAACTAAAACAGTCAACAATATTACAAACCATCGGCTGCAGACAGACATGAAACCGATAACAAAAACAGTCAACAATGTTACAAACCATCGGCTGCAGACAGACATAAAACCTGTAACTAAAACAGTCAACAATCTTACAAACCATTGGCTGTAGACAGACATAAAACCCATAACTAAAACAGTCAACAATATTACAAACCATCGGCTGCAGACAGACATAAAACCTATAACTAAAATGGTCAACAATCTTAAAAACCATCGGCTATAGACAAACATAAAACCTATAACTAAAACAGTCAACAATATTACAAACCATTGGCTGCAAACAGATATAAAACCTATAACTAAAACAGTCAACAATGTTACAAACCATCGGCTGCAGACAGACATAAAACCTATAACTAAAACAGTCAACAATATTACAAACCATCGGCTGCAGACAGACATAAAACCTATAACTAAAACAGTCAACAATATTACAAACCATTGGCTGCAAACAGATATAAAACCTATAACTAAAACAGTCAACAATGTTACAAACCATCGGCTGCAGACAGACATAAAACCTATAACTAAAACAGTCAACAATATTACAAACCATCGGATGCAGACAGATATAAAACCAATAACTCAAACAGTCAACAATATCACAAACCATCGGCTGCAGACAGACATAAAACCCATAACTAAAACAGTCAACAATGTTACAAACCATCGGCTG
Source organism: Tachypleus tridentatus (assembly GCF_004210375.1). Taxonomy (NCBI): domain Eukaryota; kingdom Metazoa; phylum Arthropoda; class Merostomata; order Xiphosura; family Limulidae; genus Tachypleus; species Tachypleus tridentatus. The sequence continues at coordinate 43,010,138 of NC_134835.1, forward strand.
CAGACAGATATAAAACTAAAAACTAAAACTGCCAACAATGTTACAAACCATCGGCTCCAGACAGACATAAAACCGATAACTAAAACAGTCAACAATATTACAAACCATCGGCTGCAGACAGATATAAAACTAAAAACTAAAACAGTCAACAATATTACAAACCATCAGCTGCAGACAGACATAAAACCTATAACTAAAACAATCAACAATCTTACAAACCATCGGCTACAGACAGACATAAAACCTATAACTAAAATGGTCAACAATATTACAAACCATTGGCTGTAGACAGACATAAAACCTATAACTAAAACAGTCAACAATATTACAAACCATCGGCTGCAGACAGACATAAAACCTATAACTAAAACAGTCAACAATATTACAAACCATCGGATGCAGACAGATATAAAACCAATAACTAAAACAGTCAACAATGTTACAAACCATCGGCTGCAGACAGACATAAAACCTGTAACTAAAACAGTCAACAATATCACAAACCATTGGCTGTAGACAGACATAAAACCCATAACTAAAACAGTCAACAATATTACAAACCATCGGCTGCAGACAGATATAAAACCAATAACTAAAACAGTCAACGATATTACAAACCATCGGCTGCAGACAGACATAAAAGCTATAACTAAAACAGTCAACAATATTACAAACCATCGGCTGCAGACAGACATAAAACCTATAACTAAAACAGTCAACAATATTACAAACCATCGGCTGCAGACAGATATAAAACCTATAACTAAAACAGTCAACAATTTTAAAAACCATCGGCTGTAGACAGACATAAAACCTGTAACTAAAATGGTCAACAATATTACAAACCATCGGCTGAAGACAGACATAAAACCTATAACTAAAACAGTCAACAATATTACAAACCATCGGCTGCAGACAGACATAAAACCTATAACTAAAACAGTCAACAATATTACAAACCATCGGATGCAGACAGATATAAAACCAATAACTAAAACAGTCAACAATGTTACAAACCATCGGCTGCAGACAGACATAAAACCTGTAACTAAAACAGTCAACAATATCACAAACCATTGGCTGTAGACAGACATAAAACCCATAACTAAAACAGTCAACAATATTACAAACCATCGGCTGCAGACAGATATAAAACCAATAACTAAAACAGTCAACGATATTACAAACCATCGGCTGCAGACAGACATAAAACCTATAACTAAAACAGTCAACAATATTACAAACCATCGGCTGCAGACAGACATAAAACCTATAACTAAAACAGTCAACAATATTACAAACCATCGGCTGCAGACAGATATAAAACCTATAACTAAAACAGTCAACAATTTTAAAAACCATCGGCTGTAGACAGACATAAAACCTGTAACTAAAATGGTCAACAATATTACAAACCATCGGCTGCAGACAGATATAAAACCTATAACTAAAACAGTCAACAATATTACAAACCATCGGCTGCAGACAGACATGAAACCGATAACAAAAACAGTCAACAATGTTACAAACCATCGGCTGCAGACAGACATAAAACCTGTAACTAAAACAGTCAACAATCTTACAAACCATTGGCTGTAGACAGACATAAAACCCATAACTAAAACAGTCAACGATATTACAAACCATCGGCTGCAGACAGACATAAAACCTATAACTAAAATGGTCAACAATCTTAAAAACCATCGGCTGTAGACAGACATAAAACCTGTAACTAAAACAGTCAACAATATCACAAACCATCGGCTGCAGACAGACATAAAACCTATAACTAAAACAGTCAACAATCTTACAAACCTTCGGCTACAGACAGACATAAAACCTATAACTAAAATGGTCAACAATGTAACAAACCATCGGCTGCAGACAGACATAAAACCTGTAACTAAAACAGTCAACAATATGACAAACCATTGGCTGTAGACAGACATAAAACCCATAACTAAAACAGTCAACAATATTACAAACCATCGGCTGCAGACAGACATAAAACCCATAACTAAAATGGTCAACAATTTTAAAAACCATCGGCTGTAGACAGACATAAAACCTGTAACTAAAATGGTCAACAATATTACAAACCATCGGCTGCAGACAGATATAAAACCTATAACTAAAACAGTCAACAATATTACAAACCATCGGCTGCAGACAGACATGAAACCGATAACAAAAACAGTCAACAATGTTACAAACCATCGGCTGCAGACAGACATAAAACCTGTAACTAAAACAGTCAACAATCTTACAAACCATTGGCTGTAGACAGACATAAAACCCATAACTAAAACAGTCAACGATATTACAAACCATCGGCTGCAGACAGACATAAAACCTATAACTAAAATGGTCAACAATCTTAAAAACCATCGGCTATAGACAAACATAAAACCTATAACTAAAACAGTCAACAATCTACAAACCATCGGCTACAGACAGACATAAAACCTGTAACTAAAATGGTCAACAATATTACAAACCATCGGCTGCAGACAGATATAAAACCTATAACTAAAACAGTCAACAATGTTACAAACCATCGGCTCCAGACAGACATAAAACCGATAACTAAAACAGTCAACAATATTACAAACCATCGGCTGCAGACAGATATAAAACTAAAAACTAAAACAGTCAACAATATTACAAACCATTGGCTGCAAACAGATATAAAACCTATAACTAAAACAGTCAACAATGTTACAAACCATCGGCTGCAGACAGACATAAAACCTATAACTAAAACAGTCAACAATATCACAAACCATTGGCTGTAGACAGACATAAAACCCATAACTAAAACAGTCAACAATATTACAAACCATCGGCTGCAGACAGATATAAAATCAATAACTAAAACAGTCAACGATATTACAAACCATCGGCTGCAGACAGACATAAAACCTATAACTAAAACAGTCAACAATATTACAAACCATCGGCTGCAGACAGACATAAAACCTATAACTAAAACAGTCAACAATATTACAAACCATCGGCTGCAGACAGATATAAAACCAATAACTAAAACAGTCAACAATGTTACAAACCATCGGCTGCAGACAGACATAAAACCTGTAACTAAAACAGTCAACAATATCACAAACCATCGGCTGCAGACAGACATAAAACCTATAACTAAAACAGTCAACAATCTTACAAACCATCGGCTACAGACAGACATAAAACCTATAACTAAAATGGTCAACAATATTACAAACCATCGGCTGCAGACAGATATAAAACCTATAACTAAAACAGTCAACAATCTTACAAACCATTGGCTGTAGACAGACATAAAACCCATAACTAAAACAGTCAACGATATTACAAACCATCGGCTGCAGACAGACATAAAACCTATAACTAAAATGGTCAACAATCTTAAAAACCATCGGCTATAGACAGACATAAAACCTATAACTAAAACAGTCAACAATCTTACAAACCATCGGCTACAGACAGACATAAAACCTGTAACTAAAATGGTCAACAATATTACAAACCATCGGCTGCAGACAGATATAAAACCTATAACTAAAACAGTCAACAATATTACAAACCATCGGCTGCAGACAGACATAAAACCTATAATTAAAATGGTCAACAATATTACAAATCATTGGCTGTAGACAGACATAAAACCTATAACTAAAACAGTCAACAATATTACAAACCATCGGCTGCAGATAGACATAAAACTTATAACTAAAACAATCAACAATATTACAAACCATCGGCTGCAGACAGATATAAACCCAATAACTAAAACAGTCAACAATGTTACAAACCATCGGCTGCAGACAGATGTAAAACCTGTAACTAAAACAGTCAACAATATCACAAACCATTGGCTGTAGACAGACATAAAACCCATAACTAAAACAGTCAACAATATTACAAACCATCGGCTGTAGACAGACATAAAACCTGTAACTAAAATGGTCAACAATATTACAAACCATCGGCTGCAGACAGATATAAAACCTATAACTAAAACAGTCAACAATGTTACAAACCATCGGCTGCAGACAGACATAAAACCTGTAACTAAAACAGTCAACAATATCACAAACCATCGGCTGCAGACAGACATAAAACCTATAACTAAAACAGTCAACAATCTTACAAACCATCGGCTACAGACAGACATAAAACCTATAACTAAAATGGTCAACAATGTTACAAACCATCGGCTGCAGACAGACATAAAACCTGTAACTAAAACAGTCAACAATATGACAAACCATTGGCTGTAGACAGACATAAAACCCATAACTAAAACAGTCAACAATATTACAAACCATCGGCTGCAGACAGACATAAAACCCATAACTAAAATGGTCAACAATATTAAAAAACCATCGGCTGTAGACAGACATAAAACCTGTAACTAAAATGGTCAACAATATTACAAACCATCGGCTGCAGACAGATATAAAACCTATAACTAAAACAGTCAACAATATTACAAACCATCGGCTGCAGACAGACATGAAACCGATAACAAAAACAGTCAACAATGTTACAAACCATCGGCTGCAGACAGACATAAAACCTGTAACTAAAACAGTCAACAATCTTACAAACCATTGGCTGTAGACAGACATAAAACCCATAACTAAAACAGTCAACGATATTACAAACCATCGGCTGCAGACAGACATAAAACTTATAACTAAAATGGTCAACAATCTTAAAACCATCGGCTATAGACAAACATAAAACCTATAACTAAAACAGTCAACAATCTACAAACCATCGGCTACAGACAGACATAAAACCTGTAACTAAAATGGTCAACAATATTACAAACCATCGGCTGCAGACAGATATAAAACCTATAACTAAAACAGTCAACAATGTTACAAACCATCGGCTCCAGACAGACATAAAACCGATAACTAAAACAGTCAACAATATTACAAACCATCGGCTGCAGACAGATATAAAACTAAAAACTAAAACAGTCAACAATATTACAAACCATTGGCTGCAAACAGATATAAAACCTATAACTAAAACAGTCAACAATATTACAAACCATCGGCTGCAGACAGATATAAAATCAATAACTAAAACAGTCAACGATATTACAAACCATCGGCTGCAGACAGACATAAAACCTATAACTAAAACAGTCAACAATATTACAAACCATCGGCTGCAGACAGACATAAAACCTATAACTAAAACAGTCAACAATATTACAAACCATCGGCTGCAGACAGATATAAAACCAATAACTAAAACAGTCAACAATGTTACAAACCATCGGCTGCAGACAGACATAAAACCTGTAACTAAAACAGTCAACAATATCACAAACCATCGGCTGCAGACAGACATAAAACCTATAACTAAAACAGTCAACAATCTTACAAACCATCGGCTACAGACAGACATAAAACCTATAACTAAAATGGTCAACAATATTACAAACCATCGGCTGCAGACAGATATAAAACCTATAACTAAAACAGTCAACAATATTACAAACCATCGGCTGCAGACAGACATGAAACCGATAACTAAAACAGTCAACAATGTTACAAACCATCGGCTGCAGACAGACATAAAACCTGTAACTAAAACAGTCAACAATCTTACAAACCATTGGCTGTAGACAGACATAAAACCCATAACTAAAACAGTCAACGATATTACAAACCATCGGCTGCAGACAGACATAAAACCTATAACTAAAATGGTCAACAATCTTAAAAACCATCGGCTATAGACAGACATAAAACCTATAACTAAAACAGTCAACAATCTTACAAACCATCGGCTACAAACAGACATAAAACCTGTAACTAAAATGGTCAACAATATTACAAACCATCGGCTGCAGACAGATATAAAACCTATAACTAAAACAGTCAACAATATTACAAACCATCGGCTGCAGACACACATAAAACCTATAATTAAAATGGTCAACAATATTACAAATCATTGGCTGTAGACAGACATAAAACCTATAACTAAAACAGTCAACAATATTACAAACCATCGGCTGCAGATAGACATAAAACTTATAACTAAAACAATCAACAATATTACAAACCATCGGCTGCAGACAGATATAAACCCAATAACTAAAACAGTCAACAATGTTACAAACCATCGGCTGCAGACAGATGTAAAACCTGTAACTAAAACAGTCAACAATATCACAAACCATTGGCTGTAGACAGACATAAAACCCATAACTAAAACAGTCAACAATATTACAAACCATCGGCTGCAGACAGATATAAAACCAATAACTAAAACAGTCAACGATATTACAAACCATCGGCTGCAGACAGACATAAAACCTATAACTAAAATAGTCAACAATGTTACAAACCATCGGCTCCAGACAGACATAAAACCGATAACTAAAACAGTCAACAATATTACAAACCATCGGCTGCAGACAGATATAAAACTAAATAACTAAAACAGTCAACAATGTTACAAACCATCGGCTGCAGACAGACATAAAACCTATAACTAAAACAGTCAACAATATTACAAACCATCGGCTGCAGACAGACATAAAACCTATAACTAAAACAGTCAACAATATTACAAACCATCGGCTGCAGACAGATATAAAATCTATAACTAAAACAGTCAACAATTTTAAAAACCATCGGCTGTAGACAGACATAAAACCTGTAACTAAAATGGTCAACAATATTACAAACCATCGGCTGCAGACAGATATAAAACCTATAACTAAAACAGTCAACAATATTACAAACCATCGGCTGCAGACAGACATGAAACCGATAACAAAAACAGTCAACAATGTTACAAACCATCGGCTGCAGACAGACATAAAACCTGTAACTAAAACAGTCAACAATCTTACAAACCATTGGCTGTAGACAGACATAAAACCCATAACTAAAACAGTCAACGATATTACAAACCATCGGCTGCAGACAGACATAAAACCTATAACTAAAATGGTCAACAATCTTAAAAACCATCGGCTGTAGACAGACATAAAACCTGTAACTAAAATGGTCAACAATATTACAAACCATCGGCTGCAGACAGATATAAAACCTATAACTAAAACAGTCAACAATGTTACAAACCATCGGCTGCAGACAGACATAAAACCTGTAACTAAAACAGTCAACAATATCACAAACCATCGGCTGCAGACAGACATAAAACCTATAACTAAAACAGTCAACAATCTTACAAACCATCGGCTACAGACAGACATAAAACCTATAACTAAAATGGTCAACAATGTTACAAACCATCGGCTGCAGACAGACATAAAACCTGTAACTAAAACAGTCAACAATATGACAAACCATTGGCTGTAGACAGACATAAAACCCATAACTAAAACAGTCAACAATATTACAAACCATCGGCTGCAGACAGACATAAAACCCATAACTAAAATGGTCAACAATTTTAAAAACCATCGGCTGTAGACAGACATAAAACCTGTAACTAAAATGGTCAACAATATTACAAACCATCGGCTGCAGACAGATATAAAACCTATAACAAAAACAGTCAACAATATTACAAACCATCGGCTGCAGACAGACATAAAACCTGTAACTAAAACAGTCAACAATCTTACAAACCATTGGCTGTAGACAGACATAAAACCCATAACTAAAACAGTCAACGATATTACAAACCATCGGCTGCAGACAGACATAAAACCTATAACTAAAATGGTCAACAATCTTAAAAACCATCGGCTATAGACAAACATAAAACCTATAACTAAAACAGTCAACAATCTACAAACCATCGGCTACAGACAGACATAAAACCTGTAACTAAAATGGTCAACAATATTACAAACCATCGGCTGCAGACAGATATAAAACCTATAACTAAAACAGTCAACAATGTTACAAACCATCGGCTCCAGACAGACATAAAACCGATAACTAAAACAGTCAACAATATTACAAACCATCGGCTGCAGACAGATATAAAACTAAAAACTAAAACAGTCAACAATATTACAAACCATTGGCTGCAAACAGATATAAAACCTATAACTAAAACAGTCAACAATGTTACAAACCATCGGCTGCAGACAGACATAAAACCTATAACTAAAACAGTCAACAATATTACAAACCATCGGATGCAGACAGATATAAAACCAATAACTAAAACAGTCAACAATATCACAAACCATCGGCTGCAGACAGACATAAAACCCATAACTAAAACAGTCAACAATGTTACAAACCATCGGCTGCAGACAGATATAAAACTAAAAACTAAAACTGCCAACAATGTTACAAACCATCGGCTCCAGACAGACATAAAACCGATAACTAAAACAGTCAACAATATTACAAACCATCGGCTGCAGACAGATATAAAACTAAAAACTAAAACAGTCAACAATATTACAAACCATCAGCTGCAGACAGACATAAAACCTATAACTAAAACAATCAACAATCTTACAAACCATCGGCTACAGACAGACATAAAACCTATAACTAAAATGGTCAACAATATTACAAACCATTGGCTGTAGACAGACATAAAACCTATAACTAAAACAGTCAACAATATTACAAACCATCGGCTGCAGACAGACATAAAACCTATAACTAAAACTGTCAACAATATTACAAACCATCGGATGCAGACAGATATAAAACCAATAACTAAAACAGTCAACAATGTTACAAACCATCGGCTGCAGACAGACATAAAACCTGTAACTAAAACAGTCAACAATATCACAAACCATTGGCTGTAGACAGACATAAAACCCATAACTAAAACAGTCAACAATATTACAAACCATCGGCTGCAGACAGATATAAAACCAATAACTAAAACAGTCAACGATATTACAAACCATCGGCTGCAGACAGACATAAAACCTATAACTAAAACAGTCAACAATATTACAAACCATCGGCTACAGAGAGACATAAAACCTGTAACTAAAATGGTCAACAATATTACAAACCATCGGCTGCAGACAGATATAAAACCTATAACTAAAACAGTCAACAATATTACAAACCATCGGCTGCAGACAGACATAAAACCTATAATTAAAATGGTCAACAATATTACAAATCATTGGCTGTAGACAGACATAAAACCTATAACTAAAACAGTCAACAATATTACAAACCATCGGCTGCAGATAGACATAAAACTTATAACTAAAACAATCAACAATATTACAAACCATCGGCTGCAGACAGATATAAACCCAATAACTAAAACAGTCAACAATGTTACAAACCATCGGCTGCAGACAGATGTAAAACCTGTAACTAAAACAGTCAACAATATCACAAACCATTGGCTGTAGACAGACATAAAACCCATAACTAAAACAGTCAACAATATTACAAACCATCGGCTGCAGACAGATATAAAACCAATAACTAAAACAGTCAACGATATTACAAACCATCGGCTGCAGACAGACATAAAACCTATAACTAAAATTGTCAACAATGTTACAAACCATCGGCTCCAGACAGACATAAAACCGATAACTAAAACAGTCAACAATATTACAAACCATCGGCTGCAGACAGATATAAAACTAAAAACTAAAACAGTCAACAATGTTACAAACCATCGGCTGCAGATAGACATAAAACCTATAACTAAAACAGTCAACAATATTACAAACCATCGGATGCAGACAGATATAAAACCAATAACTAAAACAGTCAACAATGTTACAAACCATCGGCTGCAGACAGACATAAAACCTGTAACTAAAACAGTCAACAATATCACAAACCATTGGCTGTAGACAGACATAAAACCCATAACTAAAACAGTCAACAATATTACAAACCATCGGCTGCAGACAGATATAAAACCAATAACTAAAACAGTCAACGATATTACAAACCATCGGCTGCAGACAGACATAAAACCTATAACTAAAACAGTCAACAATATTACAAACCATCGGCTGCAGACAGACATAAAACCTATAACTAAAACAGTCAACAATATTACAAACCATCGGCTGCAGACAGATATAAAACCAATAACTAAAACAGTCAACAATGTTACAAACCATCGGCTGCAGACAGACATAAAACCTGTAACTAAAACAGTCAACAATATCACAAACCATCGGCTGCAGACAGACATAAAACCTATAACTAAAACAGTCAACAATCTTACAAACCATCGGCTACAGACAGACATAAAACCTATAACTAAAATGGTCAACAATATTACAAACCATCGGCTGCAGACAGATATAAAACCTATAACTAAAACAGTCAACAATATTACAAACCATCGGCTGCAGACAGACATGAAACCGATAACTAAAACAGTCAACAATGTTACAAACCATCGGCTGCAGACAGACATAAAACCTGTAACTAAAACAGTCAACAATCTTACAAACCATTGGCTGTAGACAGACATAAAACCCATAACTAAAACAGTCAACGATATTACAAACCATCGGCTGCAGACAGACATAAAACCTATAACTAAAATGGTCAACAATCTTAAAAACCATCGGCTATAGACAGACATAAAACCTATAACTAAAACAGTCAACAATCTTACAAACCATCGGCTACAGACAGACATAAAACCTATAACTAAAATGGTCAACAATATTACAAACCATCGGCTGCAGACAGATATAAAACCTATAACTAAAACAGTCAACAATATTACAAATCATCGGCTGCAGACAGACATAAAACCTATAATTAAAATGGTCAACAATATTACAAATCATTGGCTGTAGACAGACATAAAACCTATAACTAAAACAGTCAACAATATTACAAACCATCGGCTGCAGATAGACATAAAACTTATAACTAAAACAATCAACAATATTACAAACCATCGGCTGCAGACAGATATAAACCCAATAACTAAAACAGTCAACAATGTTACAAACCATCGGCTGCAGACAGATGTAAAACCTGTAACTAAAACAGTCAACAATATCACAAACCATTGGCTGTAGACAGACATAAAACCCATAACTAAAACAGTCAACAATATTACAAACCATCGGCTGCAGACAGATATAAAACCAATAACTAAAACAGTCAACGATATTACAAACCATCGGCTGCAGACAGACATAAAACCTATAACTAAAATAGTCAACAATATTACAAACCATCGGCTACAGACAGACATAAAACCTATAACTAAAACAGTCAACAATATTACAAACCATCGGCTGCAGACAGATATAAAACCAATAACTAAAACAGTCAACGATATTACAACCCATCGGCTGCAGACAGATATAAAACCTATAACTAAAACAGTCAACGATATCACAAACCATTGGATGTAAACAGACATAAAACCCATAACTAAAACAGTCAACAATATTACAAACCATCGGCTGCAGACAGACATAAAACCTATAACTAAAACAGTCAACAATATCACAAACCATTGGCTGTAGACAGACATAAAACCTATAACTAAAACAGTCAACAATATCACAAACCATTGGATGTAAACAGACATAAAACCCATAACTAAAACAGTCAATAATATTACAAACCATCGGCTGCAGACAGACATAAAACCTATAACTAAAACAGTCAACAATATCACAAACCATTGGCTGTAGACAGACATAAAACCTATAACTAAAACAGTCAACAATGTTACAAACCATCGGCTGCAGACAGACATAAAACCCATAACTAAAACAGTCAACAATATTACAAACCATCGGCTGCAGACAGACATAAAACCCATAACTAAAATGGTCAACAATATCACAAACCATTGGCTGTAGACAGACATAAAACCTATAACTAAAACAGTCAACAATATTACAAACCATTGGCTGCAGACAGATATAAAACCTGTAACTAAAACAGTCAACAATATCACAAACCATTGGCTGTAGACAGACATAAAACCTATACCTAAAACAGTCAACAATATTACAAACCATCGGCTGCAGACAGACATAAAACCTGTAACTAAAACAGTCAACAATCTTACAAACCATCGGCTGCAGACAGACAAAAACCTGTAACTAAAATGGTCAGCAATATTAGAAATGATCAGCTACAGGAAGAAATAGTATACACAGTACAACAGCGAAGGGTATCAGTATACTAAGATTTCTCTACAAAAGGAAACATTTGATAGATATCCCAACTGGGACAACAATATTTGAAACATTTACAGATAAAACCAGTCAGTATACAAGCTGGAACAACAATATTCGGAACATCCACTAAAGATACGAAATATCGATATCCCAGATAAAACAACAGTGTGTTCTAATGTCATGTGTCCAGTTTCCAGAAATTCAAAACCACACTGCATCAAACTCACGTGAAAATACTACATAAACTGAAACATTAAATGTACTGACTGACAGTTACGTAATATTCTCCAATATTCAAACCTTCACTGGACTGTTTGTTGTGCGACTATTCTACAGAAATATAAACCTACTGTGCACCAAAGGCGAGCAGATATACTCCAGAAATATAAACCTTCGCTATCATAACAGCCACGTGATTATATTCAAGAAATACAGTGTTTGACAACAGAGAACAATGTGGCCAAATTTCATATCCAATCATATAGTGCACAGGAAATTTGCTTAAATTCAATTCATTCTAAAAAATATTTTATCAAACGATATCTTATTTCCTATCTCACTTCAGAAAATTTTGTTAAGATTTGCCCATTGTTTCAATAACTGTTTCAGTGACATTAAATTACTGACACTGTCATTATAGATTCGTACAAAATACTAGAAGTCTAGTGTTGATATATTAAAGAGCTGAACATATTGATGATAATCATACTTAAATCATCCGATTTTGAATACGGTGTTCGCTTCCCGCCAGTCTGCTTAACAAACAGCCCTACTGATTAGAAACACCAAAATAATATGTCTACTTCTGTACGTCGGATTATAGGATACTAATAATAAAACATATAAATGTGCTTCAATAAGACATAACGCTGGTGCAGGTGTCCAGAAACCAATCAATAACCGATTAGATTGGACACACGAATAGAACTTGAATCATCTTTGTTAATTGCACAAAAGCTATCAAGTAGGATTGTTTGCGTGAAACTCTTTTTTACCTTTCTAACAAGTTCTACAGTGATTAGGTTCATAGTAACTGGTATACTGGGCGGAGAGAACCTATAGACGTCAGCTTTCCTGAACCAAGAATCCGATAGTTCGTGGTTCTCGTAACGTTACCACAAAAACGCAATGGTCATTTTGTAGTCGTTGGTCGACATAAGAATGATGGTCAAATCCCACTCGGACAATAATAGTAGCGAAGGGTGCTGTTGACAAGCTGCCTTCCTTCTAATTTTTCAGTTAAAAATTAGAGAAAACTATGCGAAGATAACCATTGTGGAACTTCGCATGAAAAATCTAAGAAAAACAGTATAGCTCTTAGCTAAACATTAAGTTTTATTTTAATTTGTTATAAGAACATTTAACGTCACTCATTCAATGACGATAATAAAAACTATTTGAGTCTTTTGTATAACACTAAATAGGGTAATGTGAATGTCCTAGAGGTATTGAAAAGCCGACTTGTTTTTTCTACGTTTTGCATCAGCTAAAACAAATATAAACGATGTTATCATTAACCCTGGAAGTTAGCTTTCTTGCAAACATACAGTGGTTCTTTAGAAAACTTGACTACAGAGTAAAACAGGAATTACCACTCAATAATAGAGGGACATTAGATGCCTGTAAAATATACATACTCAATGATTTGTAAGCTATATACTCACTGTCTTTAGGGAGCCAACCCTTATATCATATAGAAAGTGAATGAGTAAAAACCATCAATACACAAATTATTAAATTATATTATATGAATTCGTAAAAAAATTACTTTAAAGACACGAACTTTTATTTAAATCGATGTATTAAACGTACACAGTTCATTTGAGGAGGCTGTTTTATACTGGTAACAGTTAAAAACGCGCTTAGTGAGGGTTATGTCTGTGTCTTAACCAATCTCTTGAAGAACCCGGGTATTTTGCGAAAACACTTTTACGGGGATTCCCTCAAAACGGCCACCAAATTTGACACTGATTTCCATTAGAGTACGTAAATATAGTAGTTCAGGCATTAAATTTACATTGTAGCAGCCCATTGAGTGTGGGCCACATGTTTGCTATTAGATTTGTAAAAGAGGGTAAACATTTAATGCATGTTTACTCAAGAGGTTTCATTGTGTGAATCCTCTGTTTTTTAGGCATGCTGTTTCAAATGTTGATATACAATATTCAGTTTTTAATTTTGGCCGTTCCAAAGGAGTCTCAGTTTGTTTTGGTTTTTTTTTCTTCAGGAAAACTGCCAATCACATTGCAAATAGGAAGGTTTTGAGAATTCTTAAATATGTTGATGAGAACTGAAGGGGTAACATCTTATAATTCACTACTGTCCTGTAGCCGTGATAAAAGCCGTAACACTGTATCTATCCCACTAACACCGGCTGTGACCAAGATCCAAGATTTGAACCACGACATACCGCTGAACACGCTGAGCACTTTCAGTTGAAGGCGTTGTAATTGTAACAGTCATTCCCATTACTCATTTGATAGTAGCGGCAAAGGGGACGAATTCTGTTAGCTGCTTGTTTCCCACCCACCCACTTTTCAGGTCAGTGATTCTAAACGAGGGATGGCTACAGTTGAACCTTGAGAATCTCGGATGTGACCATTTAGACCATGTGTTGTCAACACAAGTCGAGGCTGATAATATCACATACTAATACAGTTATACTGTATCATGAAAGTACTTAGTCGTATTTGTACAGTCATTCTCTACGAAGAATACCACCAATTTACCTTTAAGAACAATTGTTTCAACTGTTGTTTTCGTGTGGTGTAAAACATTTATCCCGATTTTAATATTTGAAAAATCTATACTTGCAAAACTACTTTCTAGGAAATTTGTGTAAAACCATAAGAAAAAAGTTGTATTATGAAGAAAAACCACAGTTTATATCACATACCATTGGCACTGCGGTATCTCTACGGGGATTTACAACGCTAGAAACCAGGTTTCGATACCCATGGTGGGGAGATCACAAACAGCCCAATGTGTAGCTTTGTGGTTACTTTAAACAAAACAAACCTTACCATAACGTTTTAAACATAACGATAAACTAAGTGAGTTTGTATCTTGACTCATGACTTTAATTGATTTCGTACGGTTAGAAACAAAAATATTTTCAGCTGATAACAACCAGTTTTCGAAATTCTGACTGATGGAAAAGCTTAAGTAACCTAACACGTAAGTTCTAACATCATGAGCACATTTTGACAATAACATCATGAGCACATTTTGACAATTAGTAGTCAAGAAAAACAGTCTGCAGAGATATGAAATTATAATATTCATTCCAAAAATAGAAATAAATAAATAAATAAGCCCCACATGATAAACGAACAATCTATTAGCTTTAAATATTCTGGTAATCCTTCGTGTGCAATATTTCAGTATCGAATATCTATGTCGAATTGCTGCAATATGTGCAATTTCTGAGGAACCGCTAGCTTTTTCAAGTGTTGTCATTGTAAGGCAGGAGTAAGCCCAGTCGGATGTTGTTAAAAATAAGATGTCATAACAACTACCAGTTATATACAGATGAAGGGCGTGGATTGATCTCATGGTAGAGCTCTGGATTTTGAAGCTGGTGAGTCGATCGAGTTCAACGCACAATGTATTTCCACCATTTCAAACCGTGAATATATCATAAGAGTGATAGTCAATCGCTCAGCGTGCATGGAGGCTGCCTTCTCTTTGGCCAGTAACTTAACATTAGCAAGCGCAAATAGCTTTAGTACAAAATACACACATATGAGACCTCAAAATCGCCAATTACTGTAGTTATCCTGATTTCTAGTGCATAATTTAGAATGTTAAAGACTTAATAAAAACAAGACTGCATTGAGATAATTATTTTGCTATTATCAAATAAAACTAAAATCTACAAATTAAGTTTAATTTTCAACAATTACTTTGCTAGGGGTTTGTCAAAATCCACTATATTCTTCTATAAGACATATGCTTATGCTGTTTTTGTTGTGTTTTTTTTACTTTAGAACAAACCCACATTAATCTACCTGCTGTATACATCGCGGGGAATCGAACTCCCAAGTTTATTGTTGCAAGATCGTAAATTTATCACTGACCCACAGGGAGACGGTATGCTTATGAGATCACGTTAAAGATTAATGTCACATTAGGCTGTTCCTGAATGGAATGACCCGGCATGGCCAGGTGGTTAAGGCACTCGACTCGGAGTCTGAGGGTCGCGGGCTCCAATCCCCGTCACACCAAACATGTTTGCCCTCTCAGCCGTGAGGGCGTGATAATGTGACGATCAATCCCACTATGCGTTGGTAAAAGCAAGAGTTGGCGATGGATGGTGATGACTAGCTGCCTTTTCTCTAGTCTTATACTGCTAAATTAGGGACGACTAGCGCAGATAGCCCTCGAGTAGCTTTGCGCGAAATTTAAATCAAACCTAAATGGAATATTCATAATTAACGTTCGATACCACATACTAAATTAAGTATGATGTATATTAAAGCAATCAACTTTCAAGAGGTGCCAAAAGTTATGTGCCACAAGAGAAATTTGTCTTTGTAACATCGCCTGTGATCCATCGGTGCATCACGTGGTCCTTAACTAAAAATTGGTTGTGGCCTATCAGTGGGGCACGTGGCAGCGACATGGTAAAGATTACATTGGCAAGGAAGAAGAAGGTATGCATATTTTCTGTATGTAAACATGATCCTTGCCCAATAATTACATACTGCCTGTTAACAGATTGAGTCCGCTATATCAAGATTGTATACTTCCATAATAAACCACTCACTACGGCAGCAAGATAATTCACTATATTATGAGCGAATACTAAACCACTTACTACGCCAGCAAGGTAATCCATTATATCAAGAACGTATACTAAACCACTCACTACGCCAGCGAGAACCAAATGACTGCTATCTGATAAGATTAGAAACAGATGACGTACTCTACAAAGGTTACAATTAGAACTATCAGGATCTGTCCAAACTGGTCGCTACGTGATAATACAGCGATCAGCCTGGATAGAGAACAATTTGATATACAACTACAAAACCAGTTTAATGGGATATCATTTTAGAAAAGAATTCACAATAGAAAAAAAAATCGACGCTTTTATGGATGTACGAAGCCACTGATATGCTGAAAACTGCGTTCCGTTTATACACTAAATAAACGCATGATATTTCAAAACAATAGAAACAGCATCAGGTAGGGAGCACCCCCCCCTCTCTAAGTCTTATTTACTTTTATGATACCGATGGTAGATAAATGAGTTTGCTTACTCTTTCGGAAAATGTTTACCAGTTTTCCTGCAAATATAATCGATAGACCCTAACGGGACATAAGAGAACTACTATTTCAATAAAATCGTGCACAAATGTATAGACTTGCAACAGTTGAATTTGTGCTTAAAAGGTAAAAGGTTTTCAGCTTCGCTATTCCACATTCTGAAATTTTGTGAACTCTGGTATGCTCAGGTCAGTTTAAACCACTGACAGGTTTGGGAAACAATGCTAGATCTTTATAAATGCGCCACAGTAATTAAAGCACACATATATATGGGCAGGCTGGTTGGTGTGTAAAGAGAAAAAGTGATTGAATATAAGTTTAATACTGTGATGTATGAACATTTTGCACCAATGACCACTTCCCAACCACACTGGTCAACGAATCATGAAAAACCAGCTTAGCAAGTATAATATCACCGAGTAAGATTCTAATTAATATTAAAATTTATGGTGTACCTCAAGTAATATATATATAAAGCATAAACGGAACAGATACCAAGCAGGAAACTACATAAACAAAAAGAAAAAAGATACCAATCCCCTAAATGGCATTTCTTGTTTTCCACTGTCTCCTGACGACAGACTACAACCAAGATAAAAGTTGATGTTTGAAACATCAACAGTTTACGCATTTTAGTTTTTCTAAAGCAAATTTTCCTCACAAACACATCTTTCTATGTATGTGCGATAGTTCATTAGGCTATAAATATCAATAGATTCATAGGTCCTCATCACAGTACGATACAAAAATACATTGCTATGATAACGCTGTAGGTACAAAATGCACAAAAATAATACATATAATGCGTCTTCCCATATTCTGAGCTTTAAATGATGGGAATGCCATCAGGCCAAGAGAACTCGGGAGAAGAGCCTAGTTTTCTGTATATGATCTGTTAATGACCCTAAGTGACAACTGAAACTTGTCTTTATGTGTCTTATTTATGAGTTTTATTCACTGTCTTAACTCCTGCCAACTTTAAAAGGTTTATTTTAAGAGGTTATTAAGCTGAACAGAATCTTGATAACGTCACAAAACAGAACAGGAAGTTATGAATCTTTTCATATTTACAGCCTAATAGGAAGTTCCACCTGATTGGCTAACAGTTTAAGTCGATTTGCGGCCGTTTCTTCCGTCCTTTCCAGAATTTTTTTTGTTGTTGTTCAACGAAGTTAAGAACTGTGTGAAGTATATCAAAAAACATAGAACATCCAGTAGAGTTCTCCCAAAACTAATCCCTCACTAGATATCCAAGATAATGTATTTCATCCATTTCTATTAAATAAGCGCGTAGAAGATGTTTATTCCCGGACCAAAAGTATAAAACAAACCATCTTATGGAATATAACTACCTATTAAATGTTTAATCAACATTTTAATATATATTGCGTCATGGCAAACTTTCAAAACAAAAAGGAACAGATACTGGGCAGAATATTACATAGAAAGTTACAACTTCGTTAAAGAATTAATTTCTGTTTCCTGAAAACAACCAAGATAAAAATGGGATATCTAGAATACGTATATATTTTAAGTTAAATACATATTTCAGTATTTTCTAAATAAATGTTCATTACAGCATGTCTTTCTACGTATCTGCAACAGTTCGTTAGATTGCAAATATGAGTGGAATCAACAAATCTTCGTTACGATACGATGCAATAATATATATATAAATTATCACAAAATACAACATGCAGACATAAAAGTGTATAGACGTACCTCATGATGCAGGTGCAGGAAGCTAAACTAAATCACTACAGTAAAGCTCCGTATACACAGTACTTTTATTGCAATAAATAATGGTTGTTTTCTAAAATATACATCAAGTGTATCTACTAATGCGGCACCAGTTTCTTGTAAGAAAAACAAAAAAATCAATGCTCAGCTAAGTATGGAAATTACCCTTAGCTAAGTCCGGTATAGTCATGTGGTTAAGGCAGTCTAAGGGTCGCGGGTCGAATCCCGTCACACCAAACATGCGCCCCGTTTCAACTGTGGATGAGCGTTATAAAGTAAGGGTCAATCCCACTATTCGTTGGTAAAAAAAAGTAGCCCAAGAGTTGGCGGTGGTGATGACTAGCTGTCTTCTCTCTAGTCTTACACTACTAAATTAGGGACAGCTAGCGCAGATAGCCTTCGTGTAGATTTGCGCGAAACGAAAAAAATAACAACAATACCCTTAGCTAATACTGTGGGGTCTATATGAACCGACGCCATTTTGTTTTCTTACTAGCTCCTTTCTTTAACTTTTACTGGTATTAATATGATTTGCCGAGTCATGAGTTAGGGGATGATTTTAGTATAAAATGTAGTTTACGTAATAAATACTCTGGGGTATGTGTGACCTACCAAAAATCATCCTACTAACCAAGGGTTAATGAAAAACCTTCTCTGTTCAGCTTCGCGTAATCATTTAGCGACCTACTTATATATTTACCACCCAAACTCTCGTCATCACCATGACGTGACCATTCCTAGATAAATGGGGAGAGACGGTTCCTGACCATGAGTTGGTGATCATAGTTCACCTTGGAACGTCACGAGCACAAGACGATTAGATGTTATGTTGTCAATAATATCGTTTGATGAACGCCTTTCGATGATACCAAAGCGACTTTCTGATAATCATAACCAGGTATATATAATGTGTGATATATACCCCAGAATCAATCCCAGATGATGAGCAAAGTTGTTCTTGTTTTCTGTTTTGTGACATAATTTGAAAACAGTCCGAAATTAGCCAATACTACTGCTAAATTTAAATGTTTTGTATAAGAACAAGTATAAATAATTCATATTATTTTAAATATTTAACATTTCGGCTGTTGCAGCGATGCTGAAAAATTATTGAACGACGTGTCGTACAAAAAAAAAAAAATCTTTACATTAACAAACAATCACCATAAGTGGAGTGACGAGATGTTATCAAAGTCTGAGGACAAGCCTTCATGTTAGTAGGCTATACCCACAGTTGACTTTAGGGAAAACTCTTCAGCTACTAGATGACATATAGAAGAGGAGACAATAAGTATCATTCGAGAAGGTAGAGAAGGCTCTTCAAGCTAGTCTTCAAGCTAGTCTACGTTAACCCAACGTCCAAACAAAAAAATTTCGCCCTTTCAGCCGTGGGAACGTTATAATTTTAAGGTCAATCCTACTATTCATTGGTAAAAGCGTAGCCCAAGAGTTGGCAGCGAGCAGTGATGACTAGCTGTCTTCCCTGTAGTCTTAAACTGCTAAATTAGGGACGGCTAGCGCAGATAGTCCTCAAGTAGCTTTACGCGAAATTCAAAACAGAACAAAAGAAAAAGTCAGTAGCCAACAACCAAAACTAGAATCACGAAACTATTTTAAATTTAAGCAATAAAAGATTCGAAAACTCCTGCGATCCTAGTAAGTAAAGGTCATGCAAACTCCGTAATGACATACATTTGGATATTGAGATTCATCCAAAATACACTGCTTGATAAAATAATATTATGTATGTTTAGACCACCAGCTCAAGGTTTTCTTACGATAAACAGGATGTTTAGTATATAAATTCAATACGACTAAGTGGTCAGAAGTGTTTTCATATGTGAAGTTGTCTTCAATTGTTTGCACAAAAATCGAGTATCAGATGAAACCATTTAATCAAGTAAATCCTCGCCACGATTTACAAAACCAGTGTTTGATAAAAAGTAAAAAAGGAAGATTTATACAGACTCTATCATCTTCTTTTAACCAGTCTTAATTCTGAAAACTCATAACGCTAAAATCCGGGTTTTGATACTCGTGGCGGGTGCAGCACAGATAGCTTACTATGTAGCCTTGTATTTAACAAAATCTACAGCCACATTTTATATTGTGTGTTTTTAAGCATACTATCTAAACTATAAAATCAGCAATAGGTACAACCGTAAGTACCTCATATTCATGTAAATAATACGCAGGAATTATGCACAACATGCCCAAAACAGTTAATTCACTGACAGTGTAAAATCAGTTGTAAATTTAGTTGACGAAGGGACAGGAGGGCGTATTAATCTCTAGCAGACACTACATCGTCAATATTGATTTTACAAGTCACAGCCACCTCACCCTTCAAGGTTCGTACAGTCAAACACCTTTTACGTTATCATAAGTGACGAGTTTACGTTTTACAAATCACACAAAATTAAGTTGTTACATAAAAGTTTACACATGAAAAATTACTTACATTTCCATAAATCTATTTAGCTTATTCATCTGTGGTCACAGCTTATTATAAAAACTGTACACATTAAATATTTAAGGTTCTCAAAAAGAAAAAAAGCATAGTTAAACCTCGTGATGACGAGAAACTCATTTGAAGTGAAAACGTATCTCAGGACGGTTGGTATGGGTATTAACACTTTTACTAATAAAGCAGAGAACACCTTTTTGACTTTCTTAGGTCATCTTCAGGTTAACAAGATCAAAATAACCTAAGAAGGTCGAAATATTGTTCTCTGCTTTATTAGTAAAAGTGTTAATACCCATACCAGCCGTCCTGAGATACATAGTTCACCATACAATTATACGTCATCGGCGTTTCAAACAATTCCTCTAAACCGTTTATGCATAACATCATGTGTGGTTCTATGACTTTGTTGGTTGTAGGGTCTCTATGGATATAAGAGTCACAAAACAATATGAAATAAAAATACTATCGATATTTGTATTAGTCCCACTAATTACTGATGGGATGCCTTACGTATTTTTCACAAAAAAAAACAAAAAAAAACGAGCGATTATATCCAGTCACATTGGTCAGTTTTTCGTAGCAAAGAAGGTTACTCAGGATGATGAAATATGCGTGGATCCTACTGTTAGTACGGCGTATAAACATAAGTCGGTAATTTGATATGTTCATTTTCGGGAGAAAGCATAAAAATTGGTGTGTCTGTGTTTTAAGATATACTGTTTTCACGCTTCCCCATCTTCTTTTAAAGTTGTTCTTTTAAGTATCCAACTGCTCCTACCTGCTCTCTCTCGGTGTTTGGTTATGATATGTTCATACCCTGGAGGGTCAGGTTCTCTTTGATCTCTTCCTCCTACCTGCTTGTTTTGTGTTTGTTCGTTTTTGAATTTCTCTACTCTATTTATTAATGTACAACTCGCGATAAATTCACTTATGTTACTCTGTGGGTTACCATATGTGTATATCGAACTTTATTTAAATAACTCTCTCTGGCCCGCCATGGCCAGGTGGGTTAAGGCGTTCGACTCACCGTAGCACCAAACATGTTCGCCCTTTCAGCTGCGGTGCATTATAATGTGACGGTCAATAGGACTATCCGTTGGTAAAAGAGATGACTAGTTGCTTTCCCTCTAGTCTTACACTGTTAGCGCAGATACCCTTCGTGTAACTTTGCGTGAAATTCAAAAAGCAAACAAACAATAGCTGTCTCCTTTTCATCAAACTCCACACAGATGGGTTCAGTTTTTTTTATACAACACTCCTTGACAAAACAAATCATTCTCCTCATCTCTACTGAATTGAGGAACTTGCTATAGAATATCGCCCGTTATGGGAGATCATTCACAGCCGGCTGACTTCACGTTTTCTAACTTTTTTATGACTGAACTGCGCTTTTTGGTCACCTGTATTTATACATTCTTCACTGAGGTCTCGAACGTTTTCTAAACTACGAAAGTGACGTTGTAAAGTAACAATACCCACTTGAGGTAACAAGAAAAATACCGATAATTATAATTTGGGTAAATCAGCATCAACAATACTACAATAACTGAGCCACGCATACGATCCCACCGAGTTACGCAGCGAAACTTGTCACAGCTATCTCTTTTAAAATAATTACTTGTAACTCTTGTTATAAAAAGTAAGTTAAATATTAAGTTACCAAATAAACTAAATAACAACTCTTACACTAAACAGTCTTGTAAATCCAACACTAAAGCTGTTCTTCATTTGTATTTTAACAGTGGAAGTAAATTACAACAAGATTCGACTCAATATTACATTAACCAAGTATTGCGCGACTGAATATTGCAGTATCCGTGTGTTACCTGACGCAGCATTGCAGCAAATGTGTGTTACTTAAATCAATATTGCAGTAATCATGTGTTACATGACTGAATGTTGCAGTAAACATTGTTACTTGACTCAGTATTACAATAAACATTGTTACTTGACTCGCTTTGCGTCATGATGTGCTTTTTATAACATTTTTAAATATTTACAAATCTTTGGTGTTTTCGATCCCATTCTAATAAAATGGAACACGTACATGTATATAATGAAGGCTGATTGTAAAGTAGTTATTTAGATTCAATACACCAATATATCCTCGTCTCGAGCATATATGATCTGAATTTTAAGCAGAAAACCTTTTTTCTAACAACTTTCTTTTCTCTAAATATGTTAAATCAGCAAATCTTAAACCTATTCTGCCAGTTTTTATGTTTTCTGTCAGAAGTGAATATGTCATACCATTTCTGTAACACTTTCATCTTACTACGAGCGTTAACAGAGAAAAACGTATTAGTTAATACACTAAGTAGAAAAGCGCATAACGTACTTTAAATAAGGTAATAAAGAGAAAAAAAAAGTTCTGTACTAGGGTTTGTTAACAAACACACTACCAATGTCGACTGTTTGTTGATACATATAAATACCGAATATTCAATGCGAATAGAAATATGCAATAACACTGTAGCTGGTGATTAGAAAAATACAACAACGAGTTCACAGTTAGGTTATGAGAATATAATACCAAGTACTGGTTCAATTAGAAGAATACAATGAGTACGTGATCTGATTAGAGGAATACACTGCTAAGTATGTGGTTACGTTAGAAAAATACAACAACGCGTATGAAGTTGAATGTAGACATGCAGTATTGAGCATGCAGTTAGACTACAGGAATACAATACTGAATATATAGTTGACTCAAGGTTAGTGAGCATTTAGTCCGATTAAATACATATTACCAAGTATACAGCCCGATTAGAAACACGTATTAACAAAAGTAATCTCATAATAATAAAAATTTCGTACAGTGTATGTAGTACGGTTACAAAAGTATTGTACCAAATAAACAACCTAAATATAATATATATATACACAATGTGCAGTATGCAGCTATTTATCAAAATCGTATACTTTTACAAAACAATAACACAAAAATATTGTAAGTAAGATGATAAGTGTGCACACCTTCTATACGATTTTAAAATGATAAAATGTTTACAGAAGTGTAAGAACTATATGTGTATCCAAGACAGAAGGACATATAATGGTAAATGTTATATTACCACCATTATACAAATTTGTTGTTTGTTTTTTTTGTCAGAAAACAAACACAACTGGAGATAACATCTTATTCAATAATATAAAGTTTCCGAAGCAACGCTTTAAGAACACCAGTCACGCCTAGAGTCGAAAGCATAACTTAATTAGAAGCAAAGCAGAAATCTGTAAATAATCGGTTTTGTGGGTTTAATTAAATTAATTATTTGATTTCTGTGAAAACTAGTGCGGCTCGAAACCAGTACACTACAAATACGGTAAGATAATTGTTATATTTGCAAACAAACATATCACTTTACTCGTGGTTGTAAATAAACCCAAGTAGTGCTGAACTGAGATCCACACACACAAAAATATCAACCTACATATAATATGGTTACTTAGAATAAATGTGCATCCACGAATATATACAACCAAAGTTTTCGTAGCGTTACACATTAATATGTTCTACTGTAATTCCTGTATGTTGAATCCGGAAATGACATAAAGTTTTCTCCATCACGTACAGAGTTTTCACAAAACGTCATAAACCCAATACATAAGACCACAACGTGTAGATTTCAGAAAAACAAATAAGGATGAACGAGATTTAACAATGTTCTTTCCTTCTATTCACTTGGTTTGTAGTTTTGTTAAGAGACATAATAGTAAAAAAAAATGTTTGTGTGATGAACATAAAAATAACAATTTGATCTAACTCAGTTCGTTCTTCCCAACTTGTAAAAAAAAATCATTATATGTTAGAGAAAAAAATTATTATTTTCAAAATCTGCGTAGTTAAGTTATGGAAAAATCTGTCAGTACAACTAAAACAACTTTTATGAATTTGCAGGCCTGTGTAATCAGAGATCAATCAGAGTCCCATATCCTACCCTATTAGGCTGTAGCATAAAAATACTACTACAACATAGAATCCCAGCTCTTAACCTTTAACATCAATATAGTATTACCAGTTATCACAGATCAGCTGAAGAAATTATCTGAAAAAAAATTATATTTCAAATAAGTTTTATATATATTTTCACACATTAATGATGCCAGGTTAACCTTATATATATATTTTATCGGTAAATACAACAATTTAATTATATTAGTGTTTGGGGTATTATGACTTTGCTTGCTCTATGCTGCTCTATTAGTAGTAGCATGTAACATAAAAATATATTATTACATGCTACTACTAATCAACTAGAATCTTACGTTCCATGATGAGACACCTCTCATCCCATGGGCTAACTAACAGCATAGAGCTAGTAAAGTCGTAATACCCCATACACTAATATAATTAAATTGTTGTATTCCCCGATAAAAATATATATAAGGTTAACCTAGCATCATTAATGTGTGAAAATATATATAAAATGTATTTGAAATACAATTTTTTTTCAAATAATTTATTCCTACTTTCCCATTCTGCTGTAGTTTTTAACCTCATCTATATACATATATACAAACACACATCATAATGTCAAATATAATAACATTGTTGCTATTTTCTCTCTAGTTATTCGGCTGTGCTGTCTTTCTACTGCCTTCAAAAAGCACTTAATTGAACAAAGAGAAAGTGCAAACATTTTTACGGTGTCAAAAGCGAACTAGGAACTTTTATCGTATTCCAATTAAACTCTCCAACCCTCCTTACTTAACTGTGGGTGACTGTCAGCTCCTGTTAAACGTTCCTCAGCATTTACAGTTTTCTAGCTTCTTTTGATCACTGGTACAGCTTGCTGTTAGCATACACACAGTAAAAACTATCAATGTCTGCATCAGACAGCCATGATGTAAGTTTACTTTCAATCAGCCATTATCATGGTGCAAAACTGCATCATTTAATACACTAACATGGCGTAATATTGCCTTCTTTTAGCCACTACTATCATGATGTAAGATTGTCTCCTTTTAGCCGGTATAGAGGTGTAAAGTTTTTTGTACCCACTATCATGGTTTAAAGTTAAATCATTTAAGACCCTAACATATATCTTTGCCTTATTTTAGTCAATATCATGGTGTAATATTTCTTCTATAGCCATTATCATTTTGTAATGCTACTTTTCTGGAGCCAGTATCACGGCGTAAGACCAAGTTGTTATATTCACTATACTAGTATAATGCTGGCTTGTTTAGCCACTATCATGATGTAATTGTTGCGTTTCTTTAGCTAGTATCATGACATAATACTGCGATGTTTTAGCCACTATCATTATATAAGGTTACTTTCAGTCAGGTACACCATGATGTAACATTGCTAAATTTAAAAACTATGACGTAATATTGTTAAATGTAAGTCACATTGTCGTTATGAGAGTTGCTTTTAATCAGACAATTTCATATTTGATAATCCATGTGTGAGTTTTATACACATGTAGGTATGTATTTACCTACTTATTATATTTACAATAAAGTTAAAGTTCATAATCAATATCCAAGTTATGTTCAGCATACTATATGTTATGTTATGTTCAGCATACTACATAGATATTGTTCTGTAATAACCAGAGTTTATATTCGAGCCATACATAGGTTATGGTACATCAAAGAAATATTATCTGAACAAGTTAAGATCTCCATGATGGTTAGGAAAGTTTATATCATGTAAAGGAATCAAGAACAATTAGAAGTTCATGTCCGCTAACATTTCGAGAGGAGCACTATTTTATTTATATAGAGTTAAAAAACGATGTTGCCAAAGTCACGAAATCTTCAAGTTGTGAACGATGAATGTGGTCTTTCATCTCTGACATTTGAACAAGTCGGTGTGTGTGTGCGTGCGCGCAAGAAATACTTGCAATAAGAAGCCGACTCAGCCAGCTGTAACAACCTCAAAAGACGGCTCCACAAGTGCTCCACTCGGCTGGAATTGAATGAAATATGCCTATATACTTTCTGATTTTTCATTTTCACGGAAGCTGTCAGGGGGCATTAACCCATTTCTTTCACTTGTAAGTTCAATAAACCCAGTAGTAAACTCTGATACTGCGAGAGAAACCATTCAGTCGATTCAATGTTGATACATTACACTTTTTATAAGTGTGCGTTTGTGTAACGAGTCGATTATCAAAGCATGCATTGGTCCAGTGACCAAATATACATCCCTGCCAATGTTGTTGTGGTTCCCAGATTTCTACATATTTCAGAACTTCCTTGGTTTCATTTGATTTATTTTGACTTTCGCGAAAAGCTACATGAAGACTATCTAGGCTAGCCGTCCCTAATTTAGCAGTCATAGAATAAAGAGAAAGTATCTACTCAATATCATTCTCCGCCAAGTCTTTGGCTACTCCTTTACCAATGAATATTAGAATTGGTGGATACATGAAACGCCTCCCACGGCTGAAAGGACAAGGATTTGAACTTGTGACCCTAGAGTGCGAGCAGAGGATCATAACCATCAAGCTATGGCCACTATACACAGTCAACTATACAAACAAGTTTTCATTACCGTTTTAACGGCTGAGTTGCCATTGGGTACAGTCATCATTACAGTAACAAGTCGAGTAATGATCATTTGAAATGACAACTGCATACTTAGTTCCTATTTGCTTAATATCAATTTATTTTTTCATTCGAACAAATACATAGGGACTTCAAAATTTACATTGACTAAATTATTCTTTTAAAATCACGTCAATCTGTTACACATGCGGCTTACTGTGCAAACTTTCGAGATAAGAAAACCTTGCAATTGTCTTTTAGATACAATAACTAAACGTTACAACGGATGCACGTGTATAAAAACGATTAAACTGTACCAAAACTAAAAGTTTAAAAATGACCAATCAGCTTCAAAACTTGATTTCTGACAACAACAACAAACATTCTTTAAGTTTTTGACCGTCTTGCAAAATGAGTTGTAAAGATGTTAACACTTCGTATACCAAAGCAAATGCCATAATTTCATGTACTTTGTATACGTATGTTGTTAACCCAACGGCTATCAATGGGCTATCTGTACTTTTCTCACTAGGGTTATCGAAATCCTATTCGTAGTGTCATAAGTCCTCAGACTTTCAGCTAAGTATCAGTGAGCACACTCACCTACACACATATCTCATATAATTACTGAAAAGTACACATTCAACACCTAATTTTGAATATCGTGCATGATTAATTGTTTTCTCACTCCTCGTAACCTCTTCTAACAACTGGAAACTTAAATAATTTTTTTCAGTGTTTGTGTGTTTATCGCTATAAATTTTATCAAAACGCCTATCTGAGTTATGAAATTATAAATACTTTTCATAAATGAACCGTAATATACTGATATTGATATTTAGCGTCTTAAAGTATTTTATTAAATAGCACAACCATACCTATTATATATACATAACCATGAACAGGTTCAGCACAGCCACAAATGACTGTTAATGGAAGGCATGGCAAAGCGAAGCCCATCACAACAATCTCTACAACACAGAAATCACAGCACAACACTGGAGCAGGAAAGCGAAGTCTCACAGAAATGGCTATCACTCAGATACAGTTGTCGCACATTGCCACCAGGTGTGCCACTGTGCCCCGATGTCTCATTAATCACAACAACTGTTCAAATGTGCTCCTTCAACGTCCATAATACACTGCATCTGTGCGACATCGAACATTACAACAATAATGTGCATCTCATATGGTATGGTAAGCACTTCTCTGGCAATTGCAACCTTGAGATCTGGAACTGTGCGAGGTCTTCTACAATACAGGCGTGACTTCAGGTACTCCCACGACCAGAAATCCACTATGTACACCGGGACTAAAACCAGCAGATCACTGATTATGGGGTACCTGAAGTCAAGGTCTATATCGTGGGAAGCCTCGCTCAATTCCAACCCTCAAGGATGCAACTGTTCGGAAGTGGGGCGTTTCACCTGCACGAAAACCGTAGTGTATCACATTTCGTTTCTACAGTACGGGAATTATACTAATTGTAAGCGTTGCATGTTATTGTTCAACATATACTATACAATTCACTTGCTGATGGTTCTATAGAAAAACGACGGTCTGATAACAGTTAGTTGCAAAACCACATCACCTCGTCACCTTGGCATCGTGAAATGTTACACGTTGCTCAGTTTCCGACCAGATAGTGCAGTTACAACTGTTGGCACTTCCAAAAAGAGTGAAGTGTGCTTCATCAGCCCTTAAGCTATTCGCAAAGCAGTTAAAAATGTCAAAATCAGACATCGGGTGGCATATCGTGCACTGCTGAGCTCATTTGCACTCGTGCTGGTTTGCTCGGTTACTGCACGACTGACTTCGGCAATAATTTCTGTAGGTGTTGGTGATCTGACTCCACGTGGCTTATAATAAGTGCAACCTGTGCCCTCTATTTTGTTTTATGAACTTCCGCGCGGCAACACTAGAACAAGAAGGACGTTGTACACCCTAGCGATCCCTGTGTATTGGATTCCTTCGGTGTAACAACATCTCACTATTTCACCTCCTTTCACACTTGTCAGTTTCGTTTTAGCTGAGTGTGCTGCATTGCAATTGACGGCCCATTTATACCCATGAGAAATATGCGAAAGAAACCACGGTAGCGCCCCCGTTGGCAACATATGACAGCTCTTGTATTTTAACCCGCATGGTGCTCTTAGCATCCTATGTAGTTTAACCTTTCTACCACACACCGTATGTGAGATATGATGTACTTAACTGCAAAACTTTCTTTATAATCATCCTGTATGTATCAAAACAAAAATTTTAAACTAATATCACACCATTTATGCTTCAAAAAAACAAACAAAAACATGAACACGCGAAAGTGTTAGTTTTAATAACTCGTGAAAAGACAAGCCTACAGTATTCTTGAACTCGTTAAACGCTAAGCCTAATGCAATCTTCAATAACTTATTAGATATTAAAAACAAGCAACGAATCTTTAACTTTTCTTCCCACACTGTAAATAAGAATTACGGTTTAAAGCAACGATATTTCAAAACTAGACTTAACACAATGTTAACAGGATTCACACAACACTTCACCAAATTTTTAACATAACAACAAAAATATGCAAACATATTGACTACAAACACTCCACTTTTATTGATTGTAGCGTTGCATTTTATAAAATAGTGGTAAACTATGATGATAAAATAAACAATGGCAAATTGCAAGTATTCGTCCAAACCAAACAGCTGAAATCAGAGTGCTTTACACACACCGCAATCAGATCTCAAAAACAGATATTCATAACAGGAATAACAAAAAAAAAATCATAAAATGTATATGAGTCTCTCTATCTAACATAATGTTTGAGACACATGTTGGTAAAGCAATAACAACATTTCAAGTGAAACTGTTATCGAAACATATATGATGTAATCCTACGGCCGAAAATATTGTTAACAACAAATGGACCAACTGATGAAAGAACGCAGTATTGTATTTTTAACATTACGGGGACCAACTGATGAAACAACGCAGTATTGAATTTTTAACATTAAGGAGAGCAGCTGATGAAACTTTGCGGAATTATATTTTTAAAAGCATGGGAACCTACTAATGAAACTCTGCATTATAATCTTTATAGCAGTGTGGAGACTCAACTAATGAAACAACGTAGTATTATATTTTTAACAGCATGGGAACCTACTGATGAAACAATGCATTGTTATCGTTACAAGTAGGAAAGAAAGATCGGTATATTTGATTAGCTGCATTCGTTGCTGGTTTCATATACTTCTCCTCCTTGGTTTAAATAAATAGCTTGCTTTAAGCAGAAGCTTATGCAAATTAACAACGGAAGGAGTACAACTGCTTCTACAATGTCTTCTGCAACAGTGTCCATCGGGTTTCATGTATTAATTGGGGTAGTTTGAGACGAACCACCGAAAATAATTTAAACTTGTATAAAGTTACAAAGCTATGTTTCTTTAGCTTTCGACGGATTTTATAACTTTTCTTAATTGTACTTCAGCCAATTTTCTCAAAAGTCGTAAAAATAAATGTTAAATTTGGAAGAAGTGATTAAAATAAGATGTTTAAGCATTTCTATGTTTATTTTCTGTTGTTTTTTTTATATACGTTGCTGCAGCCCAAGCACGTGCCACATTCAAAGTATAAACTTTCTTTAGTTTCTACGAAACACAGTTTGAGAACTTATTTATAAATCAAATGTCGATGGCTACAGAAATGGTTCAGTTTTATTCTGAAAAGTGCATTAACTCACCCTGTACAATGTTTATTGTATTTCACGCAAAAAAACAACAACAACATGTAATTGGTGTTTACAAACAGGAACATGAAGAAACATGTACGTTTGGTGTTTACAAACAGAAACATCTAGAAACAACAGGTATGTTTAGTATTTACAAACAGGAACAACATGCAAAAACAACAAGTGTTACTGATGTTCAGAAACAGGAATATGTTGAAACAACATGTATGACTGGTGTTTAGAAACAGGAACACGTCAAAACAACAGGTATATTTGGTGTTTAGAAACAGGAAAATGTATGACTGGTGTTTAGGAACAGGAACATGTAGAAACAACATGTATGACTGGTATTTAGAAACAGGAACATGTAGAAACAAAGTGTATGAGTGGTGTTTACAAACACGGATCGCTGATGATAAAGTTTATGGATTCCGAAATGTCTGATAAATGAACATGTTTACAATTGCTGTCATCTATTTCTGCCTCATATTTAACTTTTTAAATACGTTGTTTACTTCAGTATAAACCAAGCTTATCGCTATGCTGTTTTATAGGTTACTTGTAATCCAGAGTCACTTCGTCACAGGTTAACAACAAATACGAAGTAGTGAACTTCAGAGTAGCTGTGATCTGTTAGAATTATGTCTAGAAACTTGTTTCTGTAATAGAAGGAAACGGTGGTATGTGTGTGGGTCACGGTGAGGGAATAATGCCTCTACCCGTCACACGCTCCATTGAAAATCTTGTAGGTCAGTGCACCACACCTGTACTCGTTTAGACCTCTCGTCCACTGCTCTAAGTTTCACTGTGTCGGTATTTGGGTATTGATGTTAAATACCCAGGAGGGTCAGGTACATTTGACCTCTTCCTCCAAACTGCTCTAACTTCTAATCTTAACACACCTCTGAAATTTCCCGCCAACTTTCGACCAGTAGTCAGAAGTTGACATATTTTTCACGTGACCTAAATCCCCCTGACTGATTGTTTGCTTGCTTGCGTTTTTTAACATACAGGGATATTTTGGTAATTATTAGCTCACATACACAAAATTAATTCAATCTCGTATTATATATAAAAATATTGCTAAAAACTAGATCCTGGGGATGGCTTTGAGATGATCAAAACTCAGAATGTTGTTATCTTCAAAAACAATGAAATTGGTTTTTATTAGTAACAAAAATAATGTTAACCACAAAAAATACATACCATCCTGTTATTTTTTAGAAATATGTTTAACTAAACGTTGAATTGTCTAAATACTAAAAAATATAAACAAAGAATTTTTAATTTTCAAAACTTGAAAAGCAATAGGTGAAAAAAAAAGCTATCCAGTTTCTTTTTTACTTCTCTTACAGCCAGTGGAACATAAAACAACACATTCCATTCTAGAGCTTGTTTAAATGCATAAGGAAGAAGTCAGCTGCCTGAAAAAGAATCTCAAAACTGGGACATTGATTATCACTGGGTCAAGTTCACGTTAAATAACAAAAACATTATGTAGTCCATACAACAGTAACAGGTCTTACTATTTATAATAAAAAGATAAATAGGAAACAGTATGACCTTATAAAGACTGATCTTATTGCCAAGTTAATAATAACAAAATAAAATCCCTTATGAATAATACCAAGGATTAGTACCTGACTGTACTTACTTTCTATTATTCCATCTATTTTGCAAATATTGCTCATCACCTCAGCAAAAAAAAACACTCCTAAACCATCACACTGCCTTCCCCATGTTTCATGATAGGTTCTATGCATTAAGGTAAGAAAATTTCATTTTTTTCCACTGAACATACAACCTACGCTTTGAACCAAATATTTCAAATTTGGACTTATTCATCTATAACACCCTTTGCCAGTCACCAACAGTTCAGTTTTATAGTTTTAGCAAATCTTATTCTCTTCACAATATTTGAAGGTTGTTTTTAACTCTTATTTAACCAAATATTCCATTTTTGTTGAGTCTTCTTGATACTGTAGATCTGGACACTTTTTTATCATTTGGTACATGGTAGTTCATCTCATGCTTCAGATCAGTGGTAGTATTCCTTCTGTCCAAAAAGCTGGATAAACAAAGATACTTAACATCAGTATCATTGAGTTTAGATGTTCTGCTTCTTCCTTTCCTATTTTCTGATTTACTTCTCTCTGAGAGTGTATGAGGAGCATTTCAAGTCTGTAGCAATTTGTCAGTCAGTCTAACCAGCATCACATAAAGCTTTTATGCAAACTCTCTGCTCTACTAACAATTCTTTATACTTTTGGGCTAGGGCATGACAAGAAAACAATATATAGTGTTAAACACTGTTTTTATTGAGATTTATTTATGGAATGTTATTAAACTGATTTCCTCTACCATATGCTAGTTCCTTGCTAGCTTTTTCTATGTAGTTAAGACATCATGGGGTATCATGACATTTATTTCAGGCCCTAAAATTGACCAGTATGTTCATTTAAGCAGAACCTTTAGGACATGTCCTTGGTACAAGTATTTGAGAATTCTAAACAATGACAAATATTCTCACCCTGGCACATTCAGCTATCAACAGGGATCAGTGCAGCATTACCATAGTGTTGAAATTTACATTCTGTAAGGGCATATAAGAAATAGCCCCATAAAATGGAAGGAATGAAAAAAATATTTTCTTGTCCTAACACTTTTATACTCTACTATGGTTTACAGTATGACAGTTAAAAACTGAGCTTCCACATTAATCATATCTTATTGTTGACTAAATACTGCAAAACAAAATATTGGGTTGAGGAATAATTCGTGAGCGTTTTTTCAAGTTAAAAAATATATTCATAAATGAAAAGCTTTTGCAAAATATTTCATGTCATTTGGTAGATAATTTTTTGCTCTAATAGATGGTGTGTTTGATTTTCATATGTCTTTAATTTTTGCTTTCATTTTCAGCTCATTAAATGGAATGTCAAGTGGACAAAATTGAACATTTTCGACACCATCTGCTTTTCGCATTTAATTTCTTGCAATTTCGTTTAAAACAATGCATACTATATACCTAGGTATTACATGAAATAAAGTATCATAATAAATGTTTTGGGTGTAATGTGTTCATGCATTGAAGTATTGTATAGTCTTGCATGTAATGCTTGAATGAAATTATTTAAAAATGCTCACGAATTATTCCTCAACCTAATAGAATCTAAATAGACTGCATGCTAAGGTACTTTGGCTTAATAATGTTTTCCAATTTAGTAAGACACCAAATGAGAAGACTTCAGTATACTCATGTTTTCCAGTTTAATAAAGCAATGAAATCCCAAGGGACACTGTCTGAAGGCTTTGGCATAATAATATTTTTCCAGACTGTTAGAATTTCACATGCACTCCTAAGCAATACATTTTATAATTATATCAGACAATGTAAAATAAATGTAAATCATCTTCCAAAACTTTGTGTAGTATTGCTAAGTTACACATATGAGCACATATAAACAGCATGTTATCAAGACCCACTAGAAGATATAAGGAGAAATGTTTTTAATTTTTACTATCCAATGTGTTCATGTTTCTAAGCACTTCCATATACATATATTAATCACTTAGTAAGAGTTTCTACCAAAAAACATATTCTGTTGTTGCATAACCCCCTTGTTCAAAATAGAGGTCCTCCCCACAATAAACATACATTTTTAAGGAAATTCATCACTAGCAGGAAATTTTATATTCCCTTGCTTATTGATAGAATTAACAAGGTTTTTTTTAAACTTAAAATGTCCATATGTTACAGTTTTCAATTTTTAAGTACTCCAAGTACTTAAGTTTGGCACCTCAAGCTATTTCCTATGGTTTACATTAAACATCTACTCTTTCTTATTGATTTTTACTAAAGAATGGAGCGTTAAATAATGAAATAGAAAGGTATAACAATCTTTCCTCATTTAAAACATTAATTACAAGAGACCAAAAGCTGGAATCAAACGTATGCACACAAAAATAACCTGTGAACAAAACTGTGAACCAATATGTACATGTGCACATGAGAATGCACGTAAATATGTGCTGAAAAGGAGCGTATAAATATCTCCCAGGACCACCACACACACATTTTCCAGATTGCAAGAAGGAATGCCAACGTCTTCTGGTGAAATACGGATTCGTGTTGACCAACTAATCCGCATCACTATTTTAACACATCCTATACTTGGCATAACAACACAGTACTGGTAATCCTGACAGTTTTACATGTGTTAGATGTTACGACGTAAATACGACGGAAACTGTGGTTAAGCATACTCAACGAATGTAGCCAAGAGATTTCGAAAAACAATTAAACTGCTGAATATAGCATTTACATTGTTCGTAACTTGAACAGTACCGGTTATAAAGATTTAATGCATTTTCCACAATATACTAAACTTGCCGACATATAACATTTCTCACAAGATACCAAACATATTGATACATAACACACTTCTCACATGATATTAAACATGACATAACGTATTTCTTACAAGATGTTAAACTTACTACGATATATCGCATTTATATTAAGTCACTAAATTTATAGCTGCTGTTCTTATCACAACTCGTTAACTATGGGAAACATAATATGACACATGACGAGTAGTCATTTATGAAAGAAGAGGGAATCAGCCGCAACACTTGAAATTATTTTAGTCATGATTAGAGTAAACTAATCTACCAGACCTCGGGCGTTGTCAAACACATCAATCGAAAGGGTCTGACCTCCACAAGTGTAATTGGATCTCGAAACGATCACGATATGACGGAGCTATAAGCTAAATGTTTGTAGTTTAGATAAAATCGGAGCCATTCTATGAGCCACTATGCCGCAGCAGAAAAATATTAAAGGCTTAAGCATAAGAGAATATTTAATAATGATTTGGATAACCTGAACTTTGCATATCACCAATAACTAAATATGTGTTTAAATGACACACATTTAGAAAATAAATATGATGTTAAAATTTAATAATATATACGTAGATTAAATGCATAGGTGTTGGTAGGCTTTGGCACACGGGGCCCTTGCCCCAATTCTGTTTGACAGTGTACCAACTAGTATTATTAAAAATCAGAATAGAAAACTATGATCGATATCATACAGAAACGCTGAAATTTCCCGCGCATATGAGTTTGAGCCTCGAATCTCTTAAAGCACTTAGAGACCCTTCTTCATAAATATCATAATTACAGCATTCAGTGTTTTATTTGTTTAACATGCTCTTGTCACTTGTAATTTTCTGGGTCAAAGTTGTTTAATTATTATTGGTATAATTATCTAAAATCCTCTGAGAAAAATGAGCTCTAACAAAGGGCACCATTTACGTTGTAACAATATCCATGTTGTATATCATCATTAAAATATACATATTATGCGTGTATTTAAATAATTTTAGTCTATTTCTATAGTTAGTTCAAAAGTTGATCAAGTTTAGGCGCATGTCTCACGTACAAAATAATAATCTAACGGCATGTATGGGTTCAAGCCTTGATGATTATCTAAACACATACTAAACTCGACTTAGGCTAAAGCGTCTGCTGTACAAAGACAAATAAACGCAGGCACTCAGCTTTTAGCAGAAAATTACACTTTCATAGCGCAATCGAACGTTTCAGTCTATAAATTTATTCACCGTTTTCAAATACATTGTTTGAAATGTTTACCATCTATTTCCATTTGAAAACTGTTGTTATTACAACATTATTTAATTACTTATACACAAAATCAGTCTTTAAGCCTAAACGCATTGTTTAGGCAACAATGGTCTCAGAAATAACGACTGAACAAACAACCTTGTCGCCTGAAATGGAATTACTATTGCAGAAACTATTTAGTAAGACGCATATTTTCATTGACAAATAATTTACCGCTAAAATACGTACAGATAAACAATTACATCATTATTGAGTCTCTTTGATAAATTTAGTCACCAGACTTCGTTTCTTTCAAATTTCTCATAAAAATAAACACATATCTCGCTCAAAACATAGGCTGCACTTTGACGTGTTTGCTTTAAAACGATGTATAGTAAATGTATTCTTTTTGTTACAGTAAACAAAACAGCATGCAGAAAAACATATATATCGCTCACTGTTCATTTATTTACTGTGGTTAGACAAAATGATATCAAGCACCTTTGTTATGAATGCCACATTATTTCTCAGATGTAGAAGTAATGTTTGTGGTTTGTCACTGCTTGTTAGTAGCGTAACTTGTTACATTTCTCTTGAGGTATTAGCCTTTTTACCACCTGCAGAACATTTTACCTGATCGTTGTCAGACGATTATTATCGCAAAAGGGGAAATCCCTGGTGAGGAAACAATTAATCAACTGGTTTTTAGGAATCATTCGCCAATTTTCAAATATTATCTGTTTTGTCGAGTCAATCTAAGCTAAGGCCATTTTTTAAAGTTCTTATGATGCGCATGTGCAGTAATTTTTTGTATATTTGTTTCGTGTTTAGAATAATAGCATCGAATTTTATTTAATGACCAATAACGTTCTACATTTACGGCTAGTACTTGGTTATAATATTTGTACGTGTGTTCTAGTATATATATACCCGCGTGCACACACCAGGTTAAATTTGTTCTACCGGCAAATATATACATAATATGCACACATGAAATATGTAGTATTAGGCAAGGACAAATGTCGGATACTTGATTAATATGTATTAACACCTATAAATAAAAATAAATAAACTTTATATAACTACTATCTTATTAAAACAACTTAACCTTTTAAGTATCTACGTTATCAGCAAAATAGGCTTATATAAGGTTTAACAGTATTAGGAAAAACGTAGTGCATACGTAATACTTTACATAGTTTCTGTTAATAAGATAAATATACAAGAAGGTTAAGTAGGTTTTATTAAGACATATGTATAGGATATTAATTTTACTGATAAAATACACGTACAGAAGTTTACGTAAATTTGTCAATAAGAGAAGTCTAGAATATTAAGTAGTTTTATTAATAAAACAAATACACAAATTATAAGTAATTTTGTTATAAGATAGATCTATAGAAGGTTAAATAGCTTTATTGATAACATATTAATTATAAGATAACTGGGGTTGTTTTCTTAATAATATAGATACATAGAAAGTTAAGTATATTTCTTAATATACCAAAATATGCAATTCCAAAATAATCCGATGGTTTTTACCAAAAGCTTAATACTGGATACTAGTTTATCTTGTTTTTGAGAGAAACGTAATAATGCCCGCATAGTTAAATAAATTAGAATGAAGATAAAAGTCAGTATTATTAACTTTCCAAAACAGATATTTAATATCATAATATACTGATACACGAAGGTATTATGGAAAGTATTTACATATCAGGGCATGGTTTCGTTATTTTTTTAATTTTTAGGTGTTATTAAAACAAGTTATCCTTGCCTATTACTACCTATTTCGTGTGTAAGTATTCTATATTTATTTTCCCCATAGAATAAATTTAACCTGCCTAGCCCGTATAAACAGGCATAAAAACTGTAATCAAGTTAATAGCCATACAATGCTATTTATCATTATATAAAACTCAATGCTATTATTCTCAGCACACAAAAACTATATACCAAAGATGCTATCATTTTATGTTTATCTCGTCAATCTTTAATAAATAACTGAAAAAAAAAGACAACGAGTATTCAGAATATATTGTCTGGTTTTCGTATATTTTACACTGTTTTATTTACACTTCTATACATACAAGGCCCGACATGGCCAGGTAGTTAAGGGACTCGACTCATAATCCAAGGGTTGCGGGTTCGAATCCCCGTCACACCAAACATGCTCGCTCTTTCAGCCGTGGGGGCATTTTAATGTGACGGTCAATCCCACCATTCGTTGGTAAAAGAGTAGCCCAAGAGTTGGAGGTGGGTGGTGATAATTAGCTGCCTTCCCTCTATTCTTACACTGCTAAATTAGGGACGGCTAGCGCAGATAATCCTCGTATAGCTTTGCATGAAATTCAAAAACAAACTATATATACACATATATCTTATTTAAAAAATTATTCGAATTATTATATACCCAATATCTTATTCACAAAACTGTTTAACCTTATACATACCAACCTATCTTATTGACAAAACTATTTTCATTCATATACATATTATTTTCTATAAAAAAACTGCTTTAAGATATACATACAAATATCATACAAACATATAAGCAAGTTTTGATTTATATTCCTTATCATACGTCTTTGTAAACTGTTTACTACTATTCTATTGTAGTTTGTCATTGCATAAATCGTAGTTTAATCTTTAATCTATATGCTGAGTCACTTGATTAAGAAATAAATATACGTCACTTAATTCTATTATAAAATATTAATGGAACAAACTTGACAGTTTCAATTTATTCAGCTTCCAGTTTCCTTCATTTTGAATTTCTCGTGAAACTATTGAAGGTAGTGTACAGTAAATATAGTAGCTTAACAATATGATGAGGATTGTTTGAGCATTTCACAGCCCTTGTTCCAATTTCTGAACTTTGGACTAAATTATATCTTTCATTAAAAGCCTAGATAAATTTGATATTGTTTATATCCAAAGTATGTAATTATGAAATTTTTGTTAATATTTGTGATAATTGTGATGAGTTACAAAATATACCTCCAAGTTTAGAATGACTATTAAAAATTTCTGATTAAACGGAAGTTAACTATACAGATAAAAAACTAACTTTTATACTAATGAAGTCAATCCTGTATCATAGACTAAAAATACTAACATCATTTATATAATTATACTAGAAAAATTAAGACCTATAACGATTAAAAATTTAGCTTATTAGTTGTACCTTGGTTTAGTGTTACCACTACTTCTACAATGTGTAACTACTACTACAGTGGTAAGTTAGTTTATTAGTTGTATTTTGGTTTAGTGTTACCACAACTTTCACTATGTGTTACTACTACTACAGTGTTAAGTTAGTTTATTAGTTGTATTTTGGTTTAGTGGTACCACTACTTCTACTATGTGTTACTACTACTACTACAGTGGTAAGTCAGTTTATTAGTTGTATTTTGGTTTAGTGGTACCACTACTACAATGTGTTACTACTACTACAGTGGTAAGTTAGTTTATTAGTTGTAATTTGGTTTAGTGTTACTACTACTTTTACTATGTGTTACTCCTACTGCTACAGTAGTAAGTCCGTTTATTAGTTGTATTTTGACTTATTGTTACCACTGCTTCTACTATGTGTTACTACTACTACTACAGTGGTAAGTTAGTTTATTTGTTGTATTTTGGTTTAGTGTTACCACAACTTCCACTATGTGTTACTACTACTACAGTGGTAAGTCAGTTTATTAGTTGTATTTTGGTTTAGTGTTACCACTACTTCTACTATGTGTTACTACTACTACTACTACTACTACAGTGTTAAGTTAGTTTATTGGTTGTATTTTGGTTTAGTGGTACCACTACTACTATGTGTTACTACTACTACTACTACTACTACAGTGTTAAGTTAGTTTATTGGTTGTATTTTGGTTTAGTGTTACCACTACTTCTACTATGTGTTACTACTACTACTACAGTGTTAAGTCAGTTTATTAGTTGTATTTTGGTTTAGTGGTACCACTACTACTATGTGTTACTACTACTACAGTGGTAAGTCAGTTTATTAGTTGTATTTTGGTTTAGTGGTACCACTACTACTACAGTGGTAAGTTAGTTTATTAGTTGTAATTTGGTTTAGTGTTACTACTACTTTTACTATGTGTTACTCCTACTGCTACAGTAGTAAGTCCGTTTATTAGTTGTATTTTGACTTATTGTTACCACTGCTTCTACTATGTGTTACTACTACTACTACAGTGGTAAGTTAGTTTATTTGTTGTATTTTGGTTTAGTGTTACCACTACTTCTACTATGTGTTACTACTACTACTACTACTACCACTACAGTGTTAAGTTAGTTTATTGGTTGTATTTTGGTTTAGTGGTACCACTACTTCTACTATGTGTTACTACTACTACAGTGGTAAGTCAGTTTATTAGTTGTATTTTGGTTTAGTGGTACCACTACTACAATGTGTTACTACTACTACAGTGGTAAGTTAGTTTATTAGTTGTAATTTGGTTTAGTGTTACTACTACTTTTACTATGTGTTACTCCTACTGCTACAGTAGTAAGTCCGTTTATTAGTTGTATGACTTATTGTTACCACTGCTTCTACTATGTGTTACTACTACTACTACAGTGGTAAGTTAGTTTATTTGTTGTATTTTGATTTATTGTTACCACTACTTCTACTATGTGTTACTACTACTACAGTAGTAGGATAGTTTATTAGTTGTACTTTAATCTAGTATTATACTATTACTACAGTACTACTCTTAAATTAGTCTATTACTTTTACATTTATCTAGTATTATAATATTACGACAGTACTAACCACTAAATTAGTCTGTTAGTTTTACTTTGGTTTAGGGTTATTACTACTAGAGTGCTTATCAGTAGATACTTTATTAGTTGTACTTGAATTTGGAGTTACCACAATTACTGTGGTGTCAGTAAAATAGTTTATTAGTTGTACTTTGCTCTAGGGTTACTACTACAACAGTACTAATTAGTAAATTAGTTCATTGGTTTTACATGGATTTAAATCACCTAAATTATTATCTAAATAAACAATATGAGTTTCGTTACAATATGATAAATAAAATTTAATATTTAAGAACACAAGCAGACAGAATTTTTATAAAGATGCGTACATCTTATCAGCCTCGGTAGACTCAGCAGATAGCCCAATGTGGCTTTGCTACAAGAAACACGCACACATCTTATCAGAGAACACCAAGAGCAAAACTTACCAATCATTAAAAGTGATACAGTCAAGTGCTCTCGACCTGTTGCCTTAAGTGCTCCAAGTACTGTACCAACAATGGCGCAGCAAAGTCCTACAAATGCAATCATCACAATAAACCATCGAATGCTGACCGTCTGAGTGACAATTACACCACAACAGTGCTTGGGTTCATCGCTCTCGGAGGCTACAGCTGTAGTATAGTTAGTTCCTACAGCCGTGGGTCTGTTTCTTCCTCGTGGAGGAAAAGGTCGAAATCCACTTCGACCACCTCGCACTGACCTTCCCGTATTAGGAGGTGAACAGAGTGCAGTCATAGGTCCGGCGGGTACATAAACAGGGGGTCCATGGGGTATCGGAGGTGGAGGTGGCGGATGTGTGGGGGGAGGTAAACGTCTGTTGGAAGGTGGAGGGAGTGTAGAATAGGGTGGGGGTAGATGTGAGTTAAGAATATCGGGCAAGACGTCTGGGTTAGGGGTAGTATCCACTTGTGTATAACCA
The DNA here is from genome assembly GCF_004210375.1 of Tachypleus tridentatus. Classification (NCBI taxonomy): domain Eukaryota; kingdom Metazoa; phylum Arthropoda; class Merostomata; order Xiphosura; family Limulidae; genus Tachypleus; species Tachypleus tridentatus. The sequence continues at coordinate 43,053,294 of NC_134835.1, forward strand.
TCTACTGGAAGTTGTGGTGGCGGGTTTTCCCGTCGATCTCCACGTTGTGCCATATTGTTTTCGTTAACTGGACGACCAGTGCCTCCTCTCCTTTCGACCCCAAGGGCGGAGCCAGGAGTCTCACTGTTTTGTTGGTTTCTGATAAGGCCGTCTCCTGTTACCGAGCTTCGGGCCATAACTTCCGACACTACAGGTGGTCTACCCACGATAGACGTTTCAATTAACTTTACAAAAGATTGTTGCGAACCAACATTTTTCTGATCTGGTTCTGCACAAACCCTGGGATTTGTCAGGGTAGCTGCGTTCCTTGGGGTGCGTCTTCCAGGAGAATTCGAAAAACGACGCCTCCTCGGTGGTGGTTTTACAGAGGTTCGAGAACTAATTGGCTCTGCACTACGAACTGATGATGAAGGTATGTCTTCCTTCCCTGAAGTTACTACCCCGCACTGTGCTGTGTCACTATAAAATACACCTATCCTTTGTATTTTGTATTTTTTGCGAGCAGCCGTAGATCCTTTTCCGTCCCTATCACGCTCAAAATTGCTATGTCCCTGCCTATGACTCGAGCTACCAACCACATCGGTATCGTCAGTAGACCTATCGACTTCCGCACTGAAGCCACACCCCTCAGCGTCCGGCCTCTTGTCCTGTCGAGATGAAAAGTGACCTAGAGCTACAGGCGGGACATCACTGTTTTCGTTGGATATTAGGTTAAGGTTAGTGATGTCAGAACAATCTTCTTTAAATAAAAACCTTCCTTCTAATCCTCCAAGCTCGATGTCACAAGAAACGTTGGGGCATTCCCCCGGATCGAGTACGGTAGTTCCCTGTTGCTCAGACCAATTCTGAGGCTCGAATGAAGAACCACAAGTATATGAACAGTTTCCTTCAGATGGGTCTGTATCACTGACACTATACCTTTCTGGTACGTTCGAGGCTGCAGCAGCGTCGAAGCATGACGCTGACAGAGTTTTCACAGGGACGTAACGTTGTCCAGGTCGAAATATTTTTCTTCGAACGGGAAGCGATTTGCTATAGTCTGTCAGGCTCAGACTCTCCTTTCTTTCATAACTAATTTCGTCACGACTTCGGGTCAATTTTCCTACTGACTGCTTTATCAAAACCTCACAATTTGTTTCTGGAGTACACTCATCTTCAAACGCAACGTTAACTACACCACCATGCAACTGCTCCCACCTCTCTCTTGGCGATAATGTCGACGTCGTCGCTTGTGTTGGCTTTTGATTGGTCACTTCTTGGCAAAGCGATCGCTCTTGTGGCTCCATCTCGTGTTCAGATTCTTTTAAAAGCTGCAACAAACTAAAACGCTTTTGGATCGTGTTGGCATCCTGTTTCGTGGCAGCAGAATCTGAGGCACTCATTTCTGGTGAACGTTTATTTTTCTAAAAAAAAACTAACCCGACGAAGCGTTACAAATAGATGGATATTTAAAGGCTGAAGGGTTAGCAGCTCACTAGGGTTAACGTCCTTTCTTCATTGCACCTGGCCAACAGCAACAAGATAGGTCCGGTGGTCATTCGTTACCTGGAGGTGAAAGAGACAATTAATTCAAGTGGGTTCACTACCCTAAACAGTCTAACTGAGAATGCTTGAAAACTAAATTAAGTGAACTGTAGTTTGATTACAAATTAAATTTGTTTTTGTTTAACTGACTTTACTGAAATTACTTGCTGGTATAGCGGAAAATCTACGGATTTACAACGCTGAATTTAGGGGTTCAATTCCCCTCGGAGAACACAGCAGATAGCCCAATGTGGCTTTGCTGTGAGAAAACTACACACACGCACACACACAGCAGGGAGGAACACTCAGTTTGAACAAACTATGAACAGCTACCGTAAATTAAGTGTTAACTACGCTTCTTACGAGGCGTTCATTGAAAAAACTTAAAACTATAATTTGAGTGAGTGATAAGAAAGACACGTGGAATTCAATGCCCTGTGTATGTGGGGTTAAACAATAAGAAGAATTGCTTTCGATTAAAGAAAAGTCTAAAACGTTAAATAATAAGAAGACGAATAGATATCCACTTTCATTATCACTTTGTTAACAAATGAGAAACATTCTAAAATCAGCGCGTACCTCTGAAGTTCTCAAGTTCAGTAGCTATGTGTATATTTAGAATATTTCACTGTGAATCTTATATACCTTGCTTGCGAAACTAAAACTGTAAAACTAAATCAAGACAATGATGTGAAATAATTATAGTTAACTTAAATATTCTCTTTTTTTTGCAACAGTCTTTCATCACCTAAAGTAACATCTTCATTAAACTTAAACTCCTGAATTTTTCCTTTCATTATATAATTATTATATTCCTTTATTTTACTGAGGTACCCAGATGTAAACAATTTGACAAATTATTAATTTATTATTATTATATATATATATAGCCATTTTGGAAAAGCTACTATATTTCCTCAACAAAATATTGCCTTGTTTAGTGTTACACATCAAATAAATTGTACGTGTCAATATCAGTTTCATACACAAATATCGCTCTCCTTAGTCTGCCCCAAAGTGGCACAGCGGTAACACTGTAGGTAGATAACGTTAAAAACCGGATTGTAGTACAGTGGTGGGCAGAACATAAATAGTCCACAGTGTAGCTCTGTCCCTAAGAACAAACAAAACAAACACTCTAGTCTTAAAAGGTGTTAATTATGTATGTACTGACTGACCAAGTATAGAGGAAATAACGAAGTACAGGATAATTCAAAAATATGTTAAGGTGATGGAAAAGTTCAGGTTACATATGGAACCATGGAAATATTTAGAAAACAAAATACTATCAAAAGTGGAAAATAATGGCTTCTGGAAACTAATTTCATAGCATACAAATACTCCAGGGAAGTATTTCGATTTGCTATGATGACAGTCCAGTCGGCTTTGAATAGGACTTATTTTACAAAGTATACTTGCTATATAGGCAATGAATTGTGTAAATAGCAGGTCAGAAAATTCGTATTCTGTAAATGGAAAATACAGCAATCTTTAAGTATATGTTCATGTATAGTTTTTGACTTGTTCTGCAGTAGCTTCTTGTTTTGCTGAAATTCGCATTTGTAGTGATAAAAAGAAATGAATTCAAAACAGTTTGATGTATCACACCAAAATCACATTTGAAAATAGCCATACAATGTCAACACTCGAACATTTATGTTGTAGCCTGTTTACTTTGTATTACTTCTTGGGGTTATTTTATAATCATGAAATAAAAATATAATGAAACAGTTAACTACAGAGTATTTTAAAAGAAAACTATTTACTTAGCAAGTGTTTTTATAAGTTGATAAACTCTACTAATTCTAAGACTTTTAGGGATCAGACATTAGTTAAGTTAGTAGTAATAAAACCAATTTACTTGAGCTTCATATGCGAATCACTTAGAAACTTCTTAGATCTGTAGCTTTGTGACCCATGATCAGAAACCTTAGAATTAAAACAATTTGTTGAATATACATGAGTGGCATAGTTAGATAATACCAACAAGACAAAGATACAAGACTATGAGTTTACGTATTACAAAATACATATAAAGAATATGCCTATATAAAAGCATTAGTGTCGCATTACAGCCAAGGAAACTAGTGATCTCCGTTCGTGTAAAACGTGAATTTATTGTTGTTGTTAGACGTAGTTAAGGGTGTTAATATTTTACGCAGTACAATCGAAGAAACTGGTGACCTCCTTTAGTGTGAAACGTGAAATCATTGTTGTTGTTAGGCCTAGTTAGGGGTATTAACGTTGCATACAGTACAGTCAAAGAAACGAGCGACATCCGTGTGTGTGAAACGTGAGATCATGGTTGTTGTTAAGCCTGGTTAAGGGTATTAATTTTGCATGTAGTAGTGTCAAAGAAACTAGTGACCTCCGTGTGTGTAAAACGTGAAATCATGGTTGTTGTTAGGCCTAGTTAAGGTATAAATGTTGCATGCAGTAGTGTCAAAGAAACTAGTGACTTCCGTGCGTATAAAACGTGAAGTCATTGTTGTTGTTAGGCTTAGTTAAGGCTATTAATTAATGCTGCATGCAATACATTCAAAGAAATTAGTAACCTTCATGCGTGTGAAACGTGAAATCATTGTTATTATTGTTGTTATTTCTAAAGAATGATTATTCATATTCGTGCTATTTTATAAAAACAGCTCCACTTCAATATTTTCACCCCATGACTAAACATTCATATAAGTCGTGGCCATAACTCTTTAATAGATGGAGTTATGGCTGTGTATTTTATAAAGACTACTTGTGTCTGTCATCTATCGACTCCATTTTTCTTCTGGACAACTCTACTTACTTCCTTTTGCCCCATCCCACCATCATTAGCCACTCCCTACTCCTGAAACAGTACTGGCTGCTGAACTGTTAAGGCCTGTGGGTGAATTGTGCCAAACCATTACGGCTATTCAAGTATCAATTTGCAGATATCTGTAAATTCAGCATCGTGATGTTTCGCTAGCTCCGAGCATTCACGCTCAGTTGAAAGCCGAGATCAGTATAAACGCAGGTCTACATACGTCACCGACTGCTTTTGACAGAACATCAATTTTACTATATATGAGAAAACTCATTAAATGCTGCAGTGAAGCGATAAAACAGGGGAGGGGCGACAGAAACCTGAAAAGATTTTCTGTTCAACCAAATTTGTCAGCAAAATAAGAACTGTTTGAATCTCACATTGCAATATATGTTATTATTGATTTGCTCATGTGCTTAAATGTTCGCTTCAATAAACTGAACATGGATTTCAGCATTGACGAAAAATGCGAAGAAGTTTATCGTCATCATATAGAAATATTAGATTATAATGGAGTTGAAAGAAGCGCATTCCGAACTTCACTTTTAATAATTGTTAAGCTCACTTTTACATTCTATTAGATCCTTAGATTTCTATTTACTGTGTTCTAGCATTGCAATACAATATGTGGCTTGTTTAGTATAGATTTTGTTATATTTAGCACTGTCTGGAATCCCTAACATTTGTTTTATCGGAATCACTGCTCAAAATTCATTGCATATACAAGAATAGTACAAAAATTTTCATGTAAGAAAATAATCTAGAGTTGCCTTTTTAAGTGTGATGTACGTCTATAAGATTAGTATTTATAATCTGTTTGTTATCTTTGTGTTTATACATAATTACCACCGTAGTGTGTTCATACTTTCTGTATTAATATAAAACAAATATCATACTCAGTTTGTTAACATTATATGTATACATAATAACCATCATACTCAGTTTTTTAACATTATATGTATACATAATAACCATCATACTGAGTTTGTTAACATTATATGTATACATAATAACTATAATAGTAAGTTTGTTCTCCTTGTGTTTATATATATTAACCATTATGGTAAGTTTATCATCTTTATGTTTATAATCGTTACATTTATACATAATAGTTACCTCCGACTATTCTATTAACCAACTGTGCACGAAACTGGTCAATTAGACATAATCCATATTGAAGAGGGAATGTTGAAAGATAATTTCTAATTTACTACGTATTTATACGAAAAATGGCAATTCTTTAGAACGGCATACAACTTTTTTGTATCTAAAAGATCAGATGTACTACAAAGGTACTTTTGCTCAAGATGTATATGTGAACAGACGACTTCAGTCTGACCCAGACTCTAACAAGTCAGAGTGTGATTTGACGTTCATGTGATGAATAAAAATAGTTTCCTTCATCATATAATATGCATATTGAATCTGCTTAACCTCTACAACCTGTTAAACGTACAGTACTGTGCAAAAGCGTTATAACTAAATAATATTTAGTTATTCTTTCTATTTTATGAAGCTAATTCTTCCATGCCATTACAGAATGTAAATTTCAACGTTACAGTAATGATCCGCTGATCCATGTTAACAAGTGAATGAGACAAGGTGAGAATACTTATCATTCTTTAGAATTCCCTTATTTGTATCAAAAGCATGTCATAAGGATTCTGCTTAAATAAATATACTAATCAAATTTAGGGTTTGAACAACTGTCATGATACCCCATGCAGTGTCTTAACTATATAGAAAGAAGCTAGTTAAAAGTTAGTATATGATACTGTTGTATACTAGAATAAATCAATTTAATAGCACTTCACTAAAACACCTTGATAAAACAGGGTTTTTAACACCGTGTACATTATGTTTTGTTGTCATATGACACAAAAATCGTAAAGAATTGTCAGTAGAGCAGAGAGTTCACATAAAAGCTTTACATGATGCTGGTTAGATTCTCCGACAAATTCCTACAGACTTGAAATGCTCCCCAAACATCGTCACGTACACCTTAGATCGTGAGATCGAGACAGTTAAGTCTGAAAATAGGAAAGGAAGAAGCAGAACACCTAAACTCAATGATACTGATGTTAAATGTCTTCGTTGTCAGGACAGAAGGAAGACTACCACTGATCTCGAGCATGAGATAAATAACTATGTACCAAATGACATAAAAGTGTCCAGATCTACAGTATTAAGAAGACTCAATGAGAATGGAATATTTCATCACGTAGCAGCTAAAAATCCTTCACGTTGATCTTCAAATATTGTCAAGAGACTGAAAGTTGCTTTAAAAGTATAAAAACTGGTCTGTTGATGATTGGAAAAGGATGATATGGTTATGGATACATGAATCCAAGTTTGGAATATCTGGTTCAAAGGGTAGGTTGTAAGTACAGTGGGAAAAAGTTATCTCGATGAATAGCATCTACTATGAAGCATGGGGGAGACAGTGTGATGGTTTACGGTGTGTTTTTTCTGCCGAAGCGACAGTAGACACAAGTAGCATCAGGTACTAATCCGTCATGGTGTAGCCAGTGCTTTGTGTATTATTAGTAAAGGATTTTACTCCCAAAAAAATAATGATGCTAAACATTCATCCAACCAATGTACAAATTACTTATCTAAGAAAGAAATTGATGAAGTCATTCAAATGAGTGCAATGGTACCCATAGAAACCCCACCTCAGTAGCACTGAACAGATCTGGAATTTCATATAACAAAAACTTGACAAAAATCAAAGATTAGTTCCAAAAAGAATGATGAGAATATATTAGACATCTGGAGTAAAACCCTAAGGGACCCTTTGATGTTGCAACAATGTCTGAAAGATTGTCTGTGGTTATAGGAAAAGAGAGAAACATAAAATATTAACTGTTTACTGAACTCAATCACTTCCACTAAGTTTCTATTGTACCAAATACGAAGTTTAATAACATATTGATGTTTCACATGTGATTTACTGTCCATTGTTCTTTAAAAAGTAGCCTGAAATCTAATTTTTGACTTTGTCCTAACACTTTTCACAGTATTGTATACTAACAAGATAATTTATTTTATATTTAAAAACGAATCTAAACAAAGTACAGAAACAAGTTGAATCAAATTTAAAAATTATATTTTAAAAAAACTTACAACTAAGAACTCGAAAAAAGCAAACAAACTATGCTGGAGATGGTATCTATATAATTTTTTCAAGCTACAAATCCCCATTTTGACCCCATGTCTATAGTACTTATCAGTTTTAGCTCATGAAAATAATGTAGATGCTATTTCCAAACTATCTTGTTTACATTTCAGAGAACTTAGTTGTAGGCTTAAAAAATATCAGTTTTATTCAACGTGTTTCTCTACTTTCTTAACGATCTCTATTTCTCTTTTCATAGCCCTCCTGTGGCTCAGCCGTGTGTTTGCGGAATTACAACGCTAAAAAGCAGGTTCCGATACCCGTGGTGGGCAGAGCACAGATAGCACATTGTGTAGCTTTGTGCTTAATTCAAAACAACAACTAAAACTCTTTTTAAATTAATTTTTAACTTTCTTATATCCGTTTATGGAGAATAAATTTTAAGCTATGACCCCGACCTGATTTTAACGTACATGATTGGAAAACTATGTCACCACCCGACTTTGACACACAAGACTGGAAGAATATATCACTGCCCCTGTGTTTGACACACATGGCTGGAGGAATATGTCACCACCCAATTTTGATACATATGGTTGGAGGAATATGTCACCACCCAACTTTGACACACATATCTGGAGGAATATATCACTGCCCCAGTGTTTGATACACAAGCCTGGAGGAATATGTCACCACCCAACCTTGACACACATATCTGGAGGAATATATCACTGCCCCAGTGTTTGACACACATGCCTGGAGGAATATGTCACCACTCGAGTTTGATAATATGGTTGGAAAAATATGTCACAACCCGACTTTGATATACATGGCTGGAGGAATTTGTCACCACCCAAATTTGATACATATGGTTGGAGGAATATGTCACCACCTATCTTTAACACACATAACTGGAGGAATATATCACTGCCCCTGTGTTTGACACACATGGCTGGAGGAATATGTCACTACTCGACTTTGATAATATGGTTGGAGGAATATGTCACTCCCCGACATTGATAGACATGGATGGAGAAATATGTCACAACCCAACTTCGAAATACATAACTAGAGGAATATTTCGCTGCCCCGGTGTTAGACATATATGGTTGGAGGAATATGTCACCAAACAACTTTGACACATATACCTAGAGGAATATATCATTGCCCGTGTGTTTTACACACATGGGTGGAGGAGTATGTCACCACCCAACTTTAATACATATGGTTGGAGGAATATGTCACCACCCGACTTTCACACATATGACTGGAGGAATATATCACTGCCCCTATGTTTGACGCTCATGGCTGAAGGAATATGTCACCACTCGACTTTCATAATATGGTTGGGGGAATATGTCACCATACGACTTTGACACACAAAGCTGGACGAATATATCACCACCCAACTTTCACACACATAGCTGGAGGAATATCTCACTGCCCCTGTGTTTGACACACATGGCTGAAGGAATATGTCACCACTCGACTTTGATAATATGGTTGGAGGAATATGTCACTCCCAGACATTGATACACATGGATGGAGAAATATGTCACAGCCCAACTTTGACACACATAACTAGAGGAATATATCACTGCCCCACTGTTTGACACACATGGCTGGAGGAATTTGTCACCACCCAAATTTGATACATATAGTTGGAGGAATATATCACTGCCTCTGTGTGACACACATGGCTGGAGGAATATGTCACCACCCGACTTTGATAATATGGTTGGAGGAATATGTCACTCCCAGACATTGATACACATGGATGGAGAAATATGTCACAGCCCAACTTTGACACACATAACTAGAGGAATATATCACTGCCCCACTGTTTGACACACATGGCTGGAGGAATTTGTCACCACCCAAATTTGATACATATAGTTGGAGGAATATATCACTGCCTCTGTGTGACACACATGGCTGGAGGAATATGTCACCACCCGACTTTGATACATATGGTTGGAGGAATATGTCACCACCCGACTTTGACAGATATGACTGGAGGAATATATCACTGCACCTACGTTTGACGCACATGGCTGAAGGAATATGTCACCACCCGATCTTGACACACATAGCTGGAGGAATATGTCACCACCCGACTTTTACACTCACATGATTGGAATAATGTTTTAGTGATCTAGTCTGGCACACATGGCTGAAAGAATGTATCACGTCTTCGATTGCGACACCTTTGCTGAAGGAATATATCACTGCCTCTGTGTTTGACAGATATGGCTGGAAGAATATGTCACCATCGAACTTTGATACATATGGTTGGAGGAATATGTCACCACCCGACATTGGTACACATGGATGGAGAAATATGTCACCACCCAACTTTGACACATATAACTAGAGGAATATATCATTACCCGTGTATTTTATACATGTGGCTGGAGGAGTATGTCACTACCCAACTTTAATACATATGGTTGGAAGAATATGTCACCACCCGACTTTCACACTCACATGATTGGAATAATGTTTTAGTGATCTAGTCTGGCTCACATGGCTGAAAGAATGTGTCACTTCTTCGAGTGCGACACCTTGGCTGGAGGAATATATCACTGCCTCTGTGTTTTACAGACATGGTTAGAGAAATATATCACCACCCAACTTTGATACATATGGTTAGAGGAATATGCCACCACCGACCTTTGCCACACATAACTGAAGGAATATATCACTGTCCCTGTGTTTGACACACATGGCTGGAGGAATATGTCACAACTCGAGTTTCATAATATGGTTAAAGGAATATGTCACAATACGACTTTGACAAACAAGGCTGGAGGAATATGTCACCACCCAACTTTCACACACATAACTAGACGAATATATCTCTGACCCTGTGTTTGACACACATGGCTGGAGGAATATGTCACCATCCGACTTTGATACATATGGTTCGAGGAATGTCACCACAAACTTACACACACATGGCTGGAAAAATATGTCGCCACCCTACTTTGACTCTCACATAATTGAAGGAATATTTTAGTGATCTGGTCTGACATACATGGTTGAAAAAATGTGTCACTTCTTCGAGTGCGACACCTTGGCTAGAGGAATATATCGCTGCCCCGGTGTTAGACATACATGGCTGGAGGAATATGTCACCACCCAACTTTGACACATATAACTAGAGGAATATATCATTGCCCGTGTGTTTTACACACATGGGTGGAGGAGTATGTCACCACCCAACTTTAATACATATGGTTGGAGGAATATGTCACCACCCGACTTTCAGACATATGACTGGAGGAATATATCACTGCCCCTATGTTTGACGCACATGGCTGAAGGAATATGTCACCACTCGAGTTTCATAATATGGTTGGGGGAATATGTCACCACCCAAATTTGATACATATAGTTGGAGGAATATATCACTGCCTCTGTGTGACACACATGACTGGAGGAATATGTCACTCCCCGACATTGATACACATGGATGGAGAAATATGTCACAGCCCAACTTTGACACACATAACTGGAGGAATATATCACTGCCCCTGTGTTTGACACACATGGCTGGAGGAATTTGTCACCACCCAAATTTGATACATATAGTTGGAGGAATATACCATTGCCTCTGTGTGACACACATGGCTGGAGGAATATGTCACCACCCGACTTTGATACATATGGTTGGAGGAATATGTCACCACCCGACTTTGACAGATATGACTGGAGGAATATATCACTGCACCTACGTTTGACGCACATGGCTGAAGGAATATGTCACCACCCGACTTTGACACACATAGCTGGAGGAATATGTCACCACCCGACTTTCACACTCACATGATTGGAATAATGTTTTAGTGATCTAGTCTGGCACACATGGCTGAAAGAATGTATCACGTCTTCGAGTGCGACACCATGGCTGGAGGAATATATCACTGCCCCTGTGTTTGGCACACAAGGCTGGAGGAATACGTCACAACCCGACTTTGACACTCATGTATTGGAAGAATATTTGAGTGATCTACTATGACACATATGGCTGGAAGAATGTGTCACTTCTTCGATTGCGACACCTTTGCTGGAGGAATATATCACTGCCTCTGTGTTTGACACATATGGCGAGAGGAATATGTCACCACCCGACTTTGACAGACATGGCTGGAAGAATATGTCACCATCGAACTTTGATGCATATGGTTGGAGGAATATGTCACCACCAAACTTTGACACATATAACTAGAGGAATATATCATTACCCGTGTATTTTATACATGTGGATGGAGGAGTATGTCACCACCCAACTTTAATACATATGGTTGGAAGAATATGTCACCACCCGACTTTCACACTCACATGATTGGAATAATGTTTTAGTGATCTAGTCTGGCTCACATGGCTGAAAGAATGTGTCACTTCTTCGAGTGCGACACCTTGGTTGGAGGAATATATCACTGCCTCTGTGTTTTACAGACATGGTTAGAGAAATATATCACCACCCAACTTTGATACATATGGTTAGAGGAATATGCCACCACCGACCTTTGCCACACATAACTGAAGGAATATATCACTGCCCCTGTGTTTGACACACTTGGCTGGAGGAATATGTCACAACTCGAGTTTCATAATATCGTTAAAGCAATATGTCACAATACGACTTTGACAAACAAGGCTGGAGGAATATGTCACCACCCAACTTTCACACACATAACTAGACGAATATATCACTGCCCCTGTGTTTGACACACATGACTGGAGGAATATGTCACCACCCAATTTTGATACATATGGTTGGAGGAACATGTCACCACCAAACGTTAACACACATAACTGGAGGAATATATCACTGACCCTGTGTTTGACACACATGGCTGGAGGAATATGTCACCACCCGACTTTGATACACACGGATGGAGGAATATATCACTGCCTCTGTGTTTGACACACATGGCTGGAGGAATATGTCACCATCCGACTTTGATACATATGGTTCGAGGAATGTCACCACAAACTTACACACACATGGCTGGAAAAATATGTCACCACCCTACTTTGACACTCACATAATTGAAGGAATATTTTAGTGATCTGGTCTGACATACATGGTTGAAAAAATGTGTCACTTCTTCGAGTGCGACACCTTGGCTAGAGGAATATATGGCTGCCCCGGTGTTAGACATTCATGGCTGGAGGAATATGTCACCACCCAACTTTGACACATATAACTAGAGGAATATATCATTGCCCGTGTGTTTTACACACATGGGTGGAGGAGTATGTCACCACCCAACTTTAATACATATGGTTGGAGGAATATGTCACCACCCGACTTTCACACATATGACTGGAGGAATATATCACTGCCCCTATGTTTGACGCACATGGCTGAAGGAATATGTCACCACTCGAGTTTCATAATATGGTTGGGGGAATATGTCACCATAAGCCTTTGACACACAAGGCTGGAGGAATATGTCACCACCCAACTTTCACACACATAACTAGACGAATATATCACTGCCCCTGTGTTTGGCACACATGACTGGAGGAATATGTCACCACCCGACTTTGACAGATATGACTGGAGGAATATATCACTGCCCCTATTTTTGACGCACATGGCTGAAGGAATATGTTACCACCCGACTTTGACACACATAGCTGGAGGAATATGTCACCACCCGACTTTCACACTCACATGATTGGAATAATATTTTAGTGATCTAGTCTGGCACACATGGCTGAAAGAATGTGTCACTCCTTCGAGTGCGACACCTTGGCTAGAGGAATATATCACTGCCTCTGTGTTTGACACACATTGTTGGAGGAATATGTCACCACCCGACTTTGATACATATTGTTCGAGGAATGTCACCACAAACTTTCACACACATGGCTGGAGGAATATGTAACCACCCTACTTTGACACTCACACAATTGGAGGAATATTTTAGTGATCTGGTCTGACACACATGGCTGAAAGAATGTGTCATTTCTTCGAGTGCGAAACCTTGGCTGGAGGAATATATCATTGCTTCTGTGTTTGACCCACATGGCTGGATGAATATGTCACCACCCAACCTTGACACGCATGACTGGAGGAATATTTCATTACCCCTATTTTTGACACACAAGGCTGGAGGAATGTGTCACCACTAAACTTTGACACATATAACTAGAGGAATATATCACTGCCCCTGTGTTTGACACACATTGCTGAAGGAATATGTCACCACCCAACTTTAATACATATAATTGGATGAATATGTCACCACTCGAGTTTGATACATATGGTTGGAGGAATAATGTCACCACTCGAGTTTGACACACATGGCTGGAGGAATATGTGACCTCTCAACTTTGACACACATAACTGGAGGAATATATTACTGCCCCTGTGTTTGACACACATGGTTGGAGAAATATGTCACAACCGGACTTTGACATTTATGTATTGGAAGAATATTTGAGTGATCTACTCTGACACACATGGCTGGAAGAATGTGTCACTTCTTCGAGTGCGACACCTTTGCTGGAGGAATATATCACTGCCTCTGTGTTTGACAGACATGGCTGGCGGAATTATGTCACCACTCGAGTTTGATACATATGGTTGGGGGAATAATGTCACCACTCGAGTTTGATACATATGGTTGGGGGAATAATGTCACCACTCGAGGTTGATACACATGGTTGGAGGAATGTCACCACCCGACTTCGACACTCACATGATTGGAGGAATATTTTAGTGATCTATTCTGACACATATGACTGGAGGAATATATCACTTTTACGAATGCGACACATTGGCTGGAGGAATATGTCCCTATACTTTTAGAAAAATTCTATTCCTCTCGCGAGGTCGTGGATTCACGGAAAGTCAAAGGACACACATTTGAAGACAAGCCTTCAATGTTGTCCATACAGAAGGAAAATTCAAAGAGTATTTTGAAGATTCTGAAGCTCCCAAACTTCAGAAAATCCGGAACAACGAGCTCATCTGTCCAATGAAAACCAGACTTCAAAAGCAACCTCCACCCCAAATGCTATTGTTATGAAGACGAGTACTGCTGATATGATAATATACAAATGACTCCGGGTCCTAGACTTCAACCTTTGGATACTAGCTAACAAAGCCAGTGTATCTAACAATAAGTTATCCCCATCAATTTCATGCCCCGGTCCTGAAATATATTTATGGTAACTGAGTAATTAATGATTAGAACATAATAATATTACTATTTCAGTTGTTCGTAACGAATTGATATTAAATTACGACAAGTTACAAACCAAAAGCTGTCAAACCCATAAAGACAACCAGCCACAGCTGATGAAAGAAACTAGAATTAGAACAGTCTGGGTGCAGCTCCAATGTAGTTTTGTGCTTTGAATTTGCTAAAATGAATCTTGGACGTCTATTATAACCCGGCCTGGCATGGCCTAGCGCGTTAAGGCGTGCACTTCGCAATCTGAGGGGCGCGGGTTCGCGCCCGAATCGCGCCAAAACATGCTCGCCCTCCCAGCCGTGGGGGCGTTATAATGTGACGGTCAATCCCACTTTTCGTTGGTAAAAGAGTAGCCCAAGAGTTGGCGGTGGGTGGTGATGACTAGCTGCCTTCCCTCTAGTCTTACACTGCTAAATTAGGGACGGCTAGCACAGATAGCCCTCGAGTAGTTTTGTGCGAAATTCCAAAACAAACTATTATAACCCTCTATTATACAAAAGAAAAATTGTAATGCTATTTTAAATAAGTAGTTATTTTAATTTTAGCTTAAAAACATTTTTTTTTTTACAAAAGCAAACGGAGGTGGAAAGGAATATGAACAGCTTTTAAGACTTAGAAAATGTCTCACACCGAAGAAGGATTCAATAATTGATTGTTTTCTTGAAAACAAACAATAAAAAATTTTTAGTATTTATAAATCACGTGATTTTCTTTATAGCCTCTTGGCTGTTCTGTAGATGATTGACTTTATTATATATTGTTAGTGGAGCTTTCTATTAAGTGTTGATCAGGTTAAAATCACCTGGTGGCAAAAATACAACACTCAGGGCATAAACGTTTTGCAAATATTAAATATATATCATTTTTTAATGTTTCCTCCTTTAGAATTTCCTCTAGAAGTATTTCTTTGGACATGCCCTACGTATATATTTCCCTTAACAATTCCTATCATAAGCCCGCTTGTGGCAACATTCAATACACGATCTGACGTACCCGTTCAACGTAAGGGAAAGACAGAGGGCTCCGAAGAATGGCATGGGTAAAAGACCTTATCCAAATGATGACTCACCTTTGTCATTCCCGGATATTCCTTGGGGTACATGGGAGAGTTGGTGACAATCGGTCTAGCAGTTCGCTATTTATAAACATATACACACAGAGCTTTGTCAAATAATGGTTTAGATTTTTTTGCTTATGAGTTATCTAATTGATTTAATTCTACAGTAAAGTCGTTAAACAACGTTAAACATCCATAAGCCCATGGAAACATAACGCGTGCAGTTGATCGACCACTCGCTTTAGGTACATAACAGCCTGGCATGACCAGGTAATTAGGGCGCTCAACTCGCAATCTGATGATCGTGGGTTCGAATCACCTTCCCACCAAACATGCTCGTCATTTCAGCAGTGGGGAGTGTTATAATGCTATGGTCAATTCCACTGTTCGTTGGTACAAGAGTAAACGGTAGATGACAACTAGCTTCTTTCCATTTAGTCTTTCATTGCTAAATTAGGACCGGTTAGGGCGTATAGCCCTCGTGTAACTTTGTGCGAAATTCCAAAGAAACATAACAGAAAATCTACATAAACAGCCCAACATCTTAGCTCTGATATCATGAGGTTGTTGTGAACATTATTTTGTTTGTTCGTTTAGCAGTGTAAGACTAGAGGGAAGGCAGCTAGTCATCACCACCCACCGCCAATTCTTGGGCTACTCTTTTACCAACAAATAGTGGGATTGATCGTCAGCTTACAATTTCCCTATGGCTGGAAGGGCGAGAATATTTGGTGTTAGAAGGATTCGAACCTGCGACTTTCAAATTAGGAGTCGAGCGCCTTAACCACCTGGCCATGCCAGGCCTGTGAGCATTAGTACAGCTATAACTAACTGTTTTTTAATATCTGTTTTAGGGTTTTTTTCTCTTTTAATAACTGTATTTGGAGTTAGATTTTAACATATATATAACTTGTAATGAAAATTATTTTTATTGTAGTTTATTATTTTATCTTCCTTTGATAATACTTATATAAACATTATGCATAGCATTTTTCATTATATTTTTGTATGCTGGCGATTAAACATGCAGTTCGAGTATTCCAAGTAAACAAGTTCAGTTATTTTTGAACAGATAAAATTGAGCAATTCAAAGCTTAAAATAGAAACGCCAGATTTGTCAGCTTTAAAACACCATCATAAAAAACGTATGGGCGTTTAGAAACGCCTTCTTTTCGCTCTACAGAATTAGTTTTGGCAAAAAAATGTGGTGAAGTTATCTGTAGGGTTAACTAATGCGCCGAAGAGTAATTTTTTTTTAAGTGTGAATAAAAGCGAAGAAACCTAAACCTAAACTTAAATGTTAGATTAACGGAAAACTTCTCTCAACCTCGCTATTGTAGAAGTGCATTATTCAGTTAAAAAGTAATTGTAAACTGTGTTTGTGTGCTCAAATTTTAAGCCTTGCAAAATGGTCACTGAAAATATACAATGGTCTTGTTTATTTGTTAACGAAATCTTAAATCTGACTGGTTCATCTTTGTCGCCATCTTATAATCGTTTCAGTGATGGAGTAATAATTTTGTAGTAAGCGCGGCGTAGCGTTGTATTTATGTTTTTGTTTAGATTGTTTTACCCTTTGTATAATATGGAGTTATTGTTTTACTTCTTCTATTCAAAACGCACATTCTTTACCTCTCCTGAATCTGAAACATTTCATTTGTTTGCTTTATTACTTAATATACACACTAGTTTTCCCTCTTCTTATTCACGTTTACATTACATATTGTATATTTCGACTCTTGTAACATTTACGGAAATGTTTCTTTAAAAAATATATGTTACTAGAAACTAAGTAAAGAATGTTTCTTAAAAGGTCACCCACGGAATTCTTCTTTCCTTTTAAAGATGTCAACTATTTCATTGTATATTCAGCGTTAACTTATCCCTAACTGACCTACTATTGTTTACAAGCGCTAAAAACACGCTTCAAATGTTTCTAAGTATGGTTAATCTGTTTAATTTAACTAGATCACAAGTACTTTTAACAATAATATTTTTGTTTGCGAAACACATAGAAATATCAAATTAACAGTAAATTTTAGTGAAAATGTTAGAAATTAAAGTCGTATCGTTTCGTCCTCATATAAGGCATATCGTTTGTTTGTTTATTGAATTTCGCGTAAAACTACACGAGGGCTAGTCGTCCTAATTTCTAAATGATACACCAATGTGAAGGCAGTCAGTCAAAACCAACCTCTGCCAGTTATTGAGCTGTTCTCTTCTACCAACGAATAGTAGGATCGACTGACACATTATAACGCCCCAAGCCAAAAGGATAACATGTTTGGTGAGGAGATTCGAGTCCACGACCTGCAGATTGTGAGTACAGTGGCCTACCCATTAAGCTATACCAGGCCTCTAAACGTAAAAGTTAAAGCTCAAAGTCGAATTGTTTACGTATTGATTTAACGGGCAAAGGTCATATATAAAATTCGCATTATCCGATCTACGGTTAAAGTAAAAAACTAAAAATAACAAAAGTGCATATGCAAAGAAATTTCGACGAAAAGAAAATGCGATATTTAGTTCCCTTTTTACAAATTTATCTGACAGGCTTTATACGCTTATCGCACGGAGAAGGTTAGAGGAGACCATAACAACTGAGCTGTTGTCTTCAGTTAACGTTTCCACTGACAATGTTTGTCTGCTCAGGCGAAATATGTGCTTGTAATACAATGTGACGAAACGATCGATGTCTACAGTTTATTAATATTAATATTTGAAATTTTCTCTTTTCTACTCCAGTTACACAAAGTTTCTAATTAATTTTAACTCCAGGTATTCAACCTGGAGTATTATGTGCCTTTCACAACACAAACACACACACATGCATGGAATAACATTTCTAAACGTTTGTCAGAATTATGTGCCAATGACGTAACAAAACTGGTTTCAATACGTCTGGCTGTATACTTTATTTGTCAAAGCATCAGATACACTTCAAACACATGCACTAGTTTATGACAGAACAATGAAAATGGGAAATTAGAAAACTTTAAGATTGATTTTGCTTAACTCTCATATTACCGACTTATTTATATACTTTCCACTGCCAGTGGGATTCATACATTACAGAAAATTTTGTGCTTTTGCCTGTGATTACAGTCAACTTAAAGAATCCCTCCAGACACAAAAAGGGTGAAATCAGTTATTTTATGTTAAATATATATAAGTGATTACACCAACAATTAGTTGTGGAGTTTTAGTTGTGTATTATTAGGGTTCCAGTAACCACTAAAATCAAGAACCCACGAGGAATTCGGTGCCTAAATGGTTTAGAAAATTTGAAATTCAATCATTTCCATGTTAAAAAATTACTAAAAACAAAACAGAAAAAAACAAATAATCGATATAAAAATAATTACTATTTGAAAAACTTGAAAAATTAGATATGTTAATATATACATATATGTTTATAACCCCAATGAACTCGATTAAACTTTCACAGTTGTAAAACAACCACAATCACACTTGTCAAAACACTCAACAGCTCATTACTTTCTTACGTACTATACTAAGATTGAGGGTTCGATTCCTCGCGGTGGACCCTACTAAAAACAAACGTTTCTCATCAAGAAAATACAGGTTAAGAAAGTATTAAATGTCTTCCACCCTATTTTACATGATATTACCAACAACAAAATCTACGGCATACGTACAAGACTAATTACGAAAATATGACAATGGACGATGATGCAAGTGACAGCATTCCAAAGATAATTCCTTTAAAAACAGAATAATTATCTGAAATTTGAATTTATAATCTCGCACATTAATCAAACGTTTCACTTGTTAGTGAATCTGTCTTGATAATTAGACAGTATAGATAAGTCCCCCAGGGTTGATTACTTTCGTGAAATACGGGACTACATCATGCAGATTTTTCAGGTTCTGAAGTTACTTGTTCATTAATCTTTATTTCTTTACAAAATGTAAGCTAGCTTATTATTTATCATCACGGTGTGTCTTCAGTTTCAGGGTTAACAAATGAAATGCTAGTATCCTGACGAGCTGCTATACAAATTGAGAAAGTTGAACGACTTAAAAGCTCAGGTGCCTTCAAAGAATGGTCTTTTTTCTTAGCAGAAGCGAAATATGAAGAACGAACCATTTTTCGAAAGTGGTTGAATTTTTGGATTATTTACGTGGAGTGTTTTCATTAAGTCAGATAAGTCTGTCTATAAAATTGTATTTTTAGCCAGCTGCGATGTCACTCCTTTAACTACACAATCCTGATATCCAGAATCTCCAACACATCGTCTTAATAATGTGATAATGTTATTTTTATTTGCGACATTGCATTGTAACTCATTTCTTCAATATGTATGTATATATAAGTATAGAGAGAGTGTGTGTGTGTGATTTTTTCGGGGAGAGGGCGTTTCTGAAGTCACTAATACACTTAGACCTAAGTAATCCTGTATCATGTGATTTACACCAAAATTACGTAAAATTGTAAAATATTATGAATATATGATTATAACACCACGTTCGGCAGTTTTCGCAGAACTCGATTTAGTTTTATGTGACTATCAAATTGCAGCTTTGGTTCAAAATGGGACAGGGTTATTAGTGCTTCATATAGTAACTCTTTATTTCTCAGATAATTAATATTTTAATATTAATTTGCACTTATCTGTAGTAAGCTTTGTACAATATAGGAGATAGCAATCTGATATAAAACATGCAAAACTCTTGATAATGTAAGCGTAGTCGTTATTTACTGGCAATACCACAGCAACCATGCTTAGCTTTCTTTAAAATAACAAAGATCTATATAAATATTTTTTAAACACAACTCAACTATGGGATAAATTTAATATTTGACATCAGATTGCTTTTACTGTTTGTTTTTTGAATTTCGCGCAAAGCTACACAAGGGCTATCTGCGCTAGCCGTCCATAATTTAGCAGTGTAAGACAAGAGGGAAGGCAGCTAGTCATCAATACCCACCGCCAACTCTTGGGCTACTCTTTTACCAACGAATAGTGAGGTTGACCGTCACATAATAATGCTCCACACTCCACACCAAACGCTAAGAGATAATGAGATATATATTCATAATTCAAAGATATAAGCTTAGAAAAAATAAATAAATTCTTTGCCATGGTGAAATACTAGCTCGAGAGCTAATGGTGTAACAGAGAGACTGATATTAGTTCTGTTTACGTTATTTCAGTGTTTCAGGCACGACTTTGTCTAACGGCGAAAGATCGCTTAAAACTGCTAATAATTGCACAGTAGTTTCTTTAATTGTATGTACTATAGGCCCACTTCACTTCTACAACGTCACTGCAACATTTCCTACAGAGAAATCAAAATCTTGGAAGAAGAATTTTATTATATATTTAACGAAATCATTAAACTTGCTCTAGTGAAACAAACAAAATAAACTCTATCTACATATTTGTTATTCAACAGAAATAATTTGGTTGAAACTGTTGGTGTAGACATTTGAGATTGGTTTGTATGGTTCGTTTTCAGACCTTTATAAACGTGTTCACAGAAAACTGGATACTGTGTGTCTTACACTACTGTTTTCGAATTGAGCAACAAGACGTGAATATTTCTAGGTTATTTTCTTTTAACTATCATAAGCGAAAACAAAGTTATGTTTACACACACACACACACACAAAGCGCGCTTGTACTCACTAGCCTGCCGACTAACTTCAAGGTAAATACCATTGAAGCTTAAGTTTTAGTTTCTGTTTATTGTAAAAAAACAGATATATTTACTCACGGACAGACGCCTTCATACACAGTACCCTACCGACTAAGTATACACAGTAAATATAACTACTAGTTCAGGCGTATTAGTTTCTATGGGTTATAAAACGTGTGTCATAATTAGATATGAGTGTCACTAAGTGAGTGTTCTTAAACAAAAGGTTGCCGTAGTGAAAATTTGATGTCACTAATTTAGATACCAAAACAAAAAATATAAGATTAAATTAGCTTGTAACTAATTGCACAATACATAATGCAATTATGCTATCAATGCTCTGACCACCACGTGTACCGAAACCCGGTTTCTAGCGTTATAAGTCCGCATACAAGCTGCTGTGCCACTATGTGCGCAAGGTTAAGAGAGAAAAGTACCAACAAAACAAAATTGTTTAATAAAGATGGAGTAGAATATTCCACTTTTATTTATTTGTTATATGCTTTGTTTTGATTGAAAATGGTGAGAAATGTTCCTTTTTTAATTATTTGCTAGTGTTACATGCTTTGTTTCGAATGAAAATGGAAAGAATGTTCCTTTTTTATTTATTTGATGGTGTTACATGCTTTGTTTTGAATGAAAATGGAAAGAATGTTCCTTTTTCATTTATTTGATGGTGTTACATGCTTTGTTTTGATTGAAAATTGTGAGAAATGTTCCTTTTTTAATTATTTGCTGGTGTTATATGCTTTGTTTTGAACCCAGTTATTATTTTCACTACAACTCTTCTAATATAAAATGATGATGCAACTAAACTAGCTGATATTCAAAGAATCTAAATAGTGATATAGAACGTGGAGATATCTAAAGGAGACTGTTGTTGTTGTTGTTTTTTTTTGTTTACGGATACAGTTGATTCCCCTCAGGAATCCAGTTAGCTTAAAAAAGTCCATCTGTCTTTGCGCTCATCAATTCTTCTGGACAGATACGTATACCTATAGTGACTGACCCTCAGTTTATTATTAGATAATAGAAAGATATTGTACTTTATCCCATGTTTTGACTAAAGTAACGAATACTATTAGATGATCTGGATGTATGAAACATAAAATAAAATAAATCGTCCCCCAGTGGCTCAGCGGGTATGTCTACAGATTTACAACGCAAAAAACTGGGTTTCGATACCCGTGGTGGGCAGAGAACAGATAGCCCATTGTGTAGTTTTGTGCTTAATTCAACAACAACAACAACACAATAAATCTCTACTCTCCCAATTTATGTTCAATGTAACGCATATTATTAGAAGATTTGTGTGTATGAAACACAAGAATAAATATTTCCACAGTATTGTGTTTAAACCCATGTTTTGATTACGAGACAGATTAAGAGTGTGATAGTATATTACTCTACGTATCTTATAGTGTAGATATTCCATTAGAAAATGTCCCAATTAACTGAACGGTATGTCTTAGAGCTCACACCATTAAAATCGTGGTGAGAGCCACACATACAGCCCATTGGTTTGTGCTCAGTATCAAACATATAAATCCCTCAGAGAATAATCCGTTTTGGAGTAGAGGATCCAGAAATATCTGAGATAATTTCTACATTAACATAATAGACAGGAAAATATTAAAAACAAAGAATTGAGTAATTGCGAGAACTTTTATATAATGACGAAACACGTATGTGACGTATCTAGTTAGCCCAGATGAGAAAACCTTGAAGTGTTGTTAAGTGAGAACACCCACCTCAGAATCTTAAAACAAACATATTTTAGTGTTTTTTAATTACCACGAAGACTGGTGTTATTCGAGGAAACTAATATTAATTGACACCAGAGACTTACATTTACATAACCAAAAAACAAACTTGATGACACATGTAACTTTAAAATATCATTTTTAGTAACACAGCTTTATATGCAGGCTTAACTAGTGATTACGCAAGTTGCTTTAAAAACAGTTAATTTTCAACACAGAGTTATTATTGAAACAAGTAGCTTTGTAAAACCGATTAAACATTGTCAATGTAAAAAAAAAAAAATGTGGGTCAAAGAAATATCGCTTGTGTTCTTGTGGAATACAAGTTTGACGCTTAACTGGTTACAACACGAATCAAATGCCAAAGAATCGTCGATGGATGATAAGACAGGAAACACGCGTGTTGCCTGATGCACGATCTTTGTTCTGAATTTTATTTTCTACACATAATAAAAACAAGAAGTCACAACACAACCATGTATTAAAATAAACACAATTTGTGACGGGAAATCGCACGTCCTTTGTACTGTTAGAAACAGTAAAGTTTTCGTGAATTTATATTGTTACAATAGTCAACTGTATTATAGTTCACACAATCTTGCGTTTAAATAACATAATTTCTATTTTTGTAAAACGGCTTATTGTTTATGTTAACTTTTATACACATATTTTAACAGTGTATTATTTAGCAGGATACACAGAATGATTTTGTCACCGATTTTAAATATAAAAGTGATATAAACGTTTGTCATAACTAAAGCAATGCTATTTGAAACTCCCATCGTTAATTCGATGTGATTGTTATATAATATTACACTTTCATCATAAAATGGAAGACAAAATCATGGATATGTGTCAGAGAAGCTGTTCCACATAAAATCGAATTATATCACCCTGGTATTGTGCAATAAACATTTCTTTATCCGCTTAGTGAATACAAACAACACCTACGTGTATCTCAGTTGTTCACAGTTTCCCACTTAGTGACTCATGACTCTTAGATACACATACTGGCTGTAATCCAACAACACTTGGTCACTGGGAACAGGCATAACGAATATGACATGTAATCTTCTCATACATAAATATTACTATTTTAATGGATGAAGAGATGTGGTTAGGAATTAAAACAGATTTATATGGATTCACATTTCTCTATTTTAATTCTATTTCCAAATACTGTTTGGTAGCTTTATATTTATTAATAAAACAGATGTAAGTCACTTGGGTCAGTTAAAATGGCCGAGCTGTGTCGGTACTTCCATATTTTGGCAAACGTAATCAATCCATATTTAATATTTTGTATAATCTAATCAACTAAAACATACCATTTTTTATGTTTGTTTGTTTTTGCTACACAAATAACACTAAATAATGCTTTGTTAATATGCACGCGTCACATGAAATTGTTACTCATGATTTGCAACTTCTTCCTAGAATTAACATTAATCAACGGGTGGAAGGAAATTTAGGCGTACTTTATATTGGGTTCACAGTGAATCGACAATCATTTCATAGTGAAATGTCGCCACCGATGAAAAAAATGCTTCAACTATCTCTGAGGAAAGGTATTCATACAGCGAAATGGCAAAGGGTTGAATCAGTAGTCCCGTATGAGGAAGTAAAAACCTCCTGAACAGAATCTCACGTGGAGAGGTACAACTGTGCATAAGATAGTTCACATAGATCTGTTCAGATAGTTCACACCACTGGAATCAACTGTGGACAAGATAGTTCAGATAGTTCACACCACTGGAATCAACTGTGGATAAGATAGTTCAGATAGATCACACCACTGGAATCAACTGAGGATAAGATAGTTCAGATAGATCACACCACTGGTATCAACTGTGGACAAGATAGTTCAGATAGATCACACCACTGGAATCAACTAAGGACAAGATAGTTCAGATAGATCACACTACTAGGATCAACTGTGGACAAGATAGTTCAGATAGATCACACCACTGGAATCAACTAAGGACAAGATAGTTCAGATAGATCACACCACTGGTATCAACTGAGGACAAGATAGTTCAGATAGATCACACCACTGGAATCAACTGAGGATAAGATAGTTCAGATAGATCACACCACTGGTATCAACTGTGGACAAGATAGTTCAGATAGATCACACCACTGGAATCAACTAAGGACAAGATAGTTCAGATAGATCACACCACTGGTATCAACTGTGGACAAGATAGTTCAGATAGATCACACCACTGGAATCAACTGAGGATAAGATAGTTCAGATAGATCACACCACTGGAATCAACTGAGGATAAGATAGTTCAGATAGATTACACTACTAGGATCAACTGTGGACAAGATAGTTCAGACAGATCACACCATTGGAATCAACTGTGCATAAGATAGTTCACATAGATCTGTTCAGATAGATCACACCACTGGAATCAACTGTGGACAAGATAGTTCAGATAGATCACACCACTGGAATCAACTGTGGACAAGATAGTTCAGATAGATCACACCACTGGAATCAACTGTGGACAAGATAGTTCAGATAGATCACACTACTAGGATCAACTGTGGACAAGATAGTTCAGATAGATCACACTACTAGGATCAACTGTGGACAAGATAGTTCAGACAGATCACACCATTGGAATCAACTGTGCATAAGATAGTTCACATAGATCTGTTCAGATAGTTCACACCACTGGAATCAACTGTGGACAAGATAGTTCAGATAGATCACACCACTGGAATCAACTGTGGACAAGATAGTTCAGATAGATCACACCATTGGAATCAACTGTGCATAAGATAGTTCACATAGATCTGTTCAGATAGTTCACACCACTGGAATCAACTGTGGACAAGATAGTTCAGATAGATCACACCACTGGAATCAACTGTGGACAAGATAGATCACATAGATCACACCACTTGCATCAACTGTGGACAAGATAGATCACATAGATCACACCATGAATAAGAAGAGAAAATAATGTCTTCACAAAATACAAAATATCGAAGAAGAAAGAACAAAGTAACGCTGGATCAGGTCTTCGTGTACTTGAATGACTGGGATAAAAAATAAGCAAGTTGCTACCGACCACGAAGTGTATGGACTGTCACTCTGGCTCAGAGAATGTGGGGAAAACATTTCCACACATCATTTCCAAACTCCAAACAGTTCAACAGCTGTCCTGATTTGAAAACGTGTTTAGAAAGATGGACTGGGAGCTAAATTTAAAGATTAAGAGAATGCATGTTATTCTTACAGGATCTGTTTACTTTTACAGATCAAGAATGTATTTCAGGCAATAAGAGGAGTGAGAGAGTATAAAGTGAGTCTTTTCTTCTCCACGAAGAATTCAAATTTCTATTTATTCTATTGACTTATACTTGAGATTTATACTAAAGTGTCTACTAACAATCAGAATACAATGGACCTTTCAGACTCTTTTAGAAAATTGAATCGGTCTTTCTACCCCCTCCTGCCCTGCTATTCTATCACCTCTTCTCGTGGTCACAGCAGTAAACTTTCTTATACAACTGCATAATGTCTTTAGTTCATACATCTGGACAAACATGCTTTTTACTCTCTTCAGTATTATACGCGGTTCAATAAAGAGCAAAACAAAAACAGAGAAACTAAAATATAACCATAAATCTGAATCATAATCATGAAATAGCATAATCTTATCGAAAAACCATCTTTAACAGCATTCTCAGTAGTAATTCTATAGACTTTAACCCTAAAACCTGGGTTTAGATACTTGTGATAAACACAGCACAAATATATCGTTGTATATTTTTGAGCTTAACAACAAACAAACAATTATTTCAGTAACAACATACTCAGATTCAGCTTTACTATTTAATCGTGCAATAAATACGTTTAGAAGTTTGTTTCTGAATTTCGCACAAAGCTACTCGAGGGCTATCTGTGCTAGCCGTCTCTAATTTAGCAGTGTAAGACTAGAGGGAAGGCAGCTAGTCATCACCACCCACCGCCAACTCTTGGGCTACTCTTTTACCAACGAATAGTGGGATTGACCGTCACATTATAACGTCCCCACGGCTGAAAGAGTGAGCATGTTTGGCGCGACGTGGATGCGAACCCGAGATCCTCAGATTACGAGTCGCACGCCTTAACACGCTTGGCCATGCCGGGCCAATATGTTTAGAAGTAGCAGATAAACTATTAGATGAAGAACCACAGTCTTTGTTATCAGTACATTTGTCTAAAACACAGTTTTCTTTCCTCAAAGAGAAGAAAATGTAATTTCTAGATATCGAGTTTTTTTTTTAAATTTTCTTTCTAAAGGAAAAAAAACGATTATAATTTACAAACAGAAAGAATGGAAATATTTAGACATAATTCAGTCTTTATTATCAAGCTTACACTACTTTAAAGTAAAACAGTTTAAAACTGAAGATCTAGGTAGCAACAAAACGCATAGCACAGTGATCGTTTTACAAAACACATAGCACAGTGATCGTTTTACAAAACACATCGTATAGTGATCGTTTTACAAAACACATAGTACAGTGATCGTTTTACAAAACACATAGTACAGTGATCGTTTTACAAAACACATCGTACAGTGATCGTTTTACAAAACACATAGCACAGTGATCGTTTTACAAAACACATAGTACAGTGATCGTTTTACAAAACACATAGCACAGTGATCGTTTTACAAAACACATAGTACAGTGATCGTTTTACAAAACACATAGCACAGTGATCGTTTTACAAAACACATAGTACAGTGATCGTTTTACAAAACACATAGTACAGTGATCGTTTTACAAAACACAAGCACAGTGATCGTTTTACAAAACACATAGCACAGTGATCGTTTTACAAAACACATAGTACAGTGATCGTTTTACAAAACACATAGCACAGTGATCGTTTTACAAAACACATAGTACAGTGATCGTTTTACAAAACACATAGTACAGTGATCGTTTTACAAAACACAAGCACAGTGATCGTTTTACAAAACACATAGTACAGTGATCGTTTTACAAAACACATAGCACAGTGATCGTTTTACAAAACACATAGCACAGTGATCGTTTTACAAAACACACAGCCGGAGAACACAGTGATCGTTTGATTTAATCTTTTTAAAAACGAATAAACAAATAAACAGTATTCATGTTTCCAGGCAACAGTGCAATGAACACAAATAAGATCAAACATATTTTATAATCTTCTTTCTATTTTACTCACAAACGGTAGTGAACTATACACAGATAACTCATTGACTTATATCCTTAACCCCTTTCCGAAAAACATATGATAATCCCATTTCCAGATAATATTAACATGTTAATATATAAAATATGTGATATTTTTAAAGAAACAATTCAGCAGTTATTCTGCTAGAAGTTCACAGTTTTGGTACTTCGTTCTAGTAAGTCATTCTTGTTCACAGACAAACAAGTGGTCATATTTTACACATAACAGACACGACGAATCGCGATACCTGTCAAAGGGTATGTTTCAACTACTTAACCCTCAAGTGAAAAACTCATGGTTCATACTTCTACACTGGCGATTCTTTTCAATAGAATATCCAGTAAAAGGCGAAGACATCTTAACGGTCGACGACAAATACATAAGTTTTGTTATTCTTCTTTGAAAAATGACGACAACCTTTATGAAAACCTCAAATCCGAGCTTCCTTTTCTATCATGATGGATTCGCTATAGCTTTAACCTTCTGAAAGTCGAAAGAAAGGACAAGGAAGGGGGGGGAGACATTTGCCGAATAGTTTCTCCTGCTACATTCATCTAACAATTGTATAAAACTGAAATGTATTAAAAATTCCTCTGGCGGTCTCCGAGGGGAAAAGTCACTTACTGACTTAACGTACACTGACTGATCTTTGAGAATCCATATAGCAATGGAAAGGGAATTCTTTAGAAATTCTTATCTTGTCAACCAAATCTCAAAGATGCACTGTTATAATAGGCTCAGATTTAACGCTCAATATTTACGGAAATTTTCCTTTATATCCACATTTCTTTATTTTTATTATAGTTCATTTTTATTTAGGTTCTGTTAGATCGTTAAGATAAAACGGTTAACTAATACAAAACTACCGAGACATAAATAACTAATTGTAAGTTCCTTTACGATTTGGAAACAACATTCTTTTGACAACACAATGACTGTCCATTACTCTCCACAAATGACCTATGTTAAAGTAAGTTCACATGGTGTACTACCAATTAATTATTCCATATTAAGAAGCAGACAAATAGTGCATGGTTTTCTTGTCCTACGTTGGCATTCTACTGATGGCGTATTTAGGTAGGGGCTAGAGGAGGCTCAGACCCAGGACCCATGGGAGTCCATTGATAATTTTATTCTATGTAAAATTACATGGGACGTAGGGTCACAAAAAATTATTATTCATTGGGCCCACACAATTTTAAATCCGCCACTGTACTCTCCGAAGAAGTGACACGTGACAAATCCAAAAATCGACTCCGAGTTTCGCGCTTCCTCCACAACTCAAAGTTTTGGTGATAGAAAGTACAATGTATAGAATAATTAGTAGAATGCACCCTAAACTGGCAGCACCCACAGTGTTTAAAATATTACCTGTCACAAATGTACTCGGAAATATACATTTACAAAATAACCTATACCAGAAACTTTGAATAAATCTAGATAACAATCATATAATTATAATCAAACAAAAAATAGCTCAAATCAGGTGGTGGTTATTGTTTTAGCGCAAACTACACAAAGAAATATCTACGCTCGGTCCATCGCGTTAAACTTACCCATGACCCACCGGGGAGCTCCGAGGGAGAAACAATGATCGATAATTCTTGGCTTTAACAGGATTGTAACTTATACGTATGAGAAAAGTGAACGTAAAGCAAAGAAGAGTGAGAATAAATGGAAATTTAAATGCAATAATGCGTGAACAGAATATCTTAAAACCCTCTTAAGCTTGATCTAAGTTAGACAAATTGTGTAAATGTTGGCTTTAGCAGGAATACCAAAACAGAATGTGGAAATAATCCCATCCACTGGCGCATTATGTTTGGTAGCATGCACAATGAGCTTGTGAAACGAACCCTAAAACAGAGAAAATGTATATAAAAAATGTAAAACATTAATCATGAAGCTGATTTATTTGAAACGCTTAAATGAAAATCTATAGATTAGTATATGATTTCCATATATCTATAACACTTTCTTCATACTTACAGTATCTTTGATGTGTTTATATATTAATTTTTAAAAAATTGCAAGGTTTTCAAAATACTTTGTCTTTAACTTCTGCCTACGTTTATCGTCACATCAAACATAATCGCCCTTTCAGCCGTGAGGTCGTTATAACGTAACAGACAATCCCGCTAGTATTTGGTAAAAGAGTAGCCCAAGAGTTGGCGGTGGGTGGTGATGACTAGCTGCCTTCCTTCTAGTCTTACACTGCTAAATTAGAGACGGCTAGCGCAGATAGCCCTCGTGTAGCTTTGCGCGAAATTCAAACCAAACCAAACGTTTATCGTCATTTGGTGAAACTTAAGTAAGTTCATCAATTTCGTTCATTGATGAAAGTAAGTTAGAATTAACAACAACAAAAAAAGGTCTTTAAAGCGTGTATCAAGGTAATTTACTAAAAAAAATTGGGTTATTTCGAACAACGTTTGATCTAAAATATCTGTTTCAGTTAATACTTAAAATGATATTACGTGGCGTGGTAACATTATTTTTAACTTTTTCTTAACTTTAACGACGCAGCATATTAGACTAAGTAAAATATTCGGTTTCTGAACTGTTCAGCTTTAAGCCTCAAAATGTAGTTAAGCGACGCTTAGCGCGTATGCAATCGAGTTAAATAGTATATAACTCGGAATAAAATATGATCATGTCATATTCATAAGTTATATTAATCATTGCACATCTACTTCTCTATACTAGCGACATCTGTTGCTAACGTTTAATACTTTCACAAGCTTCTTTCTTCCCAGTCGTTTAAGGACGAGAAAATGATCATGTAATAGCGTGACAAATGTATGCAACTCAGAAAAAAATTCTATTATAACGCATACATTGACATCACTAGTGTGTTAGTTTATTGTCTCTTTTGTTAGTATGATAGTATATTAACGCATGTGCAAGTATAAATGTTAAACGTTCTATATAAACAACCGCAAGAATCTGTTAAAGATAAATGCTTACAGAAGCCTTGTTTGTTCTAAAAATCCCGGTATAATTAAAACCTTTCCCAAAAATTTAGATACATCAAAAATAGTTATAAAGTGCAACATAAATCTTAAAGATACAAAACTCGTGAAAAAATATGAGCCGAAAGTATGTAATTAGGCAAAATCATATTTCGAGTCATAAACCTAGTGTTAAGGTTAGCTTAAGTTTCTTGTACATCTGCAGAACTGGATATTACAAGTTGACACTATAAATCATGTGAATAAACGTGATTCAGCAACAAACTATGAAGTACAAACACTATAATAGTCTTGGAATAAATAAATATACCCATATAAATGACATTGCTGTTTTTGACTGGTTAACAGCAAGAAACGATTGGACCAAATCAGCTAAATCATTAATACTTACAAGTAAAAAAAAACTTGTTGGTATAATGTTCGTGATTATACATTAAATTAAATTAATATTTAATATACTAAGTTTCTGGACATTTCACACATGCCAATCCAGGTTACTCGTACTTATAGAACCATGCCAAAATCACCCAATAGATGGCGCTAAATTCAGTAAATATCAGTTGTATACACAATATCAATATTGGAAAGATCAAAACAATAAAAAAAAACCATCCCTTTCAAACTACACCTTTAGTATTCAGAAATTAAATCTATGCTATTATTTTCAGTTACCTTTTGGGAGAGCAACGCATACGGCTTGCTAGGTATTTCATTATAAAGAAAGTTTTTATTTGAAATGTACTGATGACGTCATTAGTGTTTCAACACAATTCTAAGACCAACTTTAAGTATGCCTATTTCAAGCACGGTTTGATTGACATAAAAAATTAAAAACAACTAAAAATCTTATTTGATAATTAAAAGTAATTGCAACTATTTATATTTACATATTGAATGTTTTTAAGTTTAATATGGAAACAGTTTCCACAAGTTTTGTTTGAGCAGACGATTTCTCTGTTACCCAGCAGGACTGATATGAACCACATGTTTCAGTCATATGGAGTCTACAATCTAACCAAGTGAGAAGGGGAAGTCATTATATATGTGTAGATTATTAGTGTGAATTAGATGCGTTTGCCATGTGGAACTCCTTTTAACACTGTAATTTTATTTTCAAATGCTAAAACAGACAGAGACGTTAGATTTATCAGTGTGTGTGTATATATATATTATTCTATCTAACTTATTGAATTGCTTCATAGTGATGTGCATGCAGTACAAATAAATATAAACCAAACGTGATACATATTTCTTACATACAGAACTGATGTCAAACCTCTGTTGTCAGGAATCTTTAAGTAATGTTACATGACCATAAAACTGAGTGAATAAGACTTCACATATCACCCCCTAAAATTTGAGCGAGAAAACACTTCATATATCTCCCTAAAAGTTGAGCTAAGTAATACTTCACACATCCTAAAAGTTAGGTGTGATAACTTTTTGTTTTGTTTTTTTGAATTTCGCACAAAGCTACTCGAGGGCTATTTGTGCTAGCCCGTCCCTAATTTATCAGTGTAAGACTAGAAGGAAGGCAGCTAGTCATCACCACCCACCGCCAACTCTTGGGCTACTGTTTTACCAACGAATAGTGGGATTGACCGTCACATTATAACGCCCCCACGGCTGAAAGGGCGAGCATGTTTGGCGCGACAGGGATGCGAACCCGCGACCCTCAGATTACGAGTCGCACGTCTTAACACGCTCGGCCATGCCGGGCCAATGTGGTGACACTTTACATATTGCCCGAGTGAAGACTTCATATATCATCATAAGAAACAAATAATTGTAGTAAAAATTACAAATTTTTCCCCTGAACAATCTTTACATTCACTTACTAGACATCACGTTTTGATTTCTTCTCCAGATCACTAAAATAAGTTGATAAAACACACACTGAAAGACGCACAGCTCAACAGTCTTGTAAGATATATCTACTACTATATAACACACAGTTGAACAATTCTGTAATATATACTAGTTTCACATATACTGTTGAACAATCCTGCAAGACGGATTAATGTACATGTAGCTGGAGAGTCGTGCAAGACGGATTAATGTGCATGTAGCCGGATAGTACTGCAAGACGGATTAATGTGCATGTAGCCGGATAGTACTGCAAGACGGATTAATGTGCATGTAGCCGGACAGTCGTGCAAGACGGATTAATATACATGTAGGCCGATAGTCATGCAAGAAGTGTTACAAGAACACACAGCCGGAAATGTTCTACAAAACGTGTTCGTGGTCAGCTATCACTCAACAAACAACAGTTGTAAATCATTATCGTATTATGTTTCTAATGCTTTAGTTTTTCATCTACTGATATGTCTAGAGTAGGCCATCACACCTTATCAGTCATACACTACTCTAATTTATCACACCTTATCAGTCATACACCACTCTAATTTATCACACCTTATCAGTCATACACTACTCTAATTTATCGCACCTTATCAGTCATACACTACTCTAATTTATCACACCTTATCAGTCATACACTACTCTAATTTATCACACCTTATCAGTCATACACTACTCTAATTTATCAGATGTAGAATATTCATGATTTGCTGTATTGTAAATACACACAATTCATTCTCTGCTCTTATTTAATAAATGTCACAGTATTGAGAATATTCATGTTTACGGTATTTTAAGGACACACACTTGACAGGAGTTGCTAATTATTTGCGTATATATGTTTACTATATTTACCATTAAATTCTTTGCGCCGTCAGATCAAGAGCTTGTATTCAAGGGGCCCAAAGCTTGTAAACATTTTACGACGTCAGATCGAGAGCTGGTAGTTGAAGGGTCTAAACTCATGATTTTTACAATAATTATATACATGCGATTTGTGAATAAGCATTTGTGTATATTTATAAGACTGTATTAAAGTGATATAGTGCGAGCCAATGTCTAATTGTCCCATTTGCCATATTTCATTAATATTTTGACTTATGCACTATAGGGCCCAGCATGGCCAACCGTGTTAAGGCGTGCGACTCGTAATCTGAGGGTCGCGGGTTCGCATCCCTATCGCGCCAAACATGCTCGCCCTTTCAGCCGTGGGGGCGTTATAATGTGACAGTCAATCCCACTATTCGTTGGTAAAAGAGTAGCCCCAGAGTTGGCGGTGGGTGGTGATGACTAGCTGCTTTCCCTCTAGTCTTACCCTGCTAAATTAGGGACGGCTAGCACAGATAGCTCTCGAGTAGCTTTGTGCGAAACTAAGAAATAAACAAACTTATGCACTATAGTTGATTCACTGTTTTGTGTTTGTTTAATTTTTGCTATGTCTATGTTCTGTACCTCGCCATATGAACTGTGACATTCTCTATTTAAAACTTTCGTGACATAAGCTGTTCTGGTCAACCATCTGGACGGAAGTACTATATAGTATATGTACATGTGTGTGCGTCTGTATACATACTTATGTACATAGTACATAAGCACACGTTCATTTCAAATTTCTTCAGACCTTACATACGTAATAGGACATAGTATTTTTTCCACAAGTAATACGCTATATAATACATAATAATCAACATATAATTGTCAGCTACCCTGTACTTAGGTAATTCTCTATATATTCACTTTATCTA
Source organism: Tachypleus tridentatus (assembly GCF_004210375.1). NCBI lineage: Eukaryota > Metazoa > Arthropoda > Merostomata > Xiphosura > Limulidae > Tachypleus > Tachypleus tridentatus. Next base: position 43,088,241 of record NC_134835.1, read on the forward strand.
CTCAAACTTAATTTAATGTTAATTCTAGAGCACCTCAGTAAACGTATGGTAAATCTATACATTTGTATAAACCTCTTATCAGCTTCACACAACTATAAGCCCCCACTCACTCAACCATTTCTAGCAATTAAATGACGCCTTACTAACTAACTAATTTTAGTATTTTGAGGCAAGTAAAACATGCGGCCCTTGAACCAAGGGTTATATAGCAGACCCACATTCTGTACGTACCAGAGCGACGCTTATCAAGACGGTAACGTGAGTAAACACACGTGTTAAGTCCTTTCTGGACATGTTTCTTGTTAGAGTCCAGCTGAGGGTAGCTTTTAAAACACGCATGTGAGCGTTATTAAGAGATAATGCACACGGATTTTAAACGTTGAATGAACACGTTCGTCGTATTTGGTAAACCACAACCTTGCTGTATGTCGCATGGTGGTCGACAAGGGTGTCTTTGTTTAAGTGTCGGGGAATGAGGGAGCAAAACTGCCGATTGTGGCGAGGCAAAACTAGTATTTTTTTTATAACTCTGAGAACCCTAATTTTTATTAAGTTTTGTGACTGCACCTCCCCCCCACATATTTGAGTCAGTAATTCAATACAAAATGCTAACTAATTTCTATACGTATTAAGAATTTACTAAACTTAAATATACGTAATACCAAGTGGCACCCTATAGTCAAAGTGTGGTGGAGCATGTGACCCAGCAAATTCCAGAATTTGGTGTCTGTGGTGGACGGTTTTCCTAGTTTTTTCTTTTCGTTTTGTTTTTAATTAGTACGAAATAATTTGACTTGTTTTCTCATCACTAAAACTACGTAATCTGTCTAGATAGGTGTATTCCTTTCTGCTGGCATGCTTTAATTTTAATGGGATTAATCCATGACAATTCAATAATTCCCCATCGGTTCAAATGTCTTAACACAGAGATTGTGCTTTACCAGATATAGGATCGTGCAAATGATTAGCTGTTAGAAGGTCATGTGCAAAAACATGTTGTCATTTGGCATTAGTAAGACTAAACTAACTTAAACCTTAAGTCTATTTGCATAAAATATTCAGCCCTTGTTTTTCAGTTATACGTTCGTGCTATCTATTCTACTACCAAGTTTTTTCCAGAAACCGAAACTCAGTTTGATAAAAAAAAGATAAACTAGAGACAAAAAGTACTAAAAAAATCACTTTGTTGTTGTTGTTTTAGCATCAAAATACACAATAGGCTATTCGCGCTCTATCCACTGCGGTAATCGAGCCCCGAATTTTAGCACTGCAAAATCCGAAAGCTTACCGCTAACCCAACGGTGAATGTATAGCCTAAATATTAAATTTTAGAGAATAGACTTTTTTGTGTAAAAGATAGTAACATGATAGTTCACATGCAATATTTATATAGTGTATATGATTTCAACGTTTGGTCTTCAACAGTAGTTATCTGAGCTACCATACAATGTTACTCCAGTCTCGTCAGGAAAATCCACCCATAAGCTTGCATAACAGTGGTTATTGTTGAACGAAACACACGTACACTCAAGTAATCCTAATCTTCGTTACGATGTTTGTAAGTCTTCAAATTACTCATGTAACACGTTAAGTAAAAACTCTCTGCATGAAGACTTACTACAGTCGTAGTCGAGGACCGAATTAATTATGTAAGTTAAATCCCTGGGGGAAGTCGAAAAAGAAAAGGAGCAGAAAAAGTAAGGTACAATGAGAAAAACTGGCGACATGAAAACAAAACTAAACAAGCAATTAACAGTAAACAGAAAGGAATAAGCAATAAACATATTTAAAACTGGAATCTTTTGATCTTCAGAACTAGAAACTTTGAGTCTTTGGAATTAAAGTATTTTAACATTGAGAGTTAGAACTGAAATCTCTTAACCTGAACGGCAACTCGTGCGATCCTGGACCAAAATGCCAGGTGAAAGACACATGAGGTTTAGGACCACGATTTTAAACTATTGGCCAAAGGGTTTGTTTTGAATTTCACGCAAAGCTACACGAAGGCTATCTGCGCTAGCCGTCCCTAATTTAGCAGTGTAAGACTAAAGGGAAGGCAGTTAGTTATCACTACCCACCACCAACTCTTGGGCTACTCTTTTACCAACGAATAGTGGGATTGACCGTTACATAATAACGCTCCCACGGCTGAAAGGGCGAGCATGTTTGGTATGACGGGGATTCGAACCCTCGACTCTCAGATTACGAGTCGATTGCCTTAAGCACCTGACCATGCCAGGCCTTTAACCAAAGGGAATATAGCTAAACATCAACGCTCGCCACCAAAAGGGCTCTGTCGTCTTTTTTGTTTTTTTTAACAGCTGAGAGTAAGAAGCGTGGCATTACGTCGATCTTCATCTCGACATGCTAACCAATGGGCCACGCCCAACCCAAAAATATATCTGGAACACGTGAGGAGCTAAAAATAATTAGAAAAAAATTACAATTAAAAAAATTACTGTTGTCAGTAAGTACAGATAGCACAGTGCACATTGTATTCTGATCCATCAACATTTAAAACTAAGAAAAAGGAAACGATTACTCAGAGAGAAGTCATAACAAATGTTATAAGCAAACACGTGTATATTTTACCTTCCTATGCTCAATCATACATATATACGTATATACACACACACACACATATATATATACAGATATAGCACGTTATGAGGCACAGCATGAGACGGCACACGCTCTAACTCGTAAATAGATTATTGTGGCTCCGCCCAGTTTTTCTGAATATTTGGATTTATGTACAATAGCTGTATCAGCAATGTTTCATGTCATAAAAAATAGGTGTTAAGATAATATTTTTATAAAACTGTTAGAGTAACTGACAGCCAAAGCAAGACTGGTCTTTCGTCTTTTACCTAATTCTATATTCTATATCCAGTTGGAAAAACGACGGTTTCAGATACACTGATAATACAGTATTTGTTTCAAAACTGTTTTTAACGTGGTAAGTTGCCAAAATGAGTTGCGTTTTAAACGCTAACGTTAACAAACAATAAAGCGAAACCGAAAATTTACATAAGCTGCTGATAACGACACTAATTTTTAAAACCATTAAGATTTACGTATATAAAACAGCCACACAGAAGACACCAAATATGCCGTTAGTTATTCATATACATACACAATAGTGTGTGTATCTTTGTTGTTCAAATCATGAAGGTGCAAAGTGGGTCATCTGTTTTCTATCACCTCAAAGATCTAACACCAAATTTAAGCATCATAAGCCCTCAAACTTACCTTTGAGCTACTAGAGGAAAGAGTAGCACATGTGGTTTTGTGGGTACACGTGATAGATATTCAAACTACAGGATTCTTTTTTCTTGCTTAAATTTTAACAGTGAGATATTCACTTGTCAAGAAGTTTTAAACGTGATGATAAACACCCAGATATTCTGTTAATAAATGTTTACATAGAAAACTGTAATCAGTTACGAGTTTTACACATACTTGCATTTTTCGATGTATGAATACTTAGCTGTGAGGTGTCTCGTATGATGTAGGTAAAAACCAAAAGGAGTTCAATATGTGATATCCGGGCGCCTCCTTTCTCGTTACCCTGGTAACCGTTTGTTAGTTCTCCTTAGATATGCTTTCAGCTCCAAGAAGACCATGTGGTACGAAGATAAAAAAAACTGGGACTCATTACATCATAATGGATACCATTTTTGTTATCACGATAGTCAACATAAAGAACGGGCAGAAAGTTGTGTAACCTCTCATTTTTTAATTCTATATAAATTATATATGAAATTCTTAACAATTTAGTTTCTATACAATGTACCTATGAAACTCCAACATTTTCTATATAAAGTACATATTAAACTCCATCAAATTATTTCTTGTTTAAATTACATTAGCAACATCAATAACTTATTTTCTATATAAAGCACGTAGGAAACACCACCAACTTATTTTATATATACATACATATATAAAGTACATAGGAAACTCCAACAACGTACTTCTTAATATAAGCTATACAGGAAACTCCAGCAGCTTATTTCATATACAAATTACATACCAACAACTTATTTCCTATATAAGTTACAAAGAAAACGTGTGTGTATGTGTTTTCTTATAGCAAAATCACATCGGACTATCTGCTGTATCCACCGAGGAGAATCGAGCCTCTGATTTTAACGTTGTAAATCCGTAGACTTACCGCTATACCAGCGGAGAACACATAGGAAACCCTACAAACGTATGTTTAATATAAAGCACATAAGAGACATCACCAATGTTTCTTATATGTAAAGTACATACATAATACTAACAACTTGTTTTCTACGTAAAGTACACAGGAAAATCCAATAATTAATTTTCTATACAAATAACACAGAAATCTCCAAGTTATTTCCTACTTAAATTTCATAGGAAACTCCAACAACTAATTTTCTATATAAGTACATAGGAAACCACACCAACTTATTTTCTATATAAGTACATAGGAAACCCCAACAACTTATTTTCTATACAAAGTACATAGGAAACCCCAACAACTAATTTGCTATATAAGTACATAGGAAACCACACCAACTTATTTTCTATACAAAGTACATAGGAAACCCCAACAACTAATTTTCTATATAAGTACATAGGAAACCACACCAACTTATTTTCTATACAAAGTACATAGGAAACCCCAACAACTAATTTTCTATATAAGTACATAGGAAACCACACCAACTTATTTTCTATACAAAGTACATAGGAAACCCCAACAACTTATTTTCTATACAAAGTACATAGGAACCCCAACAACTAATTTGCTATATAAGTACATAGGAAACCACACCAACTTATTTTCTATACAAAGTACATAGAAACCCCAACAACTAATTTGCTATATAAGTACATAGGAAACCACACCAACTTATTTTCTATACAAAGTACATAGGAAACCCCAACAACTAATTTGCTATATAAGTACATAGAAACCACACCAACTTATTTTCTATACAAAGTACATAGGAAACCCCAACAACTAATTTGCTATATAAGTACATAGGAAACCCCAACAACTTATTTTCTATACAAAGTACATAGAAACCACACCAACTTATTTTCTATACAAAGTACATAGGAAACCCCAACAACTAATTTTCTATATAAGTACATAGGAAACCACACCAACTTATTTTCTATACAAAGTACATAGGAAACCCCAACAACTTATTTTCTATACAAAGTACATAGGAAACCCCAACAACTAATTTGCTATATAAGTACATAGGAAACCACACCAACTTATTTTCTATACAAAGTACATAGGAAACCCCAACAACTAATTTGCTATATAAGTACATAGAAACCACACCAACTTATTTTCTATACAAAGTACATAGGAAACCCCAACAACTAATTTTCTATATAAGTACATAGGAAACCACACCAACTTATTTTCTATACAAAGTACATAGGAAACCCCAACAACTAATTTTCTATATAAGTACATAGGAAACCCCAACAACTAATTTGCTATATAAGTACATAGGAAACTCCAACAACTAATTTTCTATATAAGTACATAGGAAACCACACCAACTTATTTTCTATACAAAGTACATAGGAAACCCCAACAACTTATTTTCTATACAAAGTACATAGGAAACCCCAACAACTAATTTGCTATACAAAGTACATAGGAAACCACACCAACTTATTTTCTATACAAAGTACATAGGAAACCCCAACAACTAATTTTCTATATAAGTACATAGGAAACCACACCAACTTATTTTCTATACAAAGTACATAGGAAACCCCAACAACTAATTTGCTATATAAGTACATAGGAAACCACACCAACTTATTTTCTATACAAAGTACATAGGAAACCCCAACAACTAATTTGCTATATAAGTACATAGGAAACCACACCAACTTATTTTCTATACAAAGTACATAGGAAACCCCAACAACTAATTTTCTATACAAAGTACATAGGAAACCCCAACAACTAATTTGCTATATAAGTACATAGGAAACCACACCAACTTATTTTCTATACAAAGTACATAGGAAACCCCAACAACTAATTTGCTATATAAGTACATAGGAAACCACACCAACTTATTTTCTATACAAAGTACATAGGAAACCCCAACAACTAATTTGCTATATAAGTACATAGGAAACCACACCAACTTATTTTCTATACAAAGTACATAGGAAACCCCAACAACTAATTTGCTATATAAGTACATAGGAAACCCCAACAACTTATTTTCTATACAAAGTGCATAGGAAACCACACCAACTTATTTTCTATACAAAGTACATAGGAAACCCCAACAACTAATTTGCTATATAAGTACATAGGAAACCACACCAACTTATTTTCTATATAAGTACATAGGAACCACACCAACTTATTTTCTATACAAAGTACATAGAAACCCCAACAACTAATTTGCTATATAAGTACATAGGAAACCCCAACAACTAATTTGCTATATAAGTACATAGGAAACCACACCAACTTATTTTCTATACAAAGTACATAGGAAACCCCAACAACTAATTTGCTATATAAGTACATAGGAAACCACACCAACTTATTTTCTATACAAAGTACATAGGAAACCCCAACAACTAATTTGCTATATAAGTACATAGGAAACCACACCAACTTATTTTCTATACAAAGTACATAGGAACCCCAACAACTAATTTTCTATATAAGTACATAGGAAACCACACCAACTTATTTTCTATACAAAGTACATAGGAAACCCCAACAACTTATTTTCTATACAAAGTACATAGGAAACCCCAACAACTAATTTGCTATATAAGTACATAGGAAACCACACCAACTTATTTTCTATACAAAGTACATAGGAAACCCCAACAACTAATTTGCTATATAAGTACATAGGAAACCACACCAACTTATTTTCTATACAAAGTACATAGGAAACCCCAACAACTAATTTGCTATATAAGTACATAGGAAACCACACCAACTTATTTTCTATACAAAGTACATAGGAAACCCCAACAACTAATTTGCTATATAAGTACATAGGAAACCCCAACAACTTATTTTCTATACAAAGTACATAGGAAACCACACCAACTTATTTTCTATACAAAGTACATAGGAAACCCCAACAACTAATTTTCTATATAAGTACATAGGAAACCACACCAACTTATTTTCTATACAAAGTACATAGGAAACCCCAACAACTTATTTTCTATACAAAGTACATAGGAAACCCCAACAACTAATTTGCTATATAAGTACATAGGAAACCACACCAACTTATTTTCTATACAAAGTACATAGGAAACCCCAACAACTAATTTGCTATATAAGTACATAGGAAACCACACCAACTTATTTTCTATACAAAGTACATAGGAAACCCCAACAACTAATTTTCTATATAAGTACATAGGAAACCACACCAACTTATTTTCTATACAAAGTACATAGGAAACCCCAACAACTAATTTTCTATATAAGTACATAGGAAACCCCAACAACTAATTTGCTATATAAGTACATAGGAACTCCAACAACTAATTTTCTATATAAGTACATAGAAACCACACCAACTTATTTTCTATACAAAGTACATAGGAAACCCCAACAACTTATTTTCTATACAAAGTACATAGGAACCCCAACAACTAATTTGCTATACAAAGTACATAGAAACCACACCAACTTATTTTCTATACAAAGTACATAGGAAACCCCAACAACTAATTTTCTATATAAGTACATAGGAAACCACACCAACTTATTTTCTATACAAAGTACATAGGAAACCCCAACAACTAATTTTCTATATAAGTACATAGGAAACCACACCAACTTATTTTCTATACAAAGTACATAGGAAACCCCAACAACTAATTTGCTATATAAGTACATAGGAAACCACACCAACTTATTTTCTATACAAAGTACATAGGAAACCCCAACAACTAATTTTCTATACAAAGTACATAGGAAACCCCAACAACTAATTTGCTATATAAGTACATAGGAAACCACACCAACTTATTTTCTATACAAAGTACATAGGAAACCCCAACAACTAATTTGCTATATAAGTACATAGGAACCACACCAACTTATTTTCTATACAAAGTACATAGGAAACCCCAACAACTAATTTGCTATATAAGTACATAGGAAACCACACCAACTTATTTTCTATACAAAGTACATAGGAAACCCCAACAACTAATTTGCTATATAAGTACATAGGAAACCCCAACAACTTATTTTCTATACAAAGTACATAGGAAACCACACCAACTTATTTTCTATACAAAGTACATAGGAAACCCCAACAACTAATTTGCTATATAAGTACATAGGAAACCACACCAACTTATTTTCTATATAAGTACATAGGAAACCACACCAACTTATTTTCTATACAAAGTACATAGGAAACCCCAACAACTAATTTGCTATATAAGTACATAGGAAACCCCAACAACTAATTTGCTATATAAGTACATAGGAAACCACACCAACTTATTTTCTATACAAAGTACATAGGAAACCCCAACAACTAATTTGCTATATAAGTACATAGGAAACCACACCAACTTATTTTCTATACAAAGTACATAGGAAACCCCAACAACTAATTTGCTATATAAGTACATAGGAAACCACACCAACTTATTTTCTATACAAAGTACATAGGAAACCCCAACAACTAATTTGCTATATAAGTACATAGGAAACCACACCAACTTATTTTCTATACAAAGTACATAGGAAACCCCAACAACTTATTTTTTATACAAAGGATATAATAAAGCCCAACAACTTATTTTATTTTTTAAGGTGTGTTAAACAATCCATTGGCATCTTATTACCTCAAGGATACTCTATTCATCAGCGCATCCGGAAGTGGTCTACATACATCCGATTTAGAAATAAGAACTTATGAAATATGATAATTGTTTTTAATTCAGTGGATATAAAACATCGAGTACAGCTTCTAATTGTAATGCATTGAACATTTTCAAATAACTGTACACAGAACACGTACTTATCTTAAACTCCGAGTAACGTATACCACTACCAAATAACACAAGATATGTTTGTATCGTTCTTATGTTTTAATTTCAGTCTCTATCATTCTCTCTACACATATATGTATGTACACCTTTACACTCTGTTCATCGGGTTTATTGAAAAGTGTGTATCCATAAAAAAAATACACTCCGTTTGATTTTCCTTATTATCAACATAAAACAACGCTGTTCGCAGGCAAAACGGCTTATTTAGCCTAAATTCCTAAGTTATGTATTACTATCTTGTTCAAAACTTAAAAAAATGGCATGAACTTCTTATTTCGTTAATATTTTTATTTGTTTATCCCACATTGAGACTTGTTCCCGAGTTAAACAGTATTGCTGCCAATAAAGTTCAGACGTTGTTGTATCAGGTGTTATTTGTGTTTATACAGACATGTGAATGTTATTTTTAGGATTTTCACTCGCTGTTATGCGTGCTTCACGAAGTGATCTGATTATGTTTAAGATGCAACTGTGATACGAGCTCTCGTATAAAAATAACTAAATTACCACTTATACTAATCTAAGTATGGTTACATCATAGTATACCCTTCAAATTGATTATGATCTATTAATTAAAATATATTACAAAAACACTCCTTGTAAACTCTACTAATTACATTAGGCTATATTTTCTCTACCAACATGTCATACTATCTGGAATATCATTCTTTACGTTTAAGTAGCATTAAGAGAGTTTACGAGCTGTTAAACCTCGTAACGATAACAGAAATCCCTACCTACCTCAAGCAAAATAGAATAAAAGTTTAGAACCGTTAACCACAGTAATGGGAAAGAAACGCTAGCGGTTTTTGCTGTCGCGGTCCCTGTGTTACCCCCAGCTGGTAGCAAACACATCTGTTGAGGCGGCTGCTCGTCTCTTTGTCGTGTAGAGTTACATCCTCTGGAGTTTGGATCGTGGGAGAACTTGTGGCCGGCTTGACATGTACAGTTCATCTGTCTCGTCCGCTCCTGATGAACTTTGTCACCTCTAATTCCTCCTAGTCCAACTAACGAGTATGCACATGGTAACGTCACGAGCTATCATCATCCATGCAGCGCGGGCGTCGTTTTGATTGGGTGTGAGATCACTGAAGGCGCGGTTGTCAAGGCGACGAGATGAGACTGATCAATCTGGTGTTGACGTTTCTAACTCAAAAGGTGGGGGGTCTAGTTTAATCATAGAAGTGGTCATAAACATGCTGTAATCAAATATAACCTTGTTTCCGGTGAAACACTTGCTAACCTTCTACCAAAAACCCTGAAAGCATTGAGAAACCTACGTAACAGTTTTTGTTTTGTTTTTGCTTTTTCTTGAGTTAATATTAACTTCAGTAGTAGTTGGAAGTAGTTTTATTAAAATGTTTGAGTTTCATTTAGAAACGCTTGTTTTACCATGTTCTTAGAACAAAGTTTGCATTTAACGCAAGCGCTAAGGTATGGAACTCCTCTCGTGCCAGCCACGTGGCACAAGAAACAAATGTATATGTTACGATGTATTAAAGCATAACAGCTGCCATCCACAAAGCAGAACTACTAGCGTGGCAGCTGACCAGCTGGTAACTTCAGTCTTTTCAGAAATCCCCAAACTGAAAGCTGCAGCTGAGTGTACGAAAACGACCACGTCTAATTCAATAACGGTTTCAAAACAAAATTAAATATATTTGTTCCTCCACTGCTTAGAGGTTTCTTAAAATCAAAATTGTTTTGTTGGTTGTATTTTTAACCACTTTTCTGCAAAATCGACACGAGTAATAATTCATCACAAAGCAAATTCTGTTGTTGCCGTTTTCATTCTATTCCCAAAGACTTAATAAAAGGTTAAGCCTATTTTAATGAAAAAATGAAGTGAAATAACATGTGGATTTTTGTCTTAATCACTAAAAGCTTATAAAACACAAAACTCAAGAATTACCAACAGATTGAAAATAATTTATTTAGCTTTCTCACATTACGTTGCTTAGCAGGGGTCCATATGAAACATGAAACTTTACATTTACTAATAGATTGAGAGGAATTTGTTTAGCTTTCTCATATCACGTTACTTAGCGAGGGTCCATATAAAACATGAAACTCAAGACTTACCAACAGATTGAAAATAATTTGTTTCGATTTCTCACATTACGTTGCTTAGTGGGGTCCATATAATACATGAAACTCTACATTTACTAATAGATTGAAAGGAGTTTGCTTAGCTTTCTCATATCGCACTATATATATATATATAAGAATGTGTTTCATATGTGAATTGGGACAACAGATATAAATTATTTTGAATAAACTACATCTTACGAAACATGAACAGTTATTTAAATAAGCGTTATGCTGTCTTTTAGTGTTCCGTATAACATTAATGAGCACATTCTCACTTTGGTTAAATACATTCCTTATGGGCAGGTTTAAGCATCATAACCAAAGCATTGTATCTCTCATTCCGGCTATACAGAGGATCTCAAGTTAAATGTTAAGTGAATAATAGGTAGCGAAGAACAGTAGGCTGTGTTTTTCTGCTCTCCTCCAAGGGGTCCATAGTAAACAAAAACAAAAGCGATAAATCACTAGGTGTTACACTAATCTAAACTTTAAACTATCATTTGAAAATCATATTTATTTCCATGAGAGTTTTCTGTCTTCCGAAAATATGCATGACCCCTATAGGTTAATGTAGGTGTACATTCGGTCTCTTTCGTTTTTTGAGAGTTTAAGATACTGTTGACGTAAATTACAGTACTGATTGATTTCACTGGTTGAAAGCTTAAGATACTGCTGACGTCGATAAAAATGGTGGAAATCTTAGAATGTTGCTAACATAAGTTATAATAGTCGGTTCACAACTTTGAATTCTGCTGAGGTCGATGAATATAGTTGGTGGATAGCTGAGAATTTTGCTGGCGTAGACGATATCAGTTGGTTGAGAGCTTAGGATGTTGCTAACGTAGATTGCGCTAGCCGTCCCTAATTTAGCAGTGTAAGACTAGAGGGAAGGCAGTTAGTCATTACCACCTACCGCCAATTCTTGGGCTACTCTTTTATCAACGAATAGTTGGATTGACCGTAACATTATAACGCCCTCACGGCTGAAAGGGAAGCATGTTTGGCGCAACGGTGATGCGAACCTACGACCATTTAATCACTTGTAGGTAATGTTCTAGATAGAAAGGATTGAAACTACAAACATACTATAATAAACAGTCAGATTAATAATCCAATAATAAGGAACCAGGAACTTTCTAATTGGGATCCTACTCAGGACTACAAAACAATTAACCTCCTTTTACTTTAATTAATAATAAGCACTTAGACAATTCGGGTAGGCCGCTTTTTTCTTTTAATCCATAATTGATTAAGAAACGTAAGGCATAGTCCCGTGGGATTAGTCGCAAATAATAGGAAGAAGTAACAAGTCTCTTATGGTATAAAGCACGAGAATACTGCAGTTATATCTCAGTTGCAGAATTGTAGTTATATAAAACTAAAGTAGCGTCACAAGCAACATTCTAAACACTCACCCAGTCACGGATGAAAGGGCAACCATGTTTGGTCTGACGAGGATCCGAGCTCGCGATCCTCGAATTACGAGTCAAGTATCTTAACCACCTAGCATTGCCAGACCTCCTGTGAAAGACATGAACATTTATATGTATATATACGTTCTCGTGATTTTGACAATCACCACTAAAATAATTCACATGGATTCACGTTTTAACTCAGAGACAACTGAATGTAATTTGGCATTACAGTTTATAAGTTACGTACGTCCTGGTAAAGTTAGGTTCGTTTACCAAGTTGCAAGATCAACTGGAACTTTTTAAGTTCTACACAGAATAGCGCTTAGAACATCACAGGTGTGGCAATGGAAAACCACTCTTCCTTGATTAGAATGTTAATATATCTTTATTCAAACATTCACTAAGTCGGTAGACGACTTTTCTATCAGGACGTAAATAGTCGTGAACTTGTTTAAATCACTGCTTTAGGTCAAGGTCACATATTGCAGTGTGCATTAAAGAAAGCTGGTACTGTTCTGAGCAAGCTCTTGTATTCTCTCTACGTCTAGGGTGTGAATCATACACAGTTAAGTAATGGGTCAGCTGAGAGTTAATCTCCCAGTAACAGATAGTAAACAGAAGTATACTATCTTTTATGTCATAGAAAATAGCACAGTGTGAGTGTATATCTTTAAATAACTGTACAGGTAGTGATAGAGTCAGTTGGGTGCCATTTCATCACTAAACTTTCACTGCTTTGGTTGAACCAGTGTCAGCAAGTCATCCTTATGCGAAATATATTAGCACTATTATTAACGTAAATATTGATACAGAAATGTATAATAGATAAGGTTAGAACAAAACGCCTAATTAGCGGAGGTCTACAACAGATATAGTGTGTTCGTAAAGCTATAATAAAATGTCTTTCCGCGGTATTCCTGAAGATTATTCGTTTAAAAATGTTTTCAACTGTAACGACTCTGATGATACCTGATATATTATAATATTCTATTATTAATCCTTCTATAACTTGAATTGAAAATTATACATACTTTTCAGTAAAGTTCTAGACTTTGTTATAGTTTCTAAGTCCACTCTTAATCTAAAACTTCAGTTTTATCGTAGGTATGGCGATACCTCTATCATTTAAAAATAGGTATGTCGTCGATACTTTTATTATGTACAAACACAAAGCATGCGGATAAAGTATGTTTGCTGAATTTAAATAAAAACAACAAATACGCCATTAAAACCTTTATTTTATTCTAAACATAAAGCATGTGGCTAAAGCATTTTTGCAGTAATTAAGTAAAACCAAGAGATTTGCCTTTGATAGAATTTTTTAAAATGTTCCCTGTGGGAGAGTGGTATGTCTTTGCTTTACAACGCTAAAAAAAGGCCCGGCATGGCCAGGTGGGTTAAGGCGTTCGCATCCCCGTCGCACCAAACATGCTCGTCCTTTCAGCCGTGGGGCGTTATAATGTGACGCACAATCCCACTATTCGTTGATAAACGAGTAGCCCAAGAGTTGGCGGTGGGTGGTGATGACTAGCTGCCTTCCTTCTAGTCTTACACTGCTAAATTAGGATCGACTAGCGCAGATAGCCTTCGAGTAGCTTTGCGCGAAATTCAAAAACCAAACAATGCTAAAATGAGTGGTTCGATTCCCCTCGGTGGGAATAGTAAATAGCTCGACGTTGCTTTGTTATAAGAAACTGCGACAACTATTTTTTATTATAAACACAAAGCATTTAGCTAAAAAATTTTGCAGTACTTAAAAACATCCCAATGAACTTTTATTGTTACGAAAGAATGAAAATCTTGTTAATTTGTACACGTCAAAAGTTTTTGTTTCTTTGTGTTGTTTGTCCTAACAAATATTTTTTTACTACAATGCCAATTTAGAAGTTTTGTGAAATGGATTTTAAGAAGCATCTTTTTAATATTATGGTCCAGCGTGCCTATAACCTTGTCAGTGGATTTTGTGATTTACAACAAGTATTAATACGTATAAATTTTTATATTCTTTTGCAATAACTGTTTTTCCATATCGTTCATCCATCGTATAGCTTAAGAACGTATAAATAAACTGTACACCCACCCCTACAGTAAAGAAATCTTGGACACCCCGTCTCTGTGCTGTTTCTCCCCATTTCGCAAGTACAAGTAGCCCGTAATTTGAATAGAAACTCACACCATGTTTTTTTTTTTCAACTAGTTGGCTTTCATTTTGAGTTAAGCCTATTCTTCGTGTCAATCTTCTTTTTTTTTTTTTTTCGATTTGAGGCCACAATTCTTCCACTTCAGCGTTCATGTGTATAATACAACTTTCTGCGAACTCGCTGTAGATGTAGATACCTAGGAGCAACCGTTCTTTGTCTGTTGTCGTTTTAAACAGTGTAAAAGAGGATTTGGAAGCCTGATGTCAACCCTGCTATGATTAGCAGCTGTAAAGGAGGACGTAACAGCACAGACTTTTAAGACGAGATGGCGGAGAGCCTAGTATTATAGACTTTAATAACACGTGACAGAGAACCTACCAGTACAGACTTTAACAGCATGTGACAGACTTTGATAATATGTGATGGAGAACCTACAAGTACAGACTTTAATAATATATAACAGATATGAAAGAGAAGTTACCAGTATAGACTTTAATAATATGTGACAAATGCTACAAAGAACCTACCAGCATGAATTTTGATAATATGTGATGGAGAACTCACAAGTACAGACTTTGACAATATGTGACAGAGAACCTACCGGTACAACTTTTAATAATATGTGACGGAGAACCTACAATTACAGAACTTCATAACGTGTGACAGAGAAGTTACCAGTATAGACTTTAATAATATATGATAGAGAGCCTACGAGTACAAACTTTAACAATATGTGACAGACATGATGGAAAACCTACCAGTACAGACTTTAACAACATGAGACAGATGTAATGGAGAATCTACTAGTATGGACTTTAATAACATGTGACAAATAACCTACAAGTACATACTTCTATAAAATGTATCCAAGAACCTCCCAGTACTAACTAATAATATGTTGTAACAGTGACGAAGATCCCAGCAGTACAGATTGAAATAACATGAATGAAAGAGATTTTGGTAATTCATAATTTTAAACAGAGTGAGTGAACATTCTATGTTTTACGTTAATAGTGTTTATTCAATCCTGTTGTTCAAATCAGTTCAGAAAGCAACAATTTACTCATTTAGACTGATTCAATCGAAAATGACATCCTTACGACGAGAGATTTTTTCTGTTAAAATTGTGAATCAAAATAACAAAGACTTCAGTATTAATATTATAACATACTGCAAATATAGTCAAAAACAAAATTGCAAGCCAAATTTTAAG
Organism: Tachypleus tridentatus; assembly: GCF_004210375.1. Taxonomy (NCBI): domain Eukaryota; kingdom Metazoa; phylum Arthropoda; class Merostomata; order Xiphosura; family Limulidae; genus Tachypleus; species Tachypleus tridentatus. The sequence continues at coordinate 43,104,176 of NC_134835.1, forward strand.
GAAGAAATGATTTATTGCATTTTTATTTACGAGAAACATTGAGAAAAAAATTCAGACGCAATGGTGTCGTAGTCATGAATCAGCCATTTCACTTTTTACATTTAGTTTAAGTTTTATAGCTTGATGAAACTGGAGACGATTCATTTTCCCAGTTGAAGTTGGTCTCCCAGTTGTTAATTTAACCTGTTGACTGCCAAGTATTTCAGCTGCTACAATACAACTCAATGCTTCATCATTTTGTAACCTTTTTTGTGACGCCATTTTGATCGAGAGTGAAACAATATGCAAGTAGGTCATATGCATGTATGGTGCTGACATCTAGCGTTAAAGTTAGGAATTATCGAGAACGAGTTATCTCGTCTACGGCACTGAACAGGTTAAAGTTGCCCATCGTACAATACAAAAATACATCGCATCACGTTATCGTGAAGCCAAAATTTAAACCACAAAAGAATCGATTAAAAATGTTGGTTCTTCTCATGAATTACAGGACAACAGGCCCGGCATGGCCAGGTGGTTACGACACTCGATTCGTAATCTGAGGGTCGCGAATCTGAATACCCGTCACACCAAGCATGCTCGCCCTTTCAGTCACGGGTGAGTTATAATGTGACAGTCAATCCCACTATTCATTGGTAAAAGAGTAGCCCAAGGGTTGATGGTGGGTGGCGATGACTAGCTGTCTTACACGACTAAATTAGGGACGGCTAGCGCAGATAGCCCTTGAATAACTTTGCGCAAAACTCAAAAACAAACAATAAAGGACAACAGGTTGTTTCATCTTTACACTACTAGCGTGCCTCCAGTTTTATGTAGAGCATATGGAAAAACTGTAATAACATACAGCAGGTAAACATATTTTGGTGGTAATAGGTCAAATGTTGAACTTACACAAAGAAAAAGAAAAATTGATATTTACTGAATTATAAGAGGCAGAAGATTTAGTCACGTTCTAAAAATGCTTCCATTCTAGGGGCGCGAAGGAAGAAGTGTCTCTAAACTGTACTCAACAACATAGAGAACTATCATCGACATAAAGTAAGTATTGAGCATTATAGAGAACCATCTTCGATGTAAAGTATGTACTCAACAATATAGAGAACCACCATCAACGTAAAGTAAGTGTCAGCATTATAGAGAACCATCATCGACGTAAATTCAACATTATAGAGAATCATTACACAATGTAACAACATTTTTACTTTTTCTTGTTCCTCGACAGAAAGTGTTATTTCCCAATTGCTTATACCTAAAGTAAATAGAAAAGACCTATTTTTCTCTTCAAACTTCGCTTTTGTGACCTGGGTGATGAAATTTTCAAATTTACCTATTTTCCAGAACATTCCAGGTAGATTCAGAGCTGAGTATCTGATAGAGAATTTTCTAGAATGTTGTAGAACTTACGAGAATTACTAGAAGCACCAAACATGGGACGTAGAAAGGTATAAGAAGGTTTTGTTCTCTGATGAGAAAAAATTTAACCTGGATGGTCCAGATGGCTTCCAACGTTATTGGCACGCTAAGGATATTCCCACCGGAGACATGTTTTACACGACACAGTGGAGGAGGTTCCATCATGATCTGGGGAGCTTTCTCCTTCAATGGAACAATGGAGCTTCAGATTATACAGGACAGTCAAACAGCAGCTGGTTACATTGACATGTTGAAGAGAGCATCCTTATTGATTGAAGGCCCTCGCTTGCATGGAAATGGCTGGATCTTTCAGCAGAACAACGCTGCACTCCACAATGTCCGCAGGATAAAGGACTTTTTCATGGCGAATAACGTGATTCTTTTGGACCATACAGCGTGTTCTCTCGAAATGAACCCCATTGAAAATGTTTGTGGGTGGATGGGATGGGAAGTCTATAGAAATGGACGCCAATTCCAAACAGTGCATGATCTTCGTGGAGCCATCTTCACCACTTGGAATAAAATTCCAGCCAGCCTTCTTCAAACGCTTATATCGATCATGCCAAAGCGAATGTTTGAAGTTATTCGCAATAACGGTCGTGAAACTCACTACTGAGATCTCTTGTTGGGCATTTCTTACCCTGTTTAGGACTTCTTTTTGGTATGGTCTTAAACCAGCTGGTATTTAGGCTAATTTCATAGTGCTCACATTTTCCCTATTAAATGCTAAAAACGTTTTTTATTTTTATTTTGTCTTTTCTTCTTTTCATCTTTCGAAGATCTACTAAAATAAGTGGTTGAGTATAACAACACAAAATGCATATTTTTTCTTTATGTTCATTGGCCTTAAGAGTTTGTACAGCAGTGTATAAAATATTTTTGCATGAATCTCTTACACATTAGTTGTGGCTGAAATAAATTGATTCTTCATAATAACAATTTTATTTTGCTCGTTTGCAGGATGGTACAGAGGGGAAAAGAGAGCCATGAAGTAAACTATTCCAACAATTTGGCATGAACCCACTGACAATTCAAGCAGTTGCTACTTCTGCATGGTGGACCCTTCCAAACGTCGGGCTGACAATAATGCATCTGCTATCATGTATCCGTACCTTCCATCATCCTTCACCCCAGTGTCACACTACCCTGATCTCCTTGTACCCACTTCGCCAGAGAAAAAGCAGCCATCGTCAGAAGAGGAGGTACACGTTAAAGATCCATATTATAATTTCAGAGGTGCAGCTGATAAGTTAAACCCATACTAACTCAACCAAAGAGACCTCAATGACATGATCAGATATCTTGGTCTAACAAAGACGAATGCCGAGCTTTTGACATCTAGGCTCAAGGAGTAGGATTTGTTAGATGAAAGTGTGCAAACTGCAAGTCAGAAGAAGTGTCATTGACATTTTTTTTAAGCTTCTTCATTCGTCAAGATGGGTTCTGCCTCTGCCACAATGTATCTGGTCTGTGCGAATCAATTGGAATTGCCTGTAACCCAAACAAATGGTGTCTCTTCATTGATAGTTCATCCAGAAGCCTCAAAGCTGTACTCCTCCATAACGGGAATAAGTATCCGTCTCTTACCCTGGCTCATTCGGTGCACCTCAAAGAGAAATACAACAGCATTAAACCTTGCTAGAAGCTCTGAAGTATGATGAGTATGGCTTGGAGGTTATTTATCAGAGACTTCAAAATAGTGCATTCCTGATGGGTCTCCAAGAAAGCTTTATCATGTTCCCTGTTATCTTCGCCTTTGGGACAGCTGGGACACTACAAGAGGAAGCACTGGCCACAGTGGACCGAGTTCTCTGGGGGGATGCACAATGTCAAGTGTGAGCCACTAGTGGACCTCCAGAAGGTGTTGTTTCCACCATTGCACATAAAACTGGGTCTTATAAAACAATTTATCACAATTCTTGATAAGAAGTCTGTAGTCTTCGAGACTTCTTCCCTAAACTGTCTGAGGCAAAGGTAAAGCTGGTGTCTTCGTTGGACCACAAATAAAGAAGATCCTGGAGTGCACAGAATTTTCCAAGAAGCTCAGTAGGAAGGAAGAAAAGCCTAGGGCAGCTTTGTTGCAGTGGTTTGGGGTTTTGGGCAATCACAAGGCTGAAACATTATGTAAAACTGGTTGAAATTCTGGTGAAGAACTACGGCAAAATGGGCTGCAGGATGCCTCTGAAAGTTCATATCCTTGACGCTCATCGTGATAAATTTAAAGAGAATATGGAAGCATACTCAGAGGAGCAAGGCGAGTGCTTCACCAAAATATACTAAAATTTGAATGCCGCTACCAAGGAGCGTATAATGAAAACATGGTGGGAGACTATATATGAGGGCTGACACGTGAAAGTGATTTACATTACAGTCGCAAATCTGGGAAAACTACTCACTTCTAAACATTTTTGTATAACTTTAGTACAAATGCATGTAAATCTTGATTCATATGTTTTATTTAGACCTTATGTAAATGAAAATGTGCAAACTTGCCCGTTTTTACATAAAAAAATAGGTTAATTTATAAATCTTATTGTCCAGGTCACAAAAGCAAAGTTTGAAAGGAATAATGGCCATTTTCTGTACTTTTACAACATAAGCAATTAAGAAATAACACATACTATCCAGGAACAAAATTTATTACATAATTTTATCTACAAAAGTTAAATAGTTAACATTATACAGAACTACCATCGCCGTAAAGTAAGATTACTCAATTTGCTTTTGAGGTTAACAATCCTTTATTTGAAGTTCATTATCTGTATCAGTTATCCTTATTTGAAAGGTAAGTTATTGGAGAGCCACTCCAACTTTCAAGGCGGTGATTTCTAGTGATATTATTTGCACAATTTATCCTTACTTGAAAAAGTATTAGAAAACTATTCCAACTTCCAAGGCAGTGTATATATATTTTACTTATATCTGGTTACCAATTTTTAAAACTCTCTTAGAAGTTCAGAATACTACAGGAAACAATGATAAAATCTTGAAACGTAAAGCAGCACATACAAAAATGTTTCGTCTTTCTAGCTTTGCTCTTAAATTGTGATGATGCAAGTTATTTTGCGGATAAATGCAAGTTCAAGGTTAAGGAACTAAACGAATTCATATTTATATTTAGAGAAAAAATTAGATCGTAATCTTATAAACGGCAAATAATCTCTAAGAGTAACGACCCTGAATTATCTGAATAATTATCTGCCATGAAAATGATACTCTGATCGACCTTGAACATCGACCTGATGACAAACGAGCCGGCTATCAAAGCGGAAGGGAAGTTGTTTTTTTTTTTTTTTTTTGCTTTTCTCTTTAGAAGTTTTATATTGGTAAGAATTTCGAAATTTAAAGATTAGGTTTTGGTAGGCACATGTGTGAGCAAATGAAAAAATATTATTGAAATTATCAACTTAATGAAATCCTATATTACTTCAGCTTATTGCTTCATGTGTATTTCTTTATCTTTGCCAATTTAACTTCTCCCAAGGTTTTGAGGCAACTAGGACCAAACTCAACAGGTACTATAGGTTGTCAAGGATACGTTTTTTTCTATATGACTTAGCATCCTTACGAGGGACTAAACGTCTCTGGCAGATCACCCATGCATGAAAGGAGTTAAGAGTAAGTTTTCAAACCATTGAATCAGAATCTGGCATCGAATTTGCGTTCCTTCTCTTCCCACTTGGGATCTTATGAGCGCCATGTTGGAAAAAATGTTCATATCCTCACTCACAAGCTGGCGGTGCCAAACTTGGCACACTTGTTAGGTAGTATGAACAGATATTCTTAAAAGGTTTATTTCGTATACGGACCACTTGGGGTAGATGTAGCAGTAACATAGGTATAAAGGTACATTTGGGCCTCCGTGAATCATGTGGGGGCGAAGCACGAGTATTTTATGTTGGTAATTTAAAAATCGAAATTTCCCGAAAACTATTATAAATGATAATAAATGAACAGGAAATTATAAATTTATATCGTAAACATCAACTATAGCAAATACCAACACAAAACTAGTTCAGAAATATCAAACTAATTTTGATGGGATACTAATAAATGCATACTAGGCATTAACCAGTGGGAATAAACACCACAGTAATAAATAGTTGCGAGCAGTGTGGTAACAGGTGAGACTAAACACCAACAATACTGATAGTTGAGAACAGTGTGATAACATATGAAACTAAACCTCAACAATACTGATAGTTGTGGACAGTGTGGTAACATATAAGACTAAACCCACACAATACTGGTAGTTGTGAACAGTGTGATAACAGGTGAGACTAAACCCCAACAATATTGATAGTTGTAGTAAAAGGTGAGACTAAACACCAATAATAATTATAGTTTCACGCTCTCGTATTTTTTATCGATTCTCAAGTTTATCAATAAAAACCAACAAACCTAAAATTAATGATTAAATTAATCAACCATGGTGGCTCTTACTTAAAACTATCCACATGACATTTTGGTTTTTCATGCTCGAGTAACGTTTTAGGATAAATTAGTGATCACTAACATGAACAAAATGTGGTTTGGTAAATATAATGATGTCTTACATAATTAAAGGGAATACCCTGTTAGTTAAAACTTAAGTAATAGCTTGTTTGTAGATAACTTTGCACAATCTTTAATGTTTAGAAGCTCTTATATATACTGATATTAACTGAAGAATGAGAATTAGTTTGTTTTGAATTTCTCGCAAAGAGATACAGAAGACTATCCTCGCTGGCCGTCCCTAATTTAACAATGAAAGACTAGAAGGAAGGCAGATAGTCATCACATCCACCACCAATTCGTAAGCTTCTCTTTTTACCAACGAATAGTAGGATTGATCGTCATGTTATAACGCTCCTACGGCTGAAAGGACGGGCATGTTTGGTGGAACGGGGAGTTTGTTTGTTTTTGAATTTCGCACAAAGCTACTCGAGGGCTATCTGTGCTAGCCATCCCTAATTTCGTAGTGTAATACTAGAGGGAAGGCAGCTAGTCATCACCACCTACCGCCAACTCTTGGGCTACTCTTTTACCAACGAATAGTGGGATTGACCGTCACATTATAACGCCCCCACAGTTTAAAGGGCGAGCATGTTTGGCGTGACGGGGATGCGAACCCGCGACCCTCAGATTACGAGTCGCACGTCTTAACACGCTTGGCCATGCCGGGCAGGAACTGGGAGTGGAATCCGCGATCCTCAGATTGAAAATTGATCGCTCTAACCACCTGGACACCTTGAGTCCTGAATAAGAATAAATACCCATTAAGACTGATCGTTCATTTATAGGTAAGTAAAGTTTTATAGTGAAGTCACAATTTTTAATAATAATTTAAACGTTTGGTCCACGAGTCTCACTACAAATGATATTTAAATCATTTTCAAAATACAAAATCTGTTAAGGTTTAAAGACCTATTACCCCCCCCTCCGTGTTTTATAGGATCGTATATAAATACACATGTGGTGGCTATTATGACAGTTAGATTGACAAAACTGTACGCCAAATACATCTGCGAGCCTGCGAACATATGGAAGTATCACGTTTTTGCTTAAGGTAAACATATATATATATATATATCAAATCTACCAGACTCCGCAACTCGCATGCACAGTGAAAACATCAATCACCTCGTCTTGATTTATGAATTTCAAAGTCACGTTATCTGGATCATCCAATATTAAGCTTGTAATTAAAAGTTTGGTTTGTTTGTAATTTAGAGCAAAACTACACGAGGGTTTGTTTGCACTAGCTATCCGTAATTTAACAGTGAAAGACTAGAGGGAAGGCAGCTGGTCATCACCTAATCTTTAGTTAAAGAACGATTATCTATAATAAATGAACTCCCAACTTAAAATAATAACACAGCCTCACTGCGATTAAATCTGTTTTGAATACTTGTATAATATTGTTATATTATCCTTTCCTTTGATTGTCTTTTAATTTATTTCATCTTTTAATTCTGTATTTTAATTGCATTTTTAATAAAATGTTGAAACTTTATAAATGTTTGAACCTAATAACTTGCCCTGCTCAGTATAGCTTGTTGGAGAAAGTATGTGTATATTCCGAAACGTTCAAGAATTAAATGTTTGTTGCTGTACAGGCAAATACCAAATGTTCGTTGTTGCTGCCTTCATCATAACACGCATGGTTACGAAGAATAAATGCTTTGAAGTTTAAGTGAATTCTTCTTAGTTCTTTGAAACTATTCGTGTGTGTGTAGATCACGGTGCTCATTATATCTGATAAAATAAAAGTATTTCCGGTAGAAGGTGTCAACTGCAACAGGAAATAGGTGAATGCTAAATGCCTTCCTATTTCCGGGGAGTTAATTATTATTTAAGGTTTTGAATTCCAGGGGACTCTGCGTTAAAGTGCTATAAATAACCAGTTATACAAGGAAACTAATACCAATAGTTACGTCAATTTGAAGAGTCTATCGAGTGACGTTTTCACTTTTCTTAATAAGATAAAAGTTAGAGAGCAAAATATCTTTGATCCCGTGTATCGATATTTTGTAAGTTTGGATATGTTGTAATTAACCAGTATTAGAAAAAATGTAAGCTATACCGAAGACGATAAAAACGTTTTATCGCTGAACAGTATAAAGGTTGATAGAAATGGGGCTTTGAAAAGAACAGTTTAATACTCTATTCAGGCCTTTATAATAATTTACGTTATCCCGCCATTTTAAGTCAATATATCCAATCCACTGATTTAAATCAATATTAAACAAATGAGTTAAACACAAAAACATACCTGAGATTTAGTTCACAGAGAAGGTAACTGTTCAACTAATTTTGTGAAAAACTGACTTCGATGACTCATGGTTAGGTACGTCATGTTATTCTCCACCCCTGACTTCAAGTGACCAACTGAGGTCAATAAACTGGACGTATGACATGTAAACGGGTCAATTGGCCTATCCAAGTTGTAAATATGAATAATTCCGAATCAGACCTTTTAAATTTCAACTTATTATATTATGAGTTTGGTTTTTAGAATTAAAAATATCAAGACTTTTCCATGTTAATGGTTACTTCTAAAACGTTTACTGTTGTTTTATTCAATATTTCGATTCATAGCGTTGACCTATGTTTGAGAAAAAAAAAAAATCTTACATTAATCTACTTACTGGAGAAAGCAGCGCGACTTAAGAACTGTAAATAAGTAACGTTTGTCTAGTTGACAGATAAACGAAATTAATAACAATTTAATATTTACGTGAAATAAGGGCGTCAGTATTATGGTTCTTTGTTTTGAACATTTAGCTGCATTATGCCCGAAGTGGTTCAACGGCAAGTCTGACGATTCACATCGCTAAAAAGCTAAACAGATAACCTATTGTGTAGATTTATGCTTGTCAATAAACTTTATTTGCATTATGTAAAAGATTATGTCTGTTGGCTTAGAACTGTAGAAATGTAATCGAGAGACAGTTTCCGTAATTGAGTATCGTCCAATGTGAGCTTGCCAGCATATAGTTAAACAACTTATTCATGTTTTTGCTGTTTTAGTATTTCTCACATTTACTAATGGCAGTTAGAGTTTAGCTACTAAGTTGTTTTACTTCGTTGTTTGAAGACCATTTTAAATTCTGTAGATTTCTTGATGTGCAAGTTATTTTAAAATATAGCTGTAATGGCAAAAAAAAAGTTATTTTAACTTTTGAAGTTAAACTTTCTTAGATGCAAAGCTCGTATGTTTATTGTAGGAGACCCCAACAATGAACTATGCACTTTGGAGCAGTAAGCACATAATAAAAGTAACAGTCAAATCAGTCAGTTAATAACAGTCCAAGAATTTACGGTGGGTAATGTTAACTGACTGCCTTTCCTCTAAGTCCATCAGTTAAAAATCAGGGACGACTATGTGCAAATAATCTCTTTAGTAGCTTTGTGAAAATTCTGGAACAAACAAACCATTCAGTAGTGATTTCTTTCATGGAGTATACTCAGTTTCAGACTTCGAAATTTATTTTAGGTTTGTTGCCACTCGTAAGAATGAAGGGAACTGTACCTCTTACATTTCAACAGTTGTACTGTATATGCGTTTGACCCTAGCTTTTGTAACTAACCTAAGTTATCGCCTCTACCTTTGAAAACAAAGTATAGTGCCCCTGTTACAACTTATTATAATGTAATTATAAAACTGTATATTAATTTACACTTATATGACATTGGTTGAACAAGTAGTGTTGTCATTCAGAGCATTAGTGTACAAAGTTTTGATTTTAATAAAACGTGATCCAACGGGTTCTTTATAACGGCACTACTCTGATGGGCGTACATATTCAAGATATGTAAATACTTATCGGCAGAGTTTTGAATGTAGTCAGACATGAACAGACGGTTTAATTTTACTTGTTCTGCACTGATGACTGAAGAACACCCGTGATGGGACTTTTACTTTTATTCCTCTCGAACTCTGCATTTATAGTTGTATTATGCAATAATTTGTTACCTATGTCATCGAAGGTGGACGGAGGTTATGTTTTTATCTCTGTGTGTGTACGTGTGTTTTCCAGCAAGATTTCTCAAAATCAGTGAGTGGCTTTGGACGAAAGTTGGTATACGTTTGGACTATGTGCCAACTTAGAAGTGATTAGTTTTTTGAGGTCAAGTTCACAGCAAAGCCACTAAAATAGAAAAAATATCTATCTCTTAACATAGCAATCGATTTTTCACACTATTTTGTCTCTATACCTCAGTCAAAAATTATCGGATTTTGACGAAACAAAGTGAATATATATAAAATATTATTTCTCATTGTACTGAAAAAATAAGTAAGTGTCCATTGACAACAACAAATGTGAGAACATATTTTCGTATTTCTTAGAGCCGAATATGAACAGTCGTCCCTAATTTTAATTTTAAACTGACTGGGAAGGCAGCTAATCAGCAGAATCCACCTCTGAATCTTGGACGACATGTATGATCGAATAGTGGGATTTAATAGTAACGTTTACAGTGCACCCGTGGCCCTAAAATGTCAAGCGCGTACTTATAGGAACGGGTCGCAAACCACGAATACATGGATTCACAGTTTCGAAACGCTAATCCCTTCCTCATGTTTGGTCCTTGTATTAAATAATAAGTGATAATATCCTGAACTAGCTCTACATATGATTTTAATCTATATCGGCTGTTCAGAAGAGTTAATTATGAAAATTGCCCAATAGCGTGAACTTCTTAGTAGGGCAATTTTTAATAGGTCAGTGACATTGGAATTCAAGTATTCAAGTGTACTAGTGACCGATGGAAAAGCGAAATATTTACGCAAAAATACATGTTAGGATTATAAAACGAAGAATAAATTGAATGTAAATTGCATACGATAATAAATCAACACCCTTGAACAAACAATAAATCTTTATTGAAACAAATGTATTTCATAGAGACGAGAAACCCACTTGAAGTAAAAATGTTTTCATGAAACGGCTGATATGAGTATTAAAACTTTAATTAAAATAAAGTTTTAATATCCCTACCGGCCGTCTTATGAATACAAATGTATTTACTGTTCTCAAGTTGCTGAATGGTTTCTACTTCGGTGTGATTATTGTATGACTGCTGAGGTTGAGAACCGAACAAAAAAAAGAGAGACGAAGTTTACAGAAACAAGAAAACAAAATTCAGATTAAAAAAGATAAAGTCTATGGAAATATCCCACTTAAATACTTAGGCAAAGCATACTTCATTCAATGGTTTACATACAATTCTGAACAAAGCCAGTTGTATAGGCTTCTATATTATGGTTACCTTCCTACAAGTCCTAGCGTGTAATGCTAGCTTGTGTATAACCTTTACCCATATAAAAAGATTAGCGTCCTACACTAAAACTTAGAAGTAACAAATTAAATAAATTTATTTTAAAGTTTGGTTTGAATTTCGTGCAAAGCTACACGAGGGCTATCGGCGCTAGCCATCCCTAATTTAGTAGTGTAAGACGAGAAGGAAGACAGCTAGTTATCACCACCCACCGCCAACTCTTGGGCTATTCTTTTACCAACAAATAGTGGGATTCGCCGTCACTTTATAATACCCCAATGGCTAAAAGAGGCAAGCATGTTTGATGTGACGGGTATTCTAACCCGCGCCCCTCCGATTATGAGTCGAATACCTTAACCACATGGCCATAATATATATTAATAAAGATATATTTCAAACTGATTATGAGAAGTTCAAATTGATAATTGTCCTCTCTGTGACATAGCTAGAAAGATAAATATTATTACTTTAAAGCTTGTTTTTAAGATTAACAATCTTTGCATGAGCTCAAAACGTTTTAATCCATTATTTTTAATGTATATATATATATATATATATAATTATTTAAATAAGATACACAATATTAATAACAGATTACATGAAAAGGAAGAATGTTGCAAGTTTTCACACAACACATCCAAACCTTAGATGAAATATGTATGTGTGTGTGGACTAAAAGACACATGATTGGTCTTATGTGCACATGATAAATGAAACTACACGAATACCTATATACATTTGGAAGTTTAAAGAAGAGATTTACTTAGATAAAACTAACTGACCACTCTCTATTCTCTATGAAGTATAGGAGCTCATCCGGGATAGCAGTATTTATGGCGTGTGTAATTCGTCTGGCATACAAAATAGTTTTATTTTACTCTATTCATATCGACGACACTCGTCTGTAACTCCATTCTTTGTACAAGCATTGAATTTTAATGTGGAATAGCTCTTCAATCTGATGCCTTTCAAATAACAAGGCCCGCATAGCCAGATGGTTAAGACACTCGACTCGTAATCAGAGGGTTGCGAGTTCGAATCCCCGGCACATCAAACGTGTTTGCCCTTTAAGCCGTAGGGGCGTTATAATGTTACGATAAATCCCACTATTCGTTAGTAAAAGAGTAGCCCAAGAGTTGGCGGAGGGTGGTGATGTCTGGCTGCTTTCCCAAATCAATCAAATAACAAATGAGGCATTAAAAACGTCATCCAAAACTATTTCTCAAAATACAGAAAATTATTCTTTTGGAAGGTAATTTATTTTTTTAACATATATGTCTGGGTTTTAGAAAAGTGTACGTTTTCTCTTCTGAATGATTTACCTTCAGGTAAATGATTTACCATTAGATTTAACAAGACTGTTTGGAAACAGAAATTATTTATTGTTGATAATTTTTCATAGAAATGATAAATATTCGTGTTTGAACATTTGGACCATAACACGACACCTAGATTCAGAAGAATGTTATATTTCTGAGAATTGAGTTCAGACATTCTACTTGTACTTTTTTCAAATGTTACCGTAATGTTGTTTTCTTTTTCTCTTATTCTGTAAATAATTAGTTGAAGAACAGAAAATGTACAAGGCTGACAAACAAAGGTAAGAAAAGGTTTGTGGATAATTAGTTGCTTATTTATATAAATATCGCTCATGAGTTGTTCAAGATGATCATACCTTTACTTGTATCTGTGTCTGTGTTGCACACGTGCCATTAAACGGTCATGTTCTTTCTTATGTAGTGACTAAAACATAAGTTCAGAATATATGTTTAGCTATATATGTTTAAGTAATGTTTTATTAAGTTTCGTGCAGGAGTTCTACATTTATTTTTACATTCTTGTTACAAAGTTGTACATGTGTATTAATCCTTTTACTCAGGTAAATGTTGTACAAGTTAGCGGTTTAGAAATTTGTGTCACATTGACTCAAAAGGGCGATATAGATACTTTTACAAATTAGTATGAATTAGGATATTTTTTCTTACTGTAAATGTTATTCCAAATAGCCAGCGACATATGCAGCATTAAAACTGGTATATTACACTTTAATTTTTTTATATAAATTTTGAGGATAAATCATAATTCGCATTTTCCTTATCTTATGAGAATATATATATATATATATATATATATTCTTTTCAGCCTAAAAATGAACAGACGTGATTAGAAAAAGACTCCTCTCGACCCCGGCCAGTATAGTCTCTCAGAACAATTGTTTGTTTCTTTGTTTTTGAAGTTCGCACAAAGCTACTCGAGGGCTATCTGTGTTAGCCGTCCCTAATTTAGCAGTGTAAGGCTAGAGGGAAAGGCAGCTAGTCATCACCACCCACCGCCAACTCTTGGGCTACTCTTTTACCATCGAATAGTGGGATTGACCGTCACTTTATAATGCCCCAATGGCTGAAAGGGCGAGCATGTTTGGTGCGACCGGGATTCGAACCCGCGAATTACGAGTCGAACGCCTTAACACGCTTGGCCATGCCGGGTCGAGTAAAAGTAGAGGTTTTGGCTAAGATAATATATAATATAATATAATATATAATATATAATTATTTGTCATGCTTAGAAAAAAAATGCAAATCCAGAATATAGCTGGTTTTATACTCATGACTGTTATTGAATCTTAAATTATTAAATTTCCTTGGATCGTATTTTGATTTAAAACAAAACTACAACATAAATACACAAGAAGAAATAATAGCGATAAGTAATAAGCATCTCTTAAAAACGTTATATGTTCAGTAGCGTTTATGAATATGAACAAAGTATAAGAATTAATAAACTAATTATGTAGACTAATACACTTTGTACATAGTCATATAATCTAATCTAATAAAAAATGCATCTTTGATAATAAAAAAAAATGTGCGACCAAAAAGGATTAAGCCTGAAACTTAATGGAATGAAATCAAAATTGGCGGCAAAACGTGTAGCTATACTTATAGCATTGATAATAAGGTTGCTGTAAATATTCATCAGTTAGCTAGACCGCATTTTTTTTTCGACTTTAAGCATTATGTTGGGAAAAATAAAATATCCGTCCAAGCTAACTAATGAATGGATATTTGCCTTATAATTATTATCAATGCTATAAGTGTAGCTATAAGTTTCATAGCCAATTTTGATTTCATTTCTTTATGTCGCGCGATAAATTATTTTGTGACCTCAATTTTTTTCACTTTTAGCATATATTTGATTAGATATCGTGACTTTTTATTAATATACATAGAAAGTAAGAAATTGACATTCCAAAGTAATCAACATTAGCTTTAAGATTTTAACCCTATTATTCGGAACAGACCTTTACTTTACAGAACCAGACAGATTCTCTTAAATATATGATGGTAGCTTCTTCTTTCTAAAACAGTATTAATTGTTATTAATTTCCTCTACACAAACGCCATGGAACTTAGGCTTGCAGTTTCTTGTCATCTCTTCACTCCATGCAGGCCTGGCATGGCCAGGTGGGTTAAGGCATTCGACTCGTAATCTTAGGGTTGTGGGTTCGAATCCCCGTCGTACGAAACATGCTCGCCCTTTCAGCCATGGGGGCTTTATAATGTTACAGTCAATCCCACTATTCGTTGGTAAAAGAGTAGCCCAAGAGTTAGCGGTGGGTGGTGATGACTATCTGCCTTTCCTCTAGTCTTACACTGCTAAATTAGGGACGACTAGCACAGATAGCCCTAGTGTGGCTTTGCGCGATATTTAAGAAACAACAAACTACCACATGCAATCGATACAGACGTATCAAGCATCGTTATTTATGGTAATTGTTTAAGTTAATATCAGGTGGCGCTAAACTGTCTATAATTAGGATAATTTCATAAAACTTTGTAAATTTATACTGAAAAGTTGCCAAAGAGTAATCAATGATAACCACCCGCATGATTATTTTAAAAAACTTGAGTTAGAAACTGCTCATCTAGTTTCCTTGGTCTAACCAATACTTATTCATTTGCGCGTCTTTTCACGTTATAGTTTTGCTGCTGTAAGTCAGCCGTATCAAATCCGGATGACAAAAATGGTCCATTTTTACTCCTAGGTGAAACTACTGAAAAAATGATAAACCGATAGCTCACTTTTTTTTTTTTTTCGTAGGCGTGTGCAAATAATTTCGTTAAACATGAGCGGTGTTTGTTGAATAACTTTACATATGTGGCTTATATTTACATCAAATGAGAATCTTAATTTTCATTCGTAAATATCTATCAGTGTATTAATTTAAAAAAAAAATCCATAAAAGTTACGCCTATTTTTTTTCAATTAAATAACATTTTCGTACTTTTGGGACGAAGAAAAAATATTAGAAGAAACTCAATCAAAATTGGAGTTATTATATCTCAGATATTTCTTAAAAGATTGCCTTGAAATTTGGTGTATGAAGTACGAGTCCAGTTGAGAACTTTCATTGAAAATACGTACTGGCTTGTGTTTCTAATAACATAGACTGTGTTATATAAGTTGTTGTTCTGGCTGCAAGACATACTTTGACAAAAACCTACATTAAATACATTAATTGACTCATTTATGAAATGCTAAAAAACTAAAACGTGTTTGTGATCAGTAACTATATATTATAATAAGGTATTTAATATTTGTCCAATATGTCTCTAACCCAAATATAACTTCAAATACCGTGTGTTACATAAATGTAGTAAACTCTATTGTATTACACCATACTATTCTACAAAATAAGGTGTTACAGAGTAAAATCTCCGCTGGGATAGTGATAATTCTATTGATTTACAACGTTAAATCAGAGAAAGCAAATAGCCAGATGTGGCATTGCTATTAGAAAGAAAAGTAAAAACCAATGTAATACAGTGTCTACTAGCTCAGTAAGTAAAAAGCTTTCTATTTAATACCGATAATATAGTAATCCTATTAAACATAAAGTTGTTTATTTATTTACAGTTATAGTCATGCTCTGCCAATCTGTTGTAACAAATGGATTATATAAATAGTATCCCGACTATTGCTATGTCCCAACCGGCATGATGAACTCTGTATTGAGCGAAACGCGTCGTCAGCAATGAATACAGCAGATGCAGCGTGGTTGAAATATTAATATACATTTTTCTTCTTGAAATACTCTAAGGGACTGAATAACGAATCTATTGTTAAATTTATAATATACTCATATTTATGTCTTATGGCAAATATAATCAAACTTCATTTTTTTATTATTAAAATGTGTTTTGTCCCACAGAGGGTCAGTGTTAAATTTACGGAATTATAAAACTAAAATACAAGGCTCGATTCATCCGATTCATTGCATAGCTTTTCGATAAATATAAAGAACAAAAAGAAGTCGCAATAGTATAAGACTAGTATACACCAGAAACAAGTAATTCAATTCATAAATGTTTTGTGAAAACAATCACCCAATCAACCCTAAATCAAAATATACAATTTTGTAAACAACTCAAACTTTTACACATGTATACAAATTTCGTTTAACCGTTAAATTAAGGTATATGCTTTATTTAACAGATTTATTTTTTAAAGTTGAGGGCAACAACACTTATCAAATTAAATGAACTAATTGTGTTGCATAAATTTTCATTTTTCTATTCTTCTGTCTGGCACTGAACCACCTGAAACGGAGAGGGGCTTATTATAACAGAAAACGTTAAAAAAAAACTGTGTTAAGACCGACACTTCGTAATTTCTAACAATGAGTTGCCAGAATCTGCGAAGAACATTAAAAAAACATGTTGCCGATGACGTTGTGATGACACAAGCTTTTCTCACCAACAAACAGTGATAATGATATCAATTTCCTTACTGATTAGTCAGCGAAGTGACAACTTCGAGTTAGTAATGACTGACACAATGTTTTTAATATGGTGAAAATGAATAGACATATAGAGTATTCTATGGGCTCTGAAATTATAAAAAGTAATAGAGTGAGGAAAGATAAAAAAAAAGGCAAATACAATACCAGGTATGAAGAAGAAACCAGCTAGTTATGCTGATGCAAACTTCTCGTAATTCTATATAATGTATAAGACAATTCTTCGTTCAGATTTAGCATATGTTCATATTACCTGATATCCAGCTTCAATAAAAGGCATTAAGATTATAGAATGTGTACGAAGGCTTCGTAAAAATAGACTTTAGCTATTAAGATTGACTTAGATACTTAACTTATCACACAGGCGCAAAAGAGGAAAAGTGATTAAAAATTTAAATAATCCATGGATATAAAGGTATACCAGTAGAAAATATTCAAAAGTGAGTGAATTAACAAGAACAAAAGGTTATAGCTACAAGCTGGATAAGGGTAAGCTGCAAATAAACATTTTGGTTGAGCCACATTTGACAAAAAGTTATAAATGAACAGAATGCCTAGCCTCAAGACACATGCAACATCAATAAACGAACTTCTGCCAAAGTGGTAAGATTTACAAGTTATAATCAGTAAATACATATATACACTGGTAACCAAAATCTTAAGGGCAATGAACATAAAGAAAAATTTGCATTTTGCGTTGTTAAACTCAACCACTTATTTCAGTAGAGCTTCGAAAAATGAAAATAAAAAAAAGGGAAAATAAAAGTAAAAACCTTTTTTAGCATTTAATCGGGAAAATGTAAACACTATGAAATTAGTCTTAATACTAGCTTGTCAAAAGTTTAAGACCATACCAAAAAGATGTCCTAAACAGGGTAGGAATTGCCCAACAAGAGGTCTCAGTAGTGAGTTGCACGGTTGTCATAGCGAATAACTTCAAACATTCGCTTTGACATGGTCTCTATAAGCGTTTGCAGAAGGCTGGCTGAAATGTTATTCCAAGTGGTGAAGATGGCTCCACGAAGATCATACACTGTTTAAAATTGACGTCCATTTCTATAGACTTCCCATCCAATTCACCCCAAACATTTTTAATGGGGTTCAGTTCGGGCGAACTCGCTGTATGGTCCAAAAGAATCACATTATTCGCCATGAAAAAGTCCTTTATCCTGCGGGCATTGTGGATTGCAGCGTTGTTCTGCGGAAAGATCCAGTCATTTCCACACAAGCGAGGGCCTTCAGTCAATAAGGATGCTCTCTCCAACATGCCAGTGTAGCCAGCTGCTGTTTAACCCAGATTATTATGGAACCTTCTCCACTATGTAGTGTGTAAAAAATGTCTCCGGTGGGATACCCTTATCGTGCCGGTAATGTTGGAAGCCATCTGGACCATCCAGGTCAATTTTTTCTCATAAGAGAACAAAAACTTCTTCCACTTTTCTACGTCTCATGTTTGGTGCTTCTCAACAAAGTTTAACCGAGCTGTTTCGTGGTGTTGAAGGAGGTGTGGCCTTTGAAAACGTTTACATTTTTTAAAGCCTTTGCTCGTAGATACCGTCTTATTGTTCTTGAACGGCATTCTGCGTCCGTAAGGGCCTTAATCTGGTTCGACAATTGGCTGGTGTTTTGTCGGACAACCCGTCGAATCCTCCTGCTCAACGCCGGCGAAATTTTCTTGTGCCGACCACTTGAAATTCTCGTTTCATATCCCTCAGGATCTTTTAAGAAATTTCCAACAGCAGCTTTACTACGCCCAATCTCACCAGCGATGGTACGTTGAGAGAGACTCTGCTTTTGCAGCTCGATAATTCTACCACGTTTAAACTCTGTTCACTTTTTAGCCTTTGCTATGTTTCTACCCAATGTAACACAGGAAGTGTCAGTGGGAGATGTTGACAACGCTAATGCTTGAATACAAATTACTAAATTTCGTTACGTGTTCACCGATTTACGCTTTGTTTTAGTATGGTCTTAAACTTTTGACCAGCTAATATTTCGGCTAATTTCATTGTATTCATATTTTTCCTACTAAATTCTAAAAAATGTTTTTTATTTTTATTTTCCCTTTTCTTATTTTCATCTTTTGAATCCCCACTCAAATAAGTGGTTGAGTCTAACAACGCAAAATGCATATTTTTTCTTTATGTTCATTGGCCTTAAGCTTTTGGCCAGCAGTGTGTATATATATATATACATGATATAAATGAGGAACAAATATTACTAAGTAAGTATAATTTCAGATAGGGCTCGAAAAATTCTAGCTGTATATGTTTTTATATATTTTAAACAGAGAACATGGCAGATTTGTGCAGGTGGCGTAGTATCGAGCGGCGTCTGCATCATACTATTCAATAGCAAACAAGGAGGGGTACGTTAAGAAAGTTTGATATGTTATGAACCTAAATAGTCACAATATAGGTTAAAGTGTAAAATGTAATATAAAATACTATTATACAGTAATATTAATAAGTTTATTGCGGCGACATTGTACATTGTATTTATTAAGCACGACAATCGACTTAATGTGCGCTTAAGAAGTTGTAAATTGCAGAGTTGCGCCGTTGAGACTCCAGTTTAAAGCCACTTATCCACAGCATTTCAAAATGTAATGTGGGATGACGGTGTAGTCAGACTTCAGTTGCTCAATTACTGTAACTATTTAATAGCAAGCGCCTGTAACTTAATGTTCCCAGAAATAGTACTAATAACAGGTACAGTAGTACATAGTGCTATGTACTACTAGTAAATTAATATTGTATCACGAAGTTAAGGAATTTTTTAAACTTGTGTGAAGTATTACGGTTTCCAGTACTGATACCATAGTTATATTAATAATAATAAGGCTTTATACTGACACTATGATAATAGAAAGTAGATTAAGTATCTTGTAAGTAAAAGAGCAACATTATGTAAAAAAAAAGTACCAGGAAGTACTGAAAAGTTGTTTTTTAAATCAGTACACTTTGAATATTGAATAATTTGGAATGTCTTAGATATCTTAAAGGTTTTTTAATCTTTTTCATGTAATTTTCGTGCATTTTGCAAACATTCAAACGTTTAGTTTTAAAGAATTTATCATGAGATCTAAAAACTGTTTTCTGTTGCCTTTCTGGAAATTGCATTTTGATTATACTTTTGCTATTAATTTGAGTTTAGAAACTTATTTTGAATAGAGGTTACTGCTGAACTAACTAAACATGTTTTCAACTAAGCATATTTACCATGTTTGCCAGTGTGTAAGATACTTTTTACTCTTAAAACAGTGCCTGATTTTATCCCTTATACACAGGTTCAGTATATTTAACCAAAACTGTGTATATTTCTTTCTTTTTTTGTTTGGTTTTAATATGTGCACCAACATCATTCTGCTTACTGCATCACAATAACATATTTGTAATTGTAACATTTGTCTCGATTCTTCATGCTAGTTGCAATTCAGATAATTTTGAATTGAAATGTATTAGTTTCGTCTTTCAAACTAAAATATTGCTAATATCATATAAAAACAAATTAGTTTCTTTAATGAGAACTAATTTTGTAAACATTTTTTATAGCACATCTATATCTTAAGGTTTTGTATTTTTTGTAATATAAAAGAAGTTTAATTGTGATTAAAACTTTCTAAAGTTGATTACATGTTTGTGACTTAAGTTATGCCACATTAAGCTGTCTGTAATGCAACATTTGAAGAGCATAAAAAATTACACTTGTGATTGTATTGATTACTCCAAAGTGCAGGGTAGTACAGTTTAAAAAATTACTTCTATGAATTTATTTACAGAAGTAACTTCCTAAACTTACTTGACAATAGAAGTCATCCTATATACTGAACCTCAAAGAAAGACAATTTGTTTTAAAACATTCAGGATTGTATTATACATTGGTAAATATAGTATAAGAAACTAAAAAAATGTTTGTTTGGATGTTTGTATGAACATCAAATGATGATATATTATGATAAATATTTAGAGATGAGATTGTTGAAAAATAACAAGGTTAAAGGATTTGATGCAGAACTTTTCTCTTCATAGTAATGTAGATTTTGTTTGATTAATTTTGCCAGTTATACAGTAATGCTGGAAAGAACTAATACATGATCAAAATGTACCTTTAACAGAGAGGTATTTCTGTTAACAAACAAACTTGTACATGAGTATTCAAAGGTTGTATCTATATGTATCAACGCTAATATTTTTATTTTGTTTTCAAATACCCTAGTCGAACAGCAATAAGTTTATATACTTACAATGATAAAATCCATGATTTGGTTTCCTGTGATGGACATAACTTGCACCATCAGAACTCCAGTTAAACTCACTGTTTTAAAGAAAGTTTTTAAAAGGTTTTTGTGACATAATAGAATAAAAGTTCTCCATAATAAAAATAATGGATCTACCTCTGCTATATATAGTAGTCAACTCCATCTAACTGTGTACCAGTGATAGATTAAGACCTCATAGAAGTTGTGTGTGAGGTTTTGATATATATGACACACATTTTTCTATTAATAGACCCCATATGTATCAGGCTCTTAAACCACAGTCAAATACTCTGCTTACGGCTTCAGATAACTATCAGTTATAATTTGTGAATACTTTTTCATTTTTCTATATCATCAATATATCTTGTAATGTTTTGTGCAAAAAAAAAAAAATTCAAATTTATGTAACCACATATATTATACTCATGAAATAAAAATTTATTTTCATATTTTTGACCACTCAGTATGGTTGAAATAACATTCGTTACATGATCAGATTTTTCTGGCATTTTAATATTATTATCAAATTTTGAGATATTATAGTTCAGGTTGTTATCTAAATGAATAGTCTCAAAACTGACTCCTTAGGAATATCATTAGTCACTGACTTCTAATCATAAATATGCCTTTTAATCATTACCTCATGTTTATCAGATCAATTCTTCTAGCTATTTTTTAACTTTTCTAATAGTTTCAGAATAACTTTTTTTTAACCATTTTTAATAAATACCATTTAGCGAGGTTTCATCATCCAAAACAGCTCTAACGTGCTACATGGGACCACAATGTAGTTCTAAAAGTACATGAGTACACGATCTTCTAAAACCATTGTGGTTACTAAATACCATCTTTTTTTAGTACTTTACCAAATGAACTGTGGTTCTAAAACCCCCTTACTAAAAATAAAGTAGGCCTGTAAATTCCTAGTACTCTTTTGATCTTATTCTTTTTAAATATGATGAATGACATTATCAGTCTTCTGATTATCAGGAATCTGTAAGATTTTAGTGATCTTTAAAAGATAATGTTGAATACTTATAACACCATATTTAGGTTACTCAAGAGCTTTAAGAACCAGAAGAAGAGTTTTACCTTTCAGAAACATTAGTTTTCAATGGATATTAATGCTTGTAATTAATGCTACGTATATATATTTTTTGGGCCTGGCATGGCCAAGCGTATTGAGGCATGCGACTCGTAACCTGAGGGTCGCGGGTTCGCATCCCCGTCGCACTAAACATGCTCGCTCTTTCAGCTGTGGGGGCGTTATAATGTGACCGTCAATCCCACTATTCGTTGGTAAAAGAGTAGCCCAAGAGTTAGCGGTGGGTGGTGATGACTAGCTGCCTTCCCTCTAGTCTTACACTGGTAAATTAGGGATGGCTAGCACAGTTAGCCCTCAAGTAGATTTGTGCGAAATTCAAAAACAAACAAACAAAATATATATTTTTCTTCTTTAAACAAAGAAACATGGGTTATCTGTTTGTTTTTCAATATTAAAAACTAATAAATATTAAAGTCCTACATTCTTTTTTTTTCCATAAAAGTATTAGTTTTAGCAAATGGTCTAACATTGAAAAATATCCATAATATTGAGAAAGGTAAGGTCATATGTGTCCTTAAGAAGAACTTTATTTAGAGTGTGTTTAGCATACACACAAAAGAAAAACTCTGCATTGAGTGAGCCTTGTATAGGTTGTCTTGAAACTGCTGTGTATACTAATGTCATAATGTGCAAATTTTTGTTTGACCAGTTGGTATGGTAATTGACAACTTTGAATTGCCCAAGAGAAAAGGGTTAAATATATCCATGCAACTCTTAACATGTTGGGAGAAAAAATTATTTTGTTTATTTGTAATTTAGCACAAAGCTACACAATGGGTTAACTGTGCTTTGCCCACCACAGGTATCGAAACTTGTATTTTAGTATTGTAAGTCTCCAGACATACTGGACAGCAATTCTTGATGACAAGAAACCCACTTGAAATAAGAATATACCTCAGAATGGCTGGTATGGGTATTAACACGTTTATTATTAAAGGAGAGAACAATGTTTCAATCTTCCTAGATCATCTTCAGGTTAACAAAGAGAGAATTTGTAAGTGACCATTGCCGAGCTCATGTATTAGGGATGAAAGTATAAATAGATATGGGAATGTAGGGGGTGTTGATTGTAGCAAGGCCTTTTTATCTTCACCTTAGTACTAAAGTAATTGGAATGTTAAACAACTTTTGATAATTTTAGGTAATACATTTGAAAATAAAGTGAATGGTAAAATACAACTCTTTACCTATGGAAAAAAATAAAACTGAAGTTGATTGTTTTGAAATAAAATTGGTCATTAAACTTATGAAGTTAAGTAGTCAAAGCTCAAAGTAAGTGAAAGGTAAAAAAATAATAATCTGATGTTTATGGTTGACCATTTATTTTTCTGTTGTTTTAGGACAATAACTTCTTGTGATGAAAATTGTTATGAAGTATGGCTGATAC
Organism: Tachypleus tridentatus; assembly: GCF_004210375.1. NCBI lineage: Eukaryota > Metazoa > Arthropoda > Merostomata > Xiphosura > Limulidae > Tachypleus > Tachypleus tridentatus. Next base: position 43,127,907 of record NC_134835.1, read on the forward strand.
AAAAGTTAAAATAACAATAGAGGAAACTGTCAGTTGTGCCAAAGAATACGAGAAACAACTACAGGACCTTCTCTTGAAGCTGGATGAAGCTGAAACTCAGGTGTGACTAGCTTTATACCAAGTGTCTGTTTTTAGACAGATATTGTATGTACAGTCAATAATTGACAGATCTCTTTCACCTTCAGGTATACTTATTTGGAAGTATATTCAGTAGTGCTAAAAATCATATTGCTTCACATACGGATCTGTTTATTATTCATCACACACACACAGTACTGTAAAATACATATGTTAAATGAAGGTAATGTTTGCAGTGGTTTTTTTTTTAATACAGAATGATACACATATGCATTTATGAAGATTTGACATCAGAATGAAAAACACTGTTCCTGATGTAACACTAGGAATTTTGATATAGTATGTAATTATAGCTACAACAATTATATATACAGTTGTGTCAATGCAACGTGTTGTATCTCCATCATAACCTTTTACTTTCCCTTTCAGTATAATACCCACCAGCACATTTTTTTTTCAACCCATCTATCTGTTCAATGTTGATCATGTAATCACCACTTTTGGTACATCATACATTTAAGCCAATGAGAAGATCTTAGCCAGTTGGTCACTTCAATGATGGTTTCTTCTTAGTTTACATAAATATTTACTAGTTCTGTATCTGTGAGTTGGCTTTAAATCTTCCTAATCATAATTTTTCATAAAAAACCCATTAAGTCAATAAAAACAGTTTTTATTCTTACTGAGAAGTAGGAACCCGTTTAATGACATAGTGTGATGATTCAGATTGGAGAGTGTACAAGCTAACTCTCTGAAAACAGATAAAATAACATTATCTTCAATATAGATGTCTTTTTCACAATATTTATCTAGTCAAGATGTTATGTAAAAATTAGTCAGAACTGTATTATGTTCAGAATATTATTGGAGGATTGAAGAATTTATGAGTCACAAAATCATATTTGAGTGTTAAATTATTTTTTGGGTGAAATGCAATTTTAAAATATTTTTACCTCGTGCACCAATCTTCTCTATGCTTATTTCATTGGTTTTTAACTTTCAAGTTACATGGGACAGCCTCTCATCATTTTAGAAACCTAGGTGTCACCACAATTGTACCATACTGTCAGATAAAGTATCTGTATTAGGCCATAGTGGAATGTGTATCATGGCCATTAATAAATATGTGGAGATAATTTGCATAATTATAAAATTTTTGGCTCAAACCACTGACATTATATTATGATATGCAGCATGTTGGTATTAAAGTGAATATGATTTTAAAATAAAACTAATTATATGGCAACTTAGATAGCACACTTGATTTCATAGAGATTTCACATTTTGTAATATACATACAATTACATATTCTGATGTCAGGTCTTACATTTCATGGTAAATACTGATGGCATGTTATATAATGTATTTTGTCCAATTTCAACCACTAAAAAAGATATCATAATTAAATAAGATGTCTCATTTGAAACCATTGTAATTCACACTGAATTTATCACTTTTCATTAGAAAATACTAAAATTCTTATTTACATTCCTATTAGCCATCACAAACATTAAAACTAAGCAGTATTTGGCAAGTTAGTGTAAATTTAACCAGGTTCTGATAGGAAACTTCTGTGGTGGTCCTTCTCAGATCATTTATCTTAGACAAGATTGTGCCAGCCACTCTTATATTTTATAGAAAAGGTTCCCCATTTCCATTTATGAGGTTTGCATAATTTTAAATGGAAATTTATGATATAAATTTACACGTTTTTCTCAGTCTGTCTCTGTTTTATGTCGTCTGTTGTTGTTTTGCAATTTATCTGAAACATTAATGTAGTTTAGGTTTAATGTAAAATAGTGATAAATATGTTTTTGTATTTTGCCTCATTCTTCCTCATTAATTGCTCTGAATAATTTAGATATATGAGGCATTTCTCCCTGGTGTGGATAGATTTCTTACCACCTAATTTTTTTCTAGTAAAGTGAATTCTGTTATTTCACTGGGTCAAACAGAATCCACTGACTATTAAGTGTGCATGATTCAACTACATTCAGCTTCATCAGAACTGTATACTTTTAATGTATTTTGTATATCTACTTGTGCTTCATAGTATCATTCACCTTAACATCACTGTGGTGCTTTTCAGATTGATATGAAACCTAGGGTTTATTTCCATCTGTTTATTTATGTGCTGTATTTACTAGTTAGGATTTCATGGGCATTCACACACTTGACACTTATTTGTTTTATGCCTATTCTTGAAGTTGTGGAGGTTTGGATGTATCATTACATTAGTATGTAAAATTGTTTTAAAATCTGACACTGAATGTGAAAAAAGTTAAGTGATTGGTAACTAAGGATTTTTTACATCTGTAGTTGAAAAGGTCAGCAGAGGATGCCAAAGAATATATCAACCACTACTTTAAAGATCTGACTGAAAAACTACTCACTGCCATAAAACAGAGACAAGAAAATCTATCTAATGAGATTACTGTTAGGTGTGAAGAAAAGGTAAAGCCACTCTCTGAATGTCGTCACTTAATAGAAGATAAACTGGAGATAGCAGTGAATGTTTGCACGGAAGGTAGGGAATGTAAATTAATTAAGAAAAGATAGCCCACTGATCATGCTCAACTGTTATTGTGTGTATGTGTAGAATTTTGTGTATGCTTATAACAAACTTAACATTTATATATACTACTTTTAGAAATAATAAAAAATGTTTACTTTTTTATTGTGTGTACACACGCACACATACATAAATAAAGAAAATTTGAGATGTTTCCAGTAGTGGACAGATTTGTACCTTTCTGTATAGCAATAACTTTTATAATTAGAAATGACTTTTCAGTTACTTGTTTTTCTTTAAAACAAAATATCATTTGCCACACTTGTTAATTTGAAGAATTTTCAAGTTCAAGTTCAGACTACAATTCAGGAAATGTTGATAAGCTGCAGTTTTTTCTATGCTAGAACTCAACATTTATAGTAAAATAAAGCAACTGAATTGTAATAATTGTGGAATTTTGTAGTTTTTAAGAAAATAACACTGTTTTGCATAATTGCAGAAGTGTATGGAAGGTAATTGTTAATACAGCACCAGTTAGTGAATTGGTTTTTCCTTTATTACTTTCTATTTAAAAATTCAGTTTGTTATATTTTACCTCCAGACCAAAATCATCTCTGGACATATGATTGTGATGTTTATCAAGGAATGGTCAAAAGTGACCAATTTCAGGATAAAATACTTAAAAGTTAGATGCAGTTATCTGTTAGAATAATTTACATGTTGTGAAATAACAAGGTATGTTAGCCATAATGAAGAAGAAATGCATTTTCAATATTTGTCCATTTATATAACACAACTTAAACACATTTAAATTCAAAAATTTTATTAACATCAGTATCAAATATTTTTATTTCTGGGTAACTCTATCAGTCATTTACAGTATACTTTTTAATTTTGGAAACTTGTCCACATAACCAATAACAACCTGTAGCATCTTTTATATCCCTACAACTTAGCTAATCTCGTGGCTTTTCTTTATTCTCAAGATTTTACACATTTTAGCAAACACCAGTGATTCTGATGTTGATGTGTAATCACAATGACCCTTCACTATATATTCTAGTACTGAGGTGAGAGGGTCTTCTTGGAAAGTTTCTACCTGAACAACTTGCCTTCTCTGTGATTAAGGCATACAGTCATGTTTTCCATATATAGCAGTCCATGAGAGGGGAGAGAGAATGTTGTAAGTTGAGGGGTGCCTGTATAATTACAGTACATTATTTTGACTTGGAATTCATGGAGACTGGAAGCCCTGAAATAATTAATTCAGAGTCGGTTGGCTCATCAATTGTGGTTGAAGTTAGACATCTTTAACTGTATGTTATTTTACAGAGTTCCATTCATAATATAATTAAACAACCTAGTTAAAAATGTATGTTGGTAAGCTTGGAATTAAAATATAGTGAATAATTCAAAGTTCCATTTCTCAGTTTTAAAAGGAGATATTACATAAACTCTTATTCTTCATTATATCATTTGTGCTCTGAATTGGTATTATAGACTTTTTTTTTCTACCCTTGTATGGTCTTCTGAGAGTCCCACCAATTATACACTCATACTTGACAAGCCAGAATATAAATTTCCTGAATCCAAGCTTCATGGTTTGCTGAGATGTAATAAACCATTCAAACCAACATGCCACCTCTAATCCATCTTTCAAAAAAAAAATCAATAATTCTCTCTGACATTTGCTTTTGGACTATTTATGAACAATAAAAAGAGAGAAGATTGCTCTTTACAATACTAGTTGGGAGACTAGCTCGTTTTGGTGCTCATAATTATGTGTTTGGCTCTAGTTTCATGTTTCAGTGACTGTATTTTTCTGCTCCAAGCAGAAAATTAATTTTTAACCCATTTATTGCTTAGTTAGAAAAACCTTTTAAATTGCAGTTGCAGGATATCCTGATGTCTTGTATATGTTTTGTTTTCTAAAATGGATGTTTTAAAGGTTCAAGAATATTTATCTGAAGAAATAACTTACTGAAGAAAGCACAATTGTGGTTTACATTCAAAGGTTGTGTAGTTCATGCAATTTATTATTTTTTGATAAAAGAATCACTGCTTTAGTAGGTTCTAACTACAAATATAAAACCATTAATTTACAAGCAATGAATGTGAAAAGGTTAACAATTGAAACTTTGAAGATAAGAATCATATAAGGAAAATTATAAATCTGAATAAAATGATATTGTTCATTTTATTTCCCATTTTTCAACTTTTCATTTCACTTTACATTAATCCTGATTGATGATGCCACAGCAGTTAGAGTTAGGGTAAACAAAATAGCAGAAAAAATATGTAAAGTTTTGCCAAAAATAACTATTTAACCTGTTCAGTGTCATAGATGAGATAACTCCTCCAAGCCGATTGGTAACACAGTGCTACGGACGAGTTAATTCGTTCTCAGTAATACCTAACTTCAATGCTAGATGATAGCACCATACATGAATTTGACCTACTTACAAATTGTTTCACTTTTGATCCAAAATGGTGTCACAAAAAACGTTACAAAATGAAGAAGTGTTAGAGTTGTATTGTAGCAGCTGAAATACTTGGCAGTCAACGAGTTAAAACTGTAAGTTAAAAAAGTATTCTTTAATATGAAAATCACCTTGCACTCAAACTGGGTTGAGTTAGACTGACTCACTAAATTTATACACAAATCTTTATTTAAAAATTCTGACTTTTTTTCTGTGTAAAATGGAATTTTCACATTTAACAAAATCTTGCCAAATTTTGTGAAGATATACTTAGTAAATTCATAATTATAGTAAATGTTAATTCTGTAATATGGCATTGGTTCAGTGGACAAACTCATACTAATAGGTTTAATTTAATGGGTGCTGTGGGCATTATCTAGTGCTGGTCTTGGGTATAATGTAAATGAAACTTGGGCATTGATTTTGGATTATTTATAACCAATAAATCAGACTTGTTAACCTTTTTCATTTTCAGCATCTCTTGCACCACCAGTTTCAAGATTGTATGGGATAAGATTCAAAAGGTAAATGGGAAAATGCATGTTCCTTTCCATTTTGGTTTTGCATCACAATGACCAAAAATTGGCTAACTCGATATTGCTAACACCCTTGAAGAGTGTTTTTCCACCATTCAGACATCTAGACCTTTTTCTTTACACTACTAATCAATTGCAAAGGCAAAAACTGAAAGAATTCCACTTTCTCTTTAACCTGATTCCCTTTTTAATTATAACAAATATATCACTCCAGTTGAATTCAAAATGGCTTTACATCAGTCTAACTGGATGATTTTCATTATTGGAAGAAACAACTTCCTTCTGGTCTCTCTTCCAATTATTTACTTATTGATTCTCTTGTTTATTTCCCCAATTCAAAGAACCTCCTTTCTGATATCCATCATGGTTTTTGCCATGGACCATCAGGTTTGACTTGAAACATCTGTTGAGGAAGCCTTTTCCAAGGAGAGTATCTTGTTTGTGCATTTTTTTTTTTTATCTTAAGAAGTCTTACACACCACCTGATAGTTTGGTATATTATGGGATCTCCATTCTTATGGATAAACTAGCAATTTCTCATATTTATTTCTAATAATTTTTTTTAGAAAGGCCATTTAGTGTTTGGTTAAGATCATTAATTTTCCAGTCTTTCATGTAGATGTTAAAGGTGTGTCTTTTGTTTAAAAAAATTTTGTTAGTAATGAGATAAATGAAGTTAATAAGCATCTTCCTCAGAAGGTTGTAAGCAGTGTTTATATTCATGACTTTCAGGTCTTTTGTCAGTCATTAAATATGAGTATATTTTAAATGGAATCTTTAAACTTTAAAATCTTAATAAGGTAAATGAATAGACCATTGTAAATGGATTTTCATTTTCATCATCAAAAACCATTTGTTTATATTTCTCCCACCAACAAGAAGTGTTACATTTTGAACCTGTATTTCATCTGGAAAGTGCATAGATTCCTGAAATGGCTGAGACTAAGTTTTTAAAACTTCCCTTTGATGATAACCTGTCATTTATTCCACACATATATGTACCTTAAATTCAAGTGTACAAGAATGCTGAAGGTTCAGCAATCTTTCATCTCTTCAGTAGAGGATAGATATTATGTACTGTAGTTCTGTTGTACACTCATTTGATCCACATATGATTACAGATTTCATGTTTACACACTGAAGAGATTGTGCATTATCAGAATTTTCCATTTTGCATAGGAGCTTTTTATTCTTCTCCAGTCCAGAGTTTGTACCCAGCGTTCTGTGAATCTCTGTTTTACATTTAATGTTTACTGCTACATTTGCAACATACCATGAAGCTCCAGTCAGTCTCAACATCCCAACTTGCAGTGTGTCTTTCATGCCTTGGTTGGTTATACATTTTGCAAATAGATGACCTTCTATCCTTTTGGTCTTCATATCCAGGCAAAGTTTGTTTAGAGGCCTGATATTGGATAATGCAGCTAAATCCAGTAATTAACCCTGTTTCTTCATGACTTTTCAATACATTACAATGTAGTCTTTCACTGAACCATCTCAAAATGTTCAGTAATCCTGACTGGAACTACCAACTTCTGTTTAGTGAGCACCTTTTGGAAAACATTCCATACCAGTTTTTACAGATAGCTTACAACTGCTTAGCAACAATTCTTAGTTCTCATGAATATTTACAAACAACTGTCCCATTTTATCTATGTTTATCAAGTTTAGAAACACTGGTTGTAAATTTGATAATGTGTTGTTGTATTAATATGCTTTTGAAGTGACAAGAGTTTCATATAAGACTTAAGTAATGATAATTGAAATGTCATCATTTTGACGTGTATTTGCTGAAACTTTGTGAAGTTCCATTAGTTTTTGAGTATACAAAATATCTTTTAAAATACAGAAATGTATTGTAGTATCAATAGTATACTATAATAGAAAACAAGAATGAAATTATTCTTATCAGATTTTTTCTTTTCAGGACAGCACTTTTTAATTGAAGAATGTGATATTTCCAGTGAAGATGTAAAAGTTCTGTGTGATAAATCACAGTATTTTGGAAGGTGAGGATTCTAAAACTCATCTGATTATGTATTTGATATTGCATGTGTTTTCCCAGCTTTGTCAATTCTTTGTTTATAAAATGTGTGCATATTTATTCTGAAATATAATTAGTACATAAGCAGAGTGTAAATGACATACACTCTAAACTTGAAGCACTTTTTCTTGAATGGGGTATGTCTCTTTGTAACATGTACTAATAGGTTATAAACACTTTTATGCAACAACAATAAAATACCTTGGGCTTTTGTTAAGAACCTCAGATTGTCAGTAGTGTACAAAAACTAGGGACTTTGTTTCCCACTTTAGTTATAGACTAATTGTTTTTTTATAGTTATTGAGTTTTTATTTGTGTATTAAGTGATATTAATCTGGTTAGATGCAAGTAGTTAAAGTTTATTTCACAATTTTAGTGGTTTCATATGAGAACTTCTTGACGTCTTTTCATTGGTTGAGTCCCTTGCATTAAATCAATCCCTGTGCATCATGAAAAGTTGCTATGCAGTGTAGCTTACATTGTAAAAAGGGTCTGGTGTAAGACTGTAATGTCCAAAGAACACACCCTTTACCCTGAATGTTTTCCATAATCTGTGTAGAATATAAAGATAATAGTTCTCAGTGTTCATATCAACAGTCTGATAGTACAATATTCTATTGGAGCTGTATCCACTGGTATGTTTTTGGAAGGAATAGCTTGAATATTTGTTTCATTCTCCAGCTGCTTAAGGTAAATAGTAATTGAAATTTTAAAAATCTAGAAAAACAATTAACTTTGAGCATGAAAAATATTACAAGTTTTTTAAACAGTAATGTTGCTGATATAGATAGAAACCTAGAAACTCATTAAAATGATTCATACATTTACATTTTACAGTATAGGTTAGAAGAAACTGTGCAAAATATATTCTGAGAAATCAACAAATCAAACAGCTTTCTGTACTAGTCCATGTTCGAGAGGCATTTGTTAACAGCTAGACTTTTGTGTTCCTTTATTGGTTTTCCTTTGTAGCTAGAACTAAGTAAGTTAATATTAAACATCTGTCCTGTTTCCTTAATAGGTTAACAACAGCATTACATATTGTTAAACTGTTATTAGTTCATTTCTGTTAAATTCTGATGTGGTTAAATGATCAAGATATTCAGCAGTTATTTTCTTTCAAAGAGTGAAAACATAATCAATATAAATGTGATCTAATCTTTTATAATGCAATCCTGTTCTAAGTCATATATACAGCCAGGTTTGTTTAGAAGGGTGCTTGCTTTCAGTCAATAACAATAAAGGCCTGTACAAATGTAGTTGACAAGAAGACAGCATATTTATATTATAGATTTAAAATATTTGTAGTTTTAAAAGTTTTTTACTACATAATATAATGTAGTATAACTTTTTATTATTTTAAAATTTACCTTTATTTTTTTTATTATGTAAAGTATGGTTTAGATGTATAACTTGTATCATGAAGGAAGTATTAAGCACCAATATACAAAATTCTTAAAGTAGGAGTTGTGTTTTACTAAAAATTAATTTTAATGACATTAAATAATACAAAAATACTTTTAAAATAGTTTTACATTCTCAGAGAGAGTGTATTTACAACAAAACGTGACGTGTTTTTTTAAATAATAGTCATACTGGTATGTATAAAAAGTTTTGGTTATTTATGCTTTAATAATAATGTTTTTTTAAAGTTTATAATAGGAAAGTTATTTCTGGAACACCCTGTAGCTCAGGTTAGAGCTGACTGTTCATCTATCCAAATATGTTGTTTTTACACAAATTTTAAAGGTTTATGACTGAAGGAAAGACTTTACATTATATGATTACTTAATACCTGCATTTGAAGTGTCATTTGAATATTTGCTCCAGTCATTGTCTTATCTTGCATATACAGGAGTTACAGAAATAAAGGAACATTCCCTTTCTTCTCATTGTGCACTAAACAAATGAATGTTGAATAAGTACATAAGTTTCTTGAACTTTTATATCGTATTTTTGTTTTTGGTTGTAATTATTCCAAATAGTGTCATGATTGGGTAATAACTATAAGTGTTTGCACATGAGGCCACTGTGGTACTACGATTCTTTGTAAGTCTTAAAGCAATGCAAATGCCGACACATGCTGTCCATTTCACAATACAGTTGCCAGAATGCATCTGAGTGGCATGATAAATGTTGTTAGTTAGAAACAATGTGACAGTTCTTAAAAAGCACAGGAAGCATTCAGTTCTAGCCAATAAAGAAATTGTCAGTCAATAGCCCAAAATATGTGATAACGTAAAGTATATACTGTATAGATATGTATAAACAAAAGCACACAATTTGTTGTGTATTTATAATACTTATTTAGAATAATGAACTAGGTAGAGTAACCACTTTATTTATCATTAAAACACCGGGAACTATGTGAGAGTTACTACTGTTCTACCAAAACTTGCTTTACTGATAATAAACGTACCAAAAAGTTAGATTATCTGTGTTCATTATTTTTATACTCCAGTGGGTCATAACTGGTCATTTTGTGTTTATAGTGACTTGCATGTAGTAATATTTAATTATTACTAGCTTTGAAAACTTTAATTGGAAAAGTTCTAATACTTTCTTGTTTTCATGTAACATTTCCTTTCAAAGTCTTATTAGTATTACATAATCAAGGTTATTTACAAATGCCAGATCAAATATCCAAAGTAGTAATTTCTGAGATCTATTTTGGTGCTTAATTTCTCCTTTAATTAGATTAAATACATGTTTTAAAAAATTCCAAACTCTTTAGTGTTGAAGTTTGCATCCCATTGGTGCTCTTCCAAATGTAATATATATTTTAGTTAATTACTTAATGGTTAACCTCATAAGTGTATAAAACCTACCCAGGAGTATTCATATATGACTGAAAGAGGTAACTTGTAAACTCTTTCACAAGTAAGTTATTTCATTCAGTTAATTGTGGACAATGTAGACAATTAGCTTGTTTTAATATACACAAATATTGTGGTTTTGAGAGGAACTCTTATGCCTTTTTTTCAACTTCACTTCAACTTTAACAAAGATGGCTAGCTGCCTGAATAATTCAAGTTAATTAGGATTTTTTTTTAAATTACTGAAAGTCAAAACCATTCAATAAAATGCTTAATCATTGTTTTCAGGCTATCCTTCTACATTTTCTTTGCAGAAATGAGTGAAATTATCTGTTTTTGAAGAAGTATAAGAAAGAGAAATTCACTTCTGATTCCAAATATGACTATAATATATAATATATTTTTAAAACTGATATTTGGTATTGTGTAATATTTAAGGAATAGAATTGTAGATAACAGATACTGTTCTTCATTCTCATTAGCTTGGTAGCAGGAATATATAACGTTTAAAACTAGTATGGCTTAATTAAATGAAAAATTAATAAATATGGTTTGTTTATCAAAGTAAAGAACATTTTTTACTGAGGTTGTCAATGTTAACAAGTCATTGATTTGTCTTGTGGTACACTAAGGAATTGTTATAATGCTTAGTGTTTTGTTTCTTATGAAAAAGTAGTTATCAGAGTTAACACTGAATGAAAATATGAAATATGTATTTTATGCACATTGATTGTAATGAGTAATAAGAATTAGTTTTTAATACTACTGTAAATAATAATGTTAGAGAACAGGTACATTTATGGTCTGCTTATGAGAGGCCTGGCATGGCCAGGTGGGTTAAGGCACTCGACTCATAATCCGAGGGTTGTAGGTTCGAATCCCCTTCTCACCAAACATGCTCTCCCTTTCAGCCGTGGGGGCATTATAATGTGATGGTAAATCCCACTATTTGTTGGTAAAAGAGTAGCCCAAGAGTTGGTGGTGGGTGATGATGACTAGCTGCCTTCCCTTTAGTCTTACACTGCTAAATTAGGACATCTAGTGCAGATAGCCCTCATGTAGTTTTGTGCAAAATTCGAAACAAGCCAAACTACACCTAATGAGACCTTTATCTGAGTTGAAGATACTTAGTTGAAAAGGCACACAGAGAAACATTTACATTTGTTTATTTTATATAATTGTGAAAAATAAATATTATTGCATGGTTGACTTTTGGTGTAGTTCAGCTAGTACTTGTTCACTTTCAGCCTTCCTGAAGTTCCTGCACCATCAGAAGTACCCCACTTTTCTGTGGATTTTAACTCTAATTTATATAAAGACCTCATGCAAGCTGTCCTGTCTGATGGAGTCATCTTAGTCCAAAATGCCATTGAAATCACTAATGTGGAGGAAAAACCAGGGGCTCTCATTGTTCATTGGAATGAGGTGAATTCTAAATATGATAATCCAAGAAGTTCTGTACCTTCAAATGAATTGTCTTCACTTGTTAATAAATGTTGTTGTAGTCTGTTACTTAAAGAAAAAAAGAAATCATGAGAGATTACACTGTGTAACACAAATTTTGTTCCTGGAAGGTATGTGTTATTTCATAATTGCTTATGTTGTAAAAGTACAGAAAATGGCCATTAATCCCTTCAAACTTTGCTTTTGGGACCTGGATAATGAAATTTAGAAATTAACCTTTTTTCTATGTAAAATCGAGCAAATTTGCACATTTTCATTTACATAAGGTCTGAATAAAGCAACAAATGAATCAAGATTTACATGCATTTATAATAAAGTTATACAAAAATGAACAAAAAATGTTTAGAAGCGAGTTGTTTCTTGAGATTTGCAACTGTAATGTAAATCACTTTCATGTATTAGCCCCCAAATATAGTCTACCATCATGTTTTTGTTATATGCTCCCAAGTCACAAAAGCAAAGTTTGAAGAGAAAATTAGGTCTTTTCCATTTACTTTAGGCACAAGCAATTGGGAAATAACACTTTCTGCCCAGGAACAAGAAAAAGTAAAACTTTTGTTATACAGTGTTATTCATTTCATTAGGAGTGTGAGTGCAGTTGAATAGGTTTCATTAATAATGAACTATTTTACTGTTGTGTCACCTAATTAAAGAAGCTAATTTTATTTTAATGCATGATTTAAGTACACTGTATTCTTAAACACACACAATTAAATATTATTTGATTCTAACCTTAGTAATAGTAAGCCTGTTTGCACATTATTCAGCCATTGACAAACAATGATTACATCAGAATATAAAAAATGTGTTAAAGCCATATTGAGAATGAATATTTCACCTGAAAAATATTGGAAGAATATCGTATAGTGTGTACTTCATACTTTTTCCCAAACATTCTGGGAAAAAATACATATTATATGTAGGTATTTATATATGCTTTTAACAAAAATATGTAATTTTAAAGGAATATAATTTGAACAGTATTAATTAGTGTATGTACCTTGACTGAATAGGTGGTAAATACACAATTTGATGTGTAAAACTGTGGATGAATTTAAGTTAATTGAAATATGTAAAGTTTTTAAAAATCTCTTAAAGCTGCTCAAACTTGCCCTTACTATTTATGATCTCATTTTGAATTTGCATGTTTTCTCATTACTCTTTATTTATATTCTAAAGAAAATCATGTTTTTAACTACTTTTTTCTGTATTATGTTTTCTTACTATGTTTAAAAAAAAAAATATAATCTGGTTATACAGAAATGCAAAATTAATCCCAGAGCTTCTTTGCAACTTAACTAAGGTACACAAAAATCTCTGTAATTTGATTTACCTAAATATTGTACACTTGTAATGCCAGCAAGATCAATTTTACCACCACCCACCCCTTTTTTTTTTCAGTGGCTCAAATCTTATTGTACCTATGCTAGAAAGAATACCTTCTTTTTAGTATACATCTAAGATGAGCCTTATTTCCTACTGTGGTTTGGGTTACAGCTGTGAGTGTTAATATTTAAGAGTTAACATATTCCAAACTTACATAATCTTTATCACTCAGTACAATCTGACTATATTGGTTTTAATAGTTGTTTCTATTGACAACTTAATGACAACATTGTTGGCAATCATAAGTGAATTATTTTTGCTGTTGCATTTTGCATATACAAAAGTGAAAAAACAAAACAACATTATTCATTCCATCAAGATTGACTAACACCAAGCCTCATCTACAATTAAGACTGCTAAATAATTTTGGTCTTTCACATCAGAATTTTGAAGAAACTGGTTTTTCACTACATCATCATTACACACATATATTAAAAAACTGTTTATCTGTCATCATTGTTCAGCCCAGCTACCTGACAAATTCTTGTACTGACCAAAAGGTTTTCTGAGCAGACGTAAGTGGCAGACAGAATTGCTGTTACATACTTCTGACTTAACTTCCATAACGGGCTAATTAAAATGAATGTTGAGATAAAATGTCTGGAGTCTATAGTATGATATTTCTGTGAATACTGGATATAAACAATAATATTTTATTATTTTGTTTTGTTTTCAGATTGAGGATGAAAGTAGCCCAGAACCACACAAGTATCATCTTCAGTGTTGTCGTGGTGATGCTAAGAACAATTCAGAAGCTGTAAACAATTTTTATGATGTCTACAAAGGAAATGATACGTATTACATTATTAGAGATATTGAACCAGATGTTACCTATTCATTTAGGGTATCAAGAAGAACTAAAAATGACTCCAGTTTTGGACCTTGGTCTCTCATTTATACCAGTGCTACCACTTTACCTCCATATGGTAAGTTATCAGCATACTCCATCTGATAATGTTTGAGTTTTCTGTTCTTTGACCATATTCTGCATCTGTTTGATCATAAAGATTGATGAATATATAAACAGAAGCGGTGTGTTTATTGGAAATCTTTGTACCTCAGTTATTGTTTCTTTTATAAAATGCAGAGAGGGCATCATGCATGTATTCGTCAATAGTTGTAGTAAAAGGTAAAAACTAATATTAAAGTACAGTTTAATGAATACATTGTGGTAGTACTATTGACCAAAATCCAAGAGAAATCCTTTTTTTCCAGTGTGGTATAAATGATTTATTGTTAAAGCTGAATGTAATAGATGTAATATAGTTACAGCTGTGAGTTTAGTCACTACCATGTTAGTCAAGCTTAAGCTTTCAATGTAAGAAAGACTCTTTCTTTTTTATAATTAACACTACTTAACAAAGACTTGTAGTCACATATAGAAATGAGTGATTAATCAGTATAGTCAGTTAACTTTAAGCAGTATCTACAGTGATATTCTAAAATAATTGATTAATCAAAAAATATGATTAAGTTTATTAATATTACAAAAATATAAATTTAAATATCAAGTAATCAAAACTATAAATAATTCAACTGTTGTCAGGAAAATAATGAACTAATTAAAATTATTATTTCTGGTTATTATTGTTTTCAGTTATTCCAGCTATCCAACAATAAAAAAAAAATGGCATTATGGTTTAATATTTTCAATTAATTTAATGTTGCTTAGCATAACCAATCAGTGTCACAAGTTAAAGAAACAATCAACTAATTGAAAAATAAAAATTAGGGTTTTCAATTAATGCTACATACAGATTTTCCAGCTATTCAATTAATCAAAAATCACAATCATGTTTGTTTTTTGTTAACACTCCTACGAAAAGACGTTTCTAGTCCTGATTTCTCCAAGCCCATTCCCCTGGCTGTGGTTTCACTAGATAGTAGATAGGGACAGTGGGAATCTCGTTAATCCATTCATTAATGGATTTAAATGGCAATTTCATTTAAATACAAAATTATTAGCCTAATATTAATAACCTTTCAAGTTGCTCTGGGGCCTATTAGGCCCCACTTTTCGTAGGAGTGTTAAGCAAAATATTACATAATGGGTGGGCTGTCTGTGCTCTTCCCATTACAGATATTGAAGTCCTATAGTTAGTGAGATACGTTTTTTGTTTTTCTTTTGATGATGTGGTAATCAATTAGTTGAATACAACTGATTCACAAGTTCATCATTTAATAACTTAGCAAATTTCACTAATCACCAAACTATAGTCTCACCCTGATATATTGGTTGATAAGCAGTGCTGTATTTTAATACATACCAGAAAAAAATTCCAATAAAGTATGGAAGGGTTGATAGGTATGGAGATCATTTGTACCTTGGCTAGGCTAGAATTATATAATGATTACAAAAAGCCTCCCTTTCCCTACACACACAAACATACAAAGAAAGTTATTTGTATTGATACCAAAATGAACTTTTGTGGATTGGTATCTATACATCTATCTCCAGTAAAGTTTCAAAATACTTGCAGATTTTGCCAAATTAATCACATAAAAGTTTAGACACATTCCCACCTTCAAGTTTTATTATTTTATAATATTTGTTAATTTTATTATTTGTTGACATTGCACATATCAGGTTAATGAATGTGACTGAATATATTAATTACGATTAATTAACAAAAGTAAAGTTCACTATTACAGATTGCTCTCATTCTTGTTAATAATATACATAGAAAATGTGTATTTCTGTTAGTATTACAGTATTGTGTGGACTGTCTGTAAAGAACTTACATTTTTCTCAAGCTAGAGAGATAACATACTTTAAATTGTTAGCAGCTATAACAAAACTTGTGTAGTTATATTCAGTTTTCACTTTCCTGTTTATATCTAATTAGTAAAAACTACAATTTTTACTTCAGTTCCAAAGCATTTATTACAATGGAAGTTGTTTTTAATATGAATTTAATAAACAATAACTAATTCTAATCTTCAACTGAAGTGTAATTCTAATATAATTTCCATTAAATATATAACTTCAGTAAACTTAATTGAGAGTACTTATAGTTTTATCCATTAGCTTAATGTATTTAGGAAATATAAAGTCAAGATTTTGTGTCTTAATAGATTACTTACATGTTTTTATTTTTCAGAGTGGGATCACTCAAACATTGATTATATGTTAACAAATGAAAATAAGATTGCTACAAAATTATATTCAGACTCTCATAGTGTGCTCTGTTCCAAAACACCTTTGCTCAAGTGAGTTAATTTTAATATTTTTAAAAGCTACAATTCTTTCTATATTTCATCATAAATATATTTAATGAGTACATTTAAATATCATTTAGCTAGTCATCAGTATCTCTAAATTAAAAATGTTTCATTCAGTGAAACTGCATATAAAGCTTAGAATATGGTATTATATATTAAAATGATTAAGCTCATTGTAACATAACTTTGGGATTATATATTTGTTTTCAAGTATATACTTCCTAAGAAATTTTAAAATAGGATTTGTTTAAAATCAATAAGTATTGACATTGTCAAGCTAACATGGTGAAACAATGTGTTTGTGTTACCGTGATTTTTAATCTCCAAAAGATTATTGGAGGTTTGTTTTTTGCTATCTGAAGAATACAAAAATTGTGACTGTTAAGCAACTCCTGAGTATATTTTAATGTGATTTGATAAACATAGTCTATGAATGAGAATTAGACAATATATTGAAATTAAACACATTGATTTCGTAACTAAGGAAGGTAGACAACTAAGTTCTTCTTGCTTATGAAACTGTATATAATATTAAAGTTTGAATTATAGTCCTTAGTTTGATTCCACATTTATTGACATAAAGTAAAAAAATAGTACTTCAATAAAACTTTGAATGCAAGTCAACAAATGTGATGACATAGCCTTTGGCCAGTGACCCAATACACAAGGATTAAGTCATATAAGTTACTTGCTGTGAATAATTTTTCATCATCTGCTTTATAAAATAATTGAGAATTTATATAAACTGTACATGTTATCTGTATATTTTTCTCAGTGTTCTCGCATAATTAAACTTAATGCCATCTTAGCTTATACACTACCAAACAAGATTTCTTGTAGTGAATAATTGCTGTTTAAGATTTATTTTATTTTGTATTATATAAGTAAATGCCTTTTATTTTTTCTTTTAATTTTTTGTATCAAGTTTTTATTTTATTCCATTTTTACTTTAATGACATTTGAAATTTTTAAGATGTACATTTTTCTTCTAGAAAATATCATAGATTGTGCTGTATTTTTCAGTCTTGTAACTAGGCAATAATAGAAAATTACCTCTTAAGTTTATAAGCTCATTCAAAGAGAGTATGTAGCACCTTCTTTGGGTATTGGTCATGCTGACTGAACTGAGAACATAATATAAATTTCATATATATTGTTCCAGTCAATGACAAAATGGTATCAACACTATGAATACTTAGCTTTGCTAACTGATGGGATTATTGTTCACAAACCCAGGTATTCCCCATGCTGGCTAATGAGTTAATGTTACACACCAACTACACTTATCAATCTTGCTGACCAATGAGATCATTGTTCATAATTCAAAGGTATTCCCCATGCTGGCTAATGAGTTGATGTTACACACCAACTACACTTATCAACCTTGCTGACCAATGAGATCATTGTTCACTAATCACAGGTATTCCCCATGCTGGCTAATGAGTTGATGTTACACACCAACTACACTTATCAACCTTGCTGACCAATATCATTGCTCACATACCCAGGTATTCCCCATGCTGGCTAATGAGTTGATGTTACACACCAACTACACTTATCAACCTTGCTGACCAATGAGATCATTGTTCACTAATCACAGGTATTCCCCATGCTGGCTAATGAGTTGATGTTACACACCAACTACACTTATCAACCTTGCTGACCAATGAGATCATTGTTCACTAATCACAGGTATTCCCCATGCTGGCTAATGAGTTGATGTTACACACCAACTACACTTATCAACCTTGCTGACCAATATCATTGCTCACATACCCAGGTATTCCCCATGCTGGCTAATGAGTTGATGTTACACACCAACTACACTTATCAACCTTGCTGACCAATGAGATCATTGTTCACTAATCACAGGTATTCCCCATGCTGGCTAATGAGTTGATGTTACACACCAACTACACTTGTCAACCTTGCTGACCAATGAGATAAATGTTCACAAACTTTATGTATTCTCCATGTTCACTAATGAGGTGATATTATACATCATCTATGCATTTCAACCTTGCTGACTGATGAGATGATGTCCCACATTTGAGAGTTAACAATATTGCTGAACAATCAGATGGTGTTACACATTACATGATTATTAAACTTTCCAGTTCATAAGTTAGTTTCATATACACTGAAGTTACCAGTGTTTTTGGTTTAAGAGATGATGTGGTGCATTTGATACCTTGTGATTGATAAGATTAAATTGCACATTCTCTGTTATCAATGTTGTTGATTCATGTTTCACATTCCATTTTATTAAGTTGTTGGTTGATGACTTGACATCTTATAATTCGTATTTTTACATTTGTTGAATAATGAGGGAATCTACATATTTCATTCTACCAACTATGTACACACTGGTTGTTAAGTATGCATAATGATTGTTGCTTCTGTGCAGTATTTGAAGGATAGATCAAGCATACAGTTACCTGCCATTCACAACAGCAAGAGGTTCATGGATCTCTTCTGTAGAAGTGTTGTAGTGATATGCTATTGCAAGTTTCTTAATGAAAGAGACAAGACTGTGTGTATAAAGGACAGAAAAACATGGATTTTAATGACCAAAGAGATGAGTCACAAAAATAGCTGACTTTGCCACAGGGGAGCTACTGTGATGTGACTGAAGTTAAGATAAATAAATGAACTGTATTTAAATAAAGTAAAACATGTAAATTGTATATGGTAAGATAAGATGTAAATAAACCTTACCTGAAAATCAACTGAAAGTTATAGATATGAATTATACAGAAGTTGCCACATACTATCAGCAGAACTGTTAAGAAACATGCAGATCTAACTTCCACAGTATGGTCTTAACTCTAGCAAAATTTAATAATTCTTATTGAAAATGACAAAACTGTTCCCACAGTCCATGTTCTCTTTGTAGCTTACTAACCACACAGTTGAATCACATGGCTGGAAGCATGTCTGTTCCACGTGACAGTTTCAGAGGAATCCTTGGTACACATGATAATGTAGGATACAATACAACTTTTCAGTGAAACAGCATGTAGTTTTTTTGAATGATTCCTGCTATAGAAAGTAACACCTAGGATTGAATTGGCACTTGACTTCAACCAGTGTATATTAGCTCTCTAGAAAAATGTAAACATTTTATATGATATAAAAGATGTATCATAGGACTGTGAGATATGTGGTATTTGTATGCCGCAGATGCATACGTTATGCTAGTTATTTTTATCTGACTGCTGAGATTAATGTTTTATATTATTATATTTTCTGCTTTCACCCATGTTGAATGATAAAAGTGTCTCGCAAATTCATGCTACTAATATTGCCCTTTTATGAGATTTCTATGCTCACTCTATGGTTAATTTCCTTACTGATGAAATTAAACTATACACTTGTTTATCAAAGCTGTTTATGATGAATGTTGATGTACACCTTGTGTTTATTATGTTGACTTATGAGATGACACACAGAAACAATCTTTTGTTTTTACTGTGATAACTTCAAAATTTTCATTTCACATGTACTATTGATACAGTCTTTTAAAAAAATATATTTTTGTTACTTTTGGTACTATCTATGTATTTTGTATTTGTATTTTCTAGTATCCCTCATTCCTTACATTTCCGAATTCTGGATGTTGGAAAGACACCAAAATTAGATGAAGGGATAGCATTAATTGATGCAAGTGTTCATACTCAAAGTACAAAGTTTACATTCCTTCAGCAGGGTGTTGTTTTTATCAACCTACAAGGTAAGAAAGGTGGCAGAAATCTTAATGTAATAATGTGGAAAATACCATAAGTAAAAAGTGCATATTTATCATAAGTTATTTCACTTGTACTAGTGTGAATTCATGTTTCACTTTAGTAAGATATATTAGAAGTATAGGAATTATTTTACTGTAGGTATATTCAGAGCTGAATGACACAAATGACTTGACAATTTTTTTGAGATATCAAAAAGAAGAAAACACATTAATCTAGTTAAACAGTTTTAAAGCCAGGTTTGTACACTGTATTGTAATAAACAAGCAAAAATTGCTTATTTAAGACACTCGGTAATTTTTAATATAATATTTCTTTTTAAGTTAAATACCTTTTTTAGTAGAATATTTTTCTATATTGTAACCAGTATTGTTTTCATTAGATCACTTTCTATTTGTTGGTTGGCCTTTTGGGTATAACTCTATATTTTAGAACAGGTGAGCTGGGTTTGAATCTGTGTGATACCACAAAATATGCTGTACACTTTAAGCAGCAGATACATTACAAGACTGAGAATGAATCCCTTAGCATGGATAGTGGGTTCTGCTGACTTGTAGTCTTCTCTCTGGTTAGTAGGGGCATCAGCAGGTAGCCTTTGTAGCTTTGTCACAGTTACAAAATACAGTTTCTCAGTTTGGAAAGTTTTGCTAAGTAAGTGTCATCTGATCTGTGCTTTATTAAAGAAACTTTTTCAAAGCTATTTGATCTTGAGTTTTTGAATAGCTAACTTATTTTTCCACGAGCATTTTGGACAAGCTATTATTATAAATGGGAGCATGTTGGTCAAGTAATTTGGGTTAGAAGCACTTTGTTTATTTAAGAAGTTACTGTTGGTATTCAGATCTTCAGATATACTTCTGTAAGTGGGTTTTTCTTTTATTTTGATTGTCAAAGTTTTTCTCATTAGAAACATATGTGAAGTATGAGAACAAAATAATAGGAAGGCAACATTTTCTTACAAGTATGCTGTGGCTAAGTAACTTTTTCATTGTGTTTGTTATATGCAATTTAATTTTTAACAAATTTATTTTATCCAAATAGGTGTTCTGTTTAGAAGTGTGATGGTTCTCTTGAAGATATTTTGAATGAAAAACTAACTCTCTCTGTTCTGACCAGACAGCTTTTTTTTTTTTTTTAATCAGTCAGCCTTTTTTCCAGAGATTAGTCAGCCACTACATCACCTTCTGAAGTACATTGGTTACATTCATTTTTAGCCACAACACAGTGGCTCATAGAACAGCTTCAAGTGTTTTAAATACAAACCTTTAACTTCTAGCTCTGTAATATATTTACCAATTTGAGGTCTAATTACATTTTTGGACTCAAAAGGTCAAACCCTTTTGATTTATGTATTTGACTACTCTTAAGGTTTCATAGATTAATTTATTGTAGGTAGTTTGTTAGAGTTCCTGATGAGTAACAAAATCCAATTGGGTGTATGTGCACACAATGCTTGGTATTGCTGGGGCACAAAAATATAACTAACATAAAGAAAAAAAAATGCCACAACTATTGAGGGTTCTCTCATTTCTCAAGAGTGGCTTGATTAAACAGACTTCTTCAGTTAAATGTTGGTAAATTTTTATCATAAGTTTTTGGTCATCATTTTTTGTCTTCAGATTTTATCTTACATGATCATTTTTTTCAGAATGCGTTACTCAAAAATATTTGCATTTCACTTTAAGTGTATGTTGATAAACAGTCTTATCTTCAAGTTTGTTTGTTTTTTATTTGTTGTTATAAATTTGCTCTTTAGGAACATGTTGGTCAAGCAACATTTTTCTTAAATGAAATTTTGGTGAAGCAACTGCTTTTGAGGAACATTTTGACCAGGCTTCTTTTTTTTTTAGCCACTCAAGATGGATTGCTGTACAAGGTGAAGAGACCTTCCAGAGAAGGTTCTGTACTTTCAGTTTACCTCCTCTGGAATCTGAACATCCACCCACTTATTTCTATGCATGGCAACCAGTGAGTGGTGAAGCAACAGCTTCAGACTGCTCTCAGTCGCTTGTTGAAGTGGACTATAGCAAATGGTTTTGCCTATTCTTTTTCCAAAACCATTTGCCTGCACTTTTGCTATCAATGGGATATACACCATGATTATAAACTCTGTCCTGAGTGAAATGTTTGTGACTCATTTTTGTCCTTAACTTACTTCCATTCCTCACATCAAGCAGCTATGTGTCAAATGTACATCCTCTGTCATCTCTTACACCTTTTGGTGTAAGGTTGATGTTTTATGATCAAGATTTATTGTGCCCTCATATGCTCCAAACTGGACCATGCAACTTTATCTATGGTGTTCTACCAAGACCTTGGCCTTGAAGGTGCTGGACCACATTCACCATCTGCACAGGGGCTTTCCACATTTCTCAAACTTAGAGTTTGTACACTGAGTCCCTATGTACCTCCTCTTTACCTTCACCATTTGCAAATTTCTTTGCAGTATGCTATTAAACTTTGATCCTCACTACAGCATCCCACTTGGGGTTGTCTTTCTCATGGACAGAAGAACAGTAGACCATCTATTCTGAAAAAGTATACTCTTTCAAAATAGATGGCCTGCTATTCATCCTTTTGGCCTTCATATCCAAGTGCAGCTAGCTGAGTTGGGTGTGTCATTGGATGATGTTTCTTTCTCCATTGATCAACTCATCCTGTCTTGGCTTATTACCATCCTCACCTATGACCTATCTTTGAGCCATCTGAGGAAGATGAGTACTCCCAACTGGAGTATTCAAACTATTCTTTTCAAAATCAGGTGACTGTGGAGTTCATCATGGATTGTAGTGACTTGGTGGTTGGTCATAGGATTTTTTCTACAGTTTCTGTGTTCACTGCAGAGTTGTATGCCATTTCTCTTGGTGTGGATTTTTAGAAGCTGTGGAATACATAGATTGTACTATTTACTCTGACTTTCTTAGCTCTACTGACCCTGGAATCATCTAATGTTAGTTCTAATCCTGTTCTTATCAATATTCAACAACTGTGGGCTCATTTTTCTCAATTTTATCTAGTTTTTATGGATATCTGGCCATGTCAGCATTCGTGGGTACAAGCTTGCTGACACTGGAACTAAGCATGTCTGCTCTAATGCAGTCATGGCCATGCGTATCTTGTATATGGACTATGTTCATGTATTTAAGGCTAGGCTTTGTGCCAGTTGGCAGTCATCTTGGAATGAGCAACATCATAACAAGTTTTCCCAGATCAAACCTTCTCTTGTTCTGTGGCTGTCTTGTTTCTGTAAAGATCAGGAGAAGGAAGTTGTTCTAAGCAGGCTATGTATTATCCACAGTTTTTAATTCATCATTTTATTCGGGACTGATCCACCAATGTGTGGTCCTTGTGACACTCAAGTCACAATAGCCCATGTTTCACTGTCAAGCTGTCACTACAAATGTTAGTGATGACACCATTTTATACTGAAACAATATAATTAAAACACTGACAATGGTGATACTGTCCAATTTCCTTGTGTTTTTAACTTTTTGAGCCATTGACCATTTTTAATTCAGTTTAAATCTTTTCATCTGAATTGTAGACATTGTTTCATTTGTATATTTTTATAATACTTTTACATTTTTACCAGTTTTTTGACACATATAGCCTAGTTGCTTTGGTCCAATAAAAACCTTTTTTTCAAATTGTTTTAGTTCAAGTTAGTCACTGTTGAAGAGTGTTGCTCTACAGTGGTTGGTTATTTTTCCCCATTAATTTTGATCATGTGATATTTCCTGTAACTGAAGTAATGGTGGGCAGGCTACAGTCTGTTCTTTTAATTTGTTCCATCTTCATAATTTTCTTTGAAAAAGTGTTACTTTGTCAGATGTTGGTGAGTTTAACATATTAATCAAGCATGTTTCATTCTATTCATTTTGTTTTTGTTAATGGCTATAAAGTGATGACATAGTGGTTTCTACTGTATGATTGTCTGTGTACCTTTTGGAAGACAGTTTAGGATACAGATTTTATATACCTAGACATTTTTTTGGTTATTTTTCTGCAATATAATTTTGGACAGGTGACCTCTTTTTCAAGTTTTTTTAATTGTTTTGTTTTCTTCTAATGAGCATTTTAATTTCAGCAATTTATTTCATTCAAGAACATTTCTGGACAGTTTTGTTTTTACAGTATCATTTTCTTCAGTGTGAGTTGATTTTGTTTTAATGAGAGTTATTATGATTGAAATGTTAAATTTAAATCATTTTTAATCATATTTATGATAACATTTTGCTATCTGTGTTATGATGCTCATATAAAGAAAGTAGGAACACTTTTTTGAATATATTATCTCTCTTTCTTAACTGATGTATTTTTTTTACATTTGTGGTATCTGTTTCAGGCGTTGTTTTCGTTAATGGCTATAAAATGATGACAGAGTTGCTTCCACTGTGCCGTGGATCATCTGTGTACTTTTACGTGGAACCTTTGGATTCAAACAAAAAAGTAAGGGTAATGATTGAAAGTGGAGATGGACAGATAACTTATGATTGGAAGACAGTTCAGAATAAAGGTCATAAATACCTAGACATCTATTTTGGTATGTTCTTCAGAGAAGAAGGTTGGAAGATTGTGGTGGAGTAATACAGGGCATAATGTGAGAAAATGCTTCCACTTCCAGTAATAAACAGGAAAAAATATTATACCATTTTTTATCTCAAAATAAAGTTTAATCCTATAATTCTTTGTCCTATTTCTTAGTAAAAATTTTACTGTACAGACACTTCACATAACTGTGTTAACCCAGTGCTAGTTCACTGGTGATACATTGTAAGTAAATGTTTGGTATATTCATAGAAAGTAATGCAAAGTACTACTGGTTATACATATATATATATATTTATTATTTTGTTAATCCAAAGTAAATGTATTTTGTGAACCCATTTCTTATTTGAATGACTGTTTTGGAAATAAGCTTTTCACATTTTCATTTCCACTGTTTTTTTTTAAAAAAGATCTTCCAGTTAAACTATGTTTTATTGAATTTTCTTCTTTTAACTGCATTAGTGTTTCTTTAATTAACTTTGAAACTACCTAACCTGTAATATGCTGCTTACATTTTATAGCTTGTTTTCTGATTAACCTTGAAACTAATTAAAATACAAGTGTTTACTTCTTCCACTTTTTGTTATAAAACTAGCATTCACTTTTACATAAATTTAAATATGCAAATATTTGTTTTGACTTTGAAATTTTAGATTTAAAATATAAACTTATTTACACATTTTTATACTTTCACTATTTTGAAGATAAAGAAAAAACCACCTTGAATCTAGTTAAACAACATTTGTAACATTTACTGGTTCCATCTGTTTTCTCAACTTAATCTAGAAACTAGTTGAGCACTAAACATTTATAAGATTTATTACTTCCTGATATTTTTTGTTTCTCTAATTAACTTAGTAACTAGTTAAACTACAGGTATCTTCAGAATTTAATATTTCCAGCTGTTTTTTTATAGGGCTAGCATCAATCTCTATAAATTCTGACCATGCAGTACAAATACTTTTGGACTTTTAAATATGAAAGTAAATATAGAAACCTCCAACTTTATAGTTGTTTTGCCCATTTTTATTGTCTTCATGTTTATAAGAAACAAAATCATGAATGTAGTTAAACTGCAAGCATTTTGAGAATTTTTCCTCCTCTAATGAACTTTGAAACCAAACTTCATGTATTCATAGGACTTAATGTTTTCAGCTTCATCAATTATAGAATTATCTTGAAATCTGTTAAGCTACAAATATTCTTAGAATTTCTTAGTTTCAGTAATAGTTTTCTCTTCTCTAAATAACCCTGAAGCTAGTTAAATTGCCATTAGTTTAATATTGTATTAGCAAGATGGTACTGTTAAGAGTGTGAACTTCCATAAATACTTTGTCAGTTTCCCACATGTAAAAGTTAAGTCATCAGTACTTAGCCATTGTTATTACTATTTAAAATTCTATGCAAAATTAATTCAAAGTAATTTTTATGTGTTGCATTAATATTTTTGTTTCTAAAATTCAGATATGTTTAAATAGTATCACTATCACCGGAATTTGCTTTAACGTTAAAGTATTTTTCTCAAAACACTTAAACTTTTTCTCCAATGGTTTTCTCTTAACCAATGAAAAATTTACATACATTAATAATTTATTCTGAAAGTGTGTTTGTATTTTGATACTGTTTTCATACACATTACTTCAAGTAAAATAGTTTTTATGTATGTCCCATTTTATTCAACTTGTATGATGTTTAAATATCTCAGGTTTGTGTATAACAAGATCTCATGTTCTGAAGAAATTATCTCCAACAATTGTATTGTTGCTTCTAGTTTATTCATTATTAAACTTATGATGCTCTTGTCTATGCCAGTTATTTCCATCTTTTTTACAACTGTGGACCACTTCATACAATATTTACTTTATTATAAAACAATATACTTCAGTAGTTACATTCATAAAGGTAGATACTGTTCAATCCTCTTATGTAGACTAGCAGTTGAGAACCAATGGTCTTTACACACAATGCCAAAGTAATGAAACTAAATTAACCAGGTTAGCCATAATTATCTGTTGTGAACCATTTATATCTATACAGTGAGTGCTCTAGTCATTGGATATTGTTTACAACACAGGCACAATTCTGCAGTTTCTTGTAGGTGTGGCTTTAGTCAGAAGAGGCTATTTTTACATCTGTATAGCAGAATACTGTGAAGTAATCAGAATTAATCTGCAGTGAACAACTTTAGTTAATAACATGCATGTCAAAACCTAACATACTTGGGTATCCATTATATATATTTTTGATATTCAAATATACAAATCTATCTATTTATATATCGATGTATTCTGGTCTAGGGAGACAATTCTTTACTCTCAAGAACCTTCTGATAAAAGTAGGGTTGTGATTTCTGATTAACTTTCTTTGGGGTTGCCCAAACTTATAATCAGTAGGTTAAATCTTGGAATGTCTGGTAACTTCCATTTCACCACCTTCAAGAATCATCTATCTATACTATAGCTTGTAGCTACTTGTAAAGAAACGTCATCTGACGTCACAGCCTAAACCTTCTATTAAGTTTAGTTATGTTATTATTCAAGTAACACATTTTAATCATTAGCCAGTTGATAACAATTATGAAATACTAGAGTCAAGGTGGGACAAAACATATTCCCATATTTTTTCATAACTTGGTATCTTGCTGTGAAATTTAACAGTGTAATCAATTTGTTTCATTGGACACCTAACTAGTAAAAAACATCCACTTTATAATGAGTGAACTTAGTAAAGTAAATGTCATTCACAATTCATACAGTTCCATTCAAATTTAAAACGAACATGAATTATGCAAGATGTGTATTCAATAACTTTTTTTCATATTACAGCTAATTAACAGATCAAATATAAGTCACTTTAATATTAGATTATGATAGAATCCTACAAATTCTACTTCACCACTCATTAAAGAAAAATCAGATAAAGCATAAAGTTCTTTAACAAAGTACATATGTTATAAAATTATAATTATTGTTCTGATTTTCATGTAAATGGATGTTATTTGTTGGTGCAGTGGTAGGGTAGTTATGTAAGGAGCATCATTTGGTTAGTATATGAAACGATTGTTTCAACAAGACTATTATGACTTAATCTGTGGCCAATCTAAAGAACGTTAATAAAACCTATTTAGCAGTATTAGAATAATACTCATGAAATATCAAGTGTGTAAAATAATAAACATGATTACCACTCTGAGTCAGAAGAACTAATAGAAACTTTGCATGAGGAATTTTCATTCAACAAAAGCAATATTAGGCTTACTAAAAATTCATTATTATTGTTCTAAGCATGCTACTGTATATGTGTAAAGGTTCTTTGAACCTTAAACTGTAAGAAGACACATGAACAGTAAATATTTCTGCATTGTAGTTTTTAGACAGACATGCTTGTAGACCATAAAAAATCATGGTACGTATTAGTAACACAATTTATTATACATATGTAACCAAACTTGTTTGTTTAAAAAAATCTACTAAAGAAAAAATTTTATATAAAAACATTAGGGTAACTGCTGACAAAAGAAACTGAATGTTTCAAATAAGCCCAAGCAGAAACCATCAATGCAATTAGTTATTTCTCTGCAACAAAAGTTAGAAACTACAAAACTATAAGCAGTTTATCAGATTAGTTGTAGACAAGTACTGCACGTTTTGAAACTTTTTATTAATGGTAAAAGCTTTCATATAAAATTAACAGCCTAGTTTATTTGTTTCTCACCAAAATATATTACAGCTGAAAAAGCATCATTTCTCTTCCTTCTACATGCTGTAAACTATGATCTCAACTCTTATTAAAACAGTTATAAATATGCAAATAACTCATTGTTTTAATGAAAGCCTGTTGCCCAGAAATCACCTACATTATATTAACATGGGTGGGGTCAGTCCATATTAGAGAAAAAATACCGATTATAATTCTGAACTTGCTATGTGTATTATCATGAAATCTGACCTTTTAGTAAAATGTACACAACTATTGTATACAAAAAAAGCAATTGTATCATAAAAGTAATTATACTCAAAATGTGTTGGAGTGTAAGGTGATGTTTATGTCAAGAATGGAAATACTTCTGTCCATATGATTTATATATTGCATTTGTATAACCTCTAGAACCTTTGAAATGCACATCTAGTTTTCAAGTTTCCCTGTTTATTACACTTGATATTTATTGTTGTCTACCATGTACTGTTGCTAAATTAGAAATGTTTGGTAGCTCTGACATCAAATATATAATACCGTGTTGAATGTCACCCTGAAATATTTTAGGGCAGGCATACTTTGACCTCATACAGTCTACATGGAGTTATGGAAAAATTGTGAAAGTTGAATAAACTCATTACAGTTATGCATTAACCAAGTCTGTATTATATTTAATAATACAACTTTGTATATACAAAAATTGCAGTTATTTTCTTAAATACTTCTCTGTAGTTGTACACATACTACTGTTACAAGAACAAACCAATCATATAATGAGTAAATGCTACAAAGGAAATACACTAGAAGATGGATGCTTGCTTGTTAATTAAGTTTATATTGGTCTCTTCTGTGCAAAGAGCAGGTCCAATAGCTATCCATATATTTATATTTACAAAGTTTGGTTTCCTTAAGCATTTGATGAACTTGCAAGTTTATGCAAAACCTTTGAAACCATAAATTAATATGGATGGGTAAAACTGCAGTATCTATATTCAGTACTTCTGAACTTTCTCATAAAAACTGGAAAAACAAAATTTTCTATCTGTTGGTAAAGTTTCTTTAAGTTTACTATTCAGGCTGATTTTGAAATCTAATTTTTAATTGTTAATCATCATACTATGATCACCAGTTCTTTCAAACCTTAGTGTTAACTGTATATTGTACTTGTAAAGTTATTTTTATATGCACTGTGTGTTTTGTAATTTCAAATATTTAGTAATTTTTTATACTTCATTAATGTTTTTAATATTTACTGGTTCATTGGAGTATAAAAACTTATTTTAGATCTGTTGTATAAAGGATCTCTGTGTGTGTATATATATATATATATATATACACACACACTTATCATATAACATTAAGCTCAGTATGAGAAACCTCTATCAAAGTACAGCCCTGGGAACAGAAATAGTGGGCGTAACAACATCAACGAACCTTTTTGTCGACAGAGGCTTTTGCATCCATTATATTAAACTAAATACTTAAAAGTCACCCTTTATCATTCCAAGTACTTACCAAAGTTTATCCTAAACTCCCTTACATTTACTGCATCCATCACATGAGGGCAACCCATTGCAAAGGCCAACAATGCTATGAGAAAAATATAGTGGTCTAATCTGAAAATGACTCCTACTCTGCCCAAATCTGTATTTGTGTCCCCTATTCTGGCCATTCTCACCATAAATACAAAATATATCACCACAATCAATTTATTTAACAATGCTAAGCACCTCAGTCAGAGCATCCAACGTTTTTTTCTAAGAGAATATTCAGATTTTATCCTATCTTCATATGAAAACCTTTCCATCCCAGGTATCATCTTAGTAGCCCACTTCCAAATCTTTTCCAATAAATCAACGTTGATTCTATGTTAAACAAGAGGTTAACATGAGTTTATTAATATACTGTTAGGAATATGGTTGTTTCAGATTGTCTAAATAGGAATTATACTAAATTACTTGGTTTTTATAAACAATAAAGTATATAATGTAAGATAGTTATTGGATAAGTTTGGTTTGTTTTGAATTTCATGCAAAGCTATACAAGGGCTATTTGTGCTAACTGTCCCTAATTTAACAGTACAAGACTAGAGGGAAGGCAGCTAGTTATCACCACCCACTGCTAATTCTTGGGCTACTTTTTCACCAACAAATATTGGGATTGACCATCACATTTTAACTCCCCATGGCTCAAAGGGTTAATATGTTTAGTGTGACAGGGATTCGAACCCGCGACCCTAGGATTACGAATCGAGTGCCTTACCACCTGTCCATGTCGAACCATCGGATAAGTTATCCACACACACTTAATACATAAAACACTGTGTAACACAAAGTTTTTTGTAACATTTTACTGGTAATAAGTTATTATATTAATATCTTGAATAGTAGCTTCATTACATTTACATTCAGTATGTTGAAAAACACAAAAACTGTTTAAACAAGTTTTTAAATATTTAACAATGTCAAATCAAATTAATTTAACCTTAACTTTTTTTTTGTTTTCTTTAATCTAGCTTTCATTTTGCTGTAATACTATAGACAGTAAAACAAAACCTGTTTAGTTTTTGGTTGTTGTTAAACACACAGCTACATAATGGACTACTTGGCTCCTGCCCACAGTGGGTATCAATACCCAATTTTAAGTGTTATAAGACCTTATACTTACTGGCAACATTTGTTTAATATAGAAAGTAGTATTGGATGAGGCCTGTTTCATGAAAGTTCATTAAACTGGTTTTAGTTATTATTTGGTATGTTTACAATAATTACTATACAAATATGCAAATTTTTCTCTTTAAATTTATGCTATGAAAAGAGTTGATCATTTGTATTATAGATTTGTTTTTTTTTCCTTTTCATATGAATAAAACTTGATACAAAATGAGCTTCTGTTCTGAATTGTGTTTTCTTTGTTCTATACAAGTGTTGGATACAACACTTTATGGCCATTATATAGACACATGACGATTTTGATACTAACTTTTAGAACAGTTTGTATAAGAGATTTTATACTGAAGATTGGCATTTTGCTGAAATAGTTATAAGTAAAAAACTAAATTATGACACAACATGCATGTTTTGAACAACAGAAGAACTGGACAGCTCTCATGATTTACCTGTGGTTTTATTTTAAAATAACACAGTGGTTTATTTGGTATATAACATAGATTTGTGTGGAGAGCCTAATAGAAGTTTAAAACTCCTAAAAAGTAAGGAGAAATTATCCTACCTTTGAAGATCTGGGGCATGAATTTCAGTGTAATTTACTCTAGATAAGTAATATCTAGAACAACCTAACGTAAAGGATAATACTTACACTCATTAACAAGTGGGCTCGGCATGGCCAAGCGTGTCAAGGTGTTTGACTCATAATCAGAGGGTCACGGGTTCGAATCCCAGTCGCACCAAACATGCTCGCCCTCTCAGCCGTGGGGGCATTACAATGTGACAGTCAATCCCACTATTTGTTGGTAAAAGAGTAGCCCAAGAGTTGGCAGTGGGTGGTGATGACTAGTTGCCTTCCCTCTAGTCTTACACTGCTAAATTAGGGACGGCTAGCGCAGATAGCCCTCGAGTAGCTTTGCGAGAAATTCAAAAAACAAACAAACATTAACAATTGTAGGTGAGCACACAATGCATCAGGTACACCTCAGGCTCTTCTAATGAATGGATATTATGCAGCAAATAATCCATTCTAATAATGACAACTGAACAAAAGAAATCTGCAATTCCTCTTGTAATAATAAAAAACAACAACTAAATGACTAAATATTGTGATCACTGAAAAAACAAAAACAGGATTATAAAAAAATCATATCCACTGATTAGAAGCCTTATTAAAATTATCTGAATCAAAAACCTTTCCATTATTTATTTAAATGTTACCTAGCCCCACTTAAAGAATTAGCACTTGACAACTGTAATATGTTTTCATCCACACTGCAATATTTTATTCTGACAATCTATACATTCGTGCCAATATGTTCAAAATGAAAAATACTCCAAGAAAACCTAAATTACAAAAACATTTATGTCAAAAAGTTATATACAATGGACTATACAGGATAACAGTTCAGTTACCAAACATAAGCAATGTCCCAAAATGATATTGTTAAAAAAAAATCAACCACACAAATGTAGAAAAAACATTGCAAATGTTTAAGTTAAGCAAAGGAGTTACATTTTTTGTTGATACCAACAAAAGTCTGATCTTATGGCCAACTAAAGAATATGTGATTTTACCTTTTCTCTGACTTTACTCTGAGAAAAGAAGTTACTCAGTTGAATGGTTAAGAAATTTTGTTGGGCTGTATTACAGTTCTTTTCTTCCCTTTTCAGCCAAAGATGATGAACAGCAAATTTTCCAATTGAATTACTTCCAACTGTTTGCCAATGATAACATAAACCTAAACTTAAAATCAGTTACTATTTATAATTCTTGATAGTTTAAATGAAAATTTTGAGCACAGTTGAAAATGTATTAACCCTTTCAAACAACTTTTATTTTCTAACCACACATTAAAAAAGATGCTTTAAATAATTTTTTACCAGATAATGTAACACTAAGACTACCTGCTATACTTGTATCATGGAAATAGTTTGTTTTCTATTTTCCTTATATCACTGGAGATTTCTTTTACCATCATCAATCTAAAATTTAAAAGTTTCTTTATCAACATCACTCTTCAGATTTCTATCAGTTTGTTATTTGTTGAAAACCCCTGAAACTGAATGAATGGAGATTACTGAAGCACATCTTTAGCCACCACAACAAATGGTAGAAGTAACTGAAGGGGTCATACCATAACTGAAACGTTTTTTAAACACAGTTCAAACCTAGTAAACTTCAATTGTTGTGATTGCTTCCAAAGCTTAGTATGTCAAATATGAAAATTAATATTCCTATTATGCCACTAGAAAGGCTTATTATAAAAATCAGTCCAAAAATATTCAAATTTTAAGTTATTAGCACATAATGTTGTAATGGGCATACTGAAATGGTCAGTCTCATACTAGCTATTCGTTGGACAAGATTTACGTGTATGACCTGAAAATAACAAAAACAAAAATTACATATGCACAGATATTGAAATACAGAAATGATACAAACACAATAAAATAAACAAGTTAAAACTAATATATATAAATACAAAAATGCAAATATTTATCAGGAAAAGCAATGATTAAGGTAAACCAAAACCATGTTACAAAGAATTCTTGTAAGTAGTAAATGACATTAAAGTTTGTTTTTAAATTCAATATCATATTTTTCATAAATAGTTGTCTAATTGCTACCAAGAGTTGCTAATTTTATAAGTTATAAACATACAACTGCAACAGTACTTCTAAGAGGTCACCACAGATCATAATATCTACAAATATTTCCTTCCTATAACTTAAAATGTCCAGGAATCACAATATGAAGTACCTGATGTAGTAATTTGCAGAATCAATTATATAAGTATTTAAAAAAGAGAAAACACTACACTTTCAAAGAAAATGTTACTTTTTAAGAGTATATATACTCCTATATTTCTATTGGTTTGGCTGTCAAACTGACCAGCCACTGTATTCATGTTTTATTCATCATGAAAGTGCAATGAGTAACAGTAACAATGGCTTATTAAGTTTTTTTTTATCTCGACATGCAACACATTGACCACACTGATAAAGAACAATAATCTAAGGTTAATGTAATCAGCTCAGTATTTGTTTGTATTGTACCACAGATTTATAAGTTACATTACTGTGATATTTCATGTTAATTTTAGACCACTAAATGAGCCTTTTAAACTACACCTTAGTAACTAAAATCACAGCTATGTGTTATATCTTATACATGCAAAAAAACAACAAATACACCATATTTCAATTTGACTAAATAAAATGTTAAACTTAGTAATTTTAGAACTCCTTAAGTATTTATACTATAACATTTGATGCAGTACATGTACCTTCACAAAATTTGGTATACTTCAGTAAAGACTACAAACCTTTTGTACATAAAAAATTAGGGTTTTTTTTAATGAAGTATTTTTAAGAATAATTTGTTTGTGAAAATAGAGTCACCTTCTTTACTAGTCTGAGTGTGAAGTGATTTTCATGTTATGATTAAAAAAAGTATTCTTTGTTTCAAAAATCTCAAATATTATTTATGTAATCTCTAAAACCTCCTAAATACATATCAAACATTTGTTTTCAGTAAAACTTTACATTTTTTTTGTTATTTTCTCTATCTTAACTCTATGAGGTCTGTCATTTTGACTGACCTTGTAACCATCATAAAAAATCAGGAAAATAAAGTATACTTTTTCATTTTAGAATGACTTTAAATTGTAAAATTAAAACACAAGTGTTTATTTTAATAACTTAATTTCATAATATTACACATTTATATATACTTATTATTTTTATTATATTGACCTTCCCTCATGCCTAGAAGTTGTATTGACACAGTGTTCACTCACTAGTCTAACCATACCCAATAACAAAAAACTGACCTTTAGTCTTTATAAATGACCTTTCTTAGCTGTGCTTTCATAGACCAGTATTTAGTAAAATACTATCACATTTCAATTATTATACATTATACTCTGCTGGCCAAAATCTTAAGGTCAATTATCATAAAGAAAAAATATGCATTTTGCATTGTTAGACTCAACCACTTATTTGAGAAAGATGAAAATAAGAAGAGAAAATAAAAAAACTTTTTAGCATTTAATAGAGAAAATGTGAACACCATGAAATTAGCCTTAATACTTAGTAGCTGGTTAAAAGTTTAAGACCATACTGAAACAAAGCATTAATTGGTAAACACATAACAAAATTTAGTCATTTTTGTTCAAACATTAGCGTTGTCAACATCTCCCACTGACATCTCCTGTGTTACATTGGGTAAAAACAAGGCAAATGCTAAAAAGTTGACAGAGTTTGAACGTGGCAGAATTGTCGAGCTGCAAAAGCAAGGTCTCTCTCAACGTACCATCGCTGGTGAGATTAGGCGTA
This sequence comes from Tachypleus tridentatus, assembly GCF_004210375.1. NCBI lineage: Eukaryota > Metazoa > Arthropoda > Merostomata > Xiphosura > Limulidae > Tachypleus > Tachypleus tridentatus. The sequence goes on from NC_134835.1 coordinate 43,163,442, forward strand.
GTAAAACTGCTGTTGCAAATTTCTTAAAAGACCTTGAGGGATATGGAATGAGAATTTCACATGGTCGACCCAAGAAGGAGGAGGATTGACACTAGCTGATTGTCAAACCAGATTAAGGCCCTTACAGACACAGAATGCAGCTCAAAAACAATAAGACGGTATCTACGAGAAAAAGGCTTTAAACATTGTAAACATCTTCAAAGGCCACGCCTCCTTCCACACCACAAAACAGCTCAATTAAACTTTGCTGAGAAGCACCAAACATGGGACATAGAAAAGTGGAAGGTTTTGTTCTCTGATGAGAAAAAATTTAACCTGGATGGTTCAGATGGCTTCCAATGTTACTGGCATGATAAGGATATCCCACTGGAGACGTTTTCTACATGACACAGTGGAGGAGGTTCCATCACGATCTGGGGTGTTTTCTCCTTCCACAGAACAATGGAACTTTGGGTTATACAGGGGTGTCAAACAGCAGCTGGCTACATTGGCATGTTGGAGAAAGCATCCTTATTGACTGAAGGCTCTCGCTTGTGTGGAAATGACTGGATCTTTCAGCAGGACAATGCTGCAATCCACAATGCTTAGAAGACAAAGTACTTTTTCATGGCGAATAACGTGATTCTTTTGGACTATCCAGCATGTTCGTCCGAACTGAACCCCATGGAAAATGTTTGGGGGTGGATGGCAAGGGAAGTCTATAGAAATAGACGTCAATTCCAAACAGTGCATGATCTTTGTGAAGCCATCTTCACCACTTGGAATAACATTCCAGCCAGCCTTTTGCAAATGCTTATATTGGCCATGCCAAAGCAAATGTTTGAAATTATTCGCAATGATGGCCGTGCAACTCACTACTGAAACCTCTTGTTGAGCATTTCCTACCTTGTGTAGGACTTTTTTTTGGTATGGTCTTAAACTTTTGACCAGATAATATTTAGGCTAATTTCATAGTGTTCACATTTTCCCTATTAAATGCTAAAAAAGTTTTTTATTTTTATTTTCCCTTTTCTTATGTTCATCTTTCGAAGCTCTACTCAAATAAGTGATTGGGTCTAACAATGCAAAATGCATATTTCTTTTTCATGTTCATTGGCCTTACGATTTTTGCCAGCAGTGTATATCTATATACACTATTACTATTTCCAAATAAGTTCTAAACTTATTTTTCTTAAAACATAGAACTGTAAATAAATAAGTATAGGTCAACGTTTGTAATCATTTGCTGCTTTAGGTTGCTAAGACTTTTTCAAACTTTGCACATGGAGGTTGTGAAACGAAATAAATTTGTTAAGATTTTGTATATATATAATTGAAATAACCAAAAAAAAACATAATTAACTATACTGATACTATTGAATTCCATTATAATTCATTGAGCTAACTAAGCTATATTTTGTCTGAAAAAAATATTATTTCAACCACACTAAAGGTGGTTTTCACAGTAAGAATAAAAACATTTCTTTCATATTATAGTTTTTATATTTCATCTCCATAGCCTTTAGAATGTCTGATGAATATATTGTTTTTAGTAAAAATTTATTTTATCTCTTAGTTGATCTACCCTCACAATAAATTTATTGAAACAATCAATAAACAGAGAAAGAAAAAAATTAAACATACAAAATAAAATTAATCCCTTTCTATATAAAATGACTGCAACTTGTAACAGACACTTACAGCTACTTCTTGAAGTAGCCTCAGCTTTCTAACCCTTTCACATGTCAGTTTGTTTTTAATTATATTACTTAATAATGTCTTTGGGCTCTTTCTAACTACAACACTGGGAGAACTTACAGTAACCGAGTTACAATCATAGTGAGCTTGAGCTGGTCCGGTCCTGTGAATTTTTTCCTACTTTTTGTTGTCTAACCTAAGGAGTTTCTCATTTTTACATTTCAGTTACTTTGCTCAAAAAATAAAAAGTATTCATAAAAAATAAGAAATTCTGAGTTTATATTAGTGTTGAAGTCTTTTTCACTAATTCGTATGTGAGAGTATTCCATATGAGCATTAATTGTTTCATACTGTGTTGACCTTCCACAAATTCATTAATGTCCTTTTCAAATATGCATTTGAGACCATTTACAAGAATGTCTCAAAACTACTACATTTAACTGGCTTTCAAATCATCACATAAACAATGAAGCTGTGATTAAATGTCTTCTTAAAGCCACCAAAATAAGATAACAGAATAAGGAATATTTTAAAGAAAAAACAGTTCTCTCTATTGGTGATAAATAATGGAACAGTTATGTCAGAGAAAATTACTGACATTTTGTGAAACACAGAATGATATGGAGGAAATGGCATGTCCTCAAAGGTTTATACTTTATTGATATTTTAATTGGAGGTTCTAAATTTACAGTTGGTCTCTTAATATCAACAGTATACTGGACATTCAGAAAACCATATAATGGTAGAAAGTCTAAAAGGGTAGTATAGTGTTCAGAGACATAACGTGACACACGTACATGAAGACCGAGAATTTTTTACATACTTCCTTTTGAAATTGAGAAGTTAAAATCTGGATAAAATATAAATAAAAAACATATTTTGATGTCACAATTATTAATATACACTGATAATAAAGTTGCTTAATTAAATTTTGAATGTAACTACATAAAAGGCCACAACGTATGCACTGTGACCCAGATACTGTTATAAGGTTAAAGAATCTTCAACAATCCTCACAGAATACAAACTTTATAACAGAAAAAAATTAAGCTCTACTAGAACTAGGATGAGAAATTTACCTTCCTGTCCACATATACCACACTTTCTCTTTCTTTTTGTCCCTTGCTTCATGTTTTTCCCTACAGAAGGTACTGTCGGGGGTCTTCTGACACCTCGCCCTCGACCCCCACCTACACATACAAAATAAAAATCAACAAATTTAGTGAAAAACATCAAACTTTAGTATCTTCTAAATCCAACTTATGAAAATACTAAATCCACTATTTAAAAATACAATGATAACCTTGTGTAACATCACCTACATGCATCCTTTAGTCTTAGTAATATACTGCTGTACCTACATAACTTATGTTATATGCAACAAAACCCTTTCTTTTTTTTATGTATATTTTACTATCAGAACTCAAATTAGAGAACGTGGTTAGTATCTGAACTTGGTAATAAAACTTATTAATTCTTACTGTCATGTTATAATATACCTGTTGATAACACACTGTTGATGAATTTACAAAACAATCTGGTATAGGAATTTATGAAGTAATACATAATTTCCTGCACTGGACCGAATTGGCAAAATTTGTTTGTGTATACATTGTTTTAAAATAAGTTTACTTTCCCTTAACATACACAAAACTATGTTTAGGACTAAAGCTACTTTCTCTGTAACAGAAAACAGTACAATTTTAAAGGTAGTAGCTCCGTCCAAACAATTTCTGAATGTGTAATCACAAAACAAATATCAATTTCATTTAATTTTAAAACTCTGTTCATTTTAAGTATTTTTTTCAAGTCAGAAAAGGATAACACTAACAATTCTGCTAGGTAAAAATAGTGATAATCTCATAATCAGAGCATTGGTATCATACAGATAAGGCCACAGGTGAAATGGTTCTAGATTTTAATAAAACACTACTGCAAACCCATAAACATAATATTGCAAATATGTTTAGATAAATTGTATTTATCACTATTCTTATCCTTTGAAAGTTGTGTGTATGCATTTATATATAACACTTCAGAAACTTTAAAATATAAAAATATCAGAATAGCCTGAATTATTTCTGACCTTGCAAGATGTTAACACAGCAAACTGCTAAATAATTAATTCTAGCAAGCTGTAAAATAAAATTAAAAATATAAACACCTTTATTACTTTACCAGTCACTTACTTTGTGACACTAAGCTTAGAGTTTAAAGTTTACTCTTTTTTTTCTGACTTCAGCAAAGTCAATGACAAAACAGACTAATACCAACCTCGACTGGCTGAGAAAGATGAACCAGCAAGAACTCCATCTGCCCACTGGAAGAACTGACACTGTTGTCCTTGGGGTTTGGCACACACGTAAAACTGACGTCCTTTGTTTGGTCCTTCCTTCTGGACTGTTAAACTGAAATGAAACAATCACCTTTTATTAAGTTTCTGTGACATTAATAAAAATAAAATAAAAAATAAACTATTTTACTTATGATTACTGTGCTATGCTCTGCAGTATAACATCTCACGACAAACAATATAATGTTCATTTACACTTTTTATTAATCAGTGTCTAATTAAAATATTACTGGTCTTTGATTATTCTGAAACTATTTATAGATTAAAAAAATGCTACACCCAGTTCACTGATCATAATGAAAAATATTAAATGTATAATGGCTTTTATATATATAAACTTCACAAAATGTTTAAATGTTTTAAGAAATTATGATTCATAATATGAAAGAGGAATAAAACTGTTTGAAAATATACTCTTCAAAAAAAAGAAATGCAAAAGGCAAAATTTGAGACATATTGTTAACAAGTTTATTCCGGGTAGTTCTGTATGACGTGTGAAACTTTGCACATTCACTGCTGAACATCCAAAGTCTGCAAAGACTAAGTCCACGCTCACTAGTTGAAATTTAACATCACTCAACGTCAATAATGAGTATGCCCCCTGTGAACATCAATAATTGCTTGGCATCTCCTGCCCATGGAAGCGATGAGATGATGAATCACATCCTGTGGAATGGCTGTCCACTCAGCCTGCAAAGCTGTTGCAAGCCGAGGTAGAGTCTGCGGTTGAGGTTGTCGCCGTCGCAGAAGTCAGTCCAACTCGTCCCAAAGATGTTTGATGGGGTTTAAACCTGGTAATTTGGAGGGCCAGGGAAGAACATTGATGTTGTGGTGTCTCAAGAAGACAGTGTGAGGACGGGCGTTGTCATGTTGAAAAACGTCGTTGACGTTCACCATGATGGGTTGCACATGGGGCCTAAGAATCTCGTCGACAATTGGGTAAGGTCTGATCATAAATCCTACGCAGCCCTGGTAGGGTTGAGGCAGTAGACGTTGCAGTGGTGGTCCTATCCCGAAGGTGACGTAACCGGATGTAGCGATATTGTGCGGGCGTGGTCACACGAGGTCTGCCAGATCGTGGATGGTCACAAGTTCATCCATGTTGTTGGTGACAATTCCATAGCCTTGTGATGGTGCTTGGGTGGACATAGTTGCTCTAGCAACATCTGATCGAGATTCGCCTGCTTCCAAGCAACCAATGGTGTTGTTGCATTGTGCTTCAGTCAGTCTTGGCGTAACTGTATTGCGTGTTGGTGGCTTAACACTGAGCTATGGAAACCGAGAACTCATCACTTTTATAGGGATTTTGCACATGTTGCACTTGCAGAACATGCAGATCTCTCAAACAAATTTATTGGACACGAATGCATTTTGGCGAAAAATCCGATGTTTTCCTCCGTTTTCAAAGTGCACAACTTTTATTGTCATTTTGGTCTGACAATCAGTGCCTTAACACGTGTAACATCACATACTCTGAACTTGTAACGTTATTACATATATTTCTCTTTAAAATAACAAAAATACCCCTTTTGCATTTCTTTTTTTGAAGAAAATATTAAATTACTTATAAATAAAATTAAAACTTAGTTTATGTGTATAAGCAGAACTAAAAATCCTTTAAGATAAAATTAAACACATAATACATGAGAATGCTTACAGTTTTGCAACACCACCACACTGACAGTGCACATCTTGGTGATTCAATGCCTCGTAATTCAAATTGTTGCCATTTGATGACCTACAAAAGATAGATAAATGTGAACTGTTATACAAGATTTAGTACTACACAGAAAGAAACAAATCTGTCACACATACAATGGTTACTTTTAACAAACTGCTCATTTTTGTTAGAATACTTTAAATGAACTGCTAATCAGATGATGATCAAATTGATGAAAAATATCTTCTTTAGTTCTAATTAAGCCTACTCAACTGAGACCATTGGCCATTTTTCTTTCTGGTCGTCAATACCCAATTATTTTCTTCAAACGAAACTCACAAAACAGAAAGAACTAATATAAAGAAGCTTTATGTTCTGTTTACCATAAGCTATGAGAGAGAAGTATATATTAATAACATAATCAACACAGATACCTTACAGTATACTCTTTTATCTCTTAATTCTCATATCCCTATTTGTCACTTCTTTTCATAGCCCAAAGAAAACAAACTGAAACAATATGTATAATTTCAAGGCTTTAGAACTTCAATAAATATTTCATCCAAACAAAATAAAGAGCTATAAAAATAACTCAGTTGATAATAAGAAATAACAAAACATAAAACATAAGAAAAGAATAATACAGCAAAACAAGTTATGTTTAAACCTTATGAGATCTTGGTCAGAAGACATCGGGGTTGCACCATCATCTGCCCACAAAAAGAAGTTGCATTCATTTTCTCTTTTACCACACCTATAAAACTGTCTTCCTGGAAAAAACAAGATATAATAATAAATTTGGTTTAAAGATAAACCACCTAATTCAAATTACAGAAACAAATATTTGTTTTACACAGCTATTTGAAATGTATAACATGATGATTCAAATACTTCAATCTTTCTTACAAACATTTGAGATGTACAAAATGAAACAATCAGATATTTTAGAAATGTTCATTTTATAAGTATCTAAAGTATAGTAGATAAAGTCACATATTTAACAATCTTTTTATACACGTCTGAAGCATACATAATGGATCACTAAACCATGTTATGTTGGAAGTTTTTTGACATATTACAAATTAATGAAGCAAAACATGACACAGTAATATAAAGATTTGTGATATAAATAACATGAACAGTAAGTTCAAAATTCAAAATTAATCAGAATAGAAAATTAAATTTTAGCAGTATCCTAAAGAACAGACTGCCCAAGTTTAAATAATGAGCCAAAGAAATAACAAATATAGTTTGAATTTGATGTATCATCAGTTAAAGAATGGTTACATTGCATTACAATATAAGGTCTACTCTATTTACTTCACTCCTCCAAACAGTACTGGAGCTGCGGGTGTGGAGAAACAGTTACAGTGGTAGCAGTGAATGGAAAACCTGATTAGATCTCTACATCATTTTTTCATCACTGAATTTCACTTTTTGGCAAAGAAGAAAAAACACTAGCATATAAATATAGTCTAAGTGTTTACCTGTTGTTGATTGCCACAGTCATGTAACATTTAAAAAATATCCAGTACTGATGCTATTAATTCATTCTTCAAAATTATTCAGCAAACAAGCTGTTTGGGATACTAAAAACATGAAGCCCTATCTATTTTTTCAATTCACCATTTGTTAATGTTACACATTTTTCACGTTCTATGTAAGTTCATTTTCGTGAGTAACATGTACAACAAACTTTACAACTGTAAGAAGGATGGTTTCTTTTCCTTGTCTTCATCCAGAGTTACTAATGAGGAGTGGAATTCCAATCAAACAGTATAACTCAGTAACAAGGGGTAAACTGTATGCCAGATTTGGCTTCACCTGAATGTTTAGCATATGTTTCCCTATATAATAACTTAGAAAGATTCCTATTAGAACTAACTTTTACTTTAACAGCATATATTATACTATAAATAGATGTTGTTACAATAACATCATCACATCTGATCATGTCACCTTGAAGACATGAACATTTGTATCTACCACAAAGTTTAAACTTGCATAAGAACAACTTTCTACTTGACTGTCCTGCACATGGGGTTAGAAATTATAGAATTTTTAGCCTCTAGCTTCATTTTCTTAATTTCCAAATTCTAAAAATTAAGTTCTCAAAAGGTCGGGTCCTAAAAAAAAATTCTGTATTGTATCTCTTTGGCACAATTATTCATGTTAATTTATCTCCTCATATCCACAAATCATTTATCTACATTCATTTGCTCACTAATTCATCAGTAAACAAACCAACAGCAAGATAATCCATTCTCACAAGATGATATGGCACCTAGAAAAAAAAATCTTCTCATAAGAGTATAGTGAAAAACCAATTTATACCTATTGTAACACCTACCCTTTAACATCTGATCAACCATTGAAGGAACAGAACTATTATTTACCTCTCTCTACATGGGATCAGTCAAATTAACTGATCACATAACCACTCTGTACTTATTTCAAATTGTTACAGTTTTGATATTACTAGCTTTTAATATGGTATGAGTATCTTAAAAAATTTAGCAGACTTTTGGTAAACATTGCCTTTTACACAGAGAAAAATCAGATTTTTTTAACAAAGTGCTTTTAATGAACTAAAATAAAAGATTTGTCCATGAATATATCATGACTTTTTTTTTTTACTAGTATGAGTGCAAAGTTATTTTCATGCTAAGATTAAGACTATTACTTTTCTTCACCTCAAAAACCTCAAATTTCATTTACACAATCTCCAAAACATTTTAAACACATTTCAAGTGTTTTCAGTAAAAACTTTATATTTTGTGTTATTTAATCTATCTTAACTCTATACGAGGCTAGTCAATTTGATTGATATTGTAACTATAAAAAAATAAAAAACAACCTAAATTACCCTTTTTATTTTTGAGAATTACTTCAAATTGTAACATGAAACTGTTTATTTGCCCAAAGTAGCTTTAAACTAGTAACAGTATACACTTAAGTTTTACTGTTTTCTTGCTCTTTGAACCATGTCTAACTACTACTGTAGTAGAACATTTAGTGCCATTATAAGTTATAAATCACTTGAGGAACATGGACCTTACATTACGCTGCTGAATAATATCAATCGCAAACTACTCCAAGCTGCTCCCCATGTGCCTCACAAAATTGTTTTTATCAATTTTATCTAATCTAACCTTAACTAACTTAGAGGGATTCCTATTTTTACATTTCAGTTACTTTTATAGTAACAAATAAAAATACACACGAAAAACAAGAAATAAAATTTTTAATCAATGTGTTCTTTTTTTTTTTATATGCAAAAACGGCTTGTTTGGGTTGAGAAAATATTTTACATAGAAGAGCGAACAACGTTTCGACCTTCTATGTAAAATATTTTCTCGACCCAAACGAGCCGTTTTTGCATATAAATTTCTCAACAAGTGGGTTTCTCGACATCATTGATTGTTCTTTTTTTGTTGTTCACTGTGAATGGTACTTAACCCTACTTTTTTATATTAATGGTAGTAGTGAACAAAATAATTTTTATTTAATTAAATAATCCACCAAAGAAAATGAATACTAATAAGCAAAATGCAGGCAATTTCCTCTAACTATGACAATTTTTCCTAGCTTTTTAACTATGCAACAAGAGCTATAATAAATTCTTCCAAGCTTCCACCTTTCTCATTGGAAATAAACTTGTACTAAAAGAGAAATAAATAATTTTCTGTTCATAACACAATGTAATACAATATGTCTTTTGACAGAAATAAAACTAATACATTCTAGTGATTAAGAGTAATATAACATTAAACATATGAAAGAACTATTAACAAATCCTGAAAGACAGGATGTGGCATGTGGGTGTGGCAAGAGGGCTCTGATCTTTTATTTGATAGCTCTGTAACCAAACAAGATTGAAGGTTATAAAACTTACATTTTGTCTCAGCAATGTTGATTTTATAGTGATTTATTTGTGTTAAATTTTGTATCTATTAGAGAGGTGGTCAATAAATTAGAGAAGAAGGATTGCCAAGAAAAAAAAAGTTAAATTTCTCATATGAGAGTAAATTCTGGATTTTTAAAATAATTTCTCATAAAATTCAGAACTTGAAACTTATATACTACTAAAATATGGATTATTAGTTACGAGTTTATGTTATACTAATTCATATGACATAAACAAAAACTAGTTTGACTAAATTTTCAGTCTAAGTCACATTTACAGTAAAGAATGTCCATGGTGAGATGGTTAAAACACTTTTTTGTTTAGAATTCTAGTACAAAATGTGTTTGTTAATTGTTTTACACAAAGATACACAACGGATTATCTGTACTGTGCCTATCACATGGATCAAAATGTAGTTTTCAAAATTTATGTCACTAGAGATAATGATAAAAAAACCTCCTTCATCTGACAAACCATTCAATTTGAAATTGTATACTTCACTGATACTATTTCTACCCACTTGAAAAGTTGCACTGACAACATTGATGTTTATAAAGCAGCATAGAAGAATAGATAAAATTATGAAAATGCCAGTTCATAACATTACACTTATTGTACTGCTATTTTACTAATTTATCACTGTAAGTTTGGTATCAAACTGTAGATTATAATTTAAGTTTTCATATTGCACATTATTTAATTTCTAAATTTAAAAGTAAATATTAAACAAACACACCTAAACTTTGATTTTTATGAGTTATGTGGTATGTTGAAGGCAGTACTGGTTCAAATTAGATATTTGTGATATCAAAGTACAAAGTCTTACAGTTTTTTACAAAGTAAGAACTGAAATCACCAATACTGACAAGATAGGATATAAAATAAAAATCTTTTATCCTCTCTATTTACTATGCTATCACTATATTTAGTGAATGAAATAAATGGCTTCTCCTCACCTCTTTCCATTTTTGGAAACAGTCCCTTACATGCACTTACTTCTATATATGACATGTAAATAATTAATCAGAAGCTCAGAAAGTCCCCTTGGTGATTTTTTCAGCCATTCTCAAATGTAATAGTGCCCTCTCTTTCTTTCCACATAAACCTTCCTGCTAGTAAGTTGAGTCTTTAGTGTGTTCATGATTTTGTATTTTATTTGAAACAGATAAAGCTAATTATTAAACTTGATAAATTTTAATGAAATTCTATGGTATTAATGAAGTAATTTATGGGTTTTTGGTTATTCAAATGTATATATAAAACCTAAAAAAAATATTTTGTTTCACATCCTCCATTGCAAAATTCTTAAGGCTTAGCAAGCTAAAACAAGCAACAAAGTACAAAGGTTCTACCTCGAAGGATAATTGTTTGCTTCACTTCTTTCTTTACTGTTTTATGTTTTAAGAAAAATAAGTTAAAGAACTTGTTTGTAAATAGTAACAATCTATAAACATATAGTTTATAGTAATTGAAATGTGAATGTATTTTACCAAATACTAACCAACTAAAACAATCAATATAGGTCACTTCGTGAAAACTAAAGATCAGTTTTATAGTATTGAATACAGTAACATGTACTGCATCATTGTAACTTCTGTATTGTTAGCCAGACAAAGCTGAAAGGTCAATATAATAAAAGTAATAAATTTATATAAATGAATAATGTTACAAATTTTAAGTTATTTAGTCTAAACATTTATGTTTTTGTTTTATAATATGTCGTGAATCTAGAATGAAAAAGGCATAATCTATATGTATTTCCTAATTCTATACAGAGGTTATGAGATTAGTCAAATTGACTGAAGCCAAACAGAGATTTGTTAGTGAAAATAAAGTTTTTCTTAAGAAACATTTGAAAAAACTATCTGGAAATTATAAGGATTTTGCACATGAAATTTGAAAAATTTCTGATGTGAAAAAATTAAAATGATAATTACTTTGCAGGTCAGATAGGTAACATGCAAAAATAAAAAAGGCATCGAAAAACACTGATTAACAAACCTTAAACTTAATAAAAAATATGATATTTTACTGATAATCTGTCAAGTTTTGTGAACATATGCTTAGTAATTTAAAAGTAATAGCATGAAAACTATAATAAGCACAAAATGGTTATTAGGTCAGTCCCAGGTACCAAGTCCATGCTGAAGGAATTAATATGATGTCAAGTAAATGAAACAAGGTGTTGTGAATTAGACAATGATACTTTTATATGTTGATAGATCAAAGCTTCTTCACTGTTGAAATGATACCCATGGTGGAAAACAGCCTCAAAAATTAGTTTCAAACTTCACCATAAAAGCTCAATAACATTTAAATTTGGTAAACATGGTGATAAAGTTTGGTATTAAAACTCTTCCTCGTGTTCCTTGAACCAATTTAACAAATTCAACAGTATTATTTGGTGTATTATCTTGATGAAATAAATCAGCTCCATTTGGAAACACAGAATACACCACAGGAGGCATTTGGTCTCCAATAAGTTAAATAAGCACTTGCTGTTATCTTAACTTTCTGAACTATTCCAATAAAAAGCTGTCCATATTATCACAGACCCATTCTAGGTTGTAAAGTTTTCATTTTTTGGTTTCTGCTACGCATAAATATATTTATTTGATTAGAAAAATGTAAAAGAGGGACTATCTGACCAAACCACATATTTTCATTGACCTTTGGTCAAATTTTTATTTCCTTGACGCAACTTTACTTAGGTTTTTTGCATTTTTTGTGTAGAGGTTTCTGAATGGTAGATATACTATTGTAACCCATGTGGAGTTCCCCTGAGTTGCTATGATAGTTTGTTAGAGACTATAAGTGACATCTGTGAACACTTCAGATGCTGTGTCAGTTGTTTTCACCACATTACTCATGTTAATAATTCTTAATCTTGATTTGTTCAAATTAATTTTTTTACCACAGTTACATTTTTCTGATGTTATTTTACTTTTAACATCTATGCTGACATAATTTTTTACACTGTTCCTTGGGATAAGTTAATTATTTAACAGTATATATCACTGAGAGTCTAGCAAGGTTTCACAATGTGTCTCTCTGGAAATCTGACATTTTTTTTCAGTTTGGAATTTTTACAACTCATGCCTTTTTGGAAAACTGACATACAATTTCAATACAGCATTTTTACAATTCATGCCTCTTTAGAAATCTGACCTATCTTTTTAGCATAGCATTTTTAAAACCCATGCTTCTTTGCACATCTGAAATACCCTAAAAGACTGTCAATCTTATAACCTTTCTCTGGAGAAAACAAAAAACTGCTTACATAAAGACAATGCAAGAACGTTGAATAATGTACTTCAAATCTGCAATATTTTATTTTCCCTTCTTATAGACACCAAAACTTGGAATGAAAAGAAAAAAGGTGACATGCTTCCACTATTTTGTTCAACCCTTCTATGTTCATCAGTTATTAGCAGTTATCTGTCGTGACATATTTATTATCATTTTTTGATGAATAAAATTTTGCTATATCTAAGCATTCACTATGACAGTGGCATAAAAAATTACTTTAAAATACATTCCATAGAAACTTTTCATTTAACGACAAGTTTATACAGCATAACTAGCTAACAGAATCTGAGCACATACCCATATTTGGTCCATTTTTCTTGACTGTCAATAGTAATGCTGTTTCACCACATTTACAGACAATGTCTTGTTGACCAAGTTGGTCCAGTACATTTGACTGGTTTAGTTGTCTGTGAACAGAAAACAAATGTCACAACTACTTATGTAAAAATTAGAGGATTAAATGATATTTAACTTAAATCAACACTGCTTTTATAATACAGGAACATTCTAGATATACAGAAAATGTTCATAATGTAAAAGTCAGTCTTTATTCACAGCATGAGCTGTACGTTATTAGTATATACCATTAGCTGAAAACTACACAAATGCATATAATTTACTGGTGCTATTAATGTATAAAATTATTATTAGAATATACAGTAAAGCAAACACACTACTTAAAAACTTGTGTATAAAATACATATACAGCACGATGATGATTTAAAAGGTAAAAGTCATTACCATACCTAAGAACAGCTCTTGAAACTGATGTCCTTTGAGAAGATAGACCAACGACACTGTTTTGAAATGAAGAGACTAGTCTCTGAGGTTGAGCATTTGTAGTAGTAGAGTTTTGAGAATATAAGGGTCTAACATCTGCACTAAGGCTTCCAGCTCCCACTGACTCAAATCCACTGTCACCAGTGGTACTACAGTATGAATCATTTCTTCTTGAACTGTAACCATGAGTTCCAGTCTGGAATGACCTTTCACTTTGCTCATTAGATTCTAAATATAATGCAAATGATACTTATTCACTTATGTGCTATGAACTGGACATCTGAATTAATTCAAGACTCTGATCAAGTGTGGTAAAAGTTTAAAAATAGAGTTTTTAACCATTTTAGATTGTCTCTTACAGATGGAAAAAAAGAAGAGAGATTGCAATTAAAAAATTAGATTTGCTAACAAAGGATGTAATAGGTTTAATTAAAAGAAAAGCATAAAAAATTTAAATTAACCAGCATGACAAGAGATTAGAACATCAAAAAAGGATGTATGAGAAAAGGTTGGATGGAAATATAAAAATAGATAGTGAGGATTTCTTTAATTACATTAAGGGTAAATAAAACATCAGGACAGGAGTAAAGCCTTTGATAGATGACACAAGAAGGCTAATATCTAATAATTATGGGATTCTTGGGTTATTAAATTCTACTGTTTCTTAACTTGAACAACTGCAAGATGAAAACAAGTTTGAACAAGATAATCCTATTAATTTCAAGTTTGTTAAGAAAAATTAGAAAGTTTAAAGAAAAACAAATGTTATGGACCCAAGGATTTGAAAGAAATTAAGGATTGGATATGTGAACCACTTGCTACTATTTTTTCAAGGTCCTCACACAGTGGACAGGACAGAGAAGATTGGAAATTGGTTTGTGTTACTCCTCTTTTGAAATACTGGGGAAAAAACTATCCCAGTAGTTACAGGTCTATTAGTCTTACATCAACTTATTAATAAAAAAAACAAACAAAGAGTAAACTAAAGAATGTAAAGGCGTGTTAACAATATACAACTAATTACTAAGTGCAAAACAGCAGAATATGTTGGTAACTAAGACTGCCCTCCAATTTTGAGGCTTTATTGTGACCAAACAAACCTGATAAGTGCTGGTATTGAGTAAAAACCTTGTTTAGCAGCAGTACACAACAAACAATAACCCAAAGAAATAGTAGTTTTCAGTTTATCAAAAAACAGATACTTCATTGTAAAGGTAACATTTCAATCAAGACAGATAAAGCTGCCAACAGAAAGACTAAGTAAAATTTTGATCCCTCCTGTCTTGAAGTTTTTAAAAAATGTCATCTGAAATAAAAGTTAAAAATAATAAAAATACCCTCTTTAAAAACTTGTTCACAATGTTGTTCTCTTTAAAATAATATCAGTGAGGGTGTATTAATACAATAAAATCTTTATGATAAATCTACAGAAGTAAAAAGAAAAATACTGTAGGTTTTACTAAAAACAAAATGCTAAACATCTCCTATGTTTGTGTTATAGAAGGGTGACATTTAATTCAGCATTAGTTCAGTGTTTCAAAACAATGGTAGGTTTTACCGAGATTAATATTTTTGGGTTAGAGAGAGAGAGAGAGGTCCAAGATCCAAATTACCTCTTCATAAGTACAGTATCACAAAAAACTGGTTTTACTAAGGCTTACTAAACGTTAAACACTTAATCTCAGTAATGTATAGATTTAGAGTGAGTTCCAACAACTAAAATTTCCATAGGTCTAGTGTTACAAAGAAATGACAGGTTACACTGGACTTAATAAACATCAAACACTTAATCTCACCTGTGTTTGGGTTAGAGAGAGGTCTGACACCTAGAGTCTCCATAAGTCTAGTATCACAACCACCTAAACAGCCAGAAAACCTTTCAACAAAACAACATAATTTATTAGTATACACTGTAATAAGAAATCTGGTAACGCAGCAAACTCTAAGACAGTTATTATAACTGAAATGAGCATTTAGATGTTTACGTACAGCTAAATTCCACATGAAATTTACCAAATTTTTTGTTTTGAATTTTGCACAAAGCTACATCAGGGCTATCTGAGCTAGCCATCCCTAATTTTGCAGTGTAATATTAGAGGGAAAGCAGCTATTCATCACCACCCACCTCCAACTCTTGGGTTATTCTTTTACCAATGAATAGTGGGATTGACCATCACATTATAATGCCCCATGGCTTAAAGGATGAGCACATTTGATGTGATAGGGGTTTAAACCCATGACACTCAAATTCCGAGTCAAGCACCCTAACCACTTGGCTATGCAGGGCCTGCCAAACCTGACTGAAACTTCAAATTATAACTAAACTTATTTCATTGCCATGGTAAAAGTTTTAATGTTTTTTTAAACAGAATCTACATTAAAATTCATTTTTTTAATTCCTTTTCTACCAGAAACATCACATACAGTTTTAAATTTTTGTCAATAGTCCAATATTGTACCCAGTATCATAAAATACTTAATTTTCAAAAACAAAACAACAAATTCTCTTTTAAAAGACAAAAATATCTCATTAACTGATGAAATCAAAGTATTCATAATACTTTTTGATACATAAAACTTTGTTAATGAACAAGCTGAAACTGAAAAGATGAAAAAAAACTGTACCAAGGTAGAAAGATGATAACACAAAGTGTTACTAATTAACATTAGATGTTAATCAACATGCAGAAATATAGTTTGCACTTACTCATCTGGATAGAAAGGTGATAAAGATCCTCTCTTCACTCTAAAATGTAGTTTCTGAACACGTTTAGGATGACACTAAATTGTTAAGAAAACAAAGACATAAATCTGACTTACTAAAATGTTATCACTTTAATCAAAAAAGAGCAGCTAAGCAAAGAATCAGAGGCTACAGAAAATTATATCAAAACTATTACACCCTTCACATAATTCTAACCTAAAGGTTATTTTAAGATAAAACAAAATCAAAAATCAAACATATGTATATAAAATAGAGGGGCATCATTTAAATAGAAATATGTAAATAAAACAACAGCAAGAAAAATAGATAAAGAAAATAACCATTCAGACTTTTTAGGATAGCCTGTCTAAGGTAAACCCTATAAAAATGTGGTAGAGAAATGGTTGGTTGTTATACTACATCCAGGTCTGGATTAATATGAGGTTCACAAGGCCACGGACTAAGATCCTGCACTTTTAGGGGCCTCACACTTTCATGACTATATATTAATATAATGGATAACAATGAATTAAAAATTTTGAACCATCAAAAATAAATAACATAGTATGAAATGAACTATCTTCAATGTGCATTCAACAGGAAATCAAATAATGTTCACAATTTCATTACAATTTTATCCTTTTGATAGTTTTAATGCAGACAGTTTGCATTATTAATTGCCAATACAACAGAATGAAATAATAGTAGAATAGACATCCTTAATATTCTCAAATTACTAATGACATTAAGTGGATTTCAGTAAAACAGTGTTAATGTTTAAAACTGTATATTATTTTATCCCCAGTTTTTGTCCCAGTAAATTTCAAGTTGATTCTAAAATATTTTAAGCTGAAATCAAATTAGACAGATTATTTTATAACAAGCATTGACACAAATAACTATTTTAAAGGATTTATGATACTAATTACAAGTGACTTACTTCTGAACACAAGGAGTTTTCTACCACAATGTTTTCAACAAATCCAGGAAGCCAAAGAGCACTACGACACTGGGGAAATCCCATACAAGACAGAAAAATCCTACAGAAAACCATGCATGAAAACTGAAATAACATATTTTAAAAAACTCCTTCTTAAAAGTGTTTAATAACAAGAAAAATGTATATAATGCAGTAACAAATTCACAATTATTCAACAAATGAAAGACTTCTAGTTCTTTTATCAATAAATTCATGTTTTATAAGCAAGTTTCATGCTATTAAATTTAGGTAGAAATTTTAGTTAACTGTTCTGTAGAGTCTTAAAAATTAATATATGTGTTTGTAAAATTTGTAAATCAGCAATGTAATCATAAATTTTATTAAGCCAAGTGCACACGTTCAAGAAGTTTTCTCCAGATGTTTCACATAATGTTAAGCTGTTGATAACTCATTTGTACTTAAAATGAAATCTGTAGCATTATATTTTACATTCTGTCTCAAAAAATTTATATCAATTATGAATATTTTTTATTAATTACTTTTTCCTTACTTATTTTGCCACAAGTTTTAGGCTATTTGAATGAAAGCTATTGCTTATTGGCAGACCATAACTATGTAACAAAACAAAAATGACTGAACAAAAGCTGCACCACATTTTTTAGGTTTAACATATTTAATGACACAAAATACCCACGTTTTATGATTGGTTTGTTTTATATGAGACATCCACACCAAACTACACACGAGCTATCTGTGGTAGCCCTCCATACTGATAGATAGTGAAAGTAGGCAGTCAACATCCCCCACCATAAACTCTTAAACTACTCTAATTAAATAGCTGGATTTCACTGTCATCCTCACAACATCCCCAAGGCTCTAAAGTGCAAAGGACTGTTTTATTTTTTTAGCAACAACAGGACACAAATCATTATATATCCTAGGATCTGTATTTGGAATGCTAACCACTAGGCCATGATCGTTCCCTTTTCGAATTTAATACTGTACTAGTCAAAATACAGAACTTTTATAATTAGCATCAAAATAAAAATCTTCTACCCTTGGCCATTCTTCCTGTTTCTTATTACAATATCAGCACTGCCACACCTTGGACACTTCATAACAGGATGCAAGCCACTATCTTCTATAGCTACAAAAGACAAGATAACAATGTGTGAGGTATGTTTTTGTTAACATTAATAAAAAAACATTTTGCTTCAAAGATGACCCAATAGTAAAAATTCTTAAGAAACAAAGTTTTTCTCAGTAAAAAATTATCAGTATTACGATTGGCAAAATATGATTATTCTTGTAAATAAGTTACAAAAAGAATTATATCGTAATAAGATAATTCATATTTATTTTCATATTTAACAGGCCATTATTAATGTTATTGTTTTGATCAATAATATCCAGTTAAATTAAAGTCATCAGTATGCAAACAGTTTACTTTGAACAAACCTAGTTAATACTGTAAGAACAAGTACAAAATGGACCATAAAAAAGAAATTTTCAGATGAAGAGTTAGAGTTGACAAAAACTAGATTATGACTAAAGTTCACAAATTCAAAAAAACTTAGAATTACCAATTACCATGTCCAATGCCAAAACTCTGGTATATATTCTATGCAAGTTACTTATTAACTATTTCCATAAAGGACTGGACAACTTGACTAACTTTGTAACCATCAGTTTCCATGATATTAAATGTTCAGTAAATATTACAAATCTTTTGTACAAAAAGAAAATTAGATTTTGAAATTAAGTATTTTTACTTCACATCTGTCTGTGAATATACTGAATTAAGATGTGGACTGGTATAAGTGAAAAGTAATATTTAAGTTACAAAATACTTTTTAAAAATTTCCAAACTTTATTTGTGTAGCATTTAAAACTTCCTAACTAAATATCAAACTTTTTCAGTAGAACTTTACACTTTGTTATTTTCTCTAATCTAACTCTATATAAACATAATTTGACTGGCTTTGTCACTACCAGTAAAAATATTAAGTTACCTTTATCACTTTCTAAAATAACTACAAATTATAAAAGAAAATTATAAGTGTTTGTCCTAAATACCTTAAGGCTTGTAAGGTGCTGCTACTGTTTATATTAATTTTATTGTTCCTTAAACCATGTCTAATAATCTTGCCACACAAGATGCAAATTACTCTGTAAATAATTACCTCATTTTACTGCACTGAATAATGTAAAACATGAACTGTTTGTGAGCATATCTTGTGAATAATTTACTCATCTATTTTTCATTATCTTACCTAACAGGTTCCTAATTTTTACATTTTAGTTACTTTTATAACTATAAGTAAATAATATATATGAAAAACAGGCCTCACAGTCATGTGAAAAAGTTCGGACACCCTATGAAAGCCTGTGTATTTTTGTAACATTTTTGGACACATAGATATTTAATTTCAATATTTAAAATACTGAGAGATTATAGGAATATAACTAAATAATTAAAACTGAAGGAAAGACTTTTCAAGATCTTCTGTACATGTAATTCTACAAAAATGCATATTCTAACTGAGGAAAAGGTTAGGACACCCTACCTAGTGTTATTCCCTTTGGCTGAAATAACTGCAGTGAGACGCTTCTTGTAGCCATCTACCAGTCTCTGACATCAGTCTGAAGAAAGTTTGCCCCACTCCTCAATGCAGAATTCTTTCAGCTGTGAGATGTTTGAGGGGTTTCTTGCATATTCAGCCTGTTTCAAGTCACCCCACAGCATCACAATGGGATTAAGATCTGGGCTTTGACCCAGCCATTCCAGGACTTTCCATTTCTTAGTTTTCAGCCAGTCCTTGGTGGATTTACTGGTATGTTTTGGATCATTGTCGTGTTGCAGGGTTTGGTTCCACTTCAGCTTCAATTTTCTTACAGATGGTCTCAAATAATCCTCAAGCACCCTCTGATACACAGTAGAATTCATGGTGGATTCTATGATTGTAAGCTGTCCAGGTCCTGTTGCAGCAAAGCAGCCCCAAACCATGACACTTCCACCTCCATGCTTCACAGTTGGTATGAGATGCTTTTCCTGGAATGCTGTATTTGGTTTATGCCAAACGTGTCCTCTGTTCTGGTGTCCAAATAATTCAATTTTGGACTCATCTGTCCAAAGAACATTATTCCAGAAGTCCTGGTCTTTGTCTACATTCTCTCTGGCAAACTTCAGTCTGGCCTTGATGTTCCTCTTAGAGAGCAAAGATTTCCTCCTTGCATACCTCCCATGCAAGTTAAACTTGTGCAGTCTCTTTCTGATTGTAGAGGCATGCACTTTCACATCAACAGTAGCCAGAGCCTGCTGTAGGTTCCATTATCACATGCTTGGGTGTTTGGAGACCTCTTTTAGCATTTTGCAATCTGCTCCCGAAGTAAACTTGCTTAGACAACCAAACCTGGGAGTTGTTTTGAAAGCCCTCCACTTGTTGACTATTTTCCAGACAGTGGAATGGCTGATTTCAAAATCATTTGGGATCTTTTCAAATCCCTCACCAGACTCATAAGCTGCTACAATTTTTATTTCTGAAGGCCTCAGACAGTACATTTGCTCTCACCATGGTGCTCACTCTCACTTCAACAGTCAGGAACACACCAAACTAAATGTCTGAGGTTTAAATAGGGCAAGCTTCATTCAAAATGCTGAGTAACGATCTTCTAATCATGTCCACCTAGTGTGATACACCTGTGTGAGTTGAGCCATTTTAAGTGGGAATAAATGTGAGGGTGTCCTAACTTTTTTCCTCAGAATACGTATTTTTGTAGAATTACATTTACAGAAGATCTTGAAAAGTCTTTTCTTCAGTTGTAATTGTTTAGTTATATTCCTATAATTTCCCAGTGGTTTAAATATTGAGATTAAATATCTATATATTTATGCACAAAGCTAACAACATCCCACAATTATTACAATTTAGCTGGCTTTTATAAGGACAAAAGAGGCTTGAATTAATTCCCTTTGTCAGTCGACCTGAACAACATGAAATAAACTTTCAAACTGAATATGAACATGACAACGTTCTATACTAAAAACAACACATTTTACACTATTTGATAGATTTAAACTTTGCCTTTCTGTATATTATAAATGCTATAGCATAAAATAGAAGGAAGATTTTTTTGTCTTTGTTCAAAGTTAAGCACAAAGCTACACAATTTATCTGTGCTCTGCCAACCATGGTTATTAAAACCTAGTTTCTAGTGCTGTAAGTCCACAGACATCCCATTATGCCACTACAGGGGAAAAAGAATTACTGGCAATTTATAAAAGAGCATATGATGGGTGGGTGAAGCAAGTGAAACTGATTTTCTTGTTTATGACCGTAAAGAAATAGCATCAAAGGCTAAACAATTAGACTTTGTTTTAGTAATATCTTTTATTATAATGAGAGATTTGTATTAAAATCCTCACTTCAGAGAAGGGTGGTTAATAAATTAAAGAGGAGGGTGGACCTGATTCTCATACCTGAGAAGTTAAAGATTTAAATATTTCCTTATAAAATGAAAAAGTTAATATATATATAATATTGAAATTTGATTTTTAACTATACTTTCATGCCAAGTTTATTTGCATATATTGATAACAAATAATTTTAACTAAATTTTAAATGTATCTCTGTAAAAGATCATGACATGCACACTCCGACTTACCCATGGCATTAGTGGTAATACCTGTTACTGATCCCATTACATGATTTATAATAATTAGATAGTTTTAGTAACATAAAATGGGTTTGAGTGAACTTAGTAGCTAATATTAAGATAACTCTGCTTCCTAATGTCAACACTGGACATTCAAACACCAACTTTCATGGGAATAAACTGATTAGAAAATTACAAAGTTGAATGATAAATTAAACAAACAGAAAAAGATAACAAAAATTATTTGAAAAAAAAGTATTGATGTGCCCTTTAATACTTACGATCAGGAACAAACTCTTGGGGTTCTCCAATATACTGAGCCAATGCCTCATCCAACCTGTTTGCCTAGTTAAAGCAATAATAATTTTACTACAATGGGCATAGTGAGTATATCAGTATCAATGTATGTAACCAAAACTCCTGTGCCATCTATAGAATGGTACCACAAACAAAAATCCATAAAATATTTCATCACACTTGGGGTATTCAAGATTGAGACATTTGTAAAAACTGTGGTACATGCAACAACCATTTCTTTATAATGGAATACAATTTTAAATAAGTGTAACCTCCTCAAAACAAAAACATGCCTTTCACTAGGACTGTATGTAAAGGTTTTGATCATATCTTTGTTAATGTAACATTTAAATGTAGTAATTAAATCTGGAGTTCTTAAAAACTACTACCTTTTCAATAAACAGCACCACTTTTAATATATAAAAGCATTACAGTTTATATCTGTAAAATTTATGAAAGTTTTAAGCTCTGTGCATTGAATCATTTTGATGCAATAAGCTGCATAAGAATAAAGAGTACAATCCAAACACTTTTCCACTGCAGTATTTCCAAATAAAGAAAAATCCTTTTTCAGAAAATGTTAACTTTTTATAAATTTTTGTAATTATTAGTGCAAACAGCTGTCTGTGGTGGAGCATTTCTACTATTACAAAGCAATTATATTATAAAAATCATGCTAAACAGATGCACTGCAGATTAGTTAATATACATGTTGCAAATTATTTAAAAACAAGAAGAAATGTTTAAAATAATTTCTTTAATTTCTAAACGTTACCATGTTTTAGACTCATTTGTGTTTTTATTTGTGTTAATTGTCAATTATGACTTTAAAATACATTCATTGGAATTTCATAACTTTCATTAATTATTTAATTATTTTCATACAGAAGTAACCTATGCACACTCTTTAAAGATTAGAACTATCCATGCAATTTTTCAACCATCAACTTAACTTACATTAAAAGTATTGAAGTATAGTACATACATAACAAATTATCTCATAACTGCATTTTTCACAAAAACCAATGTATTATTTTGAGTTGTTATTTACAAACAGGTTACAAGATGGCTGAAAGTAGGCTTATGCCCATATCTCCAGGTACTAAATCCTAATTTATTACAATTGAGAGCCTACATATTTCAGCACAGATTTACATTAACTAAAATAGCTTCCTAACTACACATAAAATTTCCTTACATGATTAAATCAGTCATACCACAAAATAAATGGTTAAAACTATTATGCTACGTTGAAGCTTATATACTTGTAATAAACACCTTTATAATTTGTTCAAACCAAGAAAACTACAGCTCATTTATAATCTAGTTCTTGAGCTTTTTCAAGAATTCCAAATATATTCAAAATTACAAAAGCAAAAAGCAGTTGAATATGATTAGAAGATTCTTGTTGATCTCCTATTGACTAGTAATTCCATAAAAGATATCATAAAGGTTAGGAGTCTATGTCAAATTTTATCTTAAGCACTAAGGTCAATCTAGTAATCAATAAAGTCAGCGACTGTACACTGTGCTAGATAAAAGAAGATAGGAATTCTCCAAAATGATCTTCAAGATAACAGAATAAAGCAGGAGCATTCAGATCCATGGAAAATTCCCTTCTATGAACCAAAATATATATTTTAATGTAATTAAAATTGAAATTAGGGTAACGTTTTTGTTTACTGGTAAGAATGAGAACTATAGGAGAAACTTTAAAGCAAAACTTGTGGAAAAAATTCAAAGGTTTACATTTACAAGTAGGCCACAACAATGTGGCCTGAGCAACTACAAATCAAATGAGTGAAACGGAAAAGCTTAAAACATGTATGATTCAGATCCAAATATTCATACCTAAAAGTTTCATCCATTACCATCAGAAGGCTATTTTATTTTGGAAAGACATACATACTCTGGAAATAAGAAATCTTCACATTTCTAAAATATAAACCTTTAACCTTAAATTGCCAAACAATTCAATATAATAAACAACTTCACCTTGTCCATAGCTTCAACAAAAACTGCTCTGTATTTCTGAACCTGTTCTTGTAATACCACTACATGGAAAATATTAAAAATAAAAAATTTACAGTATATAAGCATCACATGATTTAAAAGATGCACAAGTTTTAAATGCTAGAACAAATTGTGTTCCCAACACCTTTGGTCAAAGTGATTACATTAAAATTAATCAAATCATATAGTTTCTAAAAAAGGTTGTATTTCTACAATATCCTAACAATCAGTATGAATGCAGAAAACTACATTAGTACACAAAATTGAGTAAAATAACAACAAAATAATATAAAGATTTTACAACCAACAATCTAACTCTAACAGTTTTACTTTCCCTAATATATCTAAAACTTACTCAGTAAATAAATAAAGCAGCACCCTTAATAATTCACTAAACAAAGGAACATTTAAGGAACTTGGCTTCACAACTGGAGCTAAAAAAACTGGAGTAAAAAAGATTTATTTTATCATACAAATCACACCATATAAAGAAATTATTTTAGGTAAGCTCAACAGATATGTGCATACACTAATCTTCTAATAATTTACTATATAAAGATGAAAAGTTGACATTCTGTTCATTTGTAATGATGTTATCTTTGCTGTGCAACAGCTTGCATGAAATGTGTGTGCTTTCTACCACAACAAGTATTTTTGTTGGTTTTTTAAATTATTTCAGTCATATATATACATATTAAACAGATGATGGACTTCTTCAGGCACATAATTATATTTGAGGGTATGTTGGCTGAGATGATAATGAGTAATAAACTCCAATTAGGTATATGTGTACCCCATGCTTGGTGTTGTTGAAAAAAAAATCATACTCACAATTAAAATTCCCATTACATTTGTTTTCTTGTAAACTAGATACACTAATGCAACATCACCAAATTTTGTTCAATTTTAACCTTTGGTTACAAGTCTATAATACCTACAGGTTTTACCTGAAGCATGTTTAAATTTTGAAAATTCCCTTATTTAAATGTGCTTCTTCATCTCAGAAGGATAACAAAACCAAAACCAAGA
This sequence comes from Tachypleus tridentatus, assembly GCF_004210375.1. Classification (NCBI taxonomy): domain Eukaryota; kingdom Metazoa; phylum Arthropoda; class Merostomata; order Xiphosura; family Limulidae; genus Tachypleus; species Tachypleus tridentatus. The sequence goes on from NC_134835.1 coordinate 43,188,767, forward strand.
CAACCCTGAACCCTTGAAATTCCTAATAAAATTCAATTCACTGTCTCTACTATCACATTTAATAATTTGCAGGGTCATACAGTTGACCAAGTAGAAATATATCTTTGAGAATCAGTTTTTTTCACATAGTCAACCTACCTATAAAACAGCTTTAAAATGTACAGAAATCAAAACAATGACCCTGTAATACATTAAAGAGATGACTAAATATACATTAAAAAAATGTTTCATGAAATACTAGAAATAGTATAGTCATTTTCCATACATAGCTCATTACTAGAATATAATTCATTTTTATAAAACATGTTCATAACACTTGTACATAATTTTGAAAAGAAAAAATTAATCATTTCTCATCATATTATAGGTATTCAGCTTGCAGTTAACATGAAATAATACAGCTACAGTTTTATGACAGACACTGTTTCCATTTTTAAGTATGCTTAAATTTTACAACTTATATTCATTTACTAATGATTTCAACATGAAAAACGTTTCTGTTAATTGTTTTACCTTGTGGATCTTTTGTTCCTTCACAAATTCTGAAATGAAAAAGATGTGGAACTGAAGTCTAAAAACATTCTTGAAATATTTCTGACATTCATTCATTTATCAATTATGTCTACCACTATACACCTATTTCTAATACCACTAGAAATTTGTCAATACAGTAAAAGAAAGACAAAAAATATCCAAAGCATACAACACTAACATTTTAAAAACAAATCCCATAAAAACTATCAAGAGATTACATGTAAAAATTACACTTTACCAGATATACTTCATGAAATGAAAATTAAAATATTAACACATTACAAATGGGTCGAGATTTTACTCTTGCTTCTTGCAGAACATAGGAGTCAGACGTGTTTTACTTTGTTCTGGACAGTTATTATTTCTCTGAATTTTACTTACAATAATACCCATATTTTTATAAATGGTTTCTCAAATAAAATGTAACATGTTCAGTGAAGATGAGACTATTACCAAACTGATGATAATTTCTCAGACCTTCAAAGGGAAAGTAAAGATTCTGATGTGGATCATTCTGACTGACTCTAACTACAGTGATGTTGTTAAACGTACAAAGATATGTAAAGTTGTTGTACTCTCAACATATTCTGAATCAGAAAGTGATGATGGTTCTACAAATGTTCCTGCTAGTGATTTGTTTCCTCTTGGATAATTGGTCAGAAATAGATATTCCACCAAACTTGGAAATGTTTAAAGGAAAGTCAGGGGTCACTATAACTTCATCCAAACTTGTTTTTATGTTTTGTCAGAAAATGTGTACCTACTATAATCAAACTGCAGAAAAATATAAAATGTTATCTGAAGGACTTCACCAATGTAAAGTTAAAACTAGAGACATAAGGAAATTTCTAGGCCTTACTCTACTAATGGGACAGACAAGGAAACACAAGTGGAAAGAATAAATTTAAACATTCTGGATGTGTTTTCAAACAGACTCTTCAAAATTCAACTAGTACTGAATTAGTTCCTCAATAAGTTCAGGACATTATACAAACCAAAACAACAGCTGTCATTGGAAGAGGACACGATTCCATAAAGAGGACATCCAAGATTCTGAAATAAAACTATAAATCTACAAAAACTGTAAAATATGGCCTTCTGGTGACAATAGTGTGTGAGAGTGACACAGGTTGTATTTGCAACATGGAAGTTTATATTGGTGAGGGAAAAAATTGGAGAAAAGTATTCTTTCAGTTCTTGCTCCCAATCTTGAACTGCGACACCAATGTATACCAGTAAAATTATTTCAACAGTACTTCCATTGCAAACCTTTTCCTAGAACATAAAACAAGAGTCTGCAGAAAAATCAAAGTATATAGAGGGTTGCCACCGAGGCTGAGGATTCAATAATGAAAAAGGTGAAACAGTTTTCCATAGAAAAGGTGATGTTCTGATGTTCTTATTTTCATATGGAAAACAGAGAGAAATGAGAATGGTTTCACCCATCCATGAGTTATCTGTTAATACTGCAAAAAAAAAAGAAGAAGGAAATAATAATAAAAAAAAACCTGTGTGTGTTTTCTAATACAATGCCCACATTTAAAGCCATGATCATGCAAATCAGTACTTCTCATACTTCTAGTGAATTGGACAAAGGTTTGTACTTTATCGAAAAAACTGCAGCTTTTTCAATTCATGTATAACCTACAAAGCCCTGTATCAACAGAAAAAGTAAAATATAAGCAGTTCCTCCTCTACATAGCAAGAGAATGGATTACTGCCAAGGAGAAAGAGAGCTCACTGGAATTAGAGAGGAAAAATCTGGTCCATCATCTGAAGGTACAAGGACAGTCCCACATAAGGATCCCCAGGGAAGACTAGTAACAGGAAGCAACATATTCTTGCGTTCATCTTACATACAGGAAAAAGAAATTTCCTACCACAGCCTATAAGTTTGTACTGCCCATAGAAAAAACAAAATACAATACATATGTAACTTTTGTGTGGTTCCACTCCATATAAGAAAATGTTATACAAGATACCATACTTTAAAATTTACTAGTTTTATTCATATACATACTCAGTAAGTTTCAACTAAATAATAAAAAAATTAGTTGAGTCATGAATAAAATGCATCTGACTCCTTTCAAACTCAAAATTTTAATAAATAAGACACCAAAATGATCTATATGAAACACAAGCAATCTCGTGACCCAACGGCAGTGTGTTAATAATCCACTTTTCGAATGGGATGCTAAGTTTTAATTTTAACAATTAAGTCAAAATTATATTTGATATCACTTACCTTTTCAAATCTGCCTCAAGTTCAGCTCTCAAATGTGGTTTGGACATTTCAAATCCCATTAAATCATAACCTTTATAACAAAAATATATTTATATTAAAAAATCTTCAGCAGTTACATGTAATGAATAATACATACACAAGATCTTAGATTTCCAATCAACTATATAAATCTAACAATTACATGGTTACCTAAAGCTTGAACTTCACAAAATACTGTGTTACTTTTTATATGATTATTACACTGATTTTTAGAAATAAATATTTTGGTTATTTTCAAATAAATTATTACACTAAACAAACATTTTAAGATTCCACTACAAGTATTGGCATCACACAAATATGAAACAACATATAGATGCAATGAATTAATAAGATTTCAAAAGCTTTACATTCACATTTCATATATATATATGGTTGCTGCAACAGCTTAGCAATGATTGTCATTTTAAATTTTACTATGTGAAAGCTTTCTTACTTTCTCAGAAAGGTCTAAGACTTGTTTAACAGTTTAGCATTTTGTAGGCAATGTTATGCCTAAATTTAAGAGCCGAGATTGTGTATATGATTAAATTCTCAGGTGTGTTTGTATTTTGAAGTGATATTTAAATTACCTAACTTACAAAGAGTTTATCAAAACTAGAATGTAATTCTTAGTATTAATATTTTAAATACCTTGATCCGATACATGTTCTGAGTTTTCACAAGAAATATTTTCTTAATAAGATGAAAAAAACAATTACTCAACATCCTCTATTTCCATCAATATTTTCAAACTTCACATTAGCTTTTAAATTATTCTAATACACTGTATTCTGTAGAAACATCATTGAATTACTGTAAAAAAATTTAAAATCTATAAGAAAATTTCCCAATAAATCTACACTTTACATAAAAGCACAGCTGCATTATAGGACACTGTATAAACTGAAATCCAAGATATGATAACACTGTAGCTGATAAATACCATGAAGAATTACACAATTCTTCTTACTTTGAAACTTAAAGATGTTAATTTGGATAATTTGTTACCTTTGCATGAAAATATAGTTATGAAAAAAAGAAAAGGACAACATGAATTTCTGTAGTATGGTCAAACCAATTCTGAATACTCTTATTTATTATGTTTTCCACACACTCACGCAAACTAATAGTTTAATATAAAACCCACCTTCCACTAATCCCATGCCAAGCTCTCCAGGAATAAACCTACCCTCTGGATTTAAACCAACATAAAACCTGGACTTGATGGTTTCAATATGTTCAGCATGTGTAGCATCTGTACCTGGTAAATGAAATGTTGTTTTACCACAAGAAGAAAGTAATGTAAAAAAACTAAGTAGTACGTTTTTACAATGTAACTGTCAACTAGGAACAAACACTTTAGCTAAAAGATTTACACGAGTTAAAACACTTTTTAAAAATATTTTATTGAACAAATATGCAATTTTAAGATACTAATTTGAAACTATGAAAGAACATTATTCTTACTACCCAAGTTAAAAAAATTGTATCTAGAGCAAAATACTTTTATTGTTGCTTACTGGTGAACCTTTTTTTAACAATCAGTTAGTAGCATTAAAATATGACCTTATTCCTAACTTAAAAAAGAAAGAAAGGTTTTTATATTACATTTTTACCACTTGTTGCATGAATTAAAAAAAAAAACATTTAGAAAAATTCTACCCAATACTTGAATTACATGTATGTGTATGTTCTCATGTATGCATATTTTCCAGAATACCATCACAATGCTGGAAATAAATAACCTTATAAAACATAAGTCTTAACTTAGTGGAATGCTACTGGAGTAGTGAGGCAAAACACCAAGTGTCCAAGTAAAGAAAAACAACAATTTTGGTCTTGTAAGGTTATTAATTTCTAATCTTAAATCTTATATGCACCAACATACACAACAGAAATTAAATAACGAGAATGCAGTCACATCAAATGCTTAAAATACAATACTATTAAATGCAGCCAAATACAATATTTTAATATAGTATTACTTGTTTTAGAATATATTATTTGGAGTTCCTATCCATTAGATGGGTGAAATAAAAACTCCTTTGTAAGAAAGGATAACAAAATGTGATTCTATTTTTTTTCTTCTTGACATATTAAAATTACATGTGTAATAAAAATACATAAAAGTACCAATACAGGAAAGAAAGACATTCTGTTTTCAAGAATTCTATTAACACGATATAAATTAAAGGTCCAATGTATAAGGAACATATATATATATATATATATATATATATATATATAGTGGAATGCTATATATATATATTTCAAAAAAAAAAATATATTTATATATATATAAACACACACATACACACGTTGAGATTTATATGCACAGAAGATGAGAAAGGTCCAATCCCTTCATGACCTTCCTCACGTCATCACATATCACTGCATCAAATTTGGCACTGTCTGATGAAGAAATGTGAAAATTTATGAAGAACAAATATGAAATAATAGATGTATTTTTTTTACCCAAACACAAACTTAGTAAGATTTTCTAAAGTCAAAAATAAAAATAATGATATTGCGTTCTACTCATCAACTTGTACTCCAAACATCAAATTTCGTGGGAAAATTCACTCATACACAGTTTCAAAAATCCTATCAACTTATTTACATAAACAGGATTCCTGTTTAATTATGACTAGCTTTACCTAGATAGGAAGCACTGACAAAGAAAAAAAAAACTATGGCCATACTAAGCCATCTCATAAACACAACCTAATACAGTAAACTGGTTCACTTGATTTCTCAGCACACACATTTCTTCTACTTCTTCCAGTAAGTGTATCAACCATTTTAAACTGTTATTTTCCAGACCTTCACTAATATCAACAATGTTTTCATTTAAAATTTTATGATGTTCTTCTACTTATAAAATTATTTCTTACGTTTTTCATGCTGATAATGGAGTGAGAAAAGATTCCAAAATGTTAATAAAGATTTTTGCATTTCCATGTTTTTAATATTTCTTAATAAATCTAGATTTCATATTACAAATTATTTAACCTCAGCAAGAGATCCAAAATCACACGGTTTCTTGACAAATAGGAAATGTTGTACTGTCTTTCTTTTTCTCAGACTGAAATGGATTTGTTTGCACTAAATTATGTAATATCTATTACTCTCTATGTAAAAAATATTACTAGTTTTATTGCATCAATGTACAGATAATTATGTTTAATGATGAATTAGTTTATTCAATAAGAGTGCTGTACTAAAGCTAAATATCCCATACCTTTGTGAAAATAAAATAGTTTTCTTTCACTTTGTAATATCCAATAAAATCTGAAAATGTTATGTTCAGTATTTTTCAGACTTATAATCAATGCCACAAAATAATAATTTTGTTTTTCATCAACAAAAATTCAGTAGTTTTATAGAGTGGTATTGTGAAAATTTGTATGGATAAGCTAAAGGAATGATATTAATTAAATTTTCAGCTTATAATAAATTTCATGTAATGTTGCTTACATTAAATATTCTCTTGTACAGTAGTTTACAATTAAAATGTAATACTAAAGTCAACCAGTGTGTATTATATTAGACAAAGTTGCTAATAAGAAGATTAATCTTGCAAGAATAATCAACTAGTTGAATGTTAAACATAAGCTTGAAGACTAATTATTCCATTCATATAACTGATCAGTAAATTTACCAAATCGTCCAGTTCTAACAATAAAAGTATTAAACCTAATGTTAATAAATCAATGTATGCTAGTCACAAATTGCTCTAAACTACATTAAATTATTATCTTTTCCAAAAATAATTCATCTTTTTCACAGAAAAAAAATTTCAAAAATTTTATGACATATATAAAATCCATAAACGTTTTACAATTGTAACATTAATTTAATGGGTTTTGGAAAATTTTAACAGTGCTTCCATGGATCAGGCACCTGGTATTTTGTAAAACCTAGCTGTTCAAATAATTTGTTTATTGACTGAAACGTTTACCAAAACCTGATTGGACAAAAAGTAGGCAATTGATAACAGAATATACAGATGGCCACAAAAGAGATGTTGACCCACTATTGATATTCAGTAAGTGTGCTGATCTTGTATCAATAAAGCAATGTTTATACATAAAAAGAAGAAAATGGCTTCTAAGTGCAAAGTTTGTTTGTCCAATACTTCTGGTAAATGCCCTTGATGTCAGTGTAGATACAACTGTTTAGACCCAGAGGTCAAAACTGTACAAAAAGCAGGTGAGAGACAGCTACAGAGCAAATTAAAGGAAGACTGAACAGTAATGAAGATGAAATGTCTAGCATTACATATGAGGATCCCTTGAATTTTGTGACACCAAAAAAACACAAAGCAGATCATCCAAGAACTTGCACATGAAAGCAAAATGTTCAAGCCATTGTTGTAATATTCCAACAGGGCACAGGAACAATGTCTATTCAATTTGGCAGTTCTTTGGTATCAAATCCAGAGTTACATCAAACTTTCCAAATGAAGAAGCTCAACCAAAGGCAATAAGTTTCAGTGATCTCGACAAAAACAGTTGATTAGCTGTGTTCTGCATGACTGTATTAAGATCTAAGTGGTCTTTTGAACATGATTAGAAATTACATTTGTAAGAAATCTGATATAAAATTATTTTCATCTGACAACGATATCCAACAAGCCCAGCCAAGAAATGTATTCAGATAAAAGGTAGACTTGTACTGCTATGTCAGTCAATGACATTCAAAAAAGTAAAACAGAGATGGAAAATTGGAGAACAAGTTTTATAAACAGATAGATGGCATTTTCATCAACTGAAGTCTAGGTTTCAGCTAGAACCTACAAAACCATCAGTCCAGCATTACTGTAAGTAACCTGCACTGAAATCAGTAAAGTACCGTTGATCAAGGTGATGAGAATTATCCCACTGATGCCAAGGCCTTTGTATCCACTCTGAAAACAAGAACAAAAATGTGAAAAAATAGCCAAGAACACAACAAACTATGTTTGGCTAATAAGGTAAAGCAACACCACACATACATCTTCTAAGACAGATGCCCACCAAAAAGACTAAGTTTACTAATGTGTACTATGGAAGTTAAAAACTTGTAATAGCATCACTAAATCTAAGAATTTTTAGATAAAAGTTTGTGTCGAATTTTAGTTCAGCCATAAAATGCTAAATATAGGGTTTTAGTTCTTTCCAGAATGATGTTACATATAAACATCTGCCACACAGCTCAAATCTGGTGCCTGGCCACTGGATGCAGGGTTAAATAAACAAAAATTTTGTCATTCAAGTGGCAATATTAAAACAAGCTTTAATTTGTAATAAGTTCATAGCCCACTGTCATGATTAGTAGCTAATATAATTATACACCTTTTCAGAGGAATACCAGAGTAGAACTTGGTCTTATTGTTTAAAAACGTACCTTTCACTCACCCTATTGTGATTTTTACTATTTGGATATTTTCATATGTATCACATTGTGCTATTCCTGTACTGTAATGACTGAATGTATTGCTACTCAGTTGGGCATAGAAAGCTTTCTTACTTTGTTTTGTGTGTGTATGATTCACATCCAATTACTTCAATATTATCCCACTTAATAATATGATCATTAGCTAAAAGCTAACACTAACAAATAAGTCTTAAAGACTCTTATGTTCTAGAAATCTGTCTTTTGTTTGTTTTTTTCAGTATAATGAATTTCCCATTAAATGGATTGTTGCACATAATACTTTTGCTCTCCAATGTATAAAAAATAATTATTTAACTAGTAATTAAACACTTAGATAACATAAACAAGTAAACGTGAAAACTGATATTTGATCAACACAGACTTAAAGTACTTTAGTTCATAGTTATTGAATGTAAACACCTTGTTACACTTAGTTCATTTTTAAGATAGTAAACAGTAATATATGTTAATTAGCAGTATGTGAATTGGTAGTGAGTAAAAATACTGTAGAGATAAAATTACTTTATTACTAGCACTTAATTAAAATGGTATTCATGTCTCTTTTGGGCATAAATGTCTATATCAATATCTACCCTTACTCTGCAGTGTATTAAATCACTGCTATTCTGAAGCAAAGCATTTTCACAACAAGTACTCACTGATTATCTCAATCTGAGGTAAATACATTGGCATGTGTATCCTGTCTTGTCTAGCACAAATTTTGAAGAGACGACAGCAATAATGCAAGGTTAGTTGTCATTTCATCTCATTATTTCCATAGTTATTTATTTCCAATTGGCAGCATTCACAAAATTAATATAATGTCATTTAAATATCCAAATAATTACTTTAGTCAACACATGTTAGTGTATATTAACTGGACATTACATGAACTAAAAGCTTTATTTCCTCTCTCATGTAATACACAGACAATTATCATTTAATCTCAGTCTATATTATCACTGTCTTAAAAAACAACAACATATATAATGTTGATAACAATATTGCTTGGGTTAGAAAAAAAAACAAAATAACACGTTGACAGAAATGTTAATGACTTAGAAAAAACAACAAAATAACACGTTGACAGAAATGTTAATGACTGTTTTGTCTTACCTATTCCATGTTTTTCCATTAAAGCAATTAAGTCTGCTTCCGTAAGTAATGCTGGAGGGGATGTTTCTCCATTTACCATCTGTAAATACACTTCCATTCAAAACAACATACTGGATTTACAGTCTACCATTTGTAAATACACTTCCATTCAAAACAACACATTAGATTTATCACACAACATCTGCAAATAAGTTTCCATTCAAAACAACAAACTAAATTTACCATCTACCATCTGTAAATGCACTTCCATTCCAAACAACACACTAAATTAAAAAAATAATAATAATCAGCCAGAAGAAACATTATACATGACTCCTGTATTTTGGTACAACAAACACTGTATTTCCAGAATGTTTGAAGAGATATCTCTCTTTCAGGTTACCATTATGGGAAGTATAAGATCAGATCAGCCAGAAGGCAGTGATAGCCATGGCTGAAGGATGGAGAACAGATTATCAGAACAGATGAAGCATGAAAGTAAGAACATTGGCAAAGTAACAAGTGGAGTCTCCAGAAAAATCAATCTCAGTGTAAACTGTGAGAGAAGAGACCATCCATGGACAGAACATGGTTGGCCAAAAGTTAACATTTTCCTCAAATGAAAATAATACTTACCTCTGCTGACACAATACCTATTTCTTGATATTTAGGGTTTCCACTCTTTGCTCATCTACTCATTGAGAATATTTCCTCCAGCCTTTCATAACCCTCTTGGATGTCTTAGGCAAATTATAGTTTGCAAGTTTCTCCAAAAACTTCAATGTGCCCTCTATCTAGGTATTGTATGTAAGCACCTCATTCAGATAATGTAATTACTCTTTCAAGATATAACCAGCTCAAAGTGAGAAAGTGTGACAGGAATGGAGATAAGTATTATTGGAAATACATTTTCATTTGAGGAAAATGTTAACATCCAAAACATACTTACCATCTGCTAACACTATAGCTAGAATCCCACTTTGAGAAGATGGAGAGGCTGGTGCAGGCATGGTCCATACAGAATGCATCTGCACAAAACAGAAGTGTACCAAGATAAAAATGGTATAAGAGTGGAGAGAGCTGCACTACATCCATAACAGGCATGCTCTTCACCTAAAACTTGGTTCCGACATTAAGGTGGAATAGAATATGAATAATCATCAGTGTAGACCAGCCACAACCAGATAGCTGATTGAATCCCAATCTGCAGCCATAGAGTGATGCATGTTGCACCATCAGAATCATGATGAGAAAGTAAGTAACATCCAAGTGATAAACTTTTTCTTCCACCTGAAGAAGTTCAAGAATACCCCAGGCTTGCAATGATACAATCACATATACCATAATTAACCACAGGAACAGAATTCATCCAGTCTAGAATTATGAACATTCATCCTCACTCCCCAACCACATGAACAAGGAGTATTCCACTTGCTCTTGTAATTATGAATAAGATGGGGAACCTCTGCTCAACATCTACATTTGTAATTATGAGGAAATAGTGGACAACCTTTCAAGAACAATATGCTAAATCAACATTGATCAAAAAGAAAGTTCATGTACTCCCCAAATGGATAAACTAATGTCAAATCTGAACCATAATTACGAGTATGATTCCCTCAGAGTCTGGTGCCACTTCTACTGAGATCTGGGGAAAATATCCAGAGATCCTAGCAGAATGGCCCCCATCTTCATCCTCTTTTCCAAGAATAAAAGAATATACTCAAACACTGGAAAAAAAGCCTCTAACCATCTCAGTGACTGGTAACTAGAGGTAATAAGAACTCCTGAGCTCTACTGAGGGGTTAAAATGCATTTGAGAGTACTGATAAATCATACTCTAGGAAATGTGCAATAGGTGAACCAAGTTTTTTACATTTTTAACAGCAACCAATTCCAATTTATTCAATCTGAGCATCAGTAGGGACAAACAGGGTCCCCTCTAGTTCTACTCATGACTGTCCACAAGTGGCAGTCCATGATAAGATAATACTATCTGGTAGATGCCTATATGGTCTTATGCATCATCCTAATTTAACAGAGCCTGTTGCAACTCATAGTAATTATAGTGAAAGTGGTTGCTAGTGTGGAATTGAGATGAGAAAGCTTATTTGCCTGGGCAACACTCACTACAGAGTGGGATCTAATGCAAAAATAATGGGATCCTGGAAATAAAAGAGTATATACTATCATATGATTGAAGAATATACTCACCTCTGGTTAAAGTTTAAAAGATGTGGTCAAAATAGCTACAGAGGGTAGTTGAAAACACTCAGAAGAGAAAATTGCCAGATCATGTAAGTAATCAGATAGGAAAGTATTAGCAGTTCACATACCTGCCCACATTATATCTGCAGAGGGCAATTCAACCAGGCAGCTAATGACATAAGAGATAAGACAAATATGGTGAGATGTGACACACAAAAGATTCCTCTCCTGTAACAATATTCCATTAAAGTACAAGTGAAGCAACTTATAAAGCCACCTTATGAGGGTAATGGGAGATAAGTCATGGGAAGTAGAAAGATCCCAATTAATTAATAATCACTTCTTAGTACCTTGAAATGAGTAAGTACAAGCCACATAACACTTGAAGGCTCTGACAAGACATAACACACATGCTTGAGATTGGAGTAGTTATAAAGGTGAGAAATGGCTAGTAAATGGATTGGTCAGAAGGATCTTTCCTCTTTCCTGGCTGCCACAGTCTTGAAAAAAAAAGGCCTATATGGATAAAGCAGGACAAATGTGGAATGATAAAAGTCCTACTTATGTAGATCCAACAACTTTGATTGACAATGTCCACAGACCAACAACAACAAAAAACATGATTTACAAGAAAGGTGAAACAGAGAATCCAAAGCTAAGGGATCAAAAGGAGGATGAGCCAATGCATGTAAACAATCTGTAAAATCCCAATTTGGTAATTGAAAAGTTTGTTTGTGCTGAAGAACATGAAAGGATTTTGGTAGATCTGATAGAACTGGGGATTCAAAAACCTTCTGATATTTCGAAAACCTAAAAACAGTGGACAAGGATGCCTTATATAAAGCCACAATAAACAGAGCAAGCACCTTCTCTAATACCACAGTTAGAAAGTGGGATATGACAGACACTTTTAAATGAAGAGGGTTTAACTTCCTTTGAATACATCACTGATTATAAATATTCCATTCCCATTGAAAAACAATCTTGTTTGGCTTAGAGAAAGATTTATTTAAGTTCAAAGAAATATTAGAAGTTAAACCCTTATGTCAGACAAAGGACCACATAACTTTCAAGCATGAAGACTGAGTTTCCAATCATCTGGGTGTAGAACATCTGATCAAGGTTGTCTCAACAGAGGTTTTGTTTTTCAATGTGGAATAAATAGAGGTGAACATTCCTGCAGATACTGAAGAAGCAGAAACCATGCTTGAGCTGGGCAGTAAGATGTAACAAAAAGAATCTGACAGGGAATAGAACGAACCATAGTCAAAACAAGAGGCTGAATGGGGGAAAATGTACAAGGATGTAAACCTGTCCTGTCCTGATTAAACAAATCTACTGCCAGTGCTTGGGAGAGGTACTGGAGAACAAAACAACTTCAACGGAGAGTTTCAATAAGTCACAAAAGCATTGACTGTTAGAGACATAAAATGAGAGCAAACCCACTGAAAACCTTGTGATGTAGTATCCATTCTGTTCGGTTAAGACAATGATTTGCAATTAAATTCATCTATCCTGGAACATGAGATACTAAAAGAATGATATGATGGGAAATGGATCCAATATAGAAAATACAAGGTACAAAAACAAAGGTCTCAAGAATGTGTGCTTCCTTGATGAGAAATCTGATACACAACCATGGTATTGTCTAAATGTATCATAACAATGTTTCTCTTCAAAAGAGATAGACCTTGAATCACTGCCCAATGTACTGCAAGAAGATAAAAAATGATGATATGGAGGATAGATCCATCTTTTGTCTAAGTATCCTGGAACTACTGGCCTTTAAAATAAGCTCCCCATCCCTGAAGACACACATCTATGAACAGATGGTTCCCAGGGAGGAGGTGGTAGAATGGTACCCCAATAGTAGTGTTGCATCAACCCAGCCACCACTTACAACTGACGATGTTGTTCCTGGGTAATGTGGTAGGATGATTCAAAGGATTGGAATGTATGATTCATTGGTTGTACAATGACCACTGAAGAGACCTCATATGTGTTTGTTCTAAAGGAATGAGAGGCTTGAGAAATGCCCACATCCCCAAAAGAGAGCGAGAGAAATATCCATGCAGTAGGAGGCAGAAGCAAAAGCCTGATGGCTCTTTCCATGGATTGAAGCCCAAGAAAGGTTCGTTGAGCACGATGTAAGTGAATATTAAAAAACACACCCAAACAGACAAGATACTGCATTTTTGTGGCTTCTGAAAAGATAATCTGAGAGTGCTATTTTGGTAATTGATGAGATGGAGCCAATCATCCATATAATAATGTGTGCACCAGCTCATGGAATGCAGATGATAAGAAAAACTTGAGCAGCTCTACAGAAAGCGTAAGGAAGAGCTTGGGTCAGAAAATACTATGGGCCAAAACTTCCAACTTAGAGCCAAGAAGACACTGACAATAAAAAATAATCCATTATGAATCTAAATAGGCTTCTACCTGGCAGTGATTAGCCAAAGTATGCTGATTTAATAAATCTAGGGGAAAAGAAAGTAATTTGCTGTTCTCTCTGCTAACAAGAAAATAGTGGAGTAAAATGCATTTGATTATAGTATATATGTCAATGTGTTTCTTAGTGAATACCTGGATATGGTGTGATTATAGTATGTATGTCAATGAAAGACTTCCAAAACCTTACAAACTTGAGTACCTAACCAACTGAATAAAAAGGGATGGAGATAGCTGCTCAAATTTCAGTATATGGATATAGAAAGAGGACTTGTTCAAGGTTTAAGAGCCAGATGTACGATTGACATTAAGGGATACTCCCTCACAAGAGAGAGAAGGACAGGTGAAAAGGAGTAGGACTGGTGTGAGTGAAGGTAATGAAACATAGATGGTGCTATTGAGTCAGTCCAGCTACATATACAAATACTAGAAAGGAGGAAGGGACAGAAGAACTGATTAGATCAGAAATTCCCATGAGGCATCAACCCTTCTGGTCGTGAAAGGACTAACAGGACGTGCATACGTGTGTGACCCAAAGAGATAAGCAGTATCCATGAAGCAACAGTTACCAAATACTAAATTAACACAAATACTAGTGACTGCAAGATCCACAGCTCACAAGCAGATGGGAGAAGGTTGATCCAACCTGAAAATCAAATGACCCTCCAAGTGAATAAGATATTCAGTGGGAATGAGAAATTGTTTGAAATGGTGATAAAAACAGCTTTGAAGAGTCACTGGACACAGATGGGAGTGGAAAGAGAAAAAGACACAAAATGAGGGCTGAAAGGAGAAAGGTGACAAAACTGGAGAGAGTGTCTGAATAAAATGTATAAAAACCCCTGTGTGGACAGAAAGGTTTGATCATAGAAGCTCAACCATGACCCAAAGGAAACATTACTGACAAGCTTTACTAGTCTGCTGTCAGGTAAAAGAGGGTGCTGCAAATCAAAATATGAGAAACTAGGGATTAAGATTAGGTATGGTGGAGGGTATAGATGGAGACAGTGTCAAAAGGAAGGATTAATAGTAGACAGCCTCAATCAAATTAAGAATACCTTCAGTCCAAAGAAAGGGACTCAGCAAGACTGAATCATAGAAGGAAAGAAGGAAGTTGAACCTTGGATAGAAAAATATCCCTATCCAACAAACCCCAGTAACAAGGAAGAGAGTAGACAGGGAATAGCAGAAGTGAAACAGCTACAGTTGAGAAGTTAAGGGAACCAAAATCACCTACAAAATTCTATGGGACACACTGACATGCCCCACGATGAATGTGTACAGAGGTATGATAAAGAAGTGTGTGAAGAGAATCATGCAAGGTGACACCAAGAGTCCCACACTTTCTGGACATTCACTGCTTTGATATTTTTTGGATGATAGGGAGATCGTCTTTTATAAGTGAAAGAATGTGTAGTCATGAGACAAACAGTAATAAGCAGCTCCAGATGTAAAGCATTATATGTCATACAAGCCTTAGCACATTTTTCAAAAGCTTCTTATGAATAACATACAACAGTTGCAATATTTTGTCATGTGATCAAAATTACACAAAAAACCTGTTGATTCTCTCTGGGAGTATAATATATGCATGACCAAGGAAAATACTTTTTGTGGGAGGATATATAAAAAAAAAAGTTAGAATATGCCACACATTACACAGTACAATCTCTACATACAAACAGATACTATGCAAAAGACCCTACAACATGCTGCAGTGGAAGAGTTAATATAAATATCTCATAAAAATAGTCTGATGAAGCCTAAGCTTTGCTGACATACAAACAAAACTTCTTCACACATGACTAAATAAAACAAAACTTTTGAAAATAAATATTTGATTCGCATAATTAGTAGTGCATTTGAAAATTCTGTCTTGTGGTACTGTCATGCAAGAGTAGATTAAAACTGCACTTTTACCTTCCAAGTAAACTTTTACTATGGATTACTGTGTGTATTTTCTACAAGTACTTGTATCAAGTAGTATTATTTTTAGCTTTTATATAAAAAAAGAAAAAAAACATCTGTTATTCTGATTTGCAGAAAGAAAAGGCATAATCAAACACGAAAGTTTTATGTTTTACCTCTATGGATGAAGGCTGAAACATTTCTCCTTGTGTAAAATTTGGGATAACCTGTCAATAAAAAACTAACATTTGTACATATATAAGCTACTAAAAACGTTGAAAGCAGTTAATACACTTTAATCTTAACAGAAACAATATTTTACAATCTACATTTATTTTTGTACACAAATTTAAACCTTAGGTAAGTAGCTGTCAAAAAACAACATTTTCACATTTCAAACTCTTGAATTCCATGTAAATAACAGAATTTTGGATAAATTAAAATGCAACCCCTTATATCATAAAACAATATTTTTATTGTTTCTATTATAGAAACATTCATCAGATTCCTTAGTCACACACAAGTGATGAGAACACTGTTTTGAAATTTTTAACAGCAATACATAGCTGTAGAAGTAAAGCAATGTATATCAAGAAGCCTAAGTATTTTTCAAAAATTTCTGTGAAAGCATTTCATCCTGTCAAAAAATATACAACAGCCACAATACTTTGTTAAGTGATCTAAACAACTTATGATATCTTCCAAGGAGCATTATACATAGCCAAGACATACACTCCTGCAAATGGATGTATGTACATAAGTAAAGTTAGCACATGCTATAGGTCACACAGCACAATATCTACTGGTGTAGATCTTCCTTCTCCCGAGATGAAAGTTAACACTACTTTCTCTGTCAGATGTTTGTTTTTTAAAATCATATATAAAATAATTTTACTATATTTTTAAATATGTCAGAAAAGAGAAATTAAAAAATATTATGAATTAATTAATTTGATACATTACAAAACATTTATCCTTATGATCATTTTTTTTTTTTGTTGCTGTTAAAACTACCAGTAACATACATTTTAAAACATCATACAAGAGCACAACAACTAACTGGTAAAAACAAATCTTAACAACAGGCAAGTCACCATTAAAAAAAAATAAAACATAGCTACACTCTGTTGGTATTTTAAACTAATTTACTAAGACTTGTTTTCATTTGAACATCTGGCAATATTTCTTATTAACATCAATGTTAAGCTTACCTTTGCATTCCATTTGTCATATGGATAAACTTCTAAGTAATTTCTTGCAGTGATAATAAGACCACTTGCACTAAACTGGTGAGAAACAACAGTAAATAATTTTTCATAAGATACATATTTTTATGCAGCATACAGATTAATAAATATCTCCTGTTTATTATTTTTTCCGTAAAGTCATTTAATGATGATGTTACTTAGCTGTTTTTATTACTTTCCATATCAAGAACAAAAAAAATTAATTTGAAATAAAAAAAGTCTCCCCTCATGATGTAATTTTTAATTGATAAATCCCACAGTTTCTAATCAAATGTAAAATTAAAATTAAGCTTGCTAATTTTATATTTACAGTAGTTAAAATTGAAATGTTTCAAACTGTCTAAAGCCAAATCAAAACTTAGCATTACAAATTTTATCTAAAAAGTGCAATTAAAGTTTATTTCAATTTATATTTGAACATGTAGTGAAATAATGTATAGAAATTTAAAACTTGTTTATTGTTGGATATCTGTGGTTACAACATTTCACCAGGTTAACCTGGCATCATGAGGTACAACTACAAAGAGTGAATTGTTTAGTTGGAATTAAGCACAAAGCTACACAATAGGCTATCTGTGCTCTGCCCACCATGGGTATCAAAATACAGTTTCTAGCAGATATACCACTATGCCATTGAGGATCTACAAAGAGTGAACTCATGATCTAGATAATACAAAAACGTAGTAGATGGATAAATTGGTATTGATTGGTTAAGCTTAACAAGACTATATAACATAAAATATGTTGCAAGTGGTCAAAGATGGTTTAGAAAAATAACATTAAACAAATTTTAAGTATTACATATACTCTGAATTGTTATATTTAGGATGAATTATTTCTACTTCATCCATCATTTCTATCATCTCTTCAAAATGAGTTACCTTTACCTGTTCCAGAGCTTTTATCATTTTTATATTTCATGAGTTATACTGACCCCATTCACTGCTTTTATTATTTCTTTAGGTTGAGTTACCTTTGCTTTGACCATAACTTTCACTATTTCTTTAGGATGTGTGGTTACTTCATTCATAAAGTTACTTATTTTCTTTCTTAGAATAAGCTATACTTCTTACACACTGATTCTTCTAAGACCCATAAAGATTTTAAAATTATTTTAATCAAGTAAAAGTTTTAAATTAATATTTCATATTTATTAAATTTTAAAAAGTTTGATTTTTTTCCTTGATGATTAAGTGTTTTCCTTAGATATTGCAATAAAACAGTTGAATGTCATTTTAAATTTGCCATAATTTTATCTTTCTTTTATAAAAAATACTCATTTTTAACAAGTTTCAGATAATAAAAAATGAGAACATTGCTAAATACTTCTTCAAACACGTTTGATTTTGATAAAATTTACACAAATACATACATTCAATAGTTTCACATATGAAATGTTTTACTTCTCATTATTGTGCATAACAGCAAAAATACCTTCTCTCTAGCAATCTCAATATCCACTGTAGTTTCCAAACCTTGAGCATCCTGTGACAAAACTGCCAAGAAATGACGAACAATGAACTCGTAGATTCGCCTATCATTTCCCTTTTTGAAGAGATAGTTTTAATGAGCTTATGCTATAATTCAAGAGAAAATAGTGAAACCTTAATCTGTTTTGTTTAATTTATTCAGAGCTTGTTCAAAACTTCAGATGACTAAAATGTTTACTGTACTCATACTTTAGAAAACCTTATGTTAGAGATATTATTTAAAATATTTCTTAATGCTTACTTCATAAGTGTCTTTGATTCAGAATTTAATAATATACATTCATATGGAATAAACTGAATAAAGATATATTCCCCATTACCATAAACTCAACTGTGCCCATTACCATAAACTCAACTCAACTCTTATTACTGTAATCTACTATTAAATATCATGAGCTACTGAATGCTATTTCTATATGAGATAAATACATGTACTGCAATCAGATAAGTTAATAATTTTGATAGAATATGTTTTCATGCTTTGTTTCCATTCTTATATATTTTAATTGCAAAACCTTGTAAACCAGACTGAGTTGTGGCTTATTTTGTGTCTTGATTTAATTGAATTTGAAGTACCCATCAAGAAACCATTATATTTTCATTAGAAAATATTACACACTTGGACAAATAATTGTATCCATGTCACTGTAAGGCAGCTCAGTTTATAATTAAGTGTCAATGCTTACAAAATTCCTTCTAATTCACTGCTTTGAAAAAAGTGTAGAGAGAAAATTTTCCTATGTTTAAAAATTCATTCATCTATACTCTTAAAACTTGCCAAACCCAGATAATAACAAACCTTTAAAATTACTATAGTAAAAAACTCTCAAAACACAGATAAGAATGTAGGAGCCTTTAAACCAATTACACTGAACTCATAAGTCAGAGATAAGTACACAAATCTTTATATACTTACAATACTGAACCATAAGGCACAGATAAAAATACAAGTCTTAAGATGTACTTACACTAAACCATCACACCATACATAAAAATGCAAATGGGATCTATCCTAAAATTACTTTACACTAAGTATTTTCACATCAAACACTACATTTCTTGAATTAAGAAAATACATAACTAAAAATTTTATTGTTTTATAAGAGATAGAGAAATTTATTTGTGTGTAGTGTTTATCAAAGCATAACAAAGTGATACAGAGTGTAATGTACTATCCACTCAGCTGGTAGTCCCCAAAATTCTAGATAACTACAACATAAATAGTATTTTTTAAGTAATTCCCTGACAACTGTAATATATCAGTAGCCAAAAATCAAGATAAAACTAGTTAGTAATTCATATCTAGTGAGAGAAGAAAAAAAAAATTAAGCTTAGTTCATCAAATAAGCTACTTTCTGTTATAATAATTAATGTCTAATTGCCACAAACTTAAGTACTT
Source organism: Tachypleus tridentatus (assembly GCF_004210375.1). Classification (NCBI taxonomy): domain Eukaryota; kingdom Metazoa; phylum Arthropoda; class Merostomata; order Xiphosura; family Limulidae; genus Tachypleus; species Tachypleus tridentatus. The sequence goes on from NC_134835.1 coordinate 43,208,783, forward strand.
AAATTATCCCTTTCTTGCTTTATGGTAAAAACTTGTATTGTGTATCTTGATAATCTTTAAAGATAAATTACATGCAAACTAAAACTGGAAAATAAATCATGATAACCAAATGAAAAGGTGACACTTTGTCTAAGTTTCCTGCTGGATGTGTTTCAACAGGTCAAAAACAACAAAAAAATGTAAAGACTGAGAAGGTGGTAAACTAAGCTTTTAGTTTCTTACACCAAGAAGGATGACAGAAAATTCCAGCAAATAGAATTTATCTTCTAATTTCAAAACACTAACCTCTAAACTGTTAGTGTATTTAGTTGGATGAATTGGAGGATGAGCATTGTCGCTCTTTGATCCCTGACGCGGGTTGGGTCCTTGTTGAAGAATACCAGCAGCAAATCCTAGCAAAAAAAACATTGAACCAGAAATTAAACAATCAATATTCTTGATTGTTAGAAGACGTGATGAAACAAAAAATATATGAACGTTAAAAAACTAGCATACAACTGTATTCAATATGAAGCATATAATGCGAGATAGTTTTGTGCATTAGACCTTTAACACAATAATTTAATACCATATAACATGCAACAAGTTAATTAATCTGAAGTTTGTCCACTAATATAAAACACACAAAAAAAACTAATACCATGCCTTAGGAGAAGATAACAGACAACAGATTGGTGAATATTTGATACTATATACATAAAAACAAGACAAAAGCTTCCAATTAGATTATATGCAAATGACAGAAGGCAACAAAATGAACAACTGTTGATACTATGCTTTAAAGAAAGGTTAACAACCTATAGACTAACTAATATCTGACACCAGGGTTTTTAGAAGATAAAAAGCAAGACGTGGTACCCAATAAACCAGACTTCCATCTAAATGGTTGGATGCAAAATAAGGAAGAAGTGATTTCTAGTGTGTAGAAATGCACAAGAATACAGCAGAAAGGGAATAGTAAATAACAAAGGGATTACCAATAGAGGATGAAGACAAAAATCAGAATTCATTTAAGAAAACATAAAAATAAGCTAGAAGTTAAAACTGTCTTAGAAAGGAAATACAGAATACACAAGTACAGTCATTTTATATAACACAAATAACAGATTCAAATTAAAGTAATACTAACAAGAGAAATGTAAGATAAATAAAACATATCTTTCAGGCAGAAGTAAAACAAAATGGACTTGATATTACAAGATATGAATGAATCCCCCCCACAAAATGTCACTCAATAATAATAATAAAAAAAACAACATAGATTCCACAATCAGGTTTAATCCTTATTAACAGAAAATAATGATGAAATTGTTTGCAACACTGGATATCAGAAAACTTTTTATTCACAAAATATTAATGGTTGTTAAAATGCAGTGTCATATGGTTATGTCCAACATACTAATACTTTCAATTTTTCAACTATATGAAAAGATAAATGACAGTTTTTGAATAATCTGTTACATAATTTAAAGTAGTTTTATTATGCTTGTAGAGAAACATTTCATACATATCATAAACATGCAGGTCCAATAACACTTGTATATATATATATATATATATACAATAACACTTGTATATATATATATATATATATACAATAACACTTGTGTATATATATATATATATACAATAACACTTGTATATATATATACACACACAAAGATATTACAAATTTTTGGTGTAATGTAATTAATTTTAAAATATACAAAAACGTCTAAGACTTTTTGCTCTTCTAGAAGTAAGCAAAGACAATCTGTTTAATTCTTTGGTCCTAAATTATTCACAAGAACAACAGGCAAACACAAAATAACTGAAGTACGATACCATCATATAAACATAATAACAGACTAATGATTGGCTAAAAGCTGATATCTTATGTATAAACAAAATAATAGACTGAAAAATGGCTGAATGCTGACACCATGTTTATAGAAAGAGAATAACCTACTAAAGACTGGGTGAAAGCTGATATCTGTTTATACAGAAATGACAGGATAAAAAATGGTTGACATTTTTAGACTGAACATAGATAACAGATTGGCTGATAGTTTACAATATGAATATACACAGAACGTAGTCATCCAGACTAGCTGACTGTTAACATGTTTAGACTGATAGTACAAACAGCAGAATGGCTGATGGTTGACACAAGAGTATACATAAAACAGACCTGCCAATAAATTATAGCTGCAATTTACATGCCACATCAGTTATAACATTTTACTGAAGATGTATGTTCTCTCTGTAAAAAGTAAACCCCTTTTTTTTACAAACAAACAAAATAAGTTCTCAACTTGAATCATAAACAACAAATCAAAGAGGTTAGCAGCACAACTCATTAATAATGAATAACATATTCATTGGCTGTTTCAGAATAAGTACTCATTCTATCCCTAGACATTTGCTGAAAGTAGAATGGCAGCCCTTCTAAATATGATCGCAGTGTTAGTCTACACAAAAATTTACAATGATTTTGGCACTTCACCTCCCCAGTTTGGATCTTCTGCCTGTATTTCCACTAAACTTCTTAGGTTCAGGTCTTTCGGAAAAGTATTAGTTTCTGTTCTAGGGTAACTAATAAAGCCTTTTGTGTAAAGTTTCTCTGCTATTTTCATAGTTTCTTTGGCAGTAATTTTTAGTTTCCTGGATGCACTTTTCTCCAATTCCTATAATGCAAACATATGTATTTTGTATTTTCTGACACATGATTCATATTAAAACTTGAACATTCAATAAACAGTTGACAGGAAATTATCTCTCAGTAATTTGTTAAAACTTCCAATCTATAAATCTGGTTCTACAGTTTATGGAAAACAAAAACTACTATCAAAGTCAAAGAGCACATAAGAGCCTTAACTTAAAATTTAATATTTTTTAATTTACTTTTCAGTTAACATTTACAATGCAATTCATGTAAGAAAAAAAAGAATATTCCTTCATGAACTGAAAACTTTAATTTCACCCAATATTACATCTCATTCTCTTTAGTACATCCAGTTTTTGGTTGAAAAAAGCATACCACACAGCAAATGTTTCAATACAGGAGAAATTTACTAGTGTATATTTTAGAAATTATTTTTCAGATCCTCAAACCAAATGTTTATTGTAAGTGACACCATGACTGAAGAAAAAAATGAGTTATATGAGCTCAAGCAATTTCTGCAGTTATAAAATATTGTGATATTTTTTCAGCTCATAATTTATTTCTGTGGTATCATATTACAACACAGTATGCATTTTAGCATACACGGTGATAAACACAATTTTTTTTATATTTCTTTAAACTGCAATATAAGTTGCACTTGACTTTGTTTTACTAAGAAATTTACAGAAGCATTTTTTAGAGTGAAGCCATAAATATTTCATCATCTTCCACACCTTCAAAGTCAAAAAAAGAAAACTATGGAATAAGATTTTCTAATATAACATTTTAAGATATATCAATTACTATTCTTACCGTAGTGTCCAATGGTAAAGGTCGCCATTTGCTTTTAGGTTTAGTTTTCACCCCTAATACTGTTGCAGTTGGATTCTGTCCAAATGAAACAAACTAATTAGCTTGGCTAAACAATATAAAACTGTTCCACAAAACATGAAGTTTTGTTCCCCAGTTTATAGAGTGTCTTATATTTTCTATTAAAACTACTATTTTTTGTGAAGTCCAAGACCCAAATTCAACAAAAAAAAAGTTAATTACTGCCAGTTAATTTTGAGCTCCTAAGCAATAGAAATTCAAATATATTGAAATATATCAGTGTGGTGTGTGTTTATCACATATTATTAGTTTTCTACTTTCTCGACACTTATCGCGAAGAAAACGTACTCTACATCAAATTTCACCAAGCTACCAGTTCTTCCTGGCCAAGTGCTATTTGTACTGTTTTGTGTAGTTGATTTTCTTTGCCTAGATATATTTTGAAAGCTACATGCTTACAGATGGATATCATTCTTGATTACGTTGCATACTATTGCCTGAAATGTATGTGAACATTTTTTTTCACTGGCCATTGTGTTTGTGGATTTACACATCACAAGACACAGCAGTTTACTTACCAAAATTGGGGTACAACCTGTTGAAGGTCTCTTTGTGGATGGTTTTAATGACTCAAATTAATCCACATTTCATTGTTTTCTGATGCCATTTAAGTACAACAGATTCCTTCACCTTAAAAATCCAAAATTCCCAACCTCAACACATCTATATTATGTGAGCATAAAAATATTCTGTTTGAGAAAGACATGTTAAATACAAACCTCTTTTGCAAATATATAAATTTAATTATTTTTATTACTATTGTAAGTAAGAGATTTAGCACGTTATTGATAAATAGCACATTTCCAACAGTTTTGTAACAAGTTTAGTGTAACTGTCAGTTACACAAAATTATTTTTGTCATATGGAAAATCTTAGTAATGGTGGGTTTAGCATATTAGTATTTAATTACATGGTAAAGAACTATTAAGAACTACATTCGAAACACAGTGACATTACCTCAAGACATATCTGGTACAAAACTAGACAAGCTGTGTGATCAAACAACCTCCCTCTTTTCCATGAAAAATCTACTGCCACATCTTCCTTCTGGTGAGACACTGAAAACAACATTAATGAATTCTTAATTTAAGTTATTGTAAACTAACATTCTAACTAAATTTAAATAAGTCAAAATTTATTTTATTGAACATAATTTGAAATCAACAATCTATGTAAAGCTCTGGACTATATCAAAAATTTTAATGTCTATATATAAATAAAAGCATATTAGTTATGATGTTGAAGGTTAAAATCTTGACTAACCCTCACAGTTCAATATAAATGAAAAATAATTAAGATCAAATCTCATTTGCAACATAATGAAGTTACAGGGCTTAAAGGCTTAAGGAACCTAATTCTACTAATATTTTCATAATTGGTTTATTAAATGTTATTTATATCTTATTTTGCTCAATGTGACAACGATAAAATTTAAAGGTATTGTTCACGTAAAAATCAATGCAATATTTAGCAGAATTAGCACAAATCACCCTGGTATTGTTTGGAAATTGTAAGTTGATTCTGAATATGATTAACTACCTGGAGAGAAAGTTATTTTATCACTAAATTAACAGGTACATGCAATGAAGACATACAATCACTGGGCATAACTGAAACTGCTCTATTATTTGTTCAAACTAAAAAATAGTGGCAAGTTACTGTAAACACTTTGTTATTACAGCTCATTAAGTTGTACGTTAATATACTATTTAACAAAACACATTTATATTATTTGTGCTAAACTTCTATTTCAATCCTACCTGGAATGTTGAATAAAGGAGAGAGAAAACGTGTTTGTTACAAACATAATCATATCTTTCTGTGCCCTTCTCTGAAGATAATTTACCATTTATACTTACTTTACTTATTCTAACATTACCTAACTCATTATATTACTTCATTTTATGTTGATTTAAGATAATGGAAATTTCTTAAATTAGATACCCATCACTCTACACTCTGAGAAGACATTTATTATATACCACATCCTTGAAATACAAAATACTTTAAGATAAAAAAATTGTAGTTCAGCTTCCTTAAATGTAAATTTCTTTGATCCAAGTAATGTTTAAGTCATATAAAGAAACAAAAAAGGGTTATACAACCACATGAAATGAACTTGTTTATCACCTTAGTTTTCATTTTTTTTGTTACAGTAGCATCAAAATTCCAAATAACTATAAAAACAAGAAAGTTTGTACATTCTCAAAACCATGAAACAAAACTAAAATATGTGGTATTAGTATCTTCAAAAGGAGTAGTTATACAAACAAATAGTTGAAAAAAACCATTAAAATAAAAAACTCCTTTTGACATTGAAAGTGTGCCTTATAAACAGCTGAGTACTAATTCAGCATAGAAAAACTCAATGTTTTAATTTCCTCACGTTCACATATAGAACATGTAATAAAAGGCAAACTTATATTACAAATTCTTTAATAACTTTAAGTAGTATGTCTGAGCAACCTAACAAAATGGATAAAATAATTATTTACAACACTCTGGTGAGGAATAAAGCATCTGTCATCCAGAAATTAAGTCTAATACTTGGGATCAGAAAGAGAAATTTAGATATACTTAGAAATAAAATAAAGAAGCAAATAAAAAAGAAATCCAATTATATAGGAGAAAGAACTATCAACATGTAATTTGACAAAAAGACAGAAACACCACAGGTCGAAATTATTTTGGCCTTTACTCAAAATTTGTTCTGAAATCTAACTCTTAAAAAGTAATTAGCAACTCTACTATTAATAATCATGTACTTTCAATTTAATGTAATATTAACTTTTTATTGCTATATGCAGTTATTCAGTTGCTCAACATGTAAATATAATTAGAACAGATCACTAAAGGTTAACATTTTGATGAATGTTCCCTTTCCCCAAAAAATATTAGATAATAAAATTTTCCTTTGATGTTCTCAGTAATAAAATAAATATAAATAAATATACATTACACTTTAAATCAAATTTAGTAAAACTACTTCTAAAACAAAGAGTTTGATTTTGATACTGATTAAAGATAAATTATACACCATCACTAAAATCCAACTGACAAAGTTTATTACAATTATTGACAGTAACTAGACCTGACGATGATAATTGTGTTACCAAAACTTGGTGTCTGAAAATTTTTAATAAAGATTTTTTTATATTTTATTATGCCAAAAACTGTCATTTTTGTGTTTCTCCCTTAACCCTTTCAACACAGGTACTCCTTTAAACACTTTTCTGTACAATACACTGAGTTACATTCAAAATTTAAACATCTTTAGTATCAGTGTATGTGAAAGAAGTTAAAATTATAATGTATGTTATGATTCAAAGTTTTATGCTATCTAAATTTTAAGTCCTTTATTTCAACATAAATCTTTTAAAAAATACTTAAAACTTCATTTTTATTGTCATGTGACCAATAAGCTAGAAAATTTACTACTTTGTTGCTCTTTATCTTCAATAATACAATTACAGTTTTGTAAATGTACGTTTGGACCATAAGATACTCACATAACCTTTTGACTTGTACATTTCAAAGTTCTCTGAATGAATGTATAGGAAACAAGATAAAGATTTTTTCAATCTCTCACAGGTGCTACACCTACCTCAAATACATTTGTTTGATCTTTTTAGCCTACATGTAGATGTTACATACACGTGTAGTCTTTAGACCTAGTTCATTTTACACTATAACCAAGCAAATTTTTTAACCCAACAGATATCATGCCCACCTTAAATATATTTTTGATCTTTGCAGCTCACATGTAAATGTTACATAAACATGTATACTCTTTAGAAATAGCTCATTTTATACTATAATCAAACAAATTAATTAAATCTCTGATAGTACAAGGATCCTCTCTTTCACCCCATATAAGTGGATGTTTAGAACCCAGAAGAAGTAAGATACAAAAGCAAAGGCCTTCATGGAATGCCTCCTATCAAAGAACAACTCACCACATTAAGATTTTGTAGTAACTTTATTTTATAACAGTATTTTGGTTTGCCATAGCTATATTACAAATTTTGAATGTCATTTAACTGTTTTATACAATACAGTTATATATATATATCACAAGATACGTGGCTTTCTGTGCTGTGCAAACATCTAACACAATCTCTCAAAAATCTCTTTGATGGCCATGATTAAAGCAAATAAATTATTAATCACCAATGCCAGGTCTTCTTATTGGTAATAAGTTACATCATTCACACTGATCAGTTCAGAAAGTTGTATCTTTGACAGTTATAAACACAACCAACACCTCCTTCTTTCACTCTAAATCATGATCATAAACTATTTCAAGTAAGATATTGAGACATACAAAGTGATAAATGTATATTCAACACACATATGACTTTGTGGTGGTAATTAAGAATAGAGGAAATATATGCATGCAAAAAATATATAATCAATTTCTTCTTGCTCTGAGAAATCTTTAGGTATGGAGACTTACCTCCTTGGTCATGCACTTTCACACCATACCATTACTAAATATCATTTCAGTTTTATACTAATGAAAGTTTCTCTTCTGTACACATCCATGCATTGTTTTGAATCTTACCTCACTTGTTCCAGCCTTCATACCATGCTGTATTGCTCATAACAAGTTACATCTTGATTCTCTCCACCTATGTCAATGTGCCCACTATCTCAGATCCATATGTAAGCTCTCCATTTTCCTTCCCACTCATTTTCCAAGACAGTTTATATTAGCAGACACAAAAACAGCCATTTTGTGAGAAAAAAGGACAGAAGAGTTTGAATGTCAATAAGTATAATCAGAAATACATTTCTGGTATTGGGAAATGTTAACTTTTGAAACCCACTTACCTCCCCTTATACTTTAGCCAGAGTCCCATACTGACAAAATGGAGGGGCCAGTCAGGGTAAGATTCACACAAAAAGCATCTGCACAGAAAAGAGGCATGTAAAAACAGGATATAGTAGCAGCATATTAATGGGGAATATGCACTATATCTGAAACAGATATGATCTTTGCCTAGATAAGAAGAAATCTAATTCCTGGGCACTGAAGGCCAACCTGCCACAGAGACAAAATCTTAACACTGTTAGATGAACATGTATTCATCCAAGCACTAATCACGCAAATGAGGTCACTTGTCTCATCACTGAAATTATTGGGTCATGGACTCAAATCAATATCTAAGGTGTAGCAGCTAGTGCAGGAAAACTGCTTTATATTTGGTCTTGTTCAGTAGTGGGTATTATTGGAAGCTAACCTAAAAGTTACAGAATGTTGCATGTCAAACCACTGGAATTATGAATAGAAGGCAAGAAACACAAAAGTTGACAAACCCTTGTGTTAATCTGAAGATGTGCAACAAACTGAACTTGGAATTATGGGCCCCATCATGTCTCTCACTCAACCTGAAGAAATAGAGATTACCTAGCTGGGTATTATGAACAGCAATCCTAACAAGAAAGTCAAGGCAACATGTTCTGCCCCTGGAATTAAAAAAAGAATATGGAACAAACTTAAGTTTAACCAACAGCACATGACAGTCTACTTGCTGAATTATGTGGAGTCAAATACCCTTTTCCATGATCATTGAAATGAAGAGAAGTGCCATGCTCAAGTCAACCAGATAGTGATGAGTCATCTCTTTACCAGAGTGATAAGGAAGCTCCCACACATGCTACTTCTACAACAAATTTGGAAAAAAAACATTCAGGGTTATTGGTAACAGGGCATCCAGCTTCACCAACATCACCTTGAGTGGAATGAGTTCAAGCATCAGTTGGTAGGAATAAACCTCTGTCAACTACTCTAGTGAGTGGAAACTGAGTGGTAAGAACTCCCATCCTCCATTTAGAAAAATGGGGTATACTTGAATTGGAGAGTCCCAAGAATTATGCTCTGGAGACAATTCAACAGGTGAACTATACTCCCTACTTTGAACTGCAAACCAACCTCGATTTATTCAATCTAGGGGTTAGCAGGGGTTGGCAAAATCCTCTTAAGTTTTAATCATTATAGTTTATGAGTGGCAATCCAGTTGTGTATGTCTGTGTGTTATAATTATTTACCACCAAGAATGTGCAGAAAGTGGTCTTATGGAACACCCTATGTCAACAAATTTCATCACTACAAGATAAAAAAATAAAAATTTGTCAATCAACTGGTTGCTAGAGTAAACTTGGAGATAAGCACACCTGACCAGACAACATCCACTACAGAGTGGGATCCAAATGAAAGTGACAAAAAGATCCATGAAAAAGAGTAGAAATAACCATAAAAGAAATGAAGTCACTCATCTCTTTTATAAAACAGCCAGGGAATGGAGAACAGCCACAAAGGGTAGCCAAAAACCTTCTGAGAAAGCACCCACCAAATCATTTAAGTAATGGTATATATATATATATAAGATGTGATCCACACACCAGTCTGTATAATCTCCTCCAGCAGGTAATGATATCAAGCTGAAAAAAACATTGAGATATGGTGAATTTGATGAGATGAAGCCCAAAAAAGTCTCTGTTCCTCCAATCAAAGCCCAGCATGAGCAAAGTGTACCAACTAAAGAATCCAACCTGTCAAAGTGGCAGAGAGTGAGTCAGGTGATATCCTAGGATCCCAGTGAATTAACAAGTGGTGACATGAGCCCTGAAACCCCTCAGTGCACACAACATAACAGTGAAGAGCCTGAACTGGGCATAAAAGATGACCTACATCTGAGTATTCATAAAAATGAAAAATGGAGGAAAGAAGAATATAAGAGAAAGCCTTATCCCTTTCTCTAGTCACTAAAGTTTTGGGAAAAAAGGACCTATCTGGGTACAACAGAACATAAGTTGAATAGCACAGAGTCCTGTGAATATGAATAGCAAACACATCTAAGCATCAACGTCCTCTAGTCAACAAGAAAATATAAGTATTAAGAGAAATTTGATATATAGAACATGATGTTAAAGGTTCTAAGGGTGAACTAGATAAAATATAGAGAACCATCATGATATCCCAATTACAAACCTGGAAAGGATGTTAAGGTCTAAGAATTAAAAAGCAAGGATAGAACCAAAAAATGAAAAGTAGCTGAGAAAGCTGACTTATACAGAGAAATGGATGAAGTTGGCAAACCTTTGTTGAATAGTCATGTCAGAAATCAAGAAATGTGTGACATACTGGGACAAGAAGGAATAAACCATGTCTTAGAGACCAATAATTATACAATTTCTGTTGATAAATTTCCAACAAAAAAATGTCAAATGGACTGAATTAATAAAAATGCCATCCAATAAGTCAATTCCTGACATTGTGCAGTAGACTGCATAAAACCCAGGCATGAAGCTGGAGAATTGTGATTGCCAGATAAAGAATTTCTTACAAATAGTGATGTAAGAGGGATGGTTAGACAGAAGCATGACAAGTTGGCACTGTTAAAAATACTGAATGAATGGAAACCAAGGTTGACCCAGCCAATATGGCACCACCAGAATAACCTTAAATAACAGATAAACTTGAGGGGTCATGTAAAGAAGACTCGTCCAATCTTGGCTGATAGCATCTATTACCAAAAACAGGTGTGGTACAGTAGGCCAGAAGGACAGGAAGTGGGCATTCCAAGTGAATGACAAAAGCATCAATCTGAGGATTCCCAAAATGAGAGTAGATCTGATGAAGGACTTGTGGATGAAGCATCCATTCAGTGGAAGAACTCTGTTGAGGCAAGATAACTGATCAGTTGCTAAATTCATAAACCTAGAACATGACAAGCAAGGAAAAATGTAGAAGATAACAGTGGAAATCTCTAAACGAAACATTACCACCTTCCCTTGAAAAAATTCAAAAGCACAAGATATAGCTCACTGACCTGCTAGAAGCTCTAAAATATTGATGTGGAGTGAAGACTCCATTTCTGTTCAGAGGCTCTTGAATTCCATACCTCCTAATAAAAGCCTCCCATTCATGGAGAGATGCATCAGTCAAAATATGTATTTCTGGATGTGGGACAGGAAAGGGATACTTCTTATCATGTTTTCCCTGTTCAGCTACCAGCCAAAGTTAAGCAGACTGGAAGCTGATAGTGTCAACAGACAAACTAGCATGCAATGTTCCATTAGTACTGTAACGGTCATTAAAGGAAACACACATGGGACAGACACAAAGGATTGAGAAATTTCAAGGATACTAACAACCTCACAAGATATAGAGCTGCATGCACCAATGGCAAAGGAGATGACAATACAAGAATAACAACCCATTCAATGGCTTGAAGGTATAGAGGAGAAGGTCAAGCTGAGGCATAAATTGAAAAATACCCCTTTAAGGACAGGTTATTATGTGGGAGTAAGAACAGACTTCTTCATTTTGAGGAGAAACCTAGTTCTTGCAGATTTGGATAAAACAGCTTTAGTGTGAAGCTCAACCATATGGCAGGAAGGAGCAAGAAGAAGCCAGTTATCCATATAACGAATGGTGAGTGTGAATGTCCAGTGAGTGAAGATAACACAAAAATCTGACAATTGAGCAAACGATGTACCAGCTGTGCAAGGCTAAAGAATAGAGCATAAAACTGAAAAACCTGTTTCTCATACACAAAACAGAAATAACAATAAGAAGATTTTATGACTGCAAAATGAAGATAGGGATCTGCAATATCAAACTTTGAAATTCATAGACAAGGTGTAAAATGCCACAAGAGGGAAAGAAACAACTCCATGGTAAACAAAGGAGGCAAATGAAACAAAAAAAGGTTGATGACAGATCACCAATTGCCCAATTTTATGTTACAATATAAAAATCTGCAAGAGAGGAGTTGATACATTCTGTAGGTTTTGTGCAGAAGATCTTGAATGGCTTGTGCTTGAAAACTAGAAGACAATCTTTGAAAAAGGGAAGAACAATAACTATGAGAAACAATGGAGGATGAAACATGAAATAAAGGATCACTTTTCTTGTAAGAACCTAAATAACCTACTGACTGGTAGCAAAGGTGTTGAAACAAAATACAAGTTGAAACCCCACAGGACCATACCTCAGAGAGTTGTCAATGATGCCATTGCCAGCACTTTGTAAGAGCAAAGGATGTCTGGCTGATAAGGATGAAATTCCTCACATTCCAACAGAAGATGAAGCCTATGCAAGAGGTCTGGAAACCTGAATGGAAGATGCAGAAAACTGTCCAGTAGAAAACCAGGACAGACAAAAGGTTATTGTCACCTGAGATTTCAAGGAATCTAAATTTCCTGTAAAATTGACTGAGATCTCTAAGGGCCAAAGAAGGAAGTCAAATGGCCTTAAGTAAATAATACCTCTTCAAATGATAACAGTAACAAACCAACCACAAGAGCAGAAGCTGGTTATGATACCAAAGTAGAAGTCAATAAATGACTAAGATCCACTGAAAATTGAGCAGGTGAGCTGTGTTAGGCCTCAGACAATTGTTACAAAGAAGGTAAAAATGCAAAACTGTTTAAAGGGACAAATGAATTAAAAAAAACTATGTATAGTTAAGAGGAATAATGGCATCAGGCCTTCTTAGAACCTCAAAGGGGAAGAAGAGGATCTAGCCTCTGAGAATCGAAATATAGATCTTCCTAATGATGAAAATCTAAGGCATGCTGATCTGATAAATAGGGTGGATAAGACATTGCAGCACCCTCTCATAATTGATCAGTAAATCTCCAAGCATGCATAGCAAAGTATAGTGTAGGTGAAAGGACTAGATAGTCAGAAAATGACTTTCCTCAAAGAAAGAAAGAATTGTTAGTTAAAGAAAAAATGCTCAAGACATTTACAGACTTGATGTATTAGTTGTATAAATGATGAAGGAGGCAGAATGTCCATTCTAGGATTGTGATTAGCTGTCTGAGAAGATAAAGGAGCCTGAAAAATAAAGTCCATATTCTCACTAGTCCAGCTTCTGAGCTGACAAGAGAAGAAACATCAGACCTCGTGTAAGATTTCACATCTCTGTGCATTAGGGATTGGATGTCCTTTGCAGAATGGACCCCCCTCCCCCCAACACCTGGGCAATGCTGGACTCCAGTGGTGGCAGAGTATGAGCACTAGTAGACTCTATGTCAGAGACATGAATGTGAGAATTCATATTTGAAATGTCTCTGATTTTTTAATTTGTTTTTGTGAAAAATAAAGAAATTAGATAATAAACACAAAAGCCAATAAGACAGCTCCAAAACAAAAAAAATATTCCAAAGCATAGGTATAAATAACCAAAATTATACAACATGTAAGAGAAACCTGCGGTCAGCACGTAAAACTGTCATGACATTCGGTTATCAAGAAAAGTAAACAGGAAGTAATAACAGGGCACATTAACATAAGTGGGGAAACCCACAAGATTTAAGTTGCTATTGAAAATATAGTGAAGTATAAAGGCTAGAGCAAGTGAGGTAAGATTCATACCAAAGAAGAGAAACTTCCATCATGATAAAACTAAAGTTTGAATAAAAGTAAGTGTTTTGGAATATAAAGTTTAAAATAAAACTTTGAGATTCATTCAGGAGATTTAAGAGGTTAATGAAATATCAAAACTCTAAGACAAAAAGAAGTATTTTTAACATTAAAAGCCCCTTTCACTCAGACCAACTCAGTAAGGGCTTTGTAAATTCATTGACAAACCCGTAGTAAAAATAATTTACTGAAAAAAACATTTTTTTCTTTAAACAGATTTATAATGTTTACTAAAAGTTTATGAAGATACATTTTGTAAATTGTAGTCACACAGAAACAGGGTCATTCTAATGAACTGCTGCATTTTACAGTGTGTTATTTGGTAAGTATTATATAGTTAGTTAACTATAAAAACTGATCCTACTGAGCTTAGAATACTTGAGGGCTTAAAACAATTTAGAAATATAAGTGAAAGAACTTTAAAACCCTACAATTAATTATGCTAATAAATTAAACAAAATATTTTTTCCTGGTTTGATATTCTGCCATCAAAGAAAAATTTCACAATGAACATTTTCCCAAACATTCTATCACAAAAGAGGCCTTGCTTACCTTATGTTAAATAATTTTATGTACAACTTTTATAAGACAAAAGATTAAAAAAACAAACTAACCTTGTAATAATAATAAACATCACAACACTAACAAAAATTCATTACTTGGATGCAACCACTTTTTCTGTAATTCAAATACTTTACCTTTGATCTTCCAGAAAGGTTCAGGTATAAAAGCTTGGACTTGCTTATATCTCTCCACAACAAAACCCAGTGTGGGAAACTGGCAGCTACCATAACTGATCAGTTGGTCACTTAGCACTTCAGGAAAAACCTTCTTCAATCTTAGTGTTTGGAATCGTGTGAATGCTGCTCCTATTATAGAAAGAAAAATGGTAAAACACTCGTAATAGACACATGCACACTTTCTGAGTGAAGTCCTTATTTTAACATAGCACACTTCAAAATCACGTCAGTAGTTATGGAAAGATTGTGGCAACCAGATATCATATTTTGTCATGTGGCAATATTATTAGTTACACACAGTTTAAAGATCAATGAAACAAAATAATTAACAATTATCAAAAAATATGTATACTGCTACATGATTAAAGCCATGTAGAATAAATATTTGTAGTTTCCTGTAACAAGGTGCCATCATTTAAATAAAAAAGGGCAATATATATTTATTTTCTAACATTTTATGGTAGTCATGAGGTCAGTCATATTGACCAACTAACTGCAGAAAACAGTTGATATTTCTTTGGATATTACACATTATGAAAATGAAATCTGAAAATTTTCAGATGACAAAAGATATTTTTTAACCTTAAGGTTAAAACTGCTTTGCACATTGAGTAGTTAACACTGTGAAAGAAAAAATTCAGGAGCAAATTTTTAAATAAAGAAATCTTAATATTAAATTTAAAAACCTGATATTTTGTGTATGAAATCCTTGTAATATCTACTGACATCCTATAAAATTATGTCAAGATATGCATACACTACCAAAAATAACACTATGAATAGTCCCATGATTACGTTGAGGATTACATAATAGGTGCAATAAACGTAGCTCCATAGTCAGATAAATGATAAATTTATCCTCATGTTACAAAATGTTGCATTTTGCTTACTAAAATCAAAATATAAATTGTTACAGGTTTCATTTTGGATGGTCCTGGTACCCCAAGTTAATTAATATTCCTTTGTTTACCAATGTTACTGTGTAGAAAGAATTTTCCCATCCTGGAAACCATAAAATCCTCAATCTGAACTCATTTGTATAATTTGAGTGCATAAATATTGTATGCTTGAAAGAGCCATGATATAATAGTAATCAACTTTTAATGCCATCACACTACCTTAAAAAACCCCAAATAATATCAAATACAGTTCCAATACATGTCATTCCACATGACTTCATAATTTGCATATCCAAATAATAATATAATATACTCAACCTTATGAATAACTAAGGATTAGCTTGATTTGTTTCTCAAAATATAAAATTATTTGTTTTATAAATGTTCTACTGAGAGTTTATATTTTTATTATTTACCTATTCTAAGGTCAAGTTCTCTGCTAACATACACAGCATCATTTTGGCACTGGTCTGGTTGGACAAGATTTTGACAAGCTCGATTCACTGCTTGCTGAGTAATCTCTGAGAAACGAGCTCGGTAAACTTGGATATTTGGTTTAACTAAACAAAAGTAAAATAACAAATTCATATAAAAAATTATGGTTATGTTCATGCTTCCAAAAGTTAATCTACAAATACAAATGTTATTATGTGATTGATTCACTTAAGATTCCCAGATAAAAGTTATTTCATAAATGGTTAAAAAATTAAAACTAAACATTATTAAAAAAAAATGTGTATCATTGTCAGTTCTGCAAACTACTCAAAATTTACAAAACTCTGCATATATGACAATGTTATTTTAACTCACCATTCTTGCAAACTTCTATTATCTCAAAACCAATGTTTTCTCCCTCTCTGTCACCATCAGTCCAAATGATAAGAGTGTTGCAACTTCTCACCTCTCTTTCAAGTGTCCTCTGATGGTGAAAATTGTATACTAATTATTAAAAGCTTTCCCTCTGATCACAAATGGAAACATATATCAAAAAACTAAAAAAACTATTACTGTGAAACTGCATGCAATTTTCATTTTAGCTACAATACCACAACAATAAATTTAAGCAGCTATAGCACAGACCATAACTGCATTTTAAACCTTGCAGCAGACAAAAAAGTGATTAGGAAAAAAGGGTTAGTGTTACAAAAGATAAAATCAAGCATACAAAAGAAAATCACAAGCATAATTATGTTACTAACCAATAAAATAAAAACATGACTAGTATCATTGCATTTCTCTCACAGTCTACAACTGATAAATAAAAGAGATGAAAAATTAACTTGGTATAATCGATTACACAGGTCAACAAATTTTTTCGAAATCTCAGTTGCATAAGATTTTTTTACTTATTCTTACCCTTTGTGACCTGCTAAATTCAAATATGAAAACGGTTCAGCTCTACATGCTCTAGTTTTAATGCAATTTTAAGTTTTTCATTCTAGCCGTTTGTGGTCAAATTAACACGTTTCCTGCGATGCCTATATTGGCAAACCGGCAACTGCTGCGATGCTCTTGTACATCTGTCAGCTTCAGTGCTGCATGAGCTATGATAACGTGAGGTTGTCGTTACACTTGTCTCTTGCCTGCAACTTAGTTAAAGGTAAGACAATAGTGGGACACCGGTGGGTCCTTATCGCGAGGAAACGTGTTAATTACTTACACGTTTATGTTATCAACAGAGATATTAAAATTGTTTAGATTTTGTTTCAGATCTGATCATGGCTACAAGGAGACGTCAATGTGAGAACAAGCGGACGCTTTCTGTTATATTTGTGGATGCTTCACGCTTATTCGCCAAAGGCGTAATATAACATCATTTCTGAGGCGTGCTTATAAAGCGTGCATTTTGACTTGCTCTTGGTGACCAAGACAAGAAATGGGCCCCACATATTGTGTGTCATAACTGCGAGGAAATGCTGCGTGACTGGACAAAAGGGAAACGTAAGGGTTTACCTTCGGAATTCCCATGACCTGGCGAGAACCGATGGACCACACAACTGACTGCTATTTTTGTCTGGTCAATACAAAGGGCATTGGCAAGAAAAACAGACACAAAATCTCATATCCTAGTATCCCCTCAGCAATCCGACCTACTCTGCACTCTGATGAGCTCCCAATCCCAGTTTTTAAAGGATTTCTTCCATCTGAAGATGTGGGTAGTGACCAAGAGCAAGAGACTGCTGATGAAACTCAAGAAATACTTTCAGAATCTGGCGATCCTTCTTATGAGACCCCACAGTCATTAACTCCTCAACAGTTTAGCCAGCCAGAGTTGAATGACCTTGTGCGTGATTTGGGTCTCTCCAAAAATGCAGCTGAAGTGTTAGCTTCCAGGATGCAAGAAAAGAATCAGCTGAGCCATACAACTAAAGTGTCATACTTCAAATCGGGAGCAGGCTTTTGTGCCATATTTTACAGAGGAGAATATGTTTGTTTATTGTCATAATATCTCAGGTCTTCTCCAGGAATTAGGGATGCCAGTATACCATCCAAATGACTGGCGATTATTTCTAGATTGTTCTAAGCAAAGTTTGAAGTGCGTTCTACTTCATAATGACAATGTCTATGCAGCTGTTCCAATTGGACACTCTGTGTATTTACGAGAGGAATATAATGTCATTAAGACTGTGACTGACCTACTAAAATACCACGAGCACAACTGGACAATTTGTGTGGACCTCAAAATGGTTACTTTCCTCCTAGGTCAACAAAGAGGATTTACAAAGTACCCTGCTATCTTTGCATGTGGGACAGCCGAAGCTCGAGAAAAGCACTGGAACCAGAAGGAGTGGCCCATACATTGAGACTCTGAAGGCAGGTATGCCAAATATTGTCAACGATCCAATTGTCTGTCATTTGAGGAAAAGATCATATTTCCTCCTCTCCATATCATGCTGGGCTTGATGAAACAGTTTGTGTAAAATATTTTCTCAACCCAAACGAGCCGCTTTTTGCATATAAAGTTTATGAAGGCGTTGAATACTGACGGTGAATGCTTCCAACACATATTTTCTGTGCTCCCTGGTTTGTCCTTCGAGAAGATCAAGACAGGTGTTTTTGATGGACCACAGATTCGTGCACTTGTGCGTGATCAAGAATTTGCCAGAAAGATGAACGACAAGGAAAGGACTGCATGGCTTTCATTTGTGGCGGTGATGGCAAACTTTCTCGGTAATAAAAAAGCTGACAACTATGAAACCCTTGTAACGAATATGTTGTCAGCTTTTCGCGAATTTTGATGTAACATGAGTGTCAAACTCCATTACCTGTACAGTCATCTTGATAGATTCCCTGAGAACCCAGGAGCTATAAGTGACGAAAGCAAGGCAAGCGTTCCATCAGGACCTCAAGACCATGGAAGAGCGCTACCAAGGGAGATGGGACAAACATATGATGGCAGATTACTGCTGGAGCATTAAACGAGAATGCCCTGAGACAGTCCACAAACGCAAGAGCTACAAGCGGAAATTCATGCCTGAGTAGACTGCAATTGAGCTTTCCCTCCTCATAGTAGCAAATGTCTTATCTACTAATCAGTTTTATATAAATAAATTGAATTAATATAAATAACTTGAATACATTTATACTATCTTGCATTTTCTTTTTTATTGCCCAGCTATATTAAAGAGTTTTATAACATATTTTATCACATATTTTTCATGATAGACTACTGACGCCAATGTGATGATGACGAAATTTTGAGATTTTCAAATACCTTGATTGCAAAAAAAAGTAGAGCACTGAGGAAAAAACTAACTTCAGATCTGAAATCAGGGCAAGAAATTATGTAATACCAATTGTTTGATATAAATGCAACAAAAATTTTGTTGACCAGTGTTATCCATGAGCAACAATTACATTGATTAACGTCATAAAATAATCAATTATGTGAAATTATGATTAAAATAAATTATTATTTAACTAATCAAAATTATTTTGAAATTGTTATTACTTTTTGTTATTCTAACTATTCAAGTCCTTTGTGAAATTAATCAATTGCTGACACCAATGATTAAACAATTATCAAATTTCATTAACTGCTCAGCTCTAATTAATAATATAGAGTACTGGTCTCATTAGGATTGTCTCTTCTCTTCAACACAGCTAGTAACTATTTCACTGACACTTTTATATATATAGAACTTTCTCAGTGCCAGTATATCTTCAGATACACAATAAAAAGCACACATTTCAATATGCCACGACTTATCTGAAACTAGAAACTGAATTTAAATACAAAAGACATGCTTAACTCTGACTTGATGTGCACCGTATTCATTTTATCAACATTATTTTCACTTCCCTCCAACAAAAGCCAAAGATAAAGTATTTCACTGACATAAATATTTCAATTATTGACCACGTAATATTAGCACTGAAATAAAAAAGGAAGAACAAGAAAAAATAATAAACAGAAGTATTCTAAAGCTATAAATCAAACTTAAATGTTTGAATATGATTTAAAAGAAGAGTAAATATTACAACATTCTGTTTAAAACCTTCTGTGCCAATTAAGCATGAAGGTTTTCTTGAGGTCAGTTTCATCATTTAGTCTTAAGTTTCAGTGAACATTCAAAGATGTAATTCATATTACATTATGCCTAGATCAACAAGCTTTACTGTCATTTTTGCCTGTTCAACAAATCTTTTCTTTATCTTTTATTCTTTTGCTAAAAGACAGTGCATGTGAATTTCTGAAAATCTGAGTTGCTAAAGTCTACCACATAATGAGCATTTAAAAATGCATACTTCAAGACTTCAAACCAAAACTATACACATAGTTACACATCTTCATTTAATTCACAAACTACCCAACACATAAGCAATAAAATCATTTAAATTAAAACAAAAATATTATATTGCTTTTTTCTACAGAATGAGCCCAGTAAAGTTTGAATACCAGATCTAGAAAGAATATATAGCTTGGTAGAAATTACAAGTTTGAAACTGATATACGTATATATATCTTGTAAAAGATGGTAAATGCCATTCCAAAATAAATTCAACTGCCAGTGGTATAGTATTTATGGATACTCAGTATTTTGACTTAAAAAAAGGTCTATAAATATATACAGCTTTTGTCGAAAACTAAAATATATCTTGAAAAAAATTTAACTAAATAACACAAATTGTTTTAGGTTTAATGTAATAATCTGTAGAGGATTCTTTAATAAATATCCAACTTTTGATTTCAGACATTTTTAATAGATATGCAGAAAAAATTATTTTCTCAAAATCCATTTCATCTTTTTCACATTTAGAAAAAATTAGTACTAATCAACAGAGAAAAGCAAGAAAAAAATCCATATTTCAGTATTTATCATTTTATGAATGAGACACTTTTTAAAATCATTTTACTTTATTTTTTGTATAAAGCAAAAAGGATTACTCACTAATTTATTGATTTTGTTCACCTTTAAATCATTAAAAGTTCTAAATATTGTGTTTATATATGTATACACTTATAACTCTCAAAGGGAGCATCTTTCAAATTACACAAAACAGTAAAGTAGAAAAGTAAAATGTAAATTATTTTATGTGAATGTAGGCATCAAAAAATTCCTGTATATAATTGCATTACTAGTTTACTGCATAAAAAGATCTTAGCTTTCATCTTACTTTGATGTCAATATACTCTTGTGGACATTCTCGTGCAATTGGAGCCTCAAACAAAGCTAATGGATTACAACCATTCCTTAAAAAAGTGCAAAAAACTCATGTTTATTTCTGATACATAAAATGTTAATAAAACTATATCACAAAAACAACTAAAATTGAATATATCCATTTCTAACACACTGCAAAAAATAAATACACAGACTACACATTTTAACACATCTATAATAAAAGTAACCCCGTAATAATAAATCATATATACGTTTTGTAACATGTAGCAACAGAGAAATACATGTTTATTTGTTGTTGCTTTTATGACAAAACATATTCAACCAAGATAACTAACGAAAACAATTAGTGCAAAATTTCTACAAATATATATGATTATAGTTGTGGTAGTGCAGTAGCAATAAAAACTTACACTTTAAATTCAACACCTCTAAGAAATGACTTGCAGAGTCAATCCAAATTAAAAAATATATAGTATTGCACCTTGTAATCCAACTGGTCCTCTACATTTGCTCATAAAAGACAGTTTCTAACATTTTATTTCTATGTTAATATGTTCATTTAACAATAAACATTGTTATCACTGTGTAATACTTATCATCTTAAGAAAAACTTTAAAAGAAAAGAATAAACTGTGTAAAGTTCGTACTTATATTACCCAGTTAAAGATCTGACTGATATTCACAATGACTTATACAATCTCCAAATGTGAAAAAATTATACTAAACTATTGTTGCATAACTATGAACCACCTCTTCAAACTTATTCAGAATCCCAAAACTCTCATGCAAATAATCATTTTTCCTTTATTTCCATTACATGCATGTGCTTTATAACTATGCTTCCCAAGAATACCTATATTATATCCACTGCTCAAAATGCATTTTTGGTAGGAAGTTGCAATACACCTTCCATGATACTTCTAGTATGTAGAAGATTAAAATGTTTAGTTTTTGACATCATAATTGCCAGTTTTATAAGTTGTAAATTATTAATACACAAATAATATTGTGTTCATTATATTTTGGGTAAAATAAGTTGTCTGTAAGTATTCTTTGTTTTTAATGCACTTCTAATACAAATAATTGTGTGTGTGTTTTACTTTATTACTTTGAAAAACTACTTTCTAAATTTTACTTAAATAAATCCAGCCAATTTCTTTGTAAAGATGTTAAATATATTATACTTTTTTAATACACATGTGCTTGGCTTCAACCATTCCAAGCTAGTGCATTGTTTTCAAAAAAGCAAGAAAAGTGTCTGCCTTTATTACTTCTTGATTAAAATGTCAAGTACTAACATATATAACAGAAATTTATATCTTTACTCTTATCATTATATTAATTTTTATGAAAATTATTGCATTTATTAAACTTAATATCGTACATGTAATTATGTATTTTTCTTGCTAACAAATGTTCTTACATTTACATGCTTATTTAAATATATTTCCATGAACATACAATTATTATTTGAATTTAATTGTTTATTAAAGCAATCTGTTTACATATCAGTGATGCTATGTTTAGAAAGTTTATAAAAGCAGTCTTAGAACACCTAAAATGTCTGTAAATTTTAATAATTGAAATATTTTGCAAAATATCTAGAAACAAGAAAACACTGTAAATATAAGAATCAGTGTAGCATTGAGACCGTTTCAGACTTCAGTTTGTTCAGTGATGGAGAAATTAATGAAGTATTCAAATTAGTTTTAGTTGTCACATATTCAGTTAATCAGTCAATTAGCTGTAAAACTGTACAATATTAACTCAATTCACATCTCACTAATGTTCTCAGCTCACACATCTATCATGAATACTGAATTTAAATATTCTTATAGGAGAGGCAACAATTAAAAAAACTAAATATTGAGACTTAAGTTTATACTTTCAATCTGTTTTATCATTTTATTCAACAAAGATGCTTGTACTAACATTTAAAAAGATCTCTTGAACTGCTGGATTACATTAAAAATAATAATTTTCACATTTGTTAAAAATAAAATTAAAGCCATAGCATTTTCAATGGGTCAACTGAAGTCTGATAAATTAGAATGTTTATAAGAATGAACTTACAGGTTGTTTTCCCTAAAGCAAATGAAAAAATAAAATTTTGTATTGAAAAACTTTTGAAATTTCCAATGCTATCAAGCAACAGAAAGTAACTAAAACTCAAAGTGTATAAGTACACTATAAGACTAGGCACTGAAGCAAACTGTACACCAAAGGTTGCTTAGAGAAAAGGAGAGAATACCTAGAGTATTTTGCCCTAGATCATAAATTCAAGAGAGACTTCTAAAATATAAATTACTGTTTAAATAGAAACTGAAAAAAGTCAAGTGAGCCAGAAAATACAACTGATGACAACAAATAATTAATTTTCTAAATTGCCTTGACAACTGGCAAAATGCTAACTCAGAGGTACTTTTTCCTTGAATGTTACAACTTGTCTTTGTTTACATGTGAAACAGCAAAATGACATTTGACTGACATTCAAAACAATATATACATGTGATTTTTTGAAAATCTGAGCTGCTAAAGTCTACCACATAATGAGCATTTAAAAATTCTTACCTCACGACTTCAAACCAAAACTATATACATAATTATATATCTTCATTTAATTCACAAACTATCTCAAACATACATACTATGACATAATAATTTTGCTTCTAAGCCACAATAAGAATGTAACACAAACTCACAGTAGCTGACTTTCAGTAATATTGAGTGTTCAATCATTACTTCAAAACTAGAAAATAAAAAATGCACATTAAGTAGATACAAAATGCGAAAAGAGGCAAGTATCTATCAAAAAATAGTTTTAGTGATAGAAAATGTTAACTTCCAATAAGGTATATAACCACTTCTGACATCTAGGTGAAAGGCACTTTAAAGTTGTGAAGAGACCAGTGCAAAATTTTACCTAGATGAGTCTTACAATTACAGATAAAATACAGAAGCACAATCCAATATTTGCAACAAGCTTTCAGAAGTGCCATATGCTTAGTGTGGCTAGGGCACATCAGACCATAAGCAGCAGGTATATTCCATCGCAAAACCAGGTGGCACCAGAAATTTTGTTTCTAAGCCCCAACAAGAAGAGGGTCCCCACAATCTTCACCTTAAACCTCAGACAGAACAGGAATGTAACACCTGAACTCCAATTGAATGAAGACATATGATGGCTGGTCATATGTCAATCCCATGCCAGATTATACAGAAACCCAACATTCAGGTAGCAGAGGGATGGCAGAAAGCCAGCTACAAGGGGTGAACTTTACTACCCTCACAGAACACCAATGACTTAATCTCTACTGAGTGGAATCAGTCAAAATGAAAAGTTAGCCTCCATAGTTCACCATACCAACAGGAACTGTTAAATAGTAAGGACTTCCATGCCCCACCAGAAGAAAAAATGCAGTGAAAGTGCACTGAAGAGTCTAAATGAGTGTATTACCACAACACAATATGACAGATGGCCATAAAAACTATTTTGAAAAGCAGACCATAACTAGGTGTTAAACTAGGCATGAAAGATGGAAAGGAAAACCCTGCTTGCTTTACTCATGACAGTCTATGAATGGATATGGTCTGGATTTGACCTTCCTTAAGAGGATACCTAAAGTTATAAGAGACAAGAATGGCTCAATAATGTGTGAAATTCATTTAAGTATACCATACCATGGCAAGCAACATTTATTACTAAGCATAATCCTGTAAGATATGAAAGGGAACTGTAAAAACAAGGTAAGAAACAAATAAAACTGAGATAATACATAGATAAAGAAATGTCTAGGTAATATAGATAGGGTGCAACATTGGTGTGGGGTGTTGTCCACATACCAACCAAATTACATCCTCCACTGGAAAATGAGAGTAAGCAAGGTGATGAATTTGATAAAAAGAAACATGAAAGCAATCTATCTCAATCTAACAAAGAATAAACCATAAAGCTGACAAAGTCAATCAGTGTGAATGACTGGAGAAAGAACAAAAGTGGAAAAAGGATTCCACAGAATGAAGAAACAGAATTAGAAACCACGAAAAGGAGAAGTATGGGCCAAACAACAGTAGAACACACTGACAGTAAAGAAAATATCAGAATGAATAGGAGAATAAAGATGATAAACAGAAAGGAGAAATAAAAGTGTGAACAACTGTCATCCTCCTGTGTCACAGATATTTTGGAAAGAAAAGCACAACCACAATAAAGGGTATAAGAACAAGGAAATGAGATGGAAAAAAAATCATTATGCACACGTCACAAAAATGATGACCACAGGCAAAAAGGAATAGGAAAAAGGTTTAAAGGGAAAGATAGTACAAGGAAAAGGAGGGCTAGAAAGGTGTAGGAGACAAAAAAAAAGTGAAAGAGCATATTAGAGACTAAAGAGGTAATAACCCCACAGAAATGGGAAAACCAGAAAGTGATAAAGAACTGCCTAGTGAACTGCTCTGGTTAAAGAGCCACATGAAGAACTCAGAAAGACAGGGAAAAAAAAAAGAAAAAAGAAATGATATAGTGACTAATGATAAAAAAATCCACTTTCATTGATATATCATAAGGTAGGATAAGCAAAAAGAATGTGAAAGGAGAGAGACCATGTGTGAAGAGAGTCCTGACTGTTTTGCAAGGGATCAGGTAAATTGCTTAGGGTGAATGGAAGAACAAACTACCAAGGTGAACAAAAAAACAAAAAAAAAGAGGAGGGGAGGGCAACGTAGAGGAGACTAACTGAGCCAACCACTAAAGTACTCCTAGTAGGACTAAACAAGGAGTATACCAAATGGAGAAGACAAACAGGGGTAAACATTAAGGAAGATGTTTGAAAAAATCCCAATGTAAAGCATTCACTGCTAAACCTGATGAATAAAGAACAGAAAATGGAATAAAAGTAGCTTAATTGACAAAGACACTGATGCAAGGGGTGCCCAAATGAAAGCTCAGCTGCTGAAAAAACATGAGGATTGAGGGGCCAATCCATGACAAAAATCTTGCCTTGCCTAGAGATATGATTCACAGCAAGATTCAGGGCACCAGAAACATAACAGGCCATAAAGTAGGCATGGAAAAAATGGGCCCAGAAAAGGAGGTATAGGGTTTAGAAACAGAGATTAAAATAACTGCAACCCTGAAAATTACTGGATATTGCAGTGTATAATTGCCAGTATAATTTGTTACCCAATAGCCTTGTGCCACAGAAAGAAAAGGATCCAAACCCCTACAAACCACAGATACTTCCAAGAAGTTCATATGAATAGGTCATTTTCTCCAGGTTCTACTGACCCAAAATTCTGGAGTTTAGACATGCAACATAACACCTTATGGGAGCATTTGTTAAAAGATGAAAATCCAGATAAGAGAGAGAAATAGGTGAAATTGTTATGTTGGAAAGGAGGAAAAAGGGATCTTAAGAGAGGTTCAACTGATCCTGTAGAGTCCACTGCAAAGGATGCATGCAAGCATATCCCAGCAGTATAAGGGGTTATATGGAAATCCATGTCTACAAAATAGAGAAAACCTACCAGGCAGGAATAAAAGTGGATAGATTTGTGAAAACTTTCTAGGGCCCAAAAATAAGCAGAGAAGATTGAGCTCTTTTGTTATAGCAACTGAAGAATACACCAACAGATGAAACTTCTCCAGCTTGACAAAACAACCAAATTAAGCTACTTCCTGAAAATGAAGAAGAGTATGGTTGTAAGTCTTGTTGGAGTGGATTTGTCTGTTTGTAATTAAGCACAAAGCTAAACAATGGGCTATCTGTGCTATGCCCACCATAAGTATCAAAACCTGGTTTCTAGCATTACAGGTCAACAGGCAGTGGAAATAAAAGAATACAGTCATCCATTTGTGGCTGAGGCTTGAAAGATCTATGGCATAACACAGATCTCCACTTTTCTTGGGGACAAGAGACAGATATAAAATCCTTGAAAATAATGAGAAACCTGTTTGACAGCATCCTTTGCAAAGAGGTCTAACCCACCTCTGGCATATGGAGATGAGATAGAGGATCTCTTAGAATAAGAACATGAGACAAGGAAAGAAGAGGAGAAAAACAAGTTTCTTCCAGTGAAACATGTAGCACCAAACAGTCGACCACAAATGGAACTGATAGATCCAAAAACTGAGCCAATGGCCCTTACATTCCCTAAGTCAAGAGGATGGTCACCATCAAGACAGTTTTGGTAGAAGAGTTAGCAAAAAAGGTGGTGGAGAAAAGGCTGTCAAATTCATCATCATGAACACCATTTATGGGAAAAGACATAGTTGTGTCAGGTCTCAAAGAAGGTCCAAATCACAAGAAAAATTCCCTCTCTCATAACACAGTAGTCATCAGTTACTCAAGATACAATGAAAAACCTGATGCTATTATTGTTGTTGGGTTAGTGTAAACATCTTGTTGTACGACACCAGACAAATTGGAAAGTACTGTAGATGTGGATTCATAATGGGAGGTAAAAGGCCACAAAATAACCAGATGTGAATATTCTGAAAACTAAAATCCAAATTTAATATTTCCACGACACTGTTTTTATGTAAATACTTCAACAACAAATGCTAATATCAAACAAGAAACACAACATTACACAAGTGTCAAAATCAAGAAATGATGACTGGAAAATCAGTATAGGTGGAGTTAGCTGTACCAGGAGACTGTGTCACACTTCTATTAGTGGAGGTGCAACCATATCACATGGAAACATGTAAATTTAGGTTGGAATCTCAAGACTAGTGACAAGCAAAGAAAGTTCCTAAACAAAAGGCAGCATTGAATTGGGAAAGCTATATTTAAGTGAAAATTACACATTTTACCATAAGCTGCAGAATCTGAGTCAAAGGAAAGCCTCATACAGCCTTTGAAATCACATACCAGGACAAGTTCTAAAATATCTTTAACCTTTGTTCTAACAGCACACATGCTCCATTTTAGTGGTCAAAGCAAATTGTCTTTACAGAAACAATAATCCCCCACTCTTCCTATTAGTGTGCAATGCCAAAAGTTAAAGCCTGCTCAGTTCTGCAAGTCAATCTTGGAATATTTAGAATATTCAGAATAAGCAGAAATAATGCAAGCTATTTTGAGCAACCCATAAATGTTACTCAGTATAGATAAAATTTGGTACTAATAAGTCATATATTGGAACAAAAGCAGAGAGTAAGACTACAGTAAATCAAAACTTCTAAGTCAAGAACCACCCTAATATATACACACACACATGTACATATGTGTCCCTTGTGGAATGCAGCTCTCCGTATTTAAAGTTTGCTCTGAACTGCTCCTTTTTCTAACTTATAAAACAAACTGAAATAAATATTGGTACTTAAAATATAGAAAGATGTTAGTGTTAAGATTTTATCATAAATTAAATGAATTTAGTTTTGAAAAAACACTTGTTAAAAGTTTTCCACCTACTGTATCACTTAAGAGTAAAGTTCAAATATAAACATTCCTTCAGGTATAAAATATGCAACATGATTAAATAAAATGGAAATTTCAATAAGACTGGAAAATAATCACACACATACATAAATCTGAAGTACTCACCATTTTCTATATGCACCGACAAATTCAAGATTTAGAAGATGTCCAGAAACGGATGTCATTGTCATGACACATTTTTGATTTAATATATAGTATTCAAATTCATAAATTTTGTTGAATTTTGAAAATCCTTCTCTTCTTCTGTATCTACCTTTTGACATAATCTCTGACAAGTGCTTTGCTGCATCATTCTTCTCAGCTACATTCAAAATTTTAACCATGTTTTCTTGTTTCTTATCTGAAGGTTTAGAACTAAACAGCCATCTAGAAACTTTTGTTGAGTGAACACGATGATTATATATGATTAGAATACGTTTTTCTAAACAGATCTTCTTTGGATACTCAAATCCATAAAAATTAAAAAAACTACTGAGCAACTTTGCTTGGTAATTGGATACTAAACACAGATTAATAATGTTTTTTTTAAACCAAGCGCAAGATATTCCAGAGGTCAAGGAACACTTTGGGTAAAAAAGTGTAAACAATTTCATTCAATTCACCAGCAGTGTTTTGTCAGGATAGAAATTTTCTGAAAATAATTCATAAAATATAAAATACATTAGAAAACAATAATTTATATCAGTATCAAGAACTTATACCAAAAAACATTAAGATTTTTAAATATTCAAGGTCATACTAACAGATTTACTTCATAAGCACCACTTAGAAAATCTCAATCTTCTACCACTGTTTAGTAAGTCTTTTATTACTCAAAAACTGTGCATTTTAACACTTATTGAGTACCTCTTAATACAAACTATCACTATCATGATTATAATGAGAATAAATTTAATAACCATTTGCTAAAAATCAGTTAGATGCTTTTCTTTCATAAGAACCTTTAACTCTCTCACTATGGATCAAGGCTCAAAGGCCATGTCATTACATTTGTTGACTAGCATTCAAAATTTTATTGAACCACTATTTTGTGAATTTACATCACTAAGTTTGGAATCAAATTGTAAAATATAACTCAAACTTTAATATTATATATAAGTTAATTTATTAATTTAAAAGAAAATATTAAAAGAATACATCTAAATATAGATTTTAGTGAGTCATGTGGTACACTGCATGCAGCACTTCTAAATTAGATGTTTGTGACATCAAACTACTAAGTCTATAGTTTTGTACAAATTAGGAACTCAAATTACTAGTATTGGCAAGCTATACTATAAAACAAGAACCTTTAATCTTTTTATTTTGCTTAGATGTGGCTACTGTACTGGATCACACAATGGGCCCTTTCACCTCTTTCCATCTTTGAAGACAGTCCCTTATACACACTTACTTCAATATATGACATGTGAATAACCAATTAACAGCTTAGAAAATGTTCCATGAATAAAATGGTTGTGAAAAGGCTACCATGTACTTTCAAACCAAGATTTCAAGGAGGTAGGTTGTGTCTTTAATCTGCTCAAAGTTTCATATTTTTTCAAATCTAAATACATCTTACTTACTAAGCTTAATAAATCATAGTGGAATTCTATGACTTTAGTATAGTTATTTATGATCTTTTTGGTTATTCAACCATATACATAAAACCTTAAAAAAATTTGTTTGATATCTTCCATGTGTGAAATTTTAAAAGGCTTAGCAAGCTATGTCCAGAAGAAACTAAGTACAAAGGTTGTAGCGAAAAGATATAATTATTTGCTTTACTTTTTTATTTATTGTTCTATGTTTTAAGAAAAATAAGTTTAATAATTTATTTCTAAATATTAATAATCTACATACATATATATAATGTATAATAATTGAAATGTGACTACATATTACAAAATACTAGTCCACTACAACACAGCCAAAGCAGGAAAGACTAAAGGTCAGTTTTATATTATTGGGCTCATAACATGACTGCATTACACTTTGTCAATGCAAGTTATGTAATGTTAGTTAGGTATGACTGGAAGGTCAATATAATAAAAAATAATAAATATATATTGTTACAAGAGTTAAGCCACTTTGTATTTACATGTTATAATATGTAGTCATTCTAACATGAAAAATGCAAAATTAATATTTATATCCTAATTTTTTATGATGCGTACAAGATTGGGTAAGTAACAAACTCCACAGTTAGAGTATAGAAAATAACAAAATATATATGTAGTCTTATAGAAAACAAACATTTGAAATGTATTTGGAAGATTTAAAGATAATGCAAATAATGTTTGAGATGAAGAATAGAATTTCAATCATAACATAAAATCATTCTGCACTCAGACTATTAACTAAAAAAAAAAGACTATTTTCACAAACAAATCTTTAGTAAATATATTCCACCAAAAAATATGATTTTTTTGTATACAAAATACTCGTAATCTTTACTAAAAGTCTATCAAATTTTATGAAGATACACATGCTGTATCAAATGTTATAGTACAAATACTTAAATTGTGCAAATATGTAGATGAGCTCTTGTATATTATACTGAGCCCATAGCATAAGGGTTAACTTTTAACATTCTCAAACATTTTTCAAATAATGCAACTTATTTGGATTAATAACAAATACCTCTAAATATTCACTTCAAAGAGTTAAAGATAATATGAAAATAATACATAAAATCACAACTAACCTTTTAACCATGTTATGTAAAACAAATCATTCAATCTCTTCAAAAGTCAACTTACAGTGGCAGGCATTTTAAACTTCCACAGTATACACAGGAATAAAAAATGTATTCTATATAAGACAAACTAAAAAGCTAGAATTAAAATTAAATTTACATTAATATAACTTGAAAAACTATAGCAACAGCCCACTTGACCCCTCTAAACATTTCAATACATGCACAAGTATAAATACAAAATCTTATTATTTTAATTACTTTTCACTTCAATAATGTAAAAAAAAAACACAAAAGACTATGCATTTCTTAAATAAAATTTAAAGCAATGATGAATAATGTTAGTTAATTTAGACTTTGCTACTACACTTTACTTGTGATTTTTAAATTAAATTATAAATGAACCTATACCTTCTTTTTTGTATTTTTGTGTTATTTCTAACTAATGATTTTATTCTTTTTGTAGAACATTTCAAAAGCTAATGATGAAATGTTCAGCAGCAAATGTCCCAGCAAAAACATCTTTATATATGTATTTAAATATTTTAAAAATAAATCATTTGAAAATCAAATCAGTTTGTTTTGAATTTTACACAAATGTACAAAAGGGCTATCTGTACTAGCCATCCTTAATTTATCAGTGAAAGAATGGAGGGAAAGCAGATAGTCATCACTCATCTTTTACCAATGAATATAACTATAACTCTGCCAAGGCTGAAAGAGCAAGCATGTCAGGTTGGACAGAGATTCCAATTTCAAACCTACAAATCTCAAGCCAAACACCATAACACTACCTGGCCATACCTGGCCAATTTAATCAATTTTTTTGCACTTATTTATTTACATGTACATAAAGTTTAAATCTGTATTTTAATGTTTCAGCAAAATCAGTTTAATCCTAAACTATAAGATCAATTTTTTAGTGATGTCAAACAAGCACTACAATATTTTTGTTTCTCAAAAATTGTAATTTGTTTAAAACACCTTAGCAATAGTAGATAATTACCCATCATCATTCTATACTATATTATGTGATTATTTACAAAAAATATTAAATGCTTCATTGGGTATTTGAACACCAAATTAAAAAAAACATCAACTAAATATAAACAATACTGAGACAAAAACAATGAGCATTTTAGAGCTCTGATCAAAATTATGTAACTATATACTACAATACAGATACAATATAAAACATCATATATTTAAATAAAAACAATCTGCCAGAACAAAGTAGACCTAAAGAATTAATTATATAATAAATTTTAAGAAAATGTTCCAACACAAACATGACAAATGACATAACCTTCAATTTCATATAAGCATTAAAATATATACATTTTATTTAAAATATGCTAGTGATTTTGAAATATGAAGGAAATGAATAAGCACTACAAAATCAACGAAAAACTACTTCAATTAAAGTTAAATATTATTTTTGAGTGCTATTTAATATTTGCGCAATAAATCTCTGTTCTAGGAATTGGTATTTTTTACCCGTTTTACTATATTTTATAAAATATATAAACTCCATACGAGATGAAGTAACGTAGACTTTAATGATAAACTGCTTCAATTACAACTACAAAGTTAATTTCCATAGTGACATCAACATGTATAAGTTCATTTCCTGTAGTTTTGTTGCTTATAATTTTTAATCTAGAATCGTTATTTCAATTTGTAAAAATTCCTACCTGCAGTTACATATTTTAGGACTAGGTGATACGATATCAATGTCACCGTGTGTTATTTATCATGCTAACATTAGTATAGCACTTTCTTCGTATATAATTATATTTATGATACACACGTGAACGCAAAGGCACTGATGAAAATCACTTGCACTTCATAATAAGTAATACCATCAGAATATCTTTCTTTTTTTTTCAAATTTAAACCTACGCAAACATTAATCATAAAGAAACCAAAATAGAAGCAGAAATCACCCAGAATAAGGTCTTTAAAACACACATACACATTCGCGCGAAATGTTAAGAATTGTGCGTTCTCTACTGGCACAAAATACAGTGATTAAAATTTAATAAATAACAACTCTCGAGAATATAAGTTAATTACTTTCCTGTTATTTTGATTATCTAAATATTATCCCTCTGGAATAACGTTATTAAAAGAATAACATCAACAACTTTTTGATAAATGTAACTAAGCCATAAATGATATAACGAAATTAAAGTAAATTATAATAGGTAAAAAGGAGAGGCAGGACGGTTAATAATTGTAGAAATGGTTTGTTTTGTTTTTTGAATTTCGCACAAAGCTACTCGAGGGCTATCTGTGCTAGCTGTTCCTAATTTAGCAGTGTAAGACTAGAGGGAAGGCAGCTAATCATCACCACCCACCGCCAACTCTTGGGCTATTCTTTTACCAACGAATAGTGGAATTGACCGTCGCATTATAACGCCCCCACGGCTGAAAGACTGAGCATGTTTAGCGCGACGGGGATGCGAACCCGCGACCCTCAGATTAGAAGTCGCATGCCTTAACGAGCTGGGCCATGCCGGGCCTTGTAGAAATGGTTTGTTTGTTTGTTTGTTTCTTTTTGAATTTCGTGCAAAGTTACACGAGGGCTATCTACGCTAACCATTCCTAATGTAGCAGTGTAAGACTAGAAGGAAGGCAGTTAGTTAGTCATTACCACCCACTGTCAACTCTTGGACTACTCTTTTACCAACGAATAGTAGGATTGACCATAACATTTTAACCCCTCCACGCCTGAAAGGGCAAGCATTTGGTGTGAGGTGGTTTCGAACCCGCGACCCTCGGTGTAGAAATGATTGTATTACAGAGTCAAGAGATGATGATGACATATCAGTGTTAAACAAGTCAGTTAGATATTACGAATGCATTTTTATCATAAATTATTTTAAAATGCATATGCATAAAACAATTTTGCTTTGCTGCGGTTAACCATTAAAGTAAACCCCAGAAAATTTAATGCTGTTATTAAATACCATGGAATAGATACTCATAGAGAAAACATTCTTTTTCGTGATCTAAGTTTTCGAGGGAAAAAAGTATTTGTTTTTTGTTTGTTTTTGAATTTCGCATAAAACACCATATATGTACACAGAGGTGTAATGATTCCCACTGCTACATACACTTATGTAGTAAAATATTCCTGAGCTTGATGTGACTAACATAGGCTAGCTTTCCCGTTCCACTTGCAAAGTTGGAATTTTTGCAGAACACCCATTTTAAGAATGCCAATACCATTACAGATATCAGAAACAACTACTCTCATCCTAAGGGTAACATAATCTAAACACAGCTAGAAGTTTACCACTCCATTCATATTTAGTCTAATGTATTTGGAAAACAAAATCAGTGTCCTTTGGCCAAAATGATGGTATCACCAATGTTCCGCTGTTCCTGTGTCAATCAGAAACTCGAATTCTTGCCTTTGTACTATAATAAATATGAACCAAGCTCCACACAACCTTGAGAGAGCTAGAGCTAGCTTGACAACCACCAAACTGTGCTCTATCAAGTTAATGGCTAGTACTGAATTTGGTTCAATTAGTTCTCCAGAGCTATAAGGACAAAACTCTTTACTTTCTGTTGATTTCTTCTAGACCTACCAAGCTCTTTGTTGAAATCAATAGCCTTTCTCACTCTGCTTCTCGGTAAAATATAGACACTGTTGGCTCTCTTCCACTTGCTGATCCATCGTTCTAAACTGATACTCTTGCCTATTTTGATGCTAAATAAAATACAAGCAGTTCACACATCAGTAATACAACATATAACAAACAAAGCAAATCCTTCATTTCTTTTATCCCACATTATTAAGTATATATATATTTAAAACTGTCTCCATTTAAGTTTAATGTGAATGTTATGATTTAGGCAGTTATAGAACGTGAGTATTAGTTATCTTTAGAACTAAAGATAGTCTATCTCAAGCTTGTTTACGTAACAGTTTAAAAATCACGCATTGTGTGGTTCAGTTGAAATGAATTGACAATTGTTATATTATTCTGTCATGTTACTAGAATCTTCTATGTTTTTCTCGTTGTTTTAAATGAGTATTATTATATCATAACGTTCTAGGTATCTGTTGGAGTATAAATATATGTGTAACACTTATTTCTAGTTAGTTTGGTTCAAACTGCCTGATTATGAGTTTAGTCATAAAGAGAGTATAGTGGCAATTTCTAAAGTACAATTATCATAGGCTGTGTTGTAATAACAGAGTATAGAAGAAATAATTTGTATTGTCGATTGCATTGTAATTGAATCAGCTTATGTGGACTTTAACAAAAAGGGAACGATTATTTAAAGCTATCAATACAACTGTGGTAACCAACAGTTATAATAGCGATTTTTAATGGTATTATGACAAACTGTACTATAATAACAGAACAGGAAAAAATAATTTGTCTTGTCAGATTGTTTTTTAAAGTAACTGAACCAGTCTGTGTGGAATTTGCAGATGAGACAATTTTATGAAGCTCTAGATACAACTGCGATAATCAACAGATTAGCAGTTATTTGCATATACATATTATTTGTTTTAATATATTACTTTAAAACAAGTTGATTGTGTACTGCTTGTTTATTGTTGAAATTTATCGACAACAGTGACCTGAAAGTTAGTGTAAAGAATTTGGCTCATACATAAAACGTAACACATATAAACCATAAAAGGATTGGAATAGCTCTGCCCATTCACTGAAAACCCATTAGTAGACTCAGTGCAAGTCAACAATGACTATATCGATGTCTTTCACTTGTACCTCCCTTAAATGTTCAGTGGAGTCCAGAGATGGACTGCACAATATCAGGATGTTATATTGTCTTTGTAACTATCGGTGTTCACAGCTGTGAAAGATGATTACACTATTCTTTTACCAGGGAACACATATAAAATTTACTATTTTTACATTGTTGTTTACTATTAAGTAATAAGCTACATAAAGGGCTATCTGTGCTCTACCCATCACGCGTATCGAAACCTGATCTTAGCGGTATAAGACTGCAGACGTACCACTGTGCCACTGGAAGGCCTATTTTTTAGAATTAAAATTAATTATCAGCTAGAGGACAAACCTGAAATAAAGGAGAAAGGAAAATTGCGGTACATAAATATAACACACATTTTCTACCTTCTTATGTTAGTATAGTATTATTCTAAGTTTATCAGTTATCTAGAGTATGTAGGGTAGTTGCATGATATACAATCAAGAAAGTCATTAAACTAATGTCATTCTAGGTGCCTATGTTCCTTGTTATTCTACTGAGTTAACACGTGGTGAGCATGTCTGTAATTCTACATATTGTGCAAGAAAGAATGTAGCAATGTCCTTCAATGATAGGCCAGGTGTTGAGATTATGGTCTTCTGTATGTTTGAATGAGAATGACCAGTTACGCGGGTAATGTTAGTCACTCTGAGTAAATCTGATGTGTTTTAAAGTAATTAAAACAGTCTGGTAGATTGTTTCAGCCTGATCATTTAAAAGAATAGTTTAATCTAGTAAAAGTAACAATCCAGCACCAAAAACAAGTGAGCACACTATATTTGTGTCTTTATGTTGTGGACTTATCCTAAAACAATAAAGTAAGCTCAGTGTTACTTAAATATATCATGGCCCGGAACTCGACTCATAATACGAGGGTCGCGGGTTCGAATCCCGGTCACATCAAACATGCTCGTACTTTCAGCCTTGGGAGCACTATAATGTGACGGTCAATCCTACTATTCGTTGGTAAAAGAGTATCCCAAAAGTTGGTGGTAGGTGGTGACTTCCCTCTAGTTTTATACTGCTAAATTAGGGACGGCTAGCGCAGATAGCCCTCGTGGAGCTTTGCACGAAATTAAAAACAAATCAAATAGATCACATAAGGATAGCTGTGAGCGTTCATCATAGTTGTGACAATTTTAAAGAACAGAGTTAAAGCTGTAGGTTGTGCACAATACCACAAAATGCATTTACTGAGCCTTCTGTAGATAATAAGGATCATGATATATAGACAGATTAGGCATAAGTTCACTTAAGCTGTGAATAAAATGCTTAAACAAAGAGGTTATATTTTCTTGTTTTTCATATTCTGCTTTTAACGAAAATTTTGCGATAGTACATTTTTGTAATCTGGCCATTATAACCAACTATTTCTTACCAATCACAGGTTTTTCAACTCTGTATACTAAAGTCTGAATTTTGCTGTTTAAAGTAAAATTCTTAACCTTTCTGACTATCTTTGCCTGCGACAAACCAGTTCTGGATGCTATTCTGTGTGTTGCAACCCAGATCCGACTTTCTTTTCACTTATTGATGTTTGGAGGTTTCTGCTTTGCTTACAGCTACAGTATCTGGTCTTGTATTTATTTCATAAGACTGTAAATGAAGTGAGTTTTGGTGGAATTTGCCACTGAGTTAGCCTAAAAACACCACCTCAATGGTCATAGTCCAGCCAATGGAGCCTAAAATTTAGGGTTATCTCGAAACCTCAACATTCAGTCCATGAATTCAATTCATATGCAGTGTTTCTAAGGTTAAAAAAAGAACATAACCTAACCAATAGATGAAGTTAGAGCACCTGGAGAAAAACCTAATTTTGATAAGAAAAATCCTTCTAAAGTGTGTATATTCACTTCTAGCAGAGCTGTCACATCCTTCTTCCCAGTAAGATATTCTTGGAGCCACATTCCGAGATGAAATCTGTGAAAGGCTCCAAACATGATGACAGAGAAGTTGAAGCTCACAACTAGATGCCATAAACTTATCAATGGCTCACCAGGGAATATTACCTATTGAACAACTTTTGAAAATCAAATTGCTCACAACAGCAAGTATACGAGTATAATTTTAAATTGGTTATTAATTTCATGTCATAACTTATATACCACGTTTTAACAAAAAAGTAGCTTGCCATCGAAAATAACAACACAGTAGTTCATTGTTGCTAAAGTTGGAACTACTTTAGAACTATAAACAAGATTATTCACATATATTTAGGTTCAAGAGGCGAAACAGGAACTATTCTTAAAACATCTGTCAAAGCATGTGACTGAAGGGGAAAAACAACTACTAAAAGCTGAACGTGCAGAATCCACAATGTTGCTCGAAGCAAATGTCTATTTAAGTGTC
Source organism: Tachypleus tridentatus (assembly GCF_004210375.1). NCBI lineage: Eukaryota > Metazoa > Arthropoda > Merostomata > Xiphosura > Limulidae > Tachypleus > Tachypleus tridentatus. Next base: position 43,247,254 of record NC_134835.1, read on the forward strand.
TGTTTTGGCAATTTATTAAACTTGTCCTTTAAGGGTTTTTTTTCCAGAGAATTTATGATAACTGCATATTACAGCTATAAAAGAATAATTATAAGTTAAAGATCCAGATAATCGAGAACAATGTTTATTTTACCTACTATAATACTAGCGTAATGATATCACTATAACACGAGGAAATATTGTCTTTGTTGGAATTGGATGACATTACAACAATCCACCAAAAAAATGGGTCCAGTCACATATCCAACCTAACATGTCAATTATACAAGAAGACACAACTACAAATGGGGATTCAAACTGCATTATTCATATTCGGTTCCGATGGACGTAAGTCAAATTCTGTGCCTTTATTCACTCAAACGTACCCTCAGAAATCGTTGTTTCCGCATAACGTACGAACTTTGATAATACAAAGAATAAGACAACATTAATTCGTGTATCGTGCAAAAGTTTTCTGTAACAAATTTGACTACATTAGAATAGCTAATAACTAGGGTTATCACACAGAATACCATCAATAATAAGAAGAGTTGTAGGTCCTAGGTTTATATACCATTTGCTTGTTTGTTTTGAATTTCCCGCAAAGTTACTCAAGGGCTATCTGCGATAGCCGTCCCTAATTTAGCAGTATAAGACAATAGGGAAGGCAGCTAGTCATCATCACCCACCGCCAACTCTTGGGCTACTCTTTTACCAACGAATAGTGGGATTGCCCGTAACATTATAACGCCCCCACGGCTGAAAGGGCGAGCATGTTTGGTGCGACCGTGATTCGAACCCGCGACCCTAGGATTATGAATCGAACGCCTTAACACTCTTGGCCATGCCGGGCCCTTATATACTATTAAAATAATTATTAGCTAACACTTTCATGCTATACTAATTGGTAAAACATAAACTAAAGGTAGTTTAATAAAGCTTTGAATGTAACGTCACATAAAGGCGAGGATGGATTGATTATTTGGAAGTAAGCAAAACAATTTGTGCTCTGGCTACCACGGGTACCGAAACCGAGTTTCTAGGGATGTGAGCAGTGGTGGGATTCAAAAATTTTAAGAAGGGGTTCTCTCAAGGGAAGGCCTCAATAATAACGGGTTCTCTTACTTTTCCGGAAGTCTATACTGATACATCATTTGAAAAGGAAAATAATGGAAAAAGTGCTTTAAAATCTTTTATTTATTTCATTTTAAAAATTTCCAAATAGTCAATTGATTGTCATCATATTTGTCCGTTTTTTTTCTGTTTCACTCTATTATCATCTGCACTGTGATTATTGACTGCATTCACTTGACGAACTTTGTCAATAATACGGTCTGTGATTTTCTCATTAAATCTTTCTTGTCGAAATGTGTGATGAAGTGTGACGCAATCAGTTTCCACGACATCAACAATTCGACGGTATAATTGAAGCCATCAACGGGTTCGCTAAGCTCAAAAATTTTTAAGAACGGGTTCGCGCGAACCCCCTGAATCCCACCACTGGATGTGAGCCTCAGACATACCGTTGTGCTACTGGGGGGTGGGAGTTAGGAAGGAACAAGGATGTTTAATTCCCGCGTGCTCTGTCGCGTTGTGTTGTCGGTGTGAGTGCTCATCGTAATTGGTGTGTTTATAGCAAAGTATCGTTGCAACCCTTAAATAATAAGTAGTAAACGTAGTGCTATTGACAGTGCATTAGTATCACCGTTGATGTTAAAATAGCAGTAATAAAGCATAATAAAAATGATGAACGTGTAGTTGATATTGGGCGCCATTTGAAACGTTCTACAACAAGGGTACATGAGATAATGAAGAAAGCTGATTAAATAGAAATTAAAGCTAACCACGCTTTAAATACATTGGAGATTAAAATTACACGATAAAGAAGAGTTATCATAGATAAAGTGAAATGATTTCTGGAGTTATGAAATGAGGATTTTCACAACAAGAACACACCAACCAGCTTAGCCCTCATTCAAGAGAAAGCATGAAGCTTTTATGATGACTTGAGAAAAACGTTGGTAAAAGAAGAAGATAGATAAAAACAATTCAAGGCTACCTCTGGATGGTTTTACAGATTCAGTGCACGATAGAATATCAAAAACATAAACATTTAGGGAGAATTAACCAGTTTTGACATGAATGATGCAAGAATGTTTCTGGAGAAATCTTTTTTTGATGAAACCAATTTGTATTGGAAATGCGTTCCTTCTAGAATATACATCAGTAGTGTCAACGAGAAAACTGTACCAAGTTTCCTGGTTCAAATTAAGCATCCTTGCGAGGCAATGCTAATGGTAACAAGAAACTAAAACCACTGCTCTTGTACAAAAGTGGAAATCTACGAACACTGAAAAACGTTGAGAAATTCCCGCTCCCTATGATGTTGAAATACAATCGCAAGGCTAAGATAATGAGGCAGATTTTATGTGAGTGGTTGGTGAGTTATTTCTTGCCAGAAAAGTAGTGTGAGAAAAATAATCTTACTTTGAAGGTTCTTCTCCTGTTAGACTATGCTAGTGCCCACGACATGGATTTTAAGCAGTTGTATCCGAACATAAAAGTTGTCTTTATGCCATTAAGGATAGCATAATTTTTGCAGCCAATGGCTATGGCTAATATTACATTTTCAAGGCCTATTGTGTCAGAAAAATATTCCAGAAACTTATCAGTGAACGGCAACATCAAACCAACAGTCCTAGAATTATGGAAGACGTTAGGGATGTCTTACTGTACTTTATTGATTGGTTCTTTCTGGAATGTAATTTCAAACCACCTAATTAACAGTGCATGGAAGAAAGCATTTCCTGATATAGTGCATTCCTTTTAAGGATTTAATGACACGTCACATATACGTGGTGAAGTAGTGCAACTTGCAGAAGTTGGCTTCAAAGCAGTAAGGGAAAATGAGGTTGAAGAGTTGCTAAAGTCATGTTGTATTCCTCTAAGCAATGAAGATATTACTGAATTAGATAAACATACTTTTGAAGAAGGGACTATGTATGATAGTGATGATAATTCTACTTAACAGATAAGCTTGACAGTCCATATGCTAAGAAATACATTTGAGTATGTTACAGCTGCAATCGATATTATTCAGAAACATGACACCCTTCTGCGATCAGTTTTTTAAAGTTACACGAATAGTTAAAAATATTTTGGCACATTATCGCGATATTTTAAAAACAAAACTGTAAGTATGACAGCACACAACCCTTGACTCTTTATTTTAAAAACACCCAAAGTTGGTCCTTTTGATACTCAAATGAAGGATAATCCTGAGCTTAAGTCTTCTGTAGAGATACAGACGGCAAATGTCAATGATCTCAACGACCTTAGGGCTTGATCTCCATTCTCATCCTAGTCCTAATGTTCTGACACCATCTTCCTTTATGAAGGATAACACATACCCTCCCCAAGATAAGAACATATAAATTAATGGTTATGCTAAAATATTCTCCAATGCTCTTTAATATTGTGATTTTTTTACACTAAAAATAATTTTCTGTTTGAGTCATTGCTTTAAAATGTTACAAATATGTTTTCCATTAAAAAGGAAAATGTTTTAAAGTCTACAGGGCTACTTCGAAATGCTCATAAAATGTTTTTCAATGAATTGTTTGTCAAATATAAACGCTGTTTAAAGGCACTTAAACTCATAATAAGTTATAAGTACGTGTACTTTATGCGTTTTGGTTGCTATGTGTAAAATACAACATTTATTTATAGTGACTATTCAATACCATATTTCATTGTTTTGCGTCACTTATGCAATGTTTAAACTCTTACGGGACATTATCCACCAATTTCCCGTTATGCATCATTTCATTATAAGTAGTAACTTTCTGGTCTCCACTTTCGATCCCTGCATGTAATGTTTCTCAAATTTTAAGTGATTGTAATAATCAGAATTATTTACATAAGTTGAAAATACCACTGCTAACTGAAAAGATATGCTATCTTAGTATTAAAAATTCATTAAAATATAGGTGTATGGTATGAAACTACAGAAATGTTTATGTACGATATTCATACAATAAAATGATTATATATTTCTATCACACATCCTGAAAATGAAAATTTAAAAGGTGAGACCACCAACAGGTTTCGTTTTTATAGCGTTTCTTATAAAATATCTTCAATAAGGTATCAGGTTTTTCACCAGCTCATATTATAACTAAGAGTTATTAGATGCAAGTCATTTACATCTTTTGATAGTATTAAGTATATTTATACAAATAGCCTTAATATGCTAATACTGAGTCATGTTGCAACAGTTGGAAGCCATAGCTCCAAAGACATGTTAAATATTTATGCTGGTTCTCTGCAAATACCAAGCTATTCATTGTCCTAACCATTCACTCCTGACTGTAGAACTTTGATACAACCATTTCCAAAAACTTTTGGGCTGCTCTTTCACCAACGATTAGTGTGATTGACTGTCATATTTATAACACTCCCATGGTTGAAAGGTCGAGCATGTTTAGTGTGATGGGGTTCAAACCAGCAACCTCAGATCACAAGTCTAGAGAGCTAACTACCTGACCATGCCGGGCCCCATCAGAAAGGTAAGATTATTAAATGACATAAAGCTAAAAGAAACATTTAAAGTTCTATATGCAAATGGAAATTTGAAAAGCAGAGCATATAGGACAGCAATTGGCTCTGAAATCATACTTAAAGCCAATCAAGAATGAAATCGTCATCCACAAAATGAAGAACGTGAGTATGAATGAAAGATCATCATCCAAAATTGTTACTATAGCAAAGTCAAGCATGCCTTCTTGCATTGCTAACAATAAAACCTGTTTTTATGCAAAAAATGGATTACAGAAACTTTAATCACAATAATTATGGCATGCATTTATTGTCAGTAGGCCACTGTACCTTTAATAAGATTCTTTATACCTATAACTCGCATTCAACCAGAGAAGTAATTGAAAGCTCTGTTTAATGAATCTTGTAAAGAAATACCTTAGAAGTATACATAAATTCGTTTAAGACTGCATACTAATTAATTATAATAGTGTTAACTTGAATATTACATTGGTATTTTCATGAATAGTGTACTGACTGACTGTAAATGTATTTGGCAAAATTATGAAAGTTTTAAAAGAGTAATTACTGCAACAGTAAGTTTTGGATGACATTCAGGTGGGTTTCAAGTAGCTGAGTAAACTTGTCAAAAATCATTACCATATCAATGTGTAAGTACAAGAAATTGCAAATGATTCAGGATAAATATATATGTAAAACATGTCTTAAGAAATACAAAATCATTGTAAATGTTTTCAAGTAGTATCCAACCGATACACTTTGGCAGATTATCATAGAATTTTTTTTACAGTAAACTTTTTATTCACAACTAGCACAGGTAGTGTACCTGGCGTTGTTCGGATGAAGATGGCTTTGAATGATTTAGTTATTATGCTAATTTACTGATCTACTGTTTTGCTTCTTTGGATACAGTAATTCTGTCTTGCTGTCAAGACCAAAGAAGAAGAATTTTTGTTTTTTTAGCTCCAACTCTAGAGCAGCCAACGTAAAACTAGCTATGAAAAAACAGGACTATTCGAGGTCAAGTCCTACAACCTGAGAGTTTGACCTTGCATTTTGTTGAAGGTCATGGCAAAGCTCGATTTATCAGAAAGAAAAAGCAGGTATGAGTAGAATATAGTCAGGGAGGAAAAGAGCAAAAATAGAATGAACAGAGAAACAAATGTGGGCTGCACCCAAGTTTTTAAATTGTTTTAACACAACTCATCATAGATAGAATGATTAGGATAAATTCTCACACAAAACAAAACATGAATAATAGCCCTCTTGGTCACACATTACCTAAGAAAATACAAACGTTTTTATTTGAGACCAATTGGTCTTCCTGTTTGCCAAAATATTCCTATATTGGTCACTTTGACTTCAATTTGCAGCTCAAATGACCATATACTCCATGTTAGTCCCCACATACAGTTGTATCTGTACGAGTTTGAAACTTGTAGCTTTAAAGATGTGACCAGGCATAAGGAACAGACTCACACAGAAAGATTGAAACATTTGCACTTGTAGAAGAATCAAGAATATTTATTATTATTAACCGTTATGATATATTTTTACCAGCTCCTTTACAACTGTTGTAGAAAGTACATTCTCAGGGAAGCATTAGACGTGTCACAGTTCCACCAGTGCATCAAGCAGTGAGCGGTCCATACTGAAGATCCAGACTATCATTTAAATCTCTCTTTTAAATCTTCTTTTCAATAAATCTTCATACTTTATCTGTTATTCATTCTATTCTTACTCAATACAGACTAGATCAACTGAAGGTGATATACAAGAGAGTTTGTAAGTTACGATTTTTTAAGTGGGTATACAGAAAAATTAATGACTAAAGTTGTCGTAAAAACATTAAATAAGAAAGGTTTGTTTGATTTTGAATTTTGTGCAAAGCTACAATAGGACTATCTGCACTAGCCCTTCATAACTTAGCAGTACAAGACTAGAGGGAAGGCAGCTAGTCATCAACACCTACCACTATTGAGCTACTCTTTTACCAATGAATAATGAGATTGACCGTCACTTTATAATGCTCCAACGGTTGAAAGGGTAAGCTGTTCACATAAGGCTGCATCAGGATTATCTGCTCTAGCCATCCCTAATTTAGCAGTAATAGACTAGAGGTCAGGCAACCAGTCAACACCACTCACTACCATTTCTTTGTCTACCTTTTTATCAATAAATAGTGGGATTGACCAAACATTATAATACCTCCATGACTGAAAGAACATGTTTGGTGTGACAGGGAATAGAACCAGCTAATTGCAAGCCAAGCACCCTCACCACCAGGCTATAATTTTATTTGATCACTTTATAGAATATAATAATATATCTGCATAAAAACCAGCACCACAGAAAACTTGAAATTTACAATAGTAGTCATGATAAAATAAAACCAGCTCAAACCTAGAAACTGTAAATACATTACCAAAGTTTAATTTACCATCATAGTTACAAGAACAAATTCTGACATATGAGCATCTTTCACAATAAAAGTCATTGCTGTTACAATCAACTGCTATTATATTGACTGAATAATACTTTGGAAAAACCATCTTGTCCAAATATAACTCAAAATATCTCATATTCTGGAAAAGAAATAATTCTGTCAAAGTATAAAAAACACAACCTTTATTAGCACTTAAAAAACTCCAAAATATCATACTACATTATACAGGTGTCAAACTGTTACAAAGATAGCTTACCATTAAATCATATGACAAAAAGTATATACAAATTATGATAAAAATGATATATCACAGAACACTAAGTAATTGACATAAAAGATACCTTTACACAAAAATGTGTTGAAAGTTGTTTCAAAAATCCTAATATATTGTCATTTTTAATCAACTTAGAAATAAGTTCTAGATAAAACAGGTGTATTTAAGAACAATGAATATTCTTTTGTATACCTAAATGAAACAAATTAAATTTTTGAACAAAACAGTTTTTTATAGAAAATCTAAATACAAGACATAAAAAACAATGTTTGGACTTGATATTTCTCACCTAAAATGCCAGTTAGTAACAAAATTGAATTAACACTATTATTTCTTGTTATAATTTCATAGAAAATATCTATATTAATATACACCATTTATTGTATAATAAGAATCACACATGGAAGAAACTTGTCTTACATTTTTTATGTTGTTAAAATATTAAAAAAATAAAAAACAACCACATTATCAAATTTATTCACAAATTGAACATTTAAGTCAGACAAATAAAATGTTTATAAAACTGAACAAAAAATATACTCTTTTCTGAATTATTTTACAGGATTCCTAAATTTTAACAGTTATTAAGGCCTAGCACTATTTTCTACTGGTGTTTTCTAAGGCATGATAAAAAATCAGTTTATAATGCCATATGAAACATACCTCAGTAAATTTTACTTAAACTAAAATGATGCAATGCACTCTCATGGTTCTAAGTAATGTAGTTTGAACATTAATTATCTGTTCTTATTATTAGGTGTAATATTAATTTTGATCCATATATTTAATCAGAAATTAAAAGTAAAATTTTAAGATATTACTTATTCAATAAATTTGTGTTACTTTGTTTTAAAGTTGCTTTTCACAGCAGGATAAAAAATAACTACATTTCCAATAAAAAATTAATTTTTTATGTTTTTTCCAAATTATTAATTAGAGACATTCTTGTTTTGATTCTATGGATAAGAATTGGGAAAAAATTTAACACTTCAGGTAACTAAGGTACTGATATTCTAATTACTACACAAATTTCAAATTGTTAAGAATGAAGATGTTCTGCTTCAGAATAATTTATTTTATCAATAACAGGGTCTCCTAAGTTCTTACTTACATAAAGTTATGTTTATTATTAGAAAAACTATTCATTATAAAAAAAGTCACAACTAACATTAACAAATAAGTTTTACATCACACTGATAATGTAATTAAAAAAGCACATTTACCTCTTGAATTTTAAGGATATTATCAGAAGGGAAAATAACAACCTAAGCATGTGAAAACATACCAGCATTCCAATGTTTACGTAAAATGTCAAGATGTAATGTCAGCTTTAAAAAAATATTGCTAAGTTACTTTATCTGATGATTAAAACTCATCCAAAGTTGTTTTTCATATAAACTAAATTTTTAACAGCAAAACAGATGATGTATTTCATCAACCTTTTCAATATAACAGAGCATGTAAATTCACTTAAGTAAAGAGTTTCATCTTACATTCATATCACTATATTTTGTAAAAATACTGTTGACAAATATGTCATATTACAACAAGACAAACAACTCTCATTAAAAAGAAACTTAGCTTTTCTTACATTCATTTAAATAATTTCTAATGAATTTAATATGTACATGATGTGTTAATATAATTAATTTTATTACACTAATATAGATATTTCTAAGTTTATTCCATTTGTCAACTATTTTTAAAATAAAGCACACACATCTTACATTTTGTTAAGATACAATTGTATTTATCAAATATTAAAGCAACAGTTTATATACATATTAACAAAACATTGCCATAATAAAGAAACAAAGTGGTACATATCTATGTAAAGAATTGATATCATATCATTCCACCATCTTATTTTCATAAAATCATGTAGATCCAAGTTGTAATATGAGCATTGTATTTATCTGGTTTTGCTTAAAATAAAAAATGGTCCACTGAAGTTACAGCTTTTGACTTCTGGCTTTAGCTATAAAAACAGAATGATAACCACTTAAAACCTGAATAATTTATCATTACAGCAGGTGCAAGTACAGTATCTCTACACAAAGTTCACGTGAGTTTTAAAGTAACAATTTTAATATGAAATGGTGTTAATTCTAAATTTAAAGAAAAAATCAGTTAGAAATATCACAAATTACAAAATGTTCACATATAATAATGTAAACTCACACTAAATCATAGACACTATCAATTGTTTGTTTGTTCTGTTGATAACTGCTCTGCTTCACAAGTTAGCTGTGCTCTGCCCACCACAGGTATCAAAATCAGATTTTGAGCTTCACAACCCCATCAGATTTAACAATCAGCAATGATAAAATAATTACACTGAAAAATGTTCTGTAGTAACCACATCTCTTAACATAAAATACTGACTCATTTCCAGAGCGATGCTCTAACCAGTTGCTTTGACTTAGTGATATGAAAAACAGATATTCTGACACATCAACTATACATCTGTAAACATTATATACTAAATAGAAAAAACAGCACAGTTTTATGGAGATATATGTTATTACTACTTCCAAACTATACAATCAGCTTTCATAATAACATTATAATTTTAGTGAACTTGAAAAACAAATTACCTTAATAAATTGAAGGGAAACTAGAAAGAAAATTAATAGTGTGTTTTACAGTAAGCATACAGAAAACAATTAAAGTTTGTGCTGTGTAATTACCATCTATTGTTTTTTTTATTGTTATCCAGCATTATTTGTGATTAAATTGATTAATGAAAAAAAAAAAAAAAAATCAACTAACTGAAATAGTTAATAATACATAAATAGTCTGCAAATTGCAATGTAATCTTTATATGATCGATAGATTTTTTTTAATAATTCCACTGCTTCAAGGAAAAAAAAAGGAGACCCTGACCCTAAAAGTTTTAAACAATTTCTTCCAAAAATGTCCAGAGAACACATTGAGATATTTATCTGCAGTATTTTTACCTATTACTCAAGTGCTCAAGTTTCATGTAACAAACCTGTTCACAAAACATAACTCTGATGAAAACTAGCTTGAAGTTATATCAGATAGAGTTTAGATTGTATGATCACTATAGCTATATTAAAATATATTAAAAGTTAGATGTAATTCTATTCTATTATTATTGAGTTAATGTTTTGAATAATACTTATCTTATTTTTGCTTTTTTTTCTTTCTGCAGATTTTACTTAGATTAATACATGTTTATTTTCAATGATTTACCTTTATATTTCTTCTTTTATTTTATGTTTATATTTTTGTAAATTGTTGGCAACTTCGTAACAACCTTCTTAAGATGCACTGTACAATCATCAAGTTGAGTCAATCATCCCACTCAACTAAAATCATTTAACTCTTTTATGACAGAATTAATTCTCAGACTGATTCTCCAAAAGTGTCGATTACCCACCAAAAAAATAAAAGTATGAATTTAACCCTTTGTATTACTTTTTCATTATTAAAAAAAGCTAAATTATTTATATCTAACAGTAATATTCCTATAAAAATGTATTGGATAGTGAAAAATTACAATTTAAGTAGAAAATTGGGAAAATGAGAAGAAAAGTCTTTTCCAGTAAATGGTATAAATAAAAGCAAAATTAAATCAATAAGATGCCAAAATCATTACAAAATATAAAACAAATATTTTTGACAACAACATACAAGATATAAATAAGCTGTCTTTATATAGATTCTATGTGTCTCTGCAAGGAAGGTAATTTTGTAATGAGACGTATAACCATCAAGATTTCAGTGTAGAACACAGATGGTAACATGCACACAAGTTTGGTAGCTGTTTCAAGTACAGGGGAATATTCCTGCACGTTGCAACAGAAGGAAAATTTTTTTTAATAACCATGGGGTAAATCTGAATTTTGCAGTTGGTGGATATAATTATTTGCATATATCTAAACTATGCTGCAAAAGGGTTAAAGTTATAATTTTTCTGTAATGAAAATAGATCTATGACAGGTATTTACTTCTGCTCACATACATAGCTATTATTGTTCTGTGCTGCCCTCTATTAGCAAAGATTTTTTTCATGCCAGTAGCCCTTCATTCCTGTGTACACCTCGATTTGCATGGTTTCACCGATTCTCACATGCATATCATCATGCGACAAACCTCCAATAATAATTGTGTCCCACACTCACATGGTTCATGCCACTTCCTCTATGCTATTATACCTAATTATCATTTCAAGTTTAGGCAGAAACCTGAGCACCATTGGACAGTGAGGAGGAACAGTGTGAAATGTGAATGGAAGTAAGTACTTATTGAAAATATTTCCAGTATAGGAAAATTATAATTTCCAACAAGACACCTTACTTCCATTCAAATACATAGCTAGAATCCCACATTGAATAGGTGGAGAGTCCAGTGTGGGGAAGAAAGTTTGTTTGTTTGTTTTTGAATTTCACACAAAATTACACGAGAGCTATCTGCGCTAGCCATCCCTAATTTAGCAGTGTGAGACTAGAGGGAAGGCAGCTAGTCATCACCAACCACCGCCAACTCTTGGGCTACTCTTTTACCAACGAATAGTGGGATTGACCGTCACATTATAACACCCCCACGGCTGAAAGGGCGAGCATGTTTGGCACGACGGGGATGCAAACCCCCAACCCTCAGACTACAAGTTGCACTCCTTAACACACTTGGCCATGCCAGGCCAAGGAAGAAAGTAGAAGCATCCTTCAAAAGTGTAAGAAGGACACCCTATTAAGGGAAACCTCTAAAAAAAAGAATTATAAGTAGGAGACCACACCACTTCTATACTAGGTACACTCTTTGGTCAGATGTAGAAAAGGTATGACAGATCCAATGACAAATAAAATGGTTGAGCAGTGATCTTAACCATAAGACATTAATTTCAACCTCCATTACAAAATGTGGTTAAAAGGAGGAATGTGCCCCAAGATGTAGAGTGGCTAGTGTGATGGACATTACATGCAATTGAACTGCATCCAAAATTCAACTGCTGGAAGCTAACATCCATGCAGGGGTTAGACAAGAAGTAAGTCAACTACAATCCAAAACTCAACAACTGGGAGCCCACATCCTTGTGTGTGTGGTGTAACTATTGGTGGAGGTTTGTTACATGATAACTTGTGTACAAGAATCACTTAAACCATATGAATTGAGGGGTGCATGAGAGTGAACGGTTTATGGCATGTGAAAAAATGTTTGCAAATAGAGGCAGCACTGAATGAGAATAGCTATGCATATGAACAGAAGTAAGGTACCTTTGCCAGAATAAAGAATTTGAAACTTCCTTTGTACAATGATATCATCAGTGTAAAATAAAGTACTTTACAGAACTTCATACAATTCTAAAGAGAACCTTTTATCCACTATAGTCTAAAGATTACTTACTAGGTAACTGACTGGTTGAACTGTGGTCTTGATAATACACCACACCAGGCACTGTAAAAAAAAAAAAAATAAAAAAATACTGCTGACATTCTGGTTCAAACTTAAACAGCACAAAACATCAATGAAAATCCATCCATTTTAAGTCACAATGAAAACCATAAACATTTAAATAAAGCTCATAGTACAAATTGATAATTTAAAAAATAACTTCCATATGGTTAACATCAACACCACTGTACAAAAGAACATAAAAGTGATGAATTTCAAAAGCCTAATAGCATTGTCAAAAGTAATATCACACTTATCTGTTCAAAATAAAGACAGCAAACTGATTTCTGTAATATACACTTTGAAAAACAATTAGAAATTGCAAAAGTAAATACTTTAATGATACTTGGAGATCACACATGATCTCAAAAGCAAGCAAAACACAATTGATGAAGCCCAGTAACTGACATAATTTTCAAAACAGGACCTTCCTACATGGGTGTGAACTAGGAATTAAGAGAAAAAACAAAACAAAACAAATCACTGTTGTGGTCGTCAGTAATGCCATGATGGTGCTATAGTGACACATTTGCACAAAACTGTGCAACTTGTATTGTGACAGAATGTAGGATGGTATGAGAGGAAAGTATGGGTGGACAGAAAAACCTGTACAAAAAAAAACATTTTTATTTCTTTTGTAATGATTATTTAGTTATGTAGGTCTGCCACAGGTGGCCAATAGTAGAATGGGGTGGGGGCAGGTGTGTAATGGAGCATTCAGTTTACCTTCTTATACAGTATAAATTTCTCATTTGGGGTGGGGATGGGGACTGAAGTTCACAATATGAAAACAATTCATAAAAGAGTAACTAGAAAATTTCTAAGAGTTCTGGAAACTAGGTAAGTGTGTTACATAAATTAGGTTGGAACTCAACTGACTGTTCTTTATTTCTATAAAATGTTTTGAACATAATTTTTTACAGAGTTTTCCAAGTCTCTAAATATTGCAAAATAACTAAACAAGCATTACAACTAAAACTATCAAATTTAAATAGCAGTTAAAAAGTGGAGTTAAAAAATACAACTAGTAGAAAACACCTTTTCTCTAATTTTCAATATCAGAAAAGAAAAGCAGAAAAAACCCAAAAGTGGTGTTCTTCCCAAGTTTTTGTAGTTTGAAATATTAAAAGAGTGAAGAATTCACTATTAGATGAGTCAAAACACCTTTGCTAATAAAGCTAATAAAAATGCAAGTGCTACAACTTCCTACCACTGTTTCCAAGAATGGATGAAACCAATTTCTTATAACAAAGATTATTTTTAAAGATTAACTCCTAGTAGAAAGCAGAAAAGCATATTTGGTTTGACTGAACAAGCTAAATGGCCAAAAACTGACTTAAAAGATTATAATCAACATGGGTCTGGTATAACTGCAGCCACTGAAGTTTCCTAAGGATGACCAGTGAAAGAGGTTTACAACAAGCTATTTCACATCACCACTTGTCAGTGGTTAAATATCTGGTCTTGTAATAATAAAACATTTTAAATAATAACCAAAAAACCTATAATAATTATCTAAGAAAGTAAAATAAGAATGAGTTGATTCAATCACTGTCCAACAAAATCTTGACTTGTGTATTGACTGATGTTGGAAAACAACAAGCATATGTAATTGTGTTTGTCTATACTCCATCTACAAGTCACAGAGATGCTAATGATCAATCAGTTTGTCACACTACTGCAGGATCTGCAAATAGTAATAAATATTTCATGAGATTTTTGCCAAAGAAAACACAAGTGGTGTTAGTATGACAGAAGTTGTTTTGAGTAAGTTTGAAGAAGTGGTTTTATCCCCAAAAGGCTTGTAAGGCTAAGAATATGGCAATGGAACCAATATGAAAGGTAAAAATAATAGCCTTAAAAATTGAAGTCTTAATTTCAAGAGCTTTTTTTTTTAAATGTCATGCAATGCAACAAGTACTCAATGAAAGCAAAAAAGTTAAATTTCTGAAACTAAAATATTGGCTTAAACACAGCAACTATCAAAGAACTTCACCCACAGTGATGTTTAAATACTTGTTTTCAAATAACTCTGTGTTAAACTATATACACATCAATACTAATTTTATAAAAATATTAGAATTATTTAGTTTTACATTAAAGTACTCACAATCATAAATAATTTTAAAAAACAAGTAGCTTAAAATCCTATGAACATATAGAATATAAGACAGACAAAAAAAATAATGAAAAATAACTAACTACCTTTTCCTCCAGCACCTGGTTGTTTGGCAACTTCATATTCTCTACTCACTAGTTTCCAAGCTGTAATGATTATAAAGGTAATTCAATAAGGTGGATTAGGTAATTCTTTTTTAAGCAGCTAAAATCACACAAATAATTCAAGTTATGAAAATAAAAACAAATGGACAACATAGTCAACTCATATACTGTTCTTCACTCACACAAAAAAAAAAACTACAGTAAAATAATATGATTTTAAATTAGCCATTCTCCACAATGTTTTGTGCTAAACCTACCCTTTAAACATTAAAAAAAAGGTTTAAAACTAAGCCATTCCTTCACCTGTAAATAAAAAAAAGTTTTGATACCAAATCTGCTCTTCACTTGAAAACGTCTCATATTAAATATTCATTTACATTTTTTTAAACCATAAAAGTTATCACAAAGGTATATTAATTCACTAAACCTACTTTACAGAAAAGTTTCAGAGTAGAAAATCAAGGATGGTTTTGTTCTAATATCAAAAAGTGTTAGGGTAATAAAGAAAGATCTCTCCAATGCAAAAATAAGACACTTGGAAAACCACCATTAAAAAGTTATTTATAAAATTTTATTATTCCATTGCCCTTTGACCCATGCCTAACTAATAGTCTCACCACACAAGATGTAATCACTCAGTGAAAATGTAGCTCAAACCACCATATTAAAATAAGTACACAAGCAGCACACAAGCATACCTCATAAAGAATTAATTTTATTTCATTTTCACCTACTCTAACCTAATAAAAGTTTCTAATTTTTACACTTTAGTTAGTTTTATAATACAAAATAAAGAATATACACAATAAACAAGAAATATAGTACATACCTGTGTCATTTTTTTGTTGTTGATTGTCAATGAAAGTTAAGCCTACTTTTTATTTTCTTTATACTAACAATACCAGTATACTAAATTTTTATTTAATTAAATAATGCAAATGAAAACACAGGATAATAACATGAACAAAGGGAACAATACTCCATAATTATAAATTACCTGGGTTTCTAACTACATGATAAGAGTTTAAAAATAAATAAAACATTAAATTTACCAAAAAGAGAATGACACAAATATTATGAAAACAATTCAAACCACATATGCACAAAATCATATTCTGTTTCAAATAATAGTTTTTTTTATAATTTTCTGCTCATAAATTTTGTCCTTCATAAGCAGCTTTTTTGTGTGTCACTATTTTAATATTTATATCAAATATGTTTTGGAACTCAAACCATAATATTATTTATTATCTCCTCTTGAAAAAACAATGTACATGAAAAACTTTTAAATCCTGTTGTGTTAGTATGTTATAACAGCAAAATTACCTTACTTCTCCAACATTAATAAAGGAATACAACAGAATACAGAATTTTCTTTGTATAATTTACAATGGTAACTCCTAATGTGAAAATTCTGTTTTAAAAGCGCTGTGAGTAAGGCATTGGCACAAGAACAAGTCAAGATATTCAATTGTAAAATCATCATTAAAACGTCAAATTAATACAGTGGTATCTCACTTCTCAAACAATTTGTTTTTCGAACATATTGTTTGAGAAAAAAATGTCTCGGTTGTTGAACATAAACTCTGTTCCCAAATTAAGCTGTTGTGGCCCGAACTCCTGAAATAACCCGACTGATGACCCAAACGACCCTTCAATCATTTTTGGCCCATGCCAAGCTTGCCCAAAACATTTTACCAGCACGTGTCACTCAGTCCACACCCCTGCTAAAATCTGCTGTGAATGTTCTCATTTTTCTTTTGTTTTCCTAAATATTCTGATTAAATTAGCCACCATGAGGTCAAAGAGGGATAATGAAAGCAACAAACCAAAAAAGAAAAGTTGTTAGAGCCACAATAGAGGTGAAAAAATATCTCATAGCGAAGTATGAGAGTGGTGTTCGCAAGTCTGACCTTGTTACACAGTTTAGTATGGCAAAGTCTACAGTCTGTACCATACTGAAAAATAAAAAGGTCATCAAAGGAGCTGATGTTGCAAAAGGAGTAGCAGTGCTTATGAAACAAAGATCACAAACAATGGAAGAGGTAGAAAAACTGTTGTTGATTTGGAAAAACAAAAAACAGTTAGCTGTTGATAGCATTTCTGAGACCATGTGTTATTTTCCACAGTACCACCACTTCTAGTACTGGTTGAGTTTGTTTTTTTTGCATTTTCATTGGTTGGATTTGTATTACAGGCACTTATGGCTTATCTTGTAGTACGATAAGACTTAATTTAAGATCAACTTTTATCATGTTTCAGTCATTTGTATTCATAGAACCAATCTATTTTGACAGTTCTCCTTGGCTATAATTCTGCACTTTTCAATTCAGGTTTCTGAATCTTAAGCCTAACAGAACTACTGCCAAAGAAATGAGAAAGTGTATTGTGGTTCACCAGCTTTATCAATTGCAACTTCAAGAAAGTTCAAAATGTAATGAATTGTTCTAGTAATTTAAATATTTATGTATGTCAAGTTCTAAGTGTTATGATGTCTAGCAAGTTGACCAATATTTTGTTGCTACTTAATTCTTATGTGATGTGCATAAAATAGTACTAATAACTTAAGTTGTATGATTACAGTATATGATCAGGGTAATCATTGGTTATACAGAGATCCTGAAATGCTTGATACATAGATATGGACTCCATAAACTATCAGTCAAAGCAACAGAAGTTGGGAATTAAATTACTGGCAGCACAAGGTTATTTACTTAACTTCTGGCAAAGATATTTACTGCTAACTATAAATAGCCATGATCAATTCAGAAAGGGTTACGAGATTAACTTTCATCAAAAATATCATCATACTGATTTTATTTTTTTATCATATTAGTCTATTATTAGTTTTCAGTGAAGTAGCAAATATATATGTAGGTTAGTTCTGTCCAGTTATTAATTACTAATAAGCTGTAATAATAAGTTAATAGTTAAAAATTAGACACAGATGAGAATATAAGCTACCAATCATGACAACTCTTTAAAGAATTGGATTCCATATGACTCCCAGAGTCCTTAGAACCAGTTGCTTATTCACACATTCTTAACACACAGTTTACCAACTTTAATGACATTGACAAGTAAGAATATTTATATTTCGAAAACATTTGTATCCTCTGATATAATGGTTCATTGCTGAGGATAATTAAGTATTTGTGTGAAAATAATATAAAATACTTTTCCTATTTGCTAAAAAACTAATAATAATAATCAACACTGTGAGATGGATAGATTGTCTCGCTGCACAGTGAGACATTGTATGGTTAGTTGATTGTTCTAATCTTGTACATTACATGGTAATTGAATCATTTTGCCAATAGCAACATCAAGTCATGAAGTAAGAGTTCCCATAAGAGCATGGATCTCATATGGGTACTCCTTAACATGCAACAAGGTAAAGCTCAGTCAGCACAAACAGTAACATACTCAAAACCATTTTATGGTATTTTTATGGCCAATTATAAGTGCAGTTAAGTGTGCTGTTCTTATCAACCACTGAGGCACAATTTTCAAACTACAATGCAGCTAGTGGCCTCCAAAAATCAAAGGTAAAAAGATTATTCAGACTTTACTCAAAAGTTGGAGAGCACCAAGATATTAACTGCACTTGTATTAAGACATTGTTGACTTGTGTTGTGTCAAGTAAAGATTGTTCTAATTGTATGTCACATCATATGTTCAGTCCATTCATTTCTTAGCACAGACTCAGCTAACTGTAGCATAACTCAGTATAACCTCACAAATTATCTTGCCTAAGTTACTCTTTCAGAAAATCAGTTGACCTGAAAGTACCATAAGAAGAACAGTCATAAATTAAAGTAAAATAACATAGGAACTCACAACGAGGCATTGCAGAAAAGGATTACCAGAAACAATTTGCAAACAGTGGAGGCTCTGCATGTCAGTTTTAATGAATTAAAGATAAAGTGAATAGTTTATAGATGTATTAAAATATACAGATGACATGTAGTGATGGATGTGCAGATTAGATGTAATGAATTATACAAATAGGGACTTGGTATCCAGAAGGTAATGATACTGTGAACAATGTACTACTTTTGACATGACTTATTATTTCTCCCTGCACATTATTTATAAATGCACAGTTTAGTCATTATTTATATTTTAATGAAATATTAATGGTGATATGTTAAATATAAAAAATAATATTAGTTATTAGCTAGTAAACAATTTCACTTTAATTTCTGTTGTTGATCAATGGACTGAAATGAATAGCTTGAATATGTAAATAAATGCTCTTTACTTTCTAAGCACAAGTTGATTCATTGTAGAACTTGGAATAAATAATGTCCAGATAATTATATGACTATCAATTTTATATCATCACTAGGAAAGTTTCTGAAAGTCTGATAAAATATGTTTTGTAAATAGATTTAACAAATTATAAAATTTTGTTGAATAGTCAATATAGCTCAGCATACAAAAATCTTGCCTTACTGATCTTTTTTACATTTTTTGAAGAAGTTACAGTTTATACTGCTGAGGGTAAAGTTGTGGATTTGGAGCATATGGATTTTCAGAAAGCATCTGACAAGTTGTTACATGAAAGGTTTGTAAAGAAAATTATAGGTGTGGAGGATAATATGACCCCTTGATTGAAAAATAGCTGAATGGAAGAAAGCAGCAGGTTGTTGTAAATTGAGTTCAGTCAAATTGAATTAAGGTGAAGTTTCTCAGAGCTTTGTGTCAGAATCATTGTTTTTTTATTATTTACACCACTGACATAGATGAAATAATGCTCAATATATTGTTTAAAGTTGCCGATGGTAATAAGATCTTAGATGTTGCTGGCTGTAATACAGATACTGCTGGTTTATAAAGGATTTAGAATATTCAGTAGGTCAAACAAATAAATGTGAGATGGCTTCTGATGATGATAAATGTAAGGTACTTCATGTGGGTTAACTATCTAAATGAAAAGTATAGTTTTGCTGGGAATAACCTGAAACACACACACAGACACAAAAAGGATCTTAGTGTTCTGGTTGGTCAATCTCTTTAGCCATCCAAGCAGCGTGCTGCCATTAATAAGACAAAAAATAGGATTTTAGGTTGTATCTACAGAAATATTAAATGTCTGAAAAGACCATAATTTCATTGTCTAGGATATTGGTTAGGCTTCACTTAGGGTATTGTTTTCAGTATCAGGTTTCTTATCTTAAAAAAGGGCATTGAATTAGTAGAAAGGGTTCAAAGGAGGGCAACTAGAAAATACAATGAATGAAAAGACTGTTACATGAGGACAAGTTAAATTCTCTGAAGTTGTTTCTTCTAGAAAACAGCTAAAGGAAGCTGATCAAGACATTTAACATTTTAAGGGGATTTACAATTTTTGTACTTAATGGTGAAAATGGTAAGACAAAATATAAATTTTGGCAGGTATTAGTCATCTTCAGATAATAGTTTTTTTTTTTTTTTTAACAGAGTGTTTGGCCTTTGGGATGGGTTGCCTTCAAATGTGGTGGATACTGTAAATTTAAGAAAGTTTTAAGGGAGAAATTTCATAATATTACTATAAAGGCTAGCTTTGTGGGATTTGTTTTTTAAAGTTTAGTTTAGTTGATGGGACAACCCTGATGGACCAACAAACCCACTGTTCTTGAATGTTGTCACAACTGTCAAATAAAAATATTGTTTGCAACTCTGAGGTATTACTTTGACAACTATTTCATAAATTAATGTACTTCTAAAAATGTTATAATGCAAAATTACACCATTCATCACTTTATATTCTTCTTCAGTTCATTATGGTACAGTTACAGAATTTCTAATTTGTTCACGCTACACACAAAAAACTTCACATCAATCATATCTATGATTACAAATTAATACTCATCAAACAAATGGTACAGGAAACATTAAGGGAGCTTCACAATGAGACAAAACTGTTTGACAACATTAGTGGAGCTTCATAATGGGACAAAACTGTTTGACAACATTAGTGGAGCTTCATAATGGGACAAAACTGTTTGACAACATTAGTAGAGCTTCATAATGGGAACTGTTTGACTTTTGCATGTTATTAATTTTGAAAAATGCATGTGATTCTGGTAATCAAAATTCTGTGACACAATTGGAGTTAAGAAGTCTGAAAATATTTTTAAAAGGCTGATGAACTAGTACAAAACTGCAAAAGATAAACAGACTTGTACCAAATCATTTATTAGTAAATACATGAGGCAGACTAGGGGGACATAAGTAAGGAAGATCCATTAAAAAAAAACATTTCAGAAAGCCTAATGTCCTCGCAAAAGATAAAACCAGTCATTCAGAAAAAAACTGATATGCAGAAAAAAAATACATTAATATACATAATAAGATGTACAATCATCATTATTAGAATGCATCTTTTAATAATAAATGTTCAGCCATATCATCCAGGTCAGTAATTCCAAATATACAATGTAACAAGTAACGACAAGTTTTTAAATTTCCCAATATAATTAATGTTTTTTTTATTATTTTAAAAAATAATCTAACTTTATGAAGAAAAAAAAATGAAAATGCTGCAAAAATGTTTTGTACCAAAAAGAAATAAAGCAGATACTTGCAACTAAAATAACTTGTAATTTCATCAGTAAGCACATTTGTAGCTAGTGTGGGTCTACTAAACTATGTTCACTACATTTAATGCAAATTTAACATTTCATTACTGATAAATGGTCTATGTGATGAATCATTAAACTAACAACAATTTCCTTCTTCATACATCATAAATGCACAAGATCTGTTCTATGTATATCTCAAATTAATACAGATCTTGGAATAGATCAGTTCCTCAGCTAAAGTAAAACTATACAAGAAAATGTATGAATACTTACTATCATGAATGTATCGAGTTATTTCTTCATGCTGTGGCGTTATGTTTTCTTGATTGCTCTTTTGAATGTGAGATCTCCTGCCATTCACTTGTTGGAAAACTGGCTTAGGAGAGCTGCAAACATGAATTATAAAATAATACAATATGATTAAAATACTGTATCTATGGGGTTTAAATATTAAAATGTTACAAATATCAAAGTAAAAACTTTGACCTTACATACATACCTTATCAGATCTTACAGGAACCAATACAACACTTATATCATTATAAAGTAATTTAAGATACATAATTAGAAACTGTCAGGCATAACAAAAAATTATTTACAAATTAAAACATCTCATCTCTATTAATCTTCTAATGATGTTACTCAAACAGAAAGTAATGTACCAAGTGACAAACACCACAAAGATTGATAACAAGATACTGAATTAAACATTTTAAACCAACAATTATTACCTTTGTGACAAATTGATAAGACATCACATCCATATAACAACACTAATAATAAAATTAAAAACTGTTGAAAGTATGTTTAGTACTATGACTTGTTAAACATTTGAGTTTATATAAAGTTGAATAAGTAAGAACTTTTACTGATACATTTTAACAGAGCTACTAAGGAGTGTTAGAAAAATAGTGAAATATGTTAAGTTTTCAGAAAATGTAATCAATATTTTAGTAATATAAGGGACAGTTATTCGAAGCTTCATTGATGTTTTTAGTTCTGTGTATTATTTGGAATTAAGCACAAAGCTACACACTTGGCTGTCGGTACTCTGACCACCACAAGTATCAAAACCTGGTTTCTAGCAGTGCGAGTCCAAAGATATAACCACTGTGCCATGGATGTGACTGTTCTGTGTAAAAAAGATCTTGTGTACATGTTATGGCATATTTCTTTGTAATCATGACATACTTTCAAACAGGACAAACTCTAGTCATGCTCATAGCATGATTTAAGTGCTCCTTTCCTTTAGCAAGACCACCACAATCAAACATGGTGGCTAGTCTATCTAGATTCTAGACTTAAATGACAAGTTGATGAGTTGAAATTATCATGTTTTGATGATTCTACAAACAAAATTAAGTATTAATTAAAATGAAATAACATAATGCTTCCAAGTATTTTGGAGAAACAAATCATTTAAAGTTCACATCTTTTCCATCATCCAGATAAAATGTAACATCCTTAATAAAAGTTAACAGACAATTAAAGCATGATTTTTCTTCCATGAATCCATGTTGGATTTCATTTATGATATATTTCACTAAATCATTTTGTAAAGCTTCTTTCATTTGACTCTCTACAATCTTTTCCTATAAAGAAATAAAATTAAATGGTTTATAACTTACAATGCAACCATTACAACTCCTTTAGACTCTTTTTCTATGGCTAGTTCAAAGTGCATATGTAGTGATCTTTTGCAGTGTTAGGTTCAAATTTAAATAACTTACTTTATTATCAATATATATAAATAATCTTTACATCGAAATATACATTAGAGCCCTGTTACAACATGATTCATGGGGTCCATACTCCAAGAATGCATTATAGGTGAAATCATATGTTATATATTTTAATGAAGTATTATTCAAAGCACCAAGGCAATTTCATTGGATAAGCTTCTCAATTAGTCACAAGGCTGCCATCTCACTGACTGGTTCTAAGTCTAATTATATGTTTTATTATCAAAAAACTGCTATTAAAGAACAGTGAAAGCATAACTGATAATGCAGTGGTTAATAAAGAATAGTTTTCTGAATATTAAACACTTTGCTTATTTAAATTCATATTCTCAGAAGAAGTGTCATCTAAAATGAGAAATTTGATAAAAAGTTTCATTTTATGGAACTGCTCATTGGGTGGCAATGAGTAATATCTGTCAGAAGTTTGTCATTTGTGGAGCACGTGTACATCAACAATGTTCAACACATCACAACAACAACAAAAAAGGATCAGAAATATAATCTGAAAGGATAAATTTAAATAAAAATGTTTGGGTTCATATTAATGTTTTTAATTACACTTTCAAAACAAGCTCACCAGCACTAGACTATTTAATTCCATATTCAAGCTTTTTACGACAAAGGTATCTCTGGTTCTTTAAAAATAGTCAGCTTTGACAGTTCTGATAATTTTAAATTTCTTGATAATTACTGGGCTATCACTACAGTCTATCACATGCTTAAGAATGTTTGACACTTCCACATACCTTGGTAAATTGTATCCCACAATTCTACCTGCTAGTCTTCTTATAATAGATCCTACATACATACTCTAGAGTATTTATACATGTAGATAATATTCGAGCAACTTGGTTCACCCATTCTATCTTTAAACATAAAAGAACTTATTCTGACAGTGGGTTTTACGATGACTCAAAGTCCTACTTGTGAATAAATTTTGCATGATAAAGATTTCAGTTGTTTGTTGATTTCTGAGTCATGCTTACTCATTAATGGTAGTGTTAAGTATTTTTAGTTCATTTTACACCTCTTGTTTGAGGATGGAAGCTTTTCAATGTACTAGTTGATTATGCTGGTGGTCATTTTCATTGGAAAATCACTCTTTAGTACTTGTATGTTAACTGACTCTGTGTACCAAAATTATTATAAGATTTTCTTTGAGCTTCTTTCACTGGAGTTGAAATATAAACTAAAAAAGTAGATTTATAGTATGTTCCACTTCCAAACTTTTAACTTTTTTTTAATGACCACAGTGTCCAGAGATGACTAAGCAAGTTTTTTCATTTTTCCACAGTGAATTTAATATTTTCATTATATTTATTTAAATAATGAAGAAACTTATCCACTTGTTTCTTCATTCTTAAATACAGTAAATGCATCATCCACTTATCTTTTACATACTAATGAGTTAAATCCATGAGAATATTTTTGTAAAGTGATCTTTTCAAGGTAACAAATAAACACATATGTTAGTACAGTACTGCCTCATAATAATGGAATCAAATATAATTTGTCTCCCCAAAATTTAGTATCACTTGCTGATTAGCTCTTTTATACATGGCTTCAGTGGCTAAAGTCATTACATTGTGTCACAAAATAAGGGGGGAGTAAATCAAGTTCAAAGCCCAGAGATGAGAATATAAAGTTGAGATGTGAACTTGATATTGGGATGTCAGGAATTAAGGTAAGAAAAAAGTTTAGAAATGTGACTTGACTGTTGAAATAGCAAGAAGGTGTCAATGATACAACATTTGTAAATAACAAGTTTCAAGTCACATGGACCTTTTTCTAACCACTTGCATTCATAGTAGCATAGAAAACTACTGACTATCACTGGACTCAATGGGGATTCCATCCATCTGGTCAAAAATGACAGCATAAAAAAGAAAATGGTTTAACTTTGTGGGAAAGGTAAAAAGTTCCAAGAACTCTTTACACTGAAAGATACTGCTCAATGTCAGAAGGAGGTAGAGATGTTAATGAACATATTCAGGGTAGTGTAAGCAGATTAAAGTACCAGACTTTTAAAGTAAATAATTGAACATGATTGTGCTCTGTTTTACAAATATCAGAAAGTTTGTATTCATATTTCATCTGATATCATTGTACCTTATTTTATCTTATCAATCTTTTATATCTATTTTTTCTTTGTGAATAAACAGTTATTTTGTTCAATTGATAGCTTTAGTATTCTGTTGAATCTATGCTCATTTAGCACAAGTGCCTTATTGATAAGATGGTTATAATGAGGCAGAACTTTATAGGACAAAACTGCATCCCACACAATATCCATCTACTTTATCTTTCCATTATTTTGTTGCTATTTCACACAGTTTACCAAATACTTCTTTAGGTAAACCATCAAAACCACCTTCATTATTATGATAATTTAAGTTTTATTCTTAATATTATCAACAAACTCAAAACTATCTTTCAATATATAATTATTGAACAGAAATTCTTTTAAACCATTGCATAAGAAGTTTGCTTGTTCATAATTATCCAATAATAAGGTATGATAGGTCTCACTGGCACTTTTTTCAAATAAATACCTACTTAGTTTTGTTACTGTAGATGCAGTTGGATCTTTATCTGCTATACAATAATATAGTGGTACAAGTTATAATTTCAAGAACCTTACTGCTGTAATATTATTTAAAATTACTTTTCTCTTTCCTTTATCAGGCATGGTGATCACAATATCCTTTGTTTTACTTATTGTCCTTAATATTCCAAGGTTATGGGTTAAAATTATAAATGCATAAACCATTCAAACTTATACCAAAAATGTGTGTTCATACATTGTCAAAAGTAAATTGTGCTGAACAGATGGATTAATCACACAGTCTTTAAGGTCCTTTAAAAAATGAACAACTCAAATCCAAGTTGATAATTACAAAACTCAAAGAGAAAATCTTAATCCCTAAGACAATACCTTTAACACACTTAATTGTTAATTTCACCATCATCAATTAGTTGTTTCTTGTAAAATCATTTTAATCTCCTAGTTTATTTTTCACCAAATCTTTATCTTTTCTATAGTTTTTAAATTTTTCATACTAATCTATCAATCTAAATTTCTTAAACTTAAGGAATTTATCCAATTAGGGTTTACCCTCCTTCTTATCATTTTATTTGTTTCAAGAATATTGCCATCTAGTATTAAAGCAATCTATTTCAAAAATTTCTCTTATCTGTCCCAAATCACCTTTTAACTCATTATCTCACTAATAATAAATCTTATAAATTGGATTTCTGAAAATCAAGAATAAAAAAAATAAAAAATTTCTCTGGTTGGCTCACTGACCATTTGGTACAAATTATAGTCTTCCATTTCAACTTGAACCTTGAATTCATTCACTTTTTCAAATACTCCTAACACTCAAATAATAGCACCCAAGCTTATTCTTGAAATTACTTCATCTATGAATATGAGATATATCTTGTGCTACTAAGCCTACTACTTCCCATCTCCTAGTTGCACTAGCTATTCTATTAATTTGTTTATTCCCAATTACCCAAATTCATTCATCACTAAGCAAGTTAAGTTTAAATACTTTCAATTAACACAATTAGACCTCCAAATATCCTATTACCTATCCTACTTACATGGAACTCAACTCTAGCATGTAATTCACTCTTACCCTGAAAACTATCCTACAGGTTTAGCCAACCAACATGATGCTCATTCACATTTTTCATTTAATCATTGGATCCTTTCTAAGTAATTCATAGTTACATCTAGTCTGAGGAAGCACTTCAGAAAGGGCCACATATCTGTTTCTCTCCCTAAACCTGTGAATGGGTTCTTTATACTTTTTACCAATTGTTCCAATCAATAACTCTCATCATTATTCACACCTATAAAAAGAGAATGTCCCTTGGTGACAGCAACTAAAACTATCACTACACTATGTAATGTCTTGTACTTTGGCATCTGATGAGCAAATTTTAGCCCTAGTATTTCTGTGTTCCTCAGTACAAATAACTATCAGTAAAGCAGGTACCCAAATGTTCAAATATATTAAAACTGATACCTGAATGCTAACTAAACCTGCCTCTACAGCCACAAATGATTTATTACTGTACTTCATACAAAACCTAGTACCCCTGTTTTATCCTTCCAAACAAAGTAATTAAAGCACTATATATGCAAAAACGGCTCGTTTGGGTTGAAAAAATATTTCACGTAGAAGAGCGAACAATGTTTCGACCTTCTACATAAAATATTTTCTCAACCCAAATGAGCCGTTTTTGCATATATATTTCTCTACAAGTGGGTTTTCTCGACATCACTGATAATTAAAGCACTAACTCTACCCATT
Organism: Tachypleus tridentatus; assembly: GCF_004210375.1. Classification (NCBI taxonomy): domain Eukaryota; kingdom Metazoa; phylum Arthropoda; class Merostomata; order Xiphosura; family Limulidae; genus Tachypleus; species Tachypleus tridentatus. The sequence continues at coordinate 43,274,790 of NC_134835.1, forward strand.
TTCTGCACACATTTCCCACTTCTATTAATAACCTGCTATTTTTTTCCATAACAGCACAGTTATTACCATAGTTATCTCATATTTATCCTCAAATAAGCAAGCTCTAAAGAGTAATATACTGCTTTGTATCCTTCTGAACCTCCTCAAACTTGCAATCAAACCCACAAATCTCAAATATAAACCAATCTTGTCACCTGTCACACCATATACATTCTACTCTACTTATCTCTGAACAATTTCTAACCATATTTAAGTTTCCAACTTAATTTTAATTACTAATTTTTATTCTTTATAAACAGTTTGCTCACCCAAAAGTATTTTTTTACCATTTCTGTAGTTCATTACAACATGAATCTGTACACGAAACCATATATCATAACTGCAAAAAACAGAACCCTTGATCTCCTTGAAAATTAAATATTTATATATTTAGTAGTTTATGTACTTGTGAATACAAGAAACCATATAACTTATGTTCTAAAGTTGTTAATATCCTCATTCAATTAGCAGAGTAATGTAAATTTAAGGCACTAAATATGCTGTTTGTATATAATTTCAAAGACATTTAAGCTAACACATGCCATGAAGCCTGTTGAAATATTCAAATAATAAAAAAACATACTTATATCTTAACCATGATTAAAATCTCACAACATACTTAAAAGATACACTTTACAACTGAGCCCTTCTATTATTTATATTGATATATTACAGTGAAAACAGATTAATAATTACTAGAATATTGTTGAATATCATTTTAACAGTAAGTATGTGACAAACTACAGCCTATGTATGTCCAGTAGTTTAGTTTCACAACCTAATTTTGAATTTAAGCTACAATCACCTCATACTACAAAATGTTACACTGAGGAAGAGTGAAAGAAACTAGTTAATTTCTAACCACCATTTATAAAAATTAAATTAAACTTCTTTATCAGGTTTCAAAAATAAATTTTAAACTTAATCAATTAATGTTGTTTATGCATGGTTTCAAATGTTACTTGCTTATTACAAATAATCTTGGATAAAACTAAACTTTAAACCCCAAACAGTAGCTAAGAATGTATCATGTATCACGATAATGAAGACTGAAGAGGATTCATTATGCCTCGATATCGCACGATAAGCCAAAGCTTATGTACTTCATATATATACACTAATATAGGTAGGCCTAGGCTTGTAACTTATAATACTGTCATTAGACGATGATAACTTATACTACACTAACACCACAGATGGATTTGTAAAACTACATTTTAAAAATAATAAAACTGTTTGCACCACCTCATATCAGTTGGGCCGTTGATGTCTCCGTAGCGTTTGCTTGCACAATGAATATCTCTCGGACTTTCAAGACTATCCACCTTTTGAGTATACCCTGTGTAAGTCAACATATCAAGATATTATTGTTAATATTAATGAATTTGATGATTAATTAACAAATAATATACATACGTGTTTCAAACACTTTAGAATCTCATTCGAAAGCTAGATCACAGTTGTCTAACTTACCCCGCCTCGTCTTTCCTAAGAGTTTACTTGACCCTTTAGACAACGCATACATTCCTCTATTTCAATTCACAAACATACTAATTACTACAGTAAAGTGTATTCTGTCAACATAGAAATTACATAAACTACTCCCTCGCGCAATGATCCATGGGAATTATAGGTTATCATTTCAGAGTAGGACAACTGCAATCTCTGTTCATATATGAAATAATAGGTTTTAGGTTCGTATTGCTATTAACTAATAAAATAATTTTACAAAATTATTTCACTATTGGTGACAGTTATTAAAACGATTCACCAAACCGAATCTTATTTTATCGCAAAATGGGTACTTTAAAAAGTCAACATAATGATAATAAGTTTTAATCTATTTGTGGATTTTTCTTTTCTTCATCAAAACCAGTAATTTCGGTGAAATGAAAAAATAAAAGATTGTTTGTGATAAATCGAAAAGATACACAATCTGTATTGTGCCCATCAGTAATATCGAAACCCAATTTTTAGCTTATAAGTTTATAGATTTACCGTTGATTGCGCCACCGGAAGCGAAAAAAGAAAGCATATTAGGTCATTTGTAAGTAAGCAAAGGACATTACATCAAAACCTATAAATTTTTAGTCGTTACATACTTAATATGCAAATTTAATAATTATTTACAATAAACAAGAATACACTAAGTAATTAAAACTCAGCTTAATAACAACGATTTATTCTCCTCAACGAAGGCAACATTATAGTAAAAGGGGAAGTGTGTGTGTGTCTGTGTGTTTTTCTTATAGCAAAGCCATATCGGGCTATCTGCTGAGCCCACCGAAGGGAATCGAGTCCCTGATTTTAGCGTTGTAGATCCGAAGACTTGCCGCTATTACAGCGGAGAATAAAAGAGGAAATAAAAAATAAGTAATAAATTAAACTTTTCACCGAAACCGAGCAAACAAGCAATGTTCTAATAACCCTATAAGGCAATACTTGAAAATATGCTTTAACTATCGAATAATATCCTGTTGTAACGGCTTTTATTGTTAAGCAGGTCTCGGATTATTCTGTTTAAAAAATTTCAAAAGATATATTATATAAAAACGTTTAACTTCCCCAATTACAAGTTCTACAGCGTTATTACGCAACTACCCTAGATATCAGACCAAGATTGCGACTACGTTGGTTGATGAGTGATTTGTCGGTACATCACTGGCTTTGATGAAGCTATGATGACCCAAAGTCGGCTCATTATCGAGTAAATGAATACTGCGTAACTTACAGCATAGACAGTAATAAAGATAGGGCTAATGTTGGCCAAAGGCAATTTGTACGTTTCTCCTGAGATGTTGATTAATCGTTGGCCCAATATAAGCATCGACTTCTTAACTTGGCTCAATGTTCTGGTAACACTGGTTAAAGAAATCAGAAAAGATACATAATCAAAGTACAAGTATATTAATTAATATAAGTTAAGGATTTTCTATATATAATGTTTTCTTCTTCCTCTCCTTGTAAGTCTTCTTTTACCAGTAGCAGAAGCAGAACGGTAAATATGAAGGATTGTAATGCTAAAAATCAGGTTTAGATACTCATGGTCAGCACAACAGAGACAGCCCCTTTTGTAACTTTGTGCATAACTACAAACAATCAAAATTATTCTTCTCTTTATTATTAAAATCCTTTCATTTTACCAAACGAAGTACGTTAGTAAAACAATATAAAAGGTACTTAGAAAATGACTGTCAGATTTTGAGATGTGAGAAGTAATAAGGTCGTTAATTTATATCGCCCAGCTGTTCTAGAGCATCATTTAGAATACAATTAATAAGTATTTATTAGTTTTTGTAGAAGCCACTGTTCAGTGCAAATACTTCAACACCTTTATTTAGGTGTATATTTATACATATAAATACATATGCAATTACGTAACTAAACAAATCGACTAGGTCATTAACAACAGATAATGTACAAGTTTAAGATCTTGATCATTTGACATTTTCGAATTACAGTGGATATTAGTTGGCCCTGCAGTAGAGCCCTGGATTACAGGGTATCAGGATTTTATAGGGCCACGCGATTCTTTACAGTAGGTGTCTGTGATGAACAGCAGAAATAATCCGATTATTTTAAAATAATATATCAAAAGCAATTCAAACTTATATCACATGCTCATTACACAATTAATCACCAATGTTATATCCAGAGATTTAAATATACGTCTCTTTTCATCATGAGTCCACACGGGCTGGTTCAGTTACTTTATAAACCAACTGGCAAAATGTATAATTTATCTCTACTCTGTTATTACAATATGATATGTGATTATTATACTTTAAAAGTTGCCACTATATATTTTTTATGGCTACATATACAAACACAGTCTGGACCTATTTAATTACATCTCTTATTAACGTATATAACTTTCACTAACTTACTTCTCTCTATTAATTTGGTTGCATAAATATACACTGCTGGCCAGAAAAATTAGCACATATACTACTGGCCAAAATTTTAAGGCCAATAAACATAAAGAAAAAAATGTGCATTTTGCGTTGTTAGACTCAACAACTTATTTGAGTTGAGCTTCGAAAGACGTAAATAAGAAAAATAAAAATAAAAATTAAAAACTTTATAGGATTAATAGGGAAAATGTGAATAATATGAAATTAGTATTCCAACGTTACTGACACGATAAGGATATCCCACCAGAGACATTTTCTACACGACACAGTGGAGGAGGTTCCATCATAAATTGGGGTGTTTTATCCTCCCATGGAACAATGGAGCTTCAGGTTATATTGGGGCGTCAAACAGCAGCTTGCTACATTGGCATGTTGGAGAGAGCATCTTTGTTGACTGAAGGCCCTCGCTTGTGTGAAAATGACTGGATCTTTCAGCAGGAGAACGCTGCAATCCACAATGCCCGCAGGACAAAGGACCTTTTTTTGTGTCGAATAACGTGATTCTTTTAGACCATCCAGTGTGTTCTCTCGAAATGAACCCCATTGAAAATGATTGTGGATGGATGACAAGGAAACTCTATAGAAATGGACGTCAACTTCAAACAGTGCATAATCTTCGTGAAGCCATCTTCACCACTTGGAATAACATTCCAGCGAACCTTCTGCAAACGCTTATATCGACCATGCCAAAGCGAATGTTTCAAGGTATTCACTATGACGGCCGTGCAACTCACTGTTGAGACCTCTTGTTGGGCATTTCCTACCCTGTTTAGGACTTTCTTTGGTATGGTCTTAAACTTTTGACCAGTTAGTATTTCGGCTAATTTCATAGTGTTCACATTTTTTCTATTAAATGCAAAAAACGTTTTTGATTTTTATTTTGCCTTTTTTATTTTCATCTTTCGAAGCTCTACTCAAATAAGTGGTTGAGTCTAATAACGCAAAATCCATATTTTTTCTTTATGTTCATTGGCCTTACAATTTTGGCCAGCAGTGTATATTGGTTGGCTAAGACCTAGAACTTTCTACAAACTACGAGACATTATGATGTGGCAATACTCACTTAAAGTAACGAGAAAAATTCAGAAGTCTTAGTAACATGACATAAATTTACAACAATTGAACATTGCAATAAATAACTCGTAAACAGTTTCATAAGCAAACCATAACTATCGCTTCTAAAAATAACTTACTTTAATGCTCGCACAGTATAAAATAAAAAATACTTTCGTATTAAAATTAAAACAAAACAGTGCGTATATCTCAGAACAAGCCCCTCTTAGAAAATAATTAAATCTTTTATATATATAATATATACACAGCCTGTTTTCAGTTCATCCACAAAATCTATTCTCACAATCTGAACCAATATTTGCAGTCTCCTTGATGGTCTCTCAATGCATAGAGTAGACTCAAGCCGCATACAAGCTCTCTCTCGAGAGCTGACAGATTTTCTTTAGCCAGTTTCTAAGGTCTAACATAAACCTTTGTGTGTTCCTAACTTCTGATTCTTTTTATCCATTCTCATCGTTTTTAATGTCTGCATCAGAACTCATATTGTTCTTCTGTATAGCCATCTAAACGATCAGATATTGGACCAACATTTAAAAAAAATTGCTTGTGTTGGAGTAACATTGCTCTATTATCTATTTATTATTAGAAGCTGAAATATTGTTAGCATCATGTTGGCTATAATCGTTTAGTCAATGTAAGGTTGATGAGCAATAAATAAATAAATAATAAACTGTTGACTCAAAATTTGTGTAACATATACTTACTGTTTGGGCGATGATAGGTCTAATGTCACAGCTATGTAATGCCTCAATAGAGAATTATTAATGTTTAGTACATACAATGTCACGGTTATGTAATGCCTCAAAAGAGAAGTATTAATGTTTTCTACATACGACACTTCTTTATCCGTAGTACATTGTTGAAAGCATGATTTAAATTTCAAAACACTGAACTTTGCAATTAAATGAAATAATAATCAATTAACAATCTCAACAACATATACTCACCTAATTCAGAAAATATGGGACATTAATTTTAGTGCTCACATTTGACATCAACATTCCCTCTGGTAAAAAAGGAAAAAATACAAGTGTCTTAGCTGGAAAACATAACCTACAACACCGCCCTTTCTCTGCACCATGAAGTCTCTTGAACAATCCTATTTCCAAAAAGTAGTATATAAAATTAAATTTCCATAGTTATCACTAAAATAACATTGATAGTTAATTACTTTAATATTCTTATTTCAATTATTAATCAATTTCAATGTGTCTGTTGAATCTGCTGTCACACCAAACTGTGGCCAGGATTATGACATTGAGAAAATGAATATATTTCCCCAAATATGCCATGAAAACTCATCCATGTTATCATGCAGCCTATCAAGAGGTTGTGATGTACTTTTTTCGAGTCATGATGCGACATACTCATGACCTATATTTATTTGAAATGACTTCTGTTGACGAATTCTCAACAATATGAACAGTGCTCGATGAAGTGAAAAATGGCTAGTGCTTTTTCGTTTCGCAGTAAACGTTTTCAGTATAAGCCGCAAGCACACGACTCCAAAATATTGGATGTCTGTAATATAACCATTATTATATTCATAACACTCGTGTCAAAGGCAAACAGAAACTTGCAGTCTTTGCTTTAATAATTTATCACTAGAGCATTAACTAGGGGCATACTTCAATGACTAAAAGGCATTTGGACAATATAGTAGTGATGAAAGCACCAACAATAGCAATTCCAGTTTTCTGATTTTATAAACACCTTACCTGTGATTTTTCCAAATTTATCTAAAGACGAATGCTCTAGAAAATTTCCTTAATACATGTTCATCATTTGGTTGTACATTTGTAACACCATCCTAATGAATCGGTTATTATAAATGTTAATTAACCTTGGCAACAAACTAATTAACAGCGGTGAGTCTATGAACTTATAATGCCACAGGCCCTCTCTGATACAGCGATAAGTTTACGGATTTAGAACGGTAAAATCAGAAGTTCGATTCCTCTCGGTGGACACAGCAGATAGCTCGATGTGGTTTTGCTGAAATAAAAAAAACAACAACACACACACAACGCCATAATTCGGTATTCCTCTAGGTAGTCATAGCAAACAGTCCATTGTGGTTTTACTATAAAAACACAAACAAACAAAATGACTAATTGACAAAATTTCAAACATTTTAAACTGAATATGTCAATGATTTGGTTTACATAAGAAACGAACATTAACGTATACAACTCAGCCCCATATGAATATTACGGTCATATTGATCTTCATATATATTTATATCTTTATTTATTTTATTCAATATTTTGACCTACAAATAGTCAAATGTTGTTTTCAGTTTGTTTGGAGCTAAGAACAGTGGTACACCATGGTTTGTCTGTGCTATGCCCATCACGTATATCGACACCTGGTTTCTAGTTTTATCATAATACCGTAGATATACCCATGTGCCACTGGGGAACGTCAAGTTTTATACTAATTATATATATAATTATACATATCCAGTCTTTCCAACACAAATTCGAATTATAATATCGGCAGTGGGCAGAGCACAGATAGCCCATGACGTAACTTTGTTCTTAACAATAAACAAAGTTTTCCTTCTCTAATGTCCCCCCTCTTGTATTGCGGTAAGTCTAGGATTTACAACGCTAAAATCAGGGTTTTGATTCTCTTCGGTGGACTCAACAGATAGAAAAACATACACATAGAGTATAGCCAGGTGGTTAAGGCACTCGACTCGTAATACGAGGGTCACGGGTTCGAATCCCTGTCACATCAAACATGCTCGCCCTTTCAGCAGTGGGGGCGTTATAATGTGACGGTTAGTCATACTATTCGTTGGTAAAACAGTAGCCCAAGAGTTGGCGGTGGGCAGTGATGACTCGCTGCCTTCTCTCTACTTTTACACTTCTAAATTAGGGACGGCTAGTGCAGATAACACTCGTGTAGCGCGAAATAAAAAAACAACAACAAAAAACCTTCTCTAATACTGTAACACAGAATGTGCGTCTGTCTGTCTGTTGGTCATGCACTGATGTCATAGCAACTTACTGGGTGACTTAAATAGTTTGGCTTCCTCTCACGTACAGTAGTTTAGTGTTTATTGGAAATTAAAGACATATTTGGACTAAAATATACAAAAAATTGCGACATTATAAGAACAGAAAGCTACTGTATTTTGTAACAGTAACTTACAAGTTTAGTTTATATTTGAATGTCTCTACTGTTTTAATTATCTCAATAATAATTCATTGATGAAACCATGCCACACTACTAGTCTAAAACCTAATATTCAGTCAGTTCTGAATTATCGTACAAGCAAATCAACAGACAGACACGCACGCACGCGCGTCATTGCGAATGATTTTAATGAGACAATCTATGGAAAGAAAAACAAAGTGATTCCCTATATAACAATGTATATTAGGTGAGCCAGCGAGTTTTAGTAACAGTGCGTTCATCAATAGTCTATACGTCATGTTGCCTAGCAATTATGATTAATTTAATATTGTTAAGAGAGAGGCTGAAAATATCGAATTAAAACTTGAGCTACGAATTTGAAAAAAAATATTTGCTGTTTGCTACTATAAAGAGTCCGTTAGTTACTGAGGTATGTTTTCATTATTTGTTTCCATTTTTTAAGTTTAAAATCGTAGAACAAGTAAGAGTAAAGGTTACCTTTATAAACGTATAACGTCCCATAAAAGACGAAGTGCATAAACCTAATAATCCGCGCGAGGCCTAATACTTTCGCCAGCAAACATACGAGGGTAGCTTTGGGCCCAAAGTGTGAAGACAAAATTTTTCTGTTAGATGCCGCTTATTTTTTTCTACTCTGGTTACTGTCCACAGCGACTAAATGATTTTCTCTCGTAGCATTTCAGTAAAAGTTTACAATGCCAATAAACGCTTCCTCTACAGTCGCGCAGATAGCCAAGTGATTTCCGCAATAGAACACCAAATCACTCTCTTACAGTCTATCAGAGAAATGGCTGTCTTATTATAAACCATATTTACAATATATTTATCGAAACTGAATAAAAAGGTATTAGTGTCTCAATTTTGTCGTAGAAAGAGAATCGCTTCCTTCAATATATAAATTACAAGATCTCCTATGTAAAGGTGCAGTTTCCAACATTACAAAAATATATATGTTGTGTTGCGTAAATATAAAGAACGAAAACGAAGATTGGAATACAGCCGATATTTTTATTATTAACACAAAGTTTCTGTCCTTTTACTCTTCACACAGTGTAACACTAATTCTCGTATTATCTCTATAACTTCAAAGTGGTGCAGGAGTTCGATTTCCATGTGGCTTTGCTGAAAGAAAAAAAAAAAACACACACACACAACGCCATAATCCGGGATTCCTCTAGGTTGTCACAGCAGATAATCCATTGTGGTTTTACTATAAAAACACAAACAAAATGACTTACCGACAAAATTTCAAACATTATAAATTGAATATGTCAATAATTTGGTTTACATAAGAAACGAAGAATTAACGTATACCGCCCAGCCCCATATAAATATTACGGTCATATTGATCTTTATATATTTATATCTTCATTTATTTTATTCAATATACCGCCCTCGAAAGAGTGAAATGTTGTTTTTAGTTTGTTGGAAGCTTAGAACAGTGGTACACCATGGTTTATCTGTACTCTGCCCATCACGTGTATCGAAACACGGTTTCTAGCTTTATCGTAAGTCCGTAGATATACCCTTGTGTCACTGGAGAACTTCAAATTTTATACTAATTATATGTATAATTGTACATACCCAGTCTTTCCAACACAAATTTTGGTTCTAATATCGGCAGTTGACAGAGCACAGATAGACCATGATTTAACTTCGTTCTTAATAATAAACAAAGCTTTTCTTCTCTAATGTCTCCTTCTGGTATAGCGGTAAGTCTAGGATTTACAACGCTAAAATTAGGGTTTTCATTCCGCTCGATAGACTCAGCAAAAGCCAGATGTGGCTTTGAGAAAAAAAAAAAAAAACACCACACATACACACACACATGGGATATAGCCAGGTTGGTAAGGCACTTGACTCGTAATCCCAGGGTCGCGGTTTCGAATCCCCGTCACACCAAATACTGTAAAACTTCAGTGTTATCGTACTAGCAAATCGACAGACAGACACGCATGTGCAAGATCGCGCATGTTTTTAATAAAAGAGTCTGTGTAAAGAGAAAACAAAGTGTTCCCAATATAACAATGCATACATAAGCGAGAGAGCGCGTTTTAGTAACAATGCCTTCCAACAATAGTCTATACGTCATGTTGCCTAGTAATTATTATTAACCTAATGCTGTTGTTAAGAAAGAGGCTGAAAGTATCGAATTAAAACTTGAGCCATGAAGTTGATCAAATATTTGCTGTTTGCTACTACAGAGAGTCCATCAATTAAAGAGGTTTGTTTTTATTATTTGTTTTTGGTTTTTAAGTTTAAAATTGTAGGACAAGTCAGAGTGAAGGTTACCTTTATAAACGTATCACATCCCATGAATGAGCAACAAAAGTGTATAGTTTTTCCTTTTATGTTAAAATCTGTTTACTAAATGCCGACGGGGCCCGGCATGGCCTAGCGCGTTAAGGCGTGCGCTTCGTAATCTGAGGGTCGCGGGTTCGCGCCCGAGTCGCGCCAAACATGCTCGCCCTCCCAGCTGTGGGGGCGTTATAATGTGACGGTCAATCCCACTTTTCGTTGGTAAAAGAGTAGCCCAAGAGTTGGCGGTTGGTGGTGATGACTAGCTGCCTTCCCTCTAGTCTTACACTACTAAATTAGGGGCAGCTAGCACAGATAGCCCTCGAGTAGCTTTGTGCGAAATTCAAAAACAAACTATCAAACTAAATGCCGACATAGTTATCAACCTAATAATCCACGCGAAACCTAATACTTTAGTTAGCAAACATACGAGGACAGCTTTGAGTAATATATTATTAATTGTTCCCTTATTTATACACAAGTTTTAACACTTCCAACACCTTGTCAGTGTTTTCTTAAATAATCGATACGTTTCATTTTCTCTCCGTTATATATATCATTTTAATGTCTTACATCAGGTTTAATCTTAGTTTAAACAAGTCTTTTGACAAACATTTAGTTTTCTCTTACACGTATGGGGTGGCACGAAGTAACGTGTTTTTGGCTTCTTTATCTCATGGTCCCAATGGATATGAATTCTTGGGGTGGCTATCCTTAAATATATAGCACTATTCGCTGATACTTTTATAACACACCACAACATAAAACGCAGATCGTGTTTGTCAGCATCATATCTCGAACTCGAGATCCTCGATTCCATAATCTGCTATGGTAACGACAATGCCACACTCAGGCCACTTTACGTTAGTGTAATGTATTTAGTGATCTATTAAACACTGTGCTAGCGACCACCAGCTTCTGCAACGTGCTACATTATACACTCAAGTCTTTAAGGTTCGTGTTATATTATAAGAAACAAAAACTCGAATATTATTGTCGTATTACACTCCACTCATCATTGTCCTTTTATTAAATCTTTTATTACTATTATGAAAAGAAAGGTGATTATCATCACTAATATTTATCTATTTGTTCACTTTATTTTCAGAATTACAAACCCATGTTTTGGCAACGTATTCTTAGATTTGCTTGCCTGGTTTTGGTTGCCACAGTGGTGGAAGGACAGAAGATATATGACAATCTTTATCCTGACAAGTCTTCTTCCACTGATAAAAACGAACTACCGAAAATACCAAATCAAGGGTACAATAAGCAGAATGACATCCCTGCAGTAACGCATAAAAATAAACTAATGTATCAATATTTAGGCAATTGGATAATGAATACTTCAAAAAATATCTTGATTTCGTTGGATCTAATCGTAATAATCCTGAACAGTATAACCACGATTACAGACTAGATCAGCGGCCATCCTACGGAAGTAGTTCTGAATTAAAGAAAATTGATATACCCATGAAAGATCAAAGTATATACAAATTTCTAAACAAAACTCATAATAAACATTACAAAAAGTTTAATTACGGAGACGCCGACAAAGAAGAGCACACTAAAAACAATTTCAGATATAATGGAACAATCCAGAAACTTTTGGGATAAAATCGAACTACTGAAAAGAGCAAATCAAGGGTACAATAAACAGAATGGCATCCCTCCAGTAACGCATAAAAATAAACAAATGTATCAATATTTAGCCAATTGGATAATGAATGCTTCAAAAAAATATCGTGATTTCATTCGATCTAATCGTAATAATCCTGAAAAGTATAACCACGATTACAGACTAGACCAGCGGCCTTCGTACGGAAGTAGTCCTGAATTAAAGAAAATTGATATACCCCGTGAAAGATCAAAGTATATACAAATTTCTAAACACAACTCATAATAAACATTACAAAAAGTTTAATTACGGAGACGCCAACAAAGAAGAGCACACTAAAAACAATTCACAATTTTCCTTTCGCTCAAGAAAGAAATTTCTGCATGAAATTATACTGAAAGAAACTCTTAATTATATTATGAAACGTTTAATTAATGAAATGGCTAAAGAGCGAAGCGTTACTGGTATCAATCATACAAGAAGCACAGAAGAGCACACTAAAAACAATTCACAATTTTCCTTTCGCTCAAGAAAGAAATTTATGCATGATATTGTACTGAAAGAAACTCTTAATTATATTACGAAAGGTTTAATTAATGAAATGGCTAAAGAGCGAAGCGTTACTGGTATTAAACATACAAGAAGCACATCAACCGAGATTCCTACTACTGTTACACCATTGAAGTAAGTATGATTTTCTGCCCAATGTACGTGTATGTTAAATATTTAGCTGCATGACAAGTTTAAAACTTTAAACAGGTACTTTATAGACGTATCATATACACTATGTTTAGATAATTAGTTGTGAGCACAAAGGAAATTCTCTGGTTTAGGTTTACGATTGCAGACTAGGTAGACTAATTGTGTTTTTTTTTAAACCTAACGTTTAAAAGAATAGAAAAATCAATAATCCAGACGCTTTTGGAAAGTGGACTTTCTTTCATCGGGAGTATTTATTTTATTACTGTTTATTTTACTGCCCGTAGATTTTCATCTGTTATAAAACACCTCATTTTGCTTACAACGGCTTGTATGCGATTTGTTGAAGGTTTCTACAGTAGGCTAACTTTTCAACATCTAAATCATAGCTTCAACATTATGATCATTAAATATACGAGGGGTCCGTATGGCCCCAGGTGTAAGGTGGATATTTTGACGTGTACTAACAAATGTTAAAACTAATAAATTTAATTTATCTGATTTAGCATTGATATTTGACATTTTTCATCTTTAACAAACAAATGATTTAATTAGGGATACCTGTTCCACAAAGCTTCATTAAATGCCTATGGTAAACTCAGTCCTTTTTCTTTTCTTAAAATAGTTTGCCTTTTTAACACAGTCCTATTCTTTGTTTTCACGTGTAAGAAGTTTCCCACTAATCTAAAGTACTGTAGAATCACATACAATCTTCCTCTTTTTTATTTTTCCTTGTAGGTAATGTAGTATTAACAATTTGTTTACTGTCAAGGTTTTTTATTTATCATGTCTTCATGGACTGTTCCTGTGTTAGATATTTAAAATATCAATTCTTTGTAATAATTTTCATCGATGTAGGAATTTTGTAAAAAAAAAATACATTTTTGGCATTTTTGTTTATTTATTACTTAGGAGGAAAAGGGCGAATTTCAATGAAGACTTACTAAACCAGCCGAGGAAGCAAGGATAGCCAACCTATCAGAATGGTCATCACGTGCAGAAAAAAAAAAGTGTACATTACTTGATCTTATCCTTGCTGTACCCTGTGACATGATGTTGCCTTTGTTCTTTGTATTTTGACACTGACTTTCTCCAATTAATGTTTATATTTGTTGATCTTGGTTAATATCATCACACTTGACACAATATGAGAATATTTTTCTTCATCTTATTAGTGTTTATTATTATTATTATTATTATACTTCTTTCTGCAATTTTTTTATTTGAAGTAGAAAATTTCAAAAGATGTCTTGGTTTGAGAAACATTTAATGAAAGTAAGTTATTTCAGTCTTTTGGTTATGGGAAAGAAATAACAGGTTCTATTTGTGTTTAGTAGTATTTTTTTGAAGCCTAAGTTATGAAGGTAATTGTTTAGATGTCTAAATCTGCAGATGTCCATTCTGTTTTGTAAATAATATGAACATTCAGTGGAGGATATTTTTTGTGTGCATATAATTTAAAACATTTTCTGTCGGTGTGTTATGGTTGTGGTTATCTTTCAAAATGTATTTTATCAGTAAAAATGACTAAGTGTGTAGTTTGAAAGATACTTTTGTCTTTACAAAAGTAAACGCCTTTTTGGAAAAAATGAATGGCATTATAAGTTATTTCAAGGATACCATGCACTGAAATTATGTCAGACCAACCATTTTTCTTGTCATAATTACTTTGATATCAGCTGTGGTAACCTTACAAAGAAACACATTCTGATTTGTTTACATTGTTCAGGTAACCAAGAGTAATGTGCAGTGGTGTAATTAAAGAAGAATGCTAACATTCAAGGATATTTTATTTTTAAATTGTACTTTTAAATTAAATCCTTCTTGAGATTTTATTTTACATCATTGACAGGTCAAGACTACATTAATTTTTTTGGGTAAAATCTCTGGATATGCAAAAAAACAAAACAAAACATAAATGAAGTCGTTTAATTTTGAAGCATCATTTAACAAGGGAATGAAATTTGAAAGCCTTCTGTACACATTTTGAATTTTTAAAAGTACAAGTATTATTTCAAAAGAATAAATATATGAAAACTGACTCATTTTTACCAAACCAAACAACGAACTGGCATATGGAACTTGCTCTACAAGGTGTCTTAATAACAATTAGATCAAAGCATAGTTCCATAATCATCATTATTGTTATTTGTATATTCTGTGGCACCTTAAATTGTTATTTTTTCATGCTACATTTTACTTGTCGATGTGTAAAACGTCAGAGATAATATTCTTCTAAAAATGTATATACATTTTACCTGTAACGTTCTGATGTACATTAATATTCTAACACGTATAAAATGAGAAAAAACGTAAACAGATGGCCAGTAGAAGAAATAGGAGGTACTAACGTCGACACGATGGACGAAAATTGCGATAGTTTCAAAAGTAAAGAATATAAAGAAACTTAAATATAATGAATGTTAAAAAAAGAAATAATTTGAATATATGAGGCCCTGAATCTCTAAACTCAATACTTCAAAAACCTTTATTTACATATACACCTTCAACGTATGTAAATTATTCTTTAATCAGACCGAGCCTTTCAGTGGCTCAGCAGTAAACTGAGGGATTTTAACACTATAAGTTTGTTGCTCTTTCCCCTGTGGATGGCAGGCTCAGTGCAGATTTCTGGATATGTGAGTTTCCACCTAAAATTCGTGTTATAGGAAATTTTAAAGGCTGTCAATGTTTGAGAAACAGCGTGAGGTTTAATTTCTGTGTCACATTCTTGTTAAAAATGCTCAAGTATCTGCGGTCATGTGGCTGCAAGTATACAATGTCCTTATATGTAAAAATATAGGGCACAGTGACCTTAGTTAAAGTCGTCGCGAGAACGAGAAAGCGATTTGATAATTAATCAAGACAAATTATCTTCATTCATTCTACCCCTATGTATGGCCAGTACTTAAGTATTAAATAAACACAAAAGTAACTTTATCAAACCTCACTCATTTTAACTGTAATACAGAATTGTGGTGTGTTTTAAGAGGAAAATAACTTGGATAATTCCGTCAATATGGGTATTAATAGGAGCTAAATATGTATCAATTATAGTTAACAATGAACTCCATACTATATACATATTGCTGTGTATATAAACAAACCTATTCCATATAATTTGAAGTTGCCTCTTTTCATTACATTCTGATTTCAAAACATATGTACGGTATTTAAGACGTAAAATAGGATAAAATACAAACATAGAAAAATGTTACTGCTTATGTAGGTGAGGGTAATGGTAATGTAGTTTTGGTATGTTTGAGTTTTTCGAAAGCATTTAACAATGTGATACATAGAAGGCTTGTGAAAAGTCTCGAAAGATGTGGGAAATAAGTTAGCAAATTGGGTAGAAGAGTGGCTGGATAAAAAAGGCAGAGGGTTGTTACAAATGGAGTTCAGTCAAACTAGACTAATGTCACAAGTGGGGTACTTCAGGGCTCACTCTTAGGACCTTTGATCTTTTTTGATCTACATCAATGATATAGGTGAAGGAATAGTCAATAAATATTTAAATTTGCAGATGATATTAATGTCTTGGTTGTTGCTGATTGCAAAAAGGATGCTGCTGCTTTATAAAAGGATTTATATCATTTATTGAGTTGCGCTAATAAATGGTAGGTGTTTTTTATATATTAAATACATGATTATAATTCGCAAATTGAATTATAAGTGATCCATATTTCTTTGTTTTCCAATATAAATTTTAAATCATTATTCTGAGCGTGTTTATAAATGGAGTGTCCGAATAATTTGCCTCTAAAACGTTTATTACATGTCCCTTTTAAAAAGTAACAACATTTCGTAAGCACCATGCTACGCACCTTAAACCAAAATGTACTTATGATACATCCCTTTCTACTGCTACCTGTAAGGTAACAAGAAAAGAATCGTTTTCCATTCTTTACTATTGTATTTAAAGCCTTGTCTACAGACAATGTGACAAAAGGAGATTTTTGACTTAAACCATCTGTAGCATTGAAAAGAATTTTGGCGAACTGATGATGCAGAAAAAAATTTCGTTTTCAGAGTAGTGACGCCACTTTTCTCACGTGTATTCTTAAATACATGATCACCATCAGTATAGGGGTGTCGGGTAAATGCTGCTGTATTATCTGTAGATGTTTTTTTATCGACTGGATGTGACGTAATCGGTTTCGTTTCTCCTGTTAATGTTAATGAATTTGATGATTAATTAACAAATAATAAATAATATACATACGTGTTTCAAACACTTTAGAATCTCATTCGAAAGCTAGATCACAGTTGTCTAACTTACCCCGCCTCGTCTTTCCTAAGAGTTTACTTGACCCTTTAGACAACGCATACATTCCTCTATTTCAATTCACAAACATACTAATTACTACAGTAAAGTGTATTCTGTCAACATAGAAATTACATAAACTACTCCCTCGCGCAATGATCCATGGGAATTATAGGTTATCATTTCAGAGTAGGACAACTGCAATCTCTGTTCATATATGAAATAATAGGTTTTGGGTTCGTATTGCTATTAACTAATAAAATAATTTTACAAAATTATTTCACTATTGGTGACAGTTATTAAAACGATTCACCAAACCGAATCTTATTTTATCGCAAAATGGGTACTTTAAAAAGTCAACATAATGATAATAAGTTTTAATCTATTTGTGGATTTTTCTTTTCTTCATCAAAACCAGTAATTTCGGTGAAATGAAAAAATAAAAGATTGTTTGTGATAAATCGAAAAGATACACAATCTGTATTGTGCCCATCAGTAGTATCGAAACCCAATTTTTAGCTTATAAGTTTATAGATTTACCGTTGATTGCGCCACCGGAAGCGAAAAAAGAAAGTTAGCATATTAGGTCATTTGTAAGTAAGCAAAGGACATTACATCAAAACCTATAAACTTTTTAGTCGTTACATACTTAATATGCAAATTTAATAATTATTTACAATAAACAAGAATACACTAAGTAATTAAAACTCAGCTTAATAACAACGATTTATTCTCCTCAACGAAGGCAACATTATAGTAAAAGGGGAAGTGTGTGTGTGTGTCTGTGTGTTTTTCTTATAGCAAAGCCATATCGGGCTATCTGCTGAGCCCACCGAAGGGAATCGAGTCCCTGATTTTAGCGTTGTAGATCCGAAGACTTGCCGCTATTACAGCGGAAAATAAAAGAGGAAATAAAAAATAAGTAATAAATTAAACTTTTCACCGAAATCGAGCAAACAAGCAATGTTCTAATAACCCTATAAGGCAATACTTGAAAATATGCTTTAACTATCGAATAATATCTTGTTGTAACGGCTTTTATTGTTAAGCAGGTCTCGGATTATTCTGTTTAAAAAATTTCAAAAGATATATTATATAAAAACGTTTAATTTCCCCAATTACAAGTTCTACAGCGTTATTACGCAAGTACCCTAGATATCAGACCAAGATTGCGACTACGTTGGTTGATGAGTGATTTGTCGGTACATCACTGGCTTTGATGAAGCTATGATGACCCAAAGTCGGCTCATTATCGAGTAAATGAATACTGCGTAACTTACAGCATAGACAGTAATAAAGATAGGGCTAATGTTGGCCAAAGGCAATTTGTACGTTTCTCCTGAGATGTTGATTAATCGTTGGCCCAAGTTAAGAAGGCGATGCTTATAATCAAAGTACAGCATATTAATTAACATAAGTTAAGGATTTTCTATATATAATGTTTTCTTCTTCCTCTCCTTGTAAGTCTTCTTTTATCAGTAGCAGAAGCAGAACGGTAAATCTGAAGGATTGTAATGATAAAAATCAGGTTTAGATACTCATGGTCAGCACAACAGAGACAGCCCCTTTTGTAACTTTGTGCATAACTACAAACAATCAAAATTATTCTTCTCTTTATTTTTAAAATCCTTTCATTTTACCAAACGAAGTACGTTAGTAAAACAATATAATAGGTACTTAGAAAATGACTGTCAGATTTTGAGATGTGAGAAGTAATAAGGTCGTTAATTTAAATCGCCCAGCTGTTCTAGAGCATCATTTAGAATACAATTAATAAGTATTTATTAGTTTTTGTAGAAGCCACTGTTCAGTGCAAATACTTCAACACCTTTATTTAGGTGTATATTTATATATATAAATACATATGCTTTGATTGATTGATTGATTGATTGATTTAGTGTTTTATGGCACATAGCAGCGAGGCTATCTGCGCCAGACATTCGGTAAAAATGTAAAATAAATAAATAAATAAATAAATGTAGTAATAGACATAAATGGAAATGAAGGTAAAACAAAAAAGTATAAAACCAATGTTGACACCTAGTCTACAATGTTAAGATAGAAGGCAGAGTATAAGAAGTTGTAAGGTATTTACTCTAGCAAAAAGGTAATGATCATAACCCGCCAGGAAGATTAACAGGTAAGTTCAAGAACCACCGTCAATCACCTGAAGTTGGCCTTTCCAGTCCTGGTTCTGGGTTATGTGTCATAGCAGCTATTATCAAAATGTAAAAGAATAAAAGTTTTAAAAGACACTCCGCAAAATCGTAATAATGAGTAGCCAAATGTCCAGTAAAAAGATAAAGTCAAGTAAATGGAGTAAAATTTGTAAAAGTAAATGAAGGTAAAAACAAAACAGCAATTAAAACAGAAAATGGTGTAAAAACCAATGGTGACATCCAGTCTTCAAAGTTGTAAAATATTTACTCTAGCAAAATGTTAATGATCATAACCCGCCAGGAAGACTAACAGGTAAGTTCAAGAACCACCGTAAATCACCTGAAGTTGGCCTTTCCAGTCCTGGTTCCGGGTTATGTGTCATAGCAGCTATTATCAAAATGTAAAAGAATAAAAGTTTTAAAAGACACTCCGCAAAATCGTAATAATGAGTAGCCAAATGTCCAGTAAAAAGATAAAAGTCAAGTAAATGGAGTAAAATTTGTAAAAGTAATTGAAGATAAAAGCAAAACGGCAATTAAAACAGAAAATGGCGTAAAAACCAATGTTGACATCCAGTCAACAAAGTTGTAAAGAACTACCTGTAGCAGAATGGTAATGATCATAACCCGCCAGGAAGACTAACAGGTAAGTATAAAAACCACCGTCAGTCATCTGAAGTTGGTCTTTCCAGTCCTGGTTCCGGGTTATGAGTCAATATGGCCTGTACTAAAAAGTTAAGTAGTAAAGGTGTGAAATGATATGCAGCAAAAGTATAATAACAACTCGCCAGGATGACTAACGAGTAGTTCAAACGGATAGTTCAAACAGGAGCGTTAGTCACCTGAAGTTGGCCTTTCCAGTCCTGGTGTCGAGTTATTTAATGTTCTGGCCATTGTCCAATGTCAAGTTGAAGGAGAGAGATTAAAACTGTAAAAAAGGAACCACAATTAAAAAGGTGTAATGAATAAATATGCAACACTTAAATGAGATTAAAAAGGTTAATGGCCATTAAAAAATTAAAAACATTATCAAGGTGGACAGAGTCACCATCACCAATAACTCTGTCCAATGTTACAGATTGACCCTGGGAAAAAATATGTTTAAAATATTGCCGTCGTTGAGAATTGTAATGATGTAAAGAAAGTAAAACGTGGCTGATAGTGATTTGAGTGTTACACAAACTACACATTGGTGCATCAGTTCCAGATAAAAGAAAATGATGAGTTAAAAAACTGTGACCAATGCGTAGCCTAGTGAGAACAACTTCCTCCTTCCGAACTTTACGGAAGCTAGATGGCCAAAGTCCAATTTTGGGTTTGATTTGAAAAAGTTTGTTGTCACGTTGCTCATTCCAAGTGGACTGCCAGCTGGCACGGAGCCGAGCCTTAAAGACAACACCATAGTCCATGTACGGAATAGGCATAGGAGTGATGGTGCTGAAGCAGACATATTTAGCTGCCATGTCTGCAAGCTCGTTCCCGCGAATACCAACATGGCCTGATATCCAGAAAAACTGGATTGAAGTAGCTGCTAATGAGAAATGGGCCAGTCGGTTTCGAATATCAGCGAGAATAGGATGTGAGCTAACGTGTAGCGATTCCAAGGCAAGTATAGAACTAAGCGAATCAGTATAAATCAGGGGTGTGCAACAGGCGGCCCGCGGGCCACAACCCGGCCCGCCAAGCCATTTAGTGTGGCCCTAGTTGTTGTAATCTAACCATGTGGCCTGATCTGTAATCCAACGCAAATGGAATATTTTTAAAAGCATCGATCCTACGGGATTCCCAGGCTTCGACTCGACAAACTTCTAAAATTATCTTTGCTAGAGAGGAGCAGGCCGAATTCGATTGGTCGGCCTCCTTAGGGCATGAATAGGTGACGTGCACTAGCACTATTGTCTACGACTCAACGTCATGTCCTGAACCTCGCCTTCGCCCGCTGGCGACAATTTTCCCTAACCTCTGCTGTCCGTCATTCATTATTGGTGAAAATTTTATTACCTTTTACAGTTACTACAAGATATTGAAGGTAAATTGATTATTATTTAGCATATTGTTGTGACTTTACTGAATTTATTAAAATTTTTGCTTTCAGATGCATCTGATTCTATGTACAGTGTGACCTCGTTATTCGCGGGGGTTACGTTCTTTACCCTCCCGCGAATAGCGAAAACCGCGAATATTGGATGCAGTTTTAAAACGTATATGTATGCGATTATATACTATATGAAATGCTTCCCAAACACTAATGATACTTATACTCATTGATGCAGTAATAATGTAGCAATATTGCATACTGTTATGTATTTCACTAAATTGTACCGTGCGTTACCGGGCTGTGCTTTGCCGTTTGCGTTGTTGGGGAAGCTGAGGCAGTCACCCAATAGCAGTCCAATCTTGTTTGGTGAAGACGACAATTGATAAAACGGCTTGATTGAGTAAATACAACAGAAATCTCCTCGAAAAGCCCTTTCAGTCTCTGTGACCTACAAAACGCAGTTTGCGCATAACCCGCGAATATGCGGGGCCGCGAATGGCGAACCGCGAATAGGCGAGGTCACACTGTATTTTGCTATTCTCAATTAATTTAAGTACCGGAAGGCTATGATCGGGATGCCAATTTAGAAACATGTGTTTCTGTCCATAAGAGGTTCCATGTGTAAATAAATTCTATGTTTTTTTCTACTTTGCTATTTTCGTGAGAATAATTTTTGTTTTGATTTCAGGGCTAGTAAAATGTCAGCAGTTAAGAAACGAAAAATTGATGATGAGGAAGGTTATTCAACAGTGAATGGTGCACAAAATATCTTGTTGTCCCACATAATCAAGGTGTTGTCTGCCTCGTCTGTCAAACTACAATTGCAGTCATGAAAGAGTACAATATTAAGCGACATTACGCAACTAAGCACTCCTCCCAGTTTGATGAAATTGTTGGTCAGGCACGAAAGGACAAAATTGAACATTTAAAACATCCATTGAAAAGCAACAAGGTGTTTTACCACTTTCAAGAAAAATTCAAAACTGGTGACAAAACTGAGTTTTAAGCTTTGTGAATGTATGGCAGAAAAGGGAAAGCCTTTCAGTGATGGAGAATTTATTAAAATTGTTTAACAATATTCACAGAATATGCATGTCCAGAGAAAAAATATTTGGTGGAGCAAACTAGCCTTTCCCGCTTTACTGTCTCACGCAGGACAAAAGATCTTTCAGAGGACATCAAAGAAACTTTGAAAGAGAGATTGAATTCGTGTGAAGCTTTCAGTCTGGCTTTGGATGAAAGCACTGATATCAAAGACACATCCCAACTTGTCATTTTCATCAGAGCTGTTACTGCAGGCTTTGATGTTTTCGAAGAGTTTTAGATATGGCAAGCCTTTCCTCCACAACCACAGGACAGGATATTTGTGAACAAGTGCTTAAGGTTGTAGAAAAGTTTGAACTGAATCCTTATAAATTATGTGGTGTTACAACAGATGGTGCTCCTTCCATGACAGGCAGGACAAATGGATTCACCAAGAAATTTCTAACTGCAATTGGAGCACAAGACGTAGTTGTAAGCCATTGCATTATTCACCAAGAGAGCTTGTGCACCAAAGTTCTGGATTTTGCAGAAGTCATGAAAAATGTCGTCCAATGCGTAAATTATATTCGAACACGAGGATTAAATCATCGACAATTTAAAACTTTTTAGATGAGCTGGACAGTGAGTATTCAGATGTTTTGTACTTCTCTGCTGTACGTTGGCTTAGTAGAGCTGCTACTTTGAAGAGATTCTGGAATCTGCGAGAGGAGATTAAGTTCTTCATGGAGAGCAAACGTCAGAATGTGGACTTCTTGAGCAATGAGAACTGGCTGAATGACTTAGCATTCCTCACAGACATTATACAGCATCTGTCTGATTTAAACTTAAAACTACAAGGGAAAAGTCAACTTGTGAATAAGTTGTTTGAGCATATTTGTGCTTTTGAGAAGAAATTGGAACTTTTCCAGGTTCAGTTGAGAAGAGCCATATTGACCCATTTTACATGTCTTGTAACCAGGAAACTGGAATTTCCTAATCTGGATTGCACCAAATATGGAACCAGTGTACAAAAGCTGCGTGATGAGTTTGCAAACAGATTTCCAGATTTCAGACAAACTGAAATTAGATTGAAATTGTTCGCTCAACCTTTTGATTTGGCAGTGGAAGACAGTCCTGATGATTGCCAAATGGAACTCATTGAACTGCAGGCTGACATGGACACTAAAAGGAAATTCTCTGAAAACAGTTTGCTAGACTTTTACAAACTCTGTGTACGTGAAAAGTTTCCCAATTTGTCCCGTCATGCACAAAGAATTGCCTCCCTTTTTGGTAGCACCTACTGCTGTGAGCAATTTTTCTCCAAAATGAAGCTCATCAAAACCAAATGTAGAAGTCAGCTGACTGATGAACATTGGACCAGTCAGTTAAGAGTGGCAACCACTTCTGTCAAAGCTGATATTGACAAGCTCTGCAAGGACTCTAAATTTCAAGTGTCGCACTAAAATGATCACTCCTGCAAAAATATAAAATATTATTGCTTGCATTTTGAGAATTTTTTTTAATTTATTGTGCATGTACACGTATAAGCTTGTTTTTTAAGTGGCCCCGCTTGATTGATGAAGTTGGTTATATGGCCCACCGACGAAAAATGTTGCACACCCCTGGTATAAATAGTGCAGTTGGAGTACTGCTCAGCTGCAATATGATCCAGGGCAAGAGATATGGCATACAGTTCAGCAGTGAACACAGAAGCTGTAGAAGGGATTCTGTGCGCAACTACTGACCCATAGCAAACCATAGCAGAGCCCACTGAATTACCTGATTTGGAACCATCTGTATAAATAGGAACTGAATGATTGTTTGAAAGATATTCATTGAATAAAAGACGGTACTTCCAATCTGGAGTATCTGCCTTTTTTAGGTGACTGAAAGAAAGGTCACATTTGGGGGCTGTAATAAGCCATGGTGGGATGGGCCGACCTATGGAATCTGCAATGTTATCCAAGGACAGACCCAATTCATCCAATTGCTCCCGGATGCGAAGGCCAAACGGAGCAATGACAGATCGTCTGTTCTGAAAAAGTACTGCCCACCGAGGAAGGAAAACACATTTCCAGGTGGGATGCTTTGGTAAGGAATGAAGTTTCGAAGAATATTGTAAAGATAGTTGCAAACGGCGAAGGTGTAGAGAAGGTTCGTGAGATTCAATGTATATACTTTGAACTGGAGAGGTACGGAAAGCCCCAGTGCAGAGTCGAAGTCCTTGGTGATGAACGGGGTCCAGCATCTTTAAGGCCGAGGGTCTGGCAGAGCCATAGACCATTGATCCATAATCGAGTTTCGATCTAATAAGAGCACGATATACCTTTAACATTGAACAGCGATCTGCCCCCCAACTGGTAGAAGAGAGAACACGGAGGATGTTCAGTGCTCTTGTGCATTTGACCCGAAGCTGCTTTAAGTGTGGTATAAAGGTCAGTTTACGATCAAAGACAAGCCCCAAGAACTTGGTCTTCGGGACCACTGGCAGCAAAACTTCACCGATATGAAGTTCAGGATCAGGGTGAATACCCCGTCGACGGCAAAAGTGCATGCATACAGTTTTGGAAAGAGAGAAATTAAAGCCGTTCGCCATAGTCCACTTCCGTACACAATTGAGGGCGGTTTGTAGTTGCCGCTCAATATATCTCATGTTTCACGACTGACATGAGATGTGAAAGTCGTCGACATACAGCCCATTCGCAACAGTGAGAGGGAGTTGTTCAGTGATGGCATTTATCTTTATACTGAAGAGTGTAACACTCAATACACAGCCTTGAGGGACTCCAAGTTCCTGTACAAAAGAACGGGAAAGTGTCGAACCCACACGACTTGGAATCTCCTGTCCATAAAAAATTTTAATAAACATGGGTAGATGGCCACGTAACCCATATGTATGGAGGTCTCGCAAAACGCCATACCTCCATGTTGTGTCGTAAGCCTTCTCTATGTCAAAGAATATTGATACAAGGTGTTGGCGGTTGAGAAAGGCTTCTCTGATGGATGTTTCAAGACGAATTAGGTGGTCTGTGGTGGAGTGCTGTCGGCGGAACCCACACTGGGTGGGCGAGAGGAGGTTGTTTGATTCAAGGAACCAAACAAGACGAGCATTAACCATCCTTTCTAATGTTTTACAGAGACAGCTCGTCAAAGCAATTGGACGGTAGTTTGAAGGAATCTTGGGATCTTTCCCTGGCTTAGAGAAAGGTAAAATAATAGCCTGGCGCCAGGCATCAGGAAAAACATTGTCCTGCCAGATCCGGTTGAAAACAATCAGAAGGACATCAAGAGAAGCAGGAGATAGATGGTGCAGCATGTCATAATGAATATCATCAGGTCCAACAGACGTACTGGCAGACCGATGAAGGGCCATTTTTTGTTCCTCCAGGGTAAAGGGACAATTATAGTCAAAGAAACAGTCAGTTCGAAAGGAAAGAGGTGATCGCTCTGCCCGAGTCTTGATGGCGAGGAAGGTGGAGGAACAAGCAGAAGTGCTAGATACCCGGCAAATGCTTTCACCTAGAGTGTTAGCGATGTTCCGAACATCAGTCACCTCCTGACCATAAATACATATGCAATTACGTAACTAAACATATCGACTAGGTCATTAACAACAGATAATGTACAAGTTTAAGATCTTGATCATTTGACATTTTCGAATTACAGTGAATATTAGTTGGCCCTACAGTAGAGCCCTGGATTACAGGGTATCAGGATTTTATAGGGCCACGCGATTCTTTACAGTAGGTGTCCGTGATGAACAGCAGAAATAATCCGATTATTTTAAAATAATATATCAAAAGCAATTCAAACTTATATCACATGCTCATTACACAATTAATCACCAATGTTATATCCAGAGATTTAAATATACGTCTCTTTTCATCATGAGTCCACACGGGCTGGTTCAGTTACTTTATAAACCAACTGGCAAAATGTATAATTTATCTCTACTCTGTTATTACAATATGATATGTGATTATTATACTTTAAAAGTTGCCACTATATATTTTTTATGGCTACATATACAAACACAGTCTGGACCTGTTTAATTACATCTCTTATTAACGTATATAACTTTCACTAACTTACTTCTCTCTATTAATTTGGTTGCATAAATATACACTGCTGGCCAGAAAAATTAGCACATATACTACTGGCCAAAATTTTAAGGCCAATGAACATAAAGAGAAAAATGTGCATTTTGCGTTGCTAGACTCAACCACTTATTTGAGTTGAGCTTCGAAAGACGTAAATAAGAAAAGGGAAAATAAAAATAAAAAACTTTTTTAGGATTAATAGGGAAAATGTGAATACTATGAAATTAGTATTCCAACGTTACTGACACGATAAGGATATCCCACCAGAGACATTTTCTACACGACACAGTGGAGGAGGTTCCATCATAAATTGGGGTGTTTTATCCTCCCATGGAACAATGGAGCTTCAGGTTATATTGGGGCGTCAAACAGCAGCTTGCTACATTGGCATGTTGGAGAGAGCATCTTTGTTGACTGAAGGCCCTCGCTTGTGTGGAAATGACTGGATCTTTCAGCAGGAGAACGCTGCAATCCACAATGCCCGCAGGACAAAGGACTTTTTTTGTGTCGAATAACGTGATTCTTTTAGACCATCCAGTGTGTTCTCTCGAAATGAACCCCATTGAAAATTATTGTGGATGGATGACAAGGAAACTCTATAGAAATGGACGTCAACTTCAAACAGTGCAAAATCTTCGTGAAGCCATCTTCACCACTTGGAATAACATTCCAGTGAACCTTCTGCAAACGCTTATATCGACCATGCCAAAGCGAATGTTTCAAGGTATTCACTATGACGGCCGTGCAACTCACTGTTGAGACCTCTTGTTGGGCATTTCCTACCCTGTTTAGGACTTTCTTTGGTATGGTCTTAAACTTTTTGACCAGTTAGTATTTCGGCTAATTTCATAGTGTTCACATTTTTCCTATTAAATGCAAAAAACGTTTTTGATTTTTATTTTGCCTTTTTTATTTTCATCTTTCGAAGCTCTACTCAAATAAGTGGTTGAGTCTAATAACGCAAAATCCATATTTTTTCTTTATGTTCATTGGCCTTACAATTTTGGCCAGCAGTGTATATTGGTTGGCTAAGACCTAGAACTTTCTACAAACTACGAGACATTATGATGTGGCAATACTCACTTAAAGTAACGAGAAAAATTCAGAAGTTTTTGTAACATGACATAAATTTACAACAATTGAACATTGCAATAAATAACTCGTAAACAGTTTCATAAGCAAACCATAACTATCGCTTCTAAAAATAACTTACTTTAATGCTCGCACAGTATAAAATAAAAAATACTTTCGTATTAAAATTAAAACAAAACAGTGCGTATATCTCACAACAAGCCCCTCTTAGAAAAAAATTAAATCTTTTATATATATAATATATACACAGCCTGTTTTCAGTTCATCCACAAAATCTACTCTCACAATCTGAACCAATATTTGCAGTCTCCTTGATGGTCTCTCAATGCATAGAGTAGACTCAAGCCGCATACAAGCTCTCTCTCGAGAGCTGACAGATTTTTTTAGCCAGTTTCTAAGGTCTAACATAAACCTTTGTGTGTTCCTAACTTCTGATTCTTTTTTATCCATTCTCATCGTTTTTAATGTCTGCATCAGAACTCATATTGTTCTTCTGTATAGCCATCTAAACGATCAGATAATGGACCAACATTTAAAAAAAATTGCTTGTGTTGGAGTAACATTGCTCTATTATCTAATTATTATTAGAAGCTGAAATATTGTTAGCATCATGTTGGCTATAATCGTTTAGTCAATGTAAGGTTGACGAGCAATAAATAAATAAATAATAAACTGTTGACTCAAAATTTGTGTAACATATACTTACTGTTTGGGCGATGATAGGTCTAATGTCACAGCTATGTAATGCCTCAATAGAGAATTATTAATGTTTAGTACATACAATGTCACGGTTATGTAATGCCTCAAAAGAGAAGTATTAATGTTTTCTACATACGACACTTCTTTATCCGTAGTACATTGTTGAAAGCATGATTTAAATTTCAAAACACTGAACTTTGCAATTAAATGAAATAATAATCAATTAACAATCTCAACAACATATACTCACCTAATTCAGAAAATATGGGACATTAATTTTAGTGCTCACATTTGACATCAACATTCCCTATGGTAAAAAAGGATAAAATACAAGTGTCTTAGCTGGAAAACATAACCTACAACACCGCCCTTTCACTGCACCATGATGTCTCTTGAACAATCCTATTTCCAAAAAAGTAGTATATAAAATTAAATTTCCATAGTTATCACTAAAATAACATTGATAGTTAATTACTTTAATATTCTTATTTCAATTATTAATCAATTTCAATGTGTCTGTTGAATCTGCTGTCACACCAAACTGTGGCCAGGATTATGACATTGAGAAAATGAATATATTTCCCCAAATATGCCATGAAAACTCATCCACGTTATCATGCAGCCTATCAAGAGGTTGTGATGTACTTTTTTCGAGTCATGATGCGACATACTCATGACCTATATTTATTTGAAATGACTTCTGTTGACGAATTCTCAACAATATGAACAGTGCTCGATGAAGTGAAAAATGGCTAGTGCTTTTTTCGTTTCGCAGTAAACGTTTTCAGTATAAGCCGCAAGCACACGACTCCAAAATATTGGATGTCTGTAATATAACCATTATTATATTCATAACACTCGTGTCAAAAGCAAACAGAAACTTGCAGTCTTTGCTTTAATAATTTATCACTAGAGCATTAACTAGGGGCATACTTCAATGACTAAAAGGCATTTGGACAATATAGTAGTGATGAAAGCACCAACAATAGCAATTCCAGTTTTCTGATTTTATAAACACCTTACCTGTGATTTTTCCAAATTTATCTAAAGACGAATGTTCTAGAAAATTTCCTTAATGCATGTTCATCATTTGGTTGTACATTTGTAACACCATCCTAATGAATCGGTTATTATAAATGTTAATTAACCTTGGCAACAAACTAATTAACAGCGGTGAGTCTATGAACTTATAATGCCACAGGCCCTCTCTGATACAGCGATAAGTTTACGGATTTAGAACGGTAAAATCAGAAGTTCGATTCCTCTCGGTGGACACAGCAGATAGCTCGATGTGGTTTTGCTGAAATAAAAAAAAACAACAACACACACACAACGCCATAATTCGGTATTCCTCTAGGTAGTCATAGCAAACAGTCCATTGTGGTTTTACTATAAAAACACAAACAAACAAAATGACTAATTGACAAAATTTCAAACATTTTAAACTGAATATGTCAATGATTTGGTTTACATAAGAAACGAACATTAACGTATACAACTCAGCCCCATATGAATATTACGGTCATATTGATCTTCATATATATTTATATCTTTATTTATTTTATTCAATATTTTGACCTACAAATAGTCAAATGTTGTTTTCAGTTTGTTTGGAGCTAAGAACAGTGGTACACCACGGTTTGTCTGTGCTATGCTCATCACGTATATCGACACCTGGTTTCTAGTTTTATCATAATACCGTAGATATACCCATGTGCCACTGGGGAACGTCAAGTTTTATACTAATTATATATATAATTATACATATCCAGTCTTTCCAACACAAATTCGAATTATAATATCGGCAGTGGGCAGAGCACAGATAGCCCATGATGTAACTTTGTTCTTAACAATAAACAAAGTTTTCTTTCTCTAATGTCCCCTCTTGTATTGCGGTAAGTCTAGGATTTACAACGCTAAAATCAGGGTTTTGATTCTCTTCGGTGGACTCAACAGATAGAAAAACATACACATAGAGTATAGCCAGGTGGTTAAGGCACTCGACTCGTAATACGAGGGTCACGGGTTCGAATCCCTGTCACATCAAACATGCTCGCCCTTTTAGCAGTGGGGGCGTTATAATGTGACGGTTAGTCATACTATTCGTTGGTAAAACAGTAGCCCAAGAGTTGGCGGTGGGCAGTGATGACTCGCTGCCTTCTCTCTACTTTTACGCTTCTAAATTAGGGACGGCTAGCGCAGATAACACTCGTGTAGCGCGAAATAAAAAAACAACAACAAAAAACCTTCTCTAATACTGTAACACAGAATATGCGTCTGTCTGTCTGTTGGTCATGCACTGATGTCATAGCAACTTACTGGGTGACTTAAATAGTTTGGCTTCCTCTCACTTACAGTAGTTTAGTGTTTATTGGAAATTAAAGACATTTGGACTAAAATATACAAAAAATTGCGACATTATAAGAACAGAAAGCTACTGTATTTTGTAACAGTAACTTACAAGTTTAGTTTATATTTGAATGTCTCTACTGTTTTAATTATCTCAATAATAATTCATTGATGAAACCATGCCACACTACTAGTCTAAGACCTAATATTCAGTCAGTTCTGAATTATCGTACAAGCAAATCAACAGACAGACACGCACGCACGCGCGTCATTGCGAATGATTTTAATGAGACAATCTATGGAAAGAAAAACAAAGTGATTCCCTATATAACAATGTATATTTAGGTGAGCCAGCGAGTTTTAGTAACAGTGCGTTCATCAATAGTCTATACGTCATGTTGCCTAGCAATTATGATTAATTTAATATTGTTGTTGTTAAGAGAGAGGCTGAAAATATCGAATTAAAACTTGAGCTACGAATTTGATAAAAATATTTGCTGTTTGCTACTATAAAGAGTCCGTTAGTTACTGAGGATTGCTTTCATTATTTGTTTCCATTTTTTAAGTTTAAAATCGTAGAACAAGTAAGAGTAAAGGTTACCTTTATAAACGTATAACGTCCCATAAAAGACGAAGTGCATAAACCTAATAATCCGCGCGAGGCCTAATACTTTCGCTAGCAAACATACGAGGGTAGCTTTGGGTCCAAAGTGTGAAGACAAAATTTTTCTGTTAGATGCCGCTTATTTTTTTCTACTCTGGTTACTGTCCACAGCGACTAAATGATTTTCTCTCGTAGCATTTCAGTAAAAAGTTTACAATGCCAATAAACGCTTCCTCTACAGTCGCGCATATAGCCAAGTGATTTCCGCAATAGAACACCAAATCACTCTCTTACAGTCTATCAGAGAAATGGCTGTCTTATTATAAACCATATTTACAATATATTTATCGAAACTGAATAAAAAGGTATTAGTGTCTCAATTTTGTCGTAGAAAGAGAATCGCTTCCTTCAATATATAAATTACAAGATCTCCTATGTAAAGGTGCAGTTTCCAACATTACAAAAATATATATGTTGTGTTGCGTAAATATAAAGAACGAAAACGAAGATTGGAATACAGCCGATATTTTTATTATTAACACAAAGTTTCTGTCCTTTTACTCTTCACACAGTGTAACACTAATTCTCGTATTATCTCTATCACTTCAAAGTGGTGCAGGAGTTCGATTTCCATGTGGCTTTTCTGAAAGAAAAAAAACACACACACACAACGCCATAATCCGGGATTCCTCTAGGTTGCCATAGCAGATAATCCATTGTGGTTTTACTATAAAAACACAAACAAAATGACTTACCGACAAAATTTCAAACATTATAAATTGAATATGTAAATAATTTGGTTTACATAAGAAACGAAGAATTAACGTATACCGCCCAGCCCCATATGAATATTACGGTCATATTGATCTTTATATATTTATATCTTCATTTATTTTATTCAATATACCGCCCTCGAAAGAGTGAAATGTTGTTTTTAGTTTGTTGGAAGCTTAGAACAGTGGTACACCATGGTTTATCTGTACTCTGCCCATCACGTGTATCGAAACACGGTTTCTAGCTTTATCGTAAGTCCGTAGATATACCCTTGTGTCACTGGAGAACTTCAAATTTTATACTAATTATATGTATAATTGTACATACCCAGTCTTTCCAACACAAATTTCGGTTCTAATATCGGCAGTTCGCAGAGCACAGATAGACCATGATTTAACTTCGTTCTTAATAATAAACAAAGCTTTTCTTCTCTAATGTCTCCTTCTGGTATAGCGGTAAGTCTAGGATTTACAACGCTAAAATTAGGGTTTTCATTCCGCTCGATAGACTCAGCAAAATCCAGATGTGGCTTTGAGAAAGAAAAAAAAAAACACCACACATACACACACACATGGGATATAGCCAGGTTGGTAAGGCACTTGACTCGTAATCCCAGGGTCGCGGTTTCGAATCCCCGTCACACCAAATACTGTAAAACTTCAGTGTTATCGTACTAGCAAATCGACAGACAGACACGCATGTGCAAGATCGCGCATGTTTTTTAATAAAAGAGTCTATGTAAAGAGAAAACAAAGTGTTCCCAATATAACAATGCATACATAAGCGAGAGAGCGCGTTTTAGTAACAATGCCTTCCAACAATAGTCTATACGTCATGTTGCCTAGTAATTATTATTAACCTAATGCTGTTGTTAAGAAAGAGGCTGAAAGTATCGAATTAAAACTTGAGCCATGAAGTTGATCAAATATTTGCTGTTTGCTACTACAGAGAGTCCATCAATTAAAGAGGTTTGTTTTTATTATTTGTTTTTGGTTTTTAAGTTTAAAATTGTAGGACAAGTCAGAGTGAAGGTTACCTTTATAAACGTATCACATCCCATGAATGAGCAACAAAAAGTGTATAGTTTTCCTTTTATGTTAAAATCTGTTTACTAAATGCCAACGGGACCCGGCATGGCCTAGCGCGTTAAGGCGTGCGCTTCGTAATCTGAGGGTCGCGGGTTCGCGCCCGAGTCGCGCCAAACATGCTCGACCTCCCAGCTGTGGGGGCGTTATAATGTGACGGTCAATCCCACTTTTCGTTGGTAAAAGAGTAACCCAAGAGTTGGCGGTGGGTGGTGATGACTAGCTGCCTTCCCTCTAGTCTTACACTACTAAATTAGGGACAGCTAGCACAGATAGCCCTCGAGTAGCTTTGTGCGAAATTCAAAAACAACCTAAATGCCGACATAGTTATCAACCTAATAATTCACGCGAAACCTAATACTTTAGTTAGCAAACATACGAGGACAGCTTTGAGTAATATATTATTAATTGTTCCCTTATTTATACACAAGCTTTAACACTTCCAACACCTTGTCAGTGTTTTCTTAAATAATCGATACGTTTCATTTTATCTCCGTTATATATATCATTTTAATGTTTTACATTAGGTTTAATCTTAGTTTAAACAAGTCTTTTGACAAACATTTAGTTTTCTCTTACACGTATGGGGTGGCACGAAGTAACGTGTTTTTGGCTTCTTTATCTCATGGTCCCAATGGATATGAATCCTTGGGGTGGCTATCCTTAAATATATAGCACTATTCGCTGATACTTTTATAACACACCACAACATAAAACGCAGATCGTGTTTGTCAGCATCATATCTCGAACTCGAGATCCTCGATTCCCTAATCTGCTATGGTAACGACAATGCCACACTCAGGCCACTTTACGTTAGTGTAATGTATTTAGTGATCTATTAAACACTGTGCTAGCGACCACCAGCTTCTGCAACGTGCTACATTATACACTCAAGTCTTTAAGGTTCGTGTTATATTATAAGAAACAAAAACTCGAATATTATTGTCGTATTACACTCATCATTGTCCTTTTATTAAATATTTTATTACTATTATGAAAAGAAAGGTGATTATCATCACTAATATTTATCTATTTGTTCACTTTATTTTCAGAATTACAAACCCATGTTTTGGCAACGTATTCTTAGATTTGCTTGCCTGGTTTTGGTTGCCACAGTGGTGGAAGGACAGAAGATATATGACAATCTTTATCCTGACAAGTCTTCTTCCACTGATAAAAACGAACTACCGAAAATACCAAATCAAGGGTACAATAAGCAGAATGACATCCCTGCAGTAACGCATAAAAATAAACTAATGTATCAATATTTAGGCAATTGGATAATGAATACTTCAAAAAAATATCTTGATTTCGTTGGATCTAATCGTAATAATCCTGAACAGTATAACCACGATTACAGACTAGATCAGCGGCCATCCTACGGAAGTAGTTCTGAATTAAAGAAAATTGATATACCCATGAAAGATCAAAGTATATACAAATTTCTAAACAAAACTCATAATAAACATTACAAAAAGTTTAATTACGGAGACGCCGACAAAGAAGAGCACACTAAAAACAATTTCAGTTATAATGGAACAATCCAGAAACTTTTTTGGGATAAAATCGAACTACTGAAAAGAGCAAATCAAGGGTACAATAAACAGAATGGCATCCCTCCAGTAACGCATAAAAATAAACAAATGTATCAATATTTAGCCAATTGGATAATGAATGCTTCAAAAAAATATCGTGATTTCATTCGATCTAATCGTAATAATCCTGAAAAGTATAACCACGATTACAGACTAGACCAGCGGCCTTCGTACGGAAGTAGTCCTGAATTAAAGAAAATTGATATACCCCTGAAAGATCAAAGTATATACAAATTTCTAAACACAACTCATAATAAACATTACAAAAAGTTTAATTACGGAGACGCCAACAAAGAAGAGCACACTAAAAACAATTCACAATTTTCCTTTCGCTCAAGAAAGAAATTTCTGCATGAAATTATACTGAAAGAAACTCTTAATTATATTATGAAACGTTTAATTAATGAAATGGCTAAAGAGCGAAGCGTTACTGGTATCAATCATACAAGAAGCACAGAAGAGCACACTAAAAACAATTCACAATTTTCCTTTCGCTCAAGAAAGAAATTTATGCATGATATTGTACTGAAAGAAACTCTTAATTATATTACGAAAGGTTTAATTAATGAAATGGCTAAAGAGCGAAGCGTTACTGGTATTAAACATACAAGAAGCACATCAACCGAGATTCCTACTACTGTTACACCATTGAAGTAAGTATGATTTTCTGCCCAATGTACGTGTATGTTAAATATTTAGCTGCATGACAAGTTTAAAACTTTAAACAGGTACTTTATAGACGTATCATATACACTATGTTTAGATAATTAGTTGTGAGCACAAAGGAAATTCTCTGGTTTAGGTTTACGATTGCAGACTAGGTAGACTAATTGTGTTTTTTTTTAAACCTAACGTTTAAAAGAATAGAAAAATCAATAACCCAGACGCTTTTGGAAAGTGGACTTTCTTTCATCGGGAGTATTTATTTTATTACTGTTTATTTTACTGCCCGTAGATTTTCATCTGTTATAAAACACCTCATTTTGCTTACAACGGCTTGTATGCGATTTGTTGAAGGTTTCTACAGTAGGCTAACTTTTCAACATCTAAATCATAGCTTCAACATTATGATCATTAAATATACGAGGGGTCCGTATGGCCCCAGGTGTAAGGTGGATATTTTAACGTGTACTAACAAATGTTAAAACTAATAAATTTAATTTATCTGATTTAGCATTGATATTTGACATTTTTCATCTTTAACAAACAAATGATTTAATTAGGGATACCTGTTCCACAAAGCTTCGTTAAATGCCTATGGTAAACCCAGTCTTTTTTTCTTTTCTTAAAATAGTTTGCCTTTTTAACACAGTCCTATTCTTTGTTTTCACGTGTAAGAAGTTTCCCACTAATCTAAAGTACTGTAGAATCACATACAATCTTCCTCTTTTTAATTTTTCCTTGTAGGTAATGTAGTAAACAATTTGTTTACTGTCAAGGTTTTTTATTTATCATGTCTTCATGGACTGTTCCTGTGTTAGATATTTAAAATATCAATTCTTTGTAATAATTTTCATCGATGTAGGTATTTTGTAAAAAAACAAAACATTTTGGCATTTTTGTTTATTTATTACTTAGGAGGAAAAGGGCGAATTTCAATGAAGACTTACTAAACCAGCCGAGGAAGCAAGGATAGCCAACCTATCATAAATGGTCATCACGTGCAGAAAAAAAAAGTGTACATTACTTGATCTTATCCTTGCTGTACCCTGTGACATGATGTTGCCTTTGTTCTTTGTATTTTGACACTGACTTTCTCCAATTAATGTTTATATTTGTTGATCTTGGTTAATATCATCACACTTGACACAATATGAGAATATTTTTTCTTCATCTTATTAGTGTTTATTATTATTATTATTATTATACTTCTTTCTGCAATTTTTTTATTTGAAGTAGAAAATTTCAAAAGATGTCTTGGTTTGAGAAACATTTAATGAAAGTAAGTTATTTCAGTCTTTTGGTTATGGGAAAGAAATAACAGGTTCTATTTGTGTTTAGTAGTATTTTTTTGAAGCCTAAGTTATGAAGGTAATTGTTTAGATGTCTAAATCTGCAGATGTCCATTCTGTTTTGTAAATAATATGAACATTCAGTGGAGGATATTTTTTGTGTGCATATAATTTAAAACATTTTCTGTCGGTGTGTTATGGTTGTGGTTATCTTTCAAAATGTATTTTATCAGTAAAAATGACTAAGTGTGTAGTTTGAAAGATACTTTTGTCTTTACAAAATTAAACGCCCTTTTGGAAAAAATGAATGGCATTATAAGTTATTTCAAGGATACCATGCACTGAAATTATGTCAGACCAACCATTTTTCTTGTCATAATTACTTTGATATCAGCTGTGGTAACTTTACAAAGAAACACATTCTGATTTGTTTACATTGTTCAGGTAACCAAGAGTAATGTGCAGTGGTGTAATTAAAGAAGAATGCTAACATTCAAGGATATTTTATTTTCAAATTGTACTTTTAAATTAAATCCTTCTTGATATTTTATTTTACATCATTGACAGGTCAAGACTACATTAATTTTTTTGGGTAAAATCTCTGGGATATGCAAAAAAACAAAACAAAACATAAATGAAGTCGTTTAATTTTGAAGCATCATTTAACAAGGGAATGAAATTTGAAAGCCTTCTGTACACATTTTGAATTTTTAAAAGTACAAGTATTATTGCAAAAGAATAAATATGTGAAAACTGACTCATTTTTGCCAAACCAAACAACGAACTGGCATATGGAACTTGCTCTACATGGTGTCTTAATAACAATTAGATCAAAGCATAGTTCCATAATCATCATTATTGTTATTTGTATATTCTGTGGCACCTTAAATTGTTATTTTTTCATGCTACATTTTACTTGTCGATGTGTAAAACGTCAGAGACAATATTCTTCTAAAAATGTATATACATTTTACCTGTAACGTTCTGATGTACATTAATATTCTAACACGTATAAAATGAGAAAGAAACGTAAACAGATGGCCAGTAGAAGACTTAGAAATAGGAGGTACTAACGTCGACACGATGGACGAAAATTGCGATAGTTTCAAAAGTAAAGAATATAAAGAAACTTAAATACAATGAATGTTAAAAAAAGAAATAATTTGAATATATGAGGCCCTGAATCTCTAAACTCAATACTTCAAAAACCTTTATTTACATATACACCTTCAACGTATGTAAATTATTCTTTATTCAGACCGAGCCTCTCAGTGGCTCAGCAGTAAACTGAGGGATTTTAACACTATAGGTTTGTTGCTCTTTCCCCTGTGGATGGCAGGCTCAGTGCAGATTTCTGGATATGTGAGTTTCCACCTAAAATTCGTGTTATAGGAAATTTTAAAGGCTGTCAATGTTTGAGAAACAGCGTGAGGTTTAATTTCTGTGTCACATTCTTGTTAAAAATGCTCAAGTATCTGCGGTCATGTGGCAGCAAGTATACAATGTCCTTATATGTAAAAATATAGGGCACAGTGACCTTAGTTAAAGTCGTCGCGAGAACGAGAAAGCGATTTGATAATTAATCAAGACAAATTATCTTCATTCATTCTACCCCTATGTATGGCCATTACTTAAGTAATTAAATAAACACAAAAGTAACTTTATCAAACCTCACTCATTTTAACTGTAATACAGAATTGTGTATTTGTGTGTTTTAAGAGGAAAATAACTTGGATAACTCCATCAATATGGGTATTAATAGGAGCTAAATAGGTATCAATTATAGTTAACAATGAACTCCATACTATATACATATTGCTGTGTTTATAAACAAACCTATTCCATATAATTTGAAGTTGCCTCTTTTCATTACATTCTGATTTCAAAACATATGTACGGTATTTAAGACGTAAAATAGGATAAAATACAAACATAGAAAAATGTTACTGCTTATGTAGGTGAGGGTAATGGTAATGTAGTTTAGGTATGTTTGAGTTTTTCGAAAGTATTTAACAATGTGGTACATAGAAGGCTTGTGAAAAAAAGTCTCGAAAGATGTGGGAAATAAGTTAGCAAATTGGGTAGAAGAGTAGCTGGATAAAAAAAGCATAGGGTTGTTACAAATGGAGTTCAGTCAAACTAGACTAATGTCACAAGTGGGGTACTTCAGGGCTCACTCTTAGAACCTTTTATCTTTTTGATCTACATCAATGATATAGGTGAAGGAATAGTCAATAAATATTTAAATTTGCAGATGATATTAATGTCTTGGTTATTGCTGATTGCAAAAAGGATGCTGCTGCTTTACAAAAGGATTTATATCATTTATTGAGTTGGGCTAATAAATGGTAGGTGTTTTTTATATATTAAATACATGATTATAATTCGCAATTTGAATTATAAGTGATCCATATTTCTTTGTTTTCCAATGTAGATTTTAAATCATTATTCTGAGCGTGTTTATAAATGGAGTGTCCGAATAATTTGCCTCTAAAACGTTTATTACATGTCCCTTTCAAAAAGTAACAACATCTCGTAAGCACTATGCGACGCACCTTAAACCAAAATGTACTTATGATACATCCCTTTCTACTGCTACCTGTAAGGTAACAAGAAAAGAATCGTTTTCCATTCTTTACTATTGTATTTAAAGCCTTGTCTACAGACAATGTGACAAAAGGAGATTTTCGACTTAAACCATCTGTAGCATTGAAAAGACTTTTGGCGAACTGATGATGCAGAAAAAATTTCGTTTTCAGAGTAGTGACGCCACTTTTCTCCCGTGTATTCTTAAATACATGATCACCATCAGTATAGGGGTGTCGGGTAAATGCTGCTGTATTATCTGTAGATGTTTTTTTATCGACTGGATGTGACGTAATCGGTTTCGTTTCTCCTGTTAATGTTAATGAATTTCAGTGATGACGAGAAACCCACTTGTTGAGAAATTTATATGCAAAAACGGCTCGTTTGGGCTGAGAAAACACTTTACATAGAAGAGCGAACAACGTTTCGACCTTCTTCGGTTGTTCGCTCTTCTATGTAAAGTGTTTTCTCAGCCCAAACGAGCCGTTTTTGTATATAAATTTGTTAATGAATTTGATGATTAATTAACAAATAATATACATACGTGTTTCAAACACTTTAGAATCTCATTCGAAAGCACAGTTGTCTAACTTACCCCGCCTCGTCTTTCCTAAGAGTTTACTTGACCCTTTAGACAACGCATAAATTCCTCAATTCACAAACATACTAATTACTACAGTAAAGTGTATTCTGTCAACATAGAAATTACATAAACTACTCCCTCGCGCAATGATCCATGGGAATTATAGGTTATCATTTCAGAGTAGGACAACTGCAATCTCTGTTCATATATGAAATAATAGGTTTTGGGTTCGTATTGCTATTAACTAATAAAATAATTTTACAAAATTATTTGACTATTGGTGACAGTTATTAAAACGATTCACCAAACCGAATTTTATTTTATCGCAAAATGGGTACTTTAAAAAGTCAACATAATGATAATAAGTTTTAATCTATTTGTGGATTTTTCTTTTCTTCATCAAAACCAGTAATTTCGGTGAAATGAAAAAATAATAGATTGTTTGTAATAAATCGAAAAGATACACAATCTGTATTGTGCCCATCAGTAGTATCGAAACCCAATTTTTAGCTTATAAGTTTTTAGATTTACAGTTGATTGCGCCACCGGAAGCGAAAAAAGAAAGTTAGCATATTAGGTCATTTGTAAGTAAGCAAAGGACATTACATCAAAACCTATAAACTTTTTAGTCGTTACATACTTAATATGCAAATTTAATAATTATTTACAATAAACAAGAATACACTAAGTAATTAAAATTCAGCTTAATAACAACGATTTATTCTCCTCAACGAAGGCAACATTATAGTAAAAGAGGAAGTGTGTGTGTGTCTGTGTGTTTTTCTTAGAGCAAAGCCATATCGGGCTATCTGCTGAGCCCACCGAAGGGAATCGAGTCCCTGATTTTAGCGTTGTAGATCCGAAGACTTGCCGCTATTACAGCGGAAAATAAAAGAGGAAATAAAAAATAAGTAATAAATTAAACTTTTCACCGAAATCGAGCAAACAAGCAATGTTCTAATAACCCTATAAGGCAATACTTGAAAATATGCTTTAACTATCGAATAATATCTTGTTGTAACGGCTTTTATTGTTAAGCAGGTCTCGGATTATTCTGTTTAAAAAATTTCAAAAGATATATTATATAAAAACGTTTAATTTCCCCAATTACAAGTTCTACAGCGTTATTACGCAACTACCCTAGATATCAGACCAAGATTGCGACTACGTTGGTTGATGAGTGATTTGTCGGTACATCACTGGCTTTGATGAAGCTATGATGACCCAAAGTCGGCTCATTATCGAGTAAATGAATACTGCGTAACTTACAGCATAGACAGTAATAAAGATAGGGCTAATGTTGGCCAAAGGCAATTTGTACGTTTCTCCTGAGATGTTGATTAATCGTTGGCCCAGCATCGACTTCTTAACTTGGCTCAATGTTCTGGTAACACTGCTTAAATAATCAGAAAAGATACATAATCAAAGTACAAGCATATTAATTAACATAAGTTAAGGATTTTCTATATATAATGTTTTCTTCTTCCTCTCCTTGTAAGTCTTCTTTTATCAGTAGCAGAAGCAGAACGGTAAATCTGAAGGATTGTAATGCTAAAAATCAGGTTTAGATACTCATGGTCAGCACAACAGAGACAGCCCCTTTTGTAACTTTGTGCATAACTACAAACAATCAAAATTATTCTTCTCTTTATTATTAAAATCCTTTCATTTTACCAAACGAAGTACGTTAGTAAAACAATATAATAGGTACTTAGAAAATGACTGTCAGATTTTGAGATGTGAGAAGTAATAAGGTCGTTAATTTAAATCGCCCAGCTGTTCTAGAGCATCATTTAGAATACAATTAATAAGTATTTATTAGTTTTTGTAGAAGCCACTGTTCAGTGCAAATACTTCAACACCTTTATTTAGGTGTATATTTATATATATAAATACATATGCTTTGATTGATTGATTGATTGATTGATTGATTGATTTAGTGTTTTATGGCACATAG
Source organism: Tachypleus tridentatus (assembly GCF_004210375.1). Taxonomy (NCBI): domain Eukaryota; kingdom Metazoa; phylum Arthropoda; class Merostomata; order Xiphosura; family Limulidae; genus Tachypleus; species Tachypleus tridentatus. Next base: position 43,316,457 of record NC_134835.1, read on the forward strand.
CAGCGAGGCTATCTGCGCCAGACATTCGGTAAAAATGTAAAAATAAATAAATAAATAAATGTAGTAATAGACATAAATGGAAATGAAGGTAAAACAAAAAAGTATAAAACCAATGTTGACACCTAGTCTACAATGTTAAGATAGAAGGCAGAGTATAAGAAGTTGTAAGGTATTTACTCTAGCAAAAAGGTAATGATCATAACCCGCCAGGAAGATTAACAGGTAAGTTCAAGAACCACCGTCAATCACCTGAAGTTGGCCTTTCCAGTCCTGGTTCTGGGTTATGTGTCATAGCAGCTATTATCAAAATGTAAAAGAATAAAAGTTTTAAAAGACACTCCGCAAAATCGTAATAATGAGTAGCCAAATGTCCAGTAAAAAGATAAAGTCAAGTAAATGGAGTAAAATTTGTAAAAGTAAATGAAGGTAAAAACAAAACAGCAATTAAAACAGAAAATGGTGTAAAAACCAATGGTGACATCCAGTCTTCAAAGTTGTAAAATATTTACTCTAGCAAAATGTTAATGATCATAACCCGCCAGGAAGACTAACAGGTAAGTTCAAGAACCACCGTCAATCACCTGAAGTTGGCCTTTCCAGTCCTGGTTCCGGGTTATGTGTCATAGCAGCTATTATCAAAATGTAAAAGAATAAAAGTTTTAAAAGACACTCCGCAAAATCGTAATAATGAGTAGCCAAATGTCCAGTAAAAAGATAAAGTCAAGTAAATGGAGTAAAATTTGTAAAAGTAATTGAAGATAAAAGCAAAACGGCAATTAAAACAGAAAATGGCGTAAAAACCAATGTTGACATCCAGTCAACAAAGTTGTAAAGAACTACCTGTAGCAGAATGGTAATGATCATAACCCGCCAGGAAGACTAACAGGTAAGTATAAAAACCACCGTCAGTCATCTGAAGTTGGTCTTTCCAGTCCTGGTTCCGGGTTATGAGTCAATATGGCCTGTACTAAAAAGTTAAGTAGTAAAAGTGTGAAATGATATGC